>NC_139700.1:20100114-20748042 GCF_964188405.1 Protomyctophum parallelum | reverse complement strand
GGCACTGTGGCATGCAGCAGCAGCAGCAGCAGGTCTGGGGGAAGGCAGGATTAGGCCAGACTCTCCAGGCAGACTTCATAACCCTGCACTGAAACATTCATGAGGTGCCAGCATGGAGGCAAACAGACAGAGGCCAGTCTCTCTGGTCCATGGGCAGGGACCCCCTCCATCTGTACCGGACCCCACACTGCTCCTTAACCGGGTTGAGTGTGACCAACCCCTCTCACCCCTCTCACCTCATCCCATCAGCCACAGGCTGTGTGGGGCTGTGAAAAGCGACTAGGGGGTGCCGACCGAGGGCTTCTCCTGGGAGAGGCTCAGGAGCCATGCTGAGGTGCTCTCTAAGCTGAGCGAAAGAACCTCTGGAGGTGCAGGTGCTGGGGCAATTTTTCTTTATTTTTTTCGCCACGCAGTGTTTGTTCCTCTGTGAATTAACAGAGGGCTGCTTGTGCCTGCGGAAAAGTCACGGTGAGGCTGACATGTTTGGATTGGAGTGCAGTCGGGCCTGTCCGCGTTAGTGGCAGTGGAGCGACGGAGGCCTGTTACAGAGCTAATACCGACAGAGGAAATGGCTCTGACTGTAGAGAGCGAGATGTTTTCCGACTTTAACTATAAGCGCTCATGGACTCTTGTTAGTATAAGGTCACACACTTTCAGGAACTTGGCGACGCAAATCATCACTGACCTCAAAGCCACAACCTTTCTCAGCTCTCTGTACCTCAAATAAATCTTTTTTTATTTGTTTGCAACTAATTTGACAAAAGTTCTGCCTCCATGACATAACCAACCATGGAAGCTCATATACTGTAACACCTTGCAGTATCTCCTTTTCCATTCTCATTCCAATTAGTAGCATTTTACCGGCACTTGGTAGATGGACATGCCAGGTGTGTGACGTTATATACTGTGGTTTTGAGTCAGACAGAATAGAAGACTGGTTTAACCCCATCCCAGTAGCCTGTCTTGAATTCTGCTTTGTCTCATCCTCTGTTATTATTCCCATCATCATCATGCTATTAAAAATGGAAGTGCCATGCAGCGGTTTCAGAAAAGACACGTCTGGACTCTGTGTCTGAAAACACACATCTAAACAAAGAAGTAGACATCACATAGCGTCGCTGCAGCTGTTCAACATACTCAAATCTAAGCAGACTGGATTGTTAACAGGAAGTATGCTGGGGTTCAGATTGTGGGAAACCGCCCGGGCAGGCACGGCTGAGTTCTCTGAATTCTCAACTGATACTGCACGATGATGGGCAAATGAAACAGAAAAAAACCTTCTGTGCAAGTTACTTGATGTTTTTATTCAGCAGCAGTTATTTCTGCAGGTTAGGTTTGAATATATTCTAAGGGAGCATTTGGACAGTGATCAGGCAGTTTACTTTTGAGCAATGTGTTTATTCTGGTGAACACATTTGCAAAACAGTTTGCAATGTGAATTATTTTAACAGTAAAATCAAAAAGAATTTGCATACAAATGTTGTTTCACTTTTGTTACTATTACTATATATGTCTCCATTGACATACCATGATGGAAGGCTTCTTCCCCCAATGCACAATATTAATTGATCATTATTCAGAAATCATTACTTACCCTTTCTTTTTAAACATGCCTTTCATTGGTGTTTTTGCTAAGGCCCTGAGTTAGTTGTTGCTATTCATGAAATTTGAAAACAGATTAAACAAATGATATTTTCCACTGCTATTGAATAGTGGGTCTTGTAAACATGCATACATGACAAAAACTACAGTTCAGGTGCGTGCGTGCGTGCGTGTTTAATACATAATATTGTAAATTTGAGTAAAAAAAAAAAACAGTCTGTGAAAAATAACAGTCACGAACAGTAATAGAACATGGTAATGTTCAAGGTTGTGCTTTATGTACACGTACATACAAGTAAAATATATCATGCAGTATAGCTGTGAAATCTAAGAAAAACTCGGAATGCAAACGGTCAAAATGAACCCAGCGTTGTACACAGTGGGAGCCGGTCTAATTCCATTGGATTCAGCCATCGGAGGTAGCATTACTTGACAGAGGTGTGTTGTGGAGAGAAAACGAGATTTCTTGTCCCATGGCAAAGATTGTGTTAATAACAGAGCAGACAAAGAAATAGGCGAAGGCCTAACGACGAAGGCCGGTCAGGCCCAAACGTTGTATTGCTTTGTTCGCTCATTTTAAAAATGGACCCATAGGTCTCAGAGAAAAATAAACACAGACTACATTACTGTGTACCTTTTGCAGTGTGATCTGCATCAGTACCGATGGCACTCCCAGGTAATATGCTACTCCCAGGTACCATGCAGGACCTGTCTGTAAGACACAAACGTGGCTTAAAAACACAACCACACTCTTCCTATTACCTTAAGTTGCGACCATGGCACCCCCTTGACAATCAGAGTGCTACAAACATCAAACTGGGAGTTGAGCTGTGGCAATTTCAGCACCACGCACCTAGAGGCAATCTGCAGTAAGACACCAATTACAGAGTTTTTAAAGTCTAATTGAAGCCCTTCAGTCTGAATACGTTATAGCCATTTCTGAAACAGGACCGATGAAGACAACATGCTCTGCTGCAGTCCCTCGCTCACTCTTCAATCGATGTTTGTAGTTATTAGAATGGCTGCTCAAGCTCTGGCTGAGTGTCCTCCCACCCAACCAGCAGCCCGTGGGGTGATAATCCTTGTTTTGTTGCACTGCCTTATTATGATGCTAGTGGTAAATCTTTGCATTTAACCACAGGCACAAGCTGCTTGAAGTGAGAGCAACCCTCTGGAGGGAGTTTCAAGTATATCAGGAAATCCTAATCCCCATCTAAAAGTCTTCATTATACTGTGGAGAAAACCTAATTTGTTTCAGTTGCTATTTATGTTTGGTCAAACTGGTTGGTTTGAATGATAGAAACGTCTCAATTGTTACACTGTGACACAAAAGATGCATTCATTGTTAAATGTGCTTTAGTTAAATTTGTAAGGAGTTATGAGAAAGTTATAAAGCAGGTATTAATATTAATGATTTTATGAGAGGTAATCACATTTCTCCCAAGTTGTAGTGCTGATGATGAACTCAATTGGCCTTGGCTGCACCACTAATGCCGAGCTGCATCCTGTGGACTCTAGGCACTCCTATCTAACGTTGGGTCACACTAAGATTTCCATGACTCCAACACCAAAAACAGCCACCAGACTCTCATTAGGCATCCCATGTTGGAGAACATGAATAATGCAGCACACTCAGAACACTGGCCAGCGTCTGTACATTCAAGAGTGTTTGATCTTGTCAAGTTTATCTCACATTTCTGCATTTATTCTGTGGCGTTTAACTAAGCAAGTTCCCCCCGAATGCACACAAGGGTGTCACAGGCAGTCACTGCTTGATGGGTATAAATATGGGAGCGTTTGAAGACGAACCCAAAAGACTAATGCCGCTGTAACTCTTGCAACGGGTAAAGGAGCTAATGAGAAGCCAGCCCTGGTCTTTGGCATCATAAACATTCTTACCAAACGTATTCCAAAGCCCTCTGGAAAAGTGTCTTGAGATTTCTCCCCCTTATGCACTGTACTTCATCTCATTACTAGAAGGAGTCAAAAACATCAGCACCAACTTTTAAGCTCTCAGCGTGATGCTGTGTGTGAACTGTGAAGTAGCAGAGGTGAGAGTGGGCATACCAGCAAGAAAATACAACAACTCGAAATAGTCCACTGGCACTCCATCCACTGGGAACAATCCTTGGTACACTTGTTTGTAGAACAAGTGTTATAGAAAAAAAGAAAGAAAAATAAATCAATAGGAGAGGTCAGAACATTCAAGGTGAATTCAAAAATATTTGATTGTGGCCACTGATATCTAGCACCCTTTAGTTTACACCCACGATCTGCCCCGTTTAAAGAAATACTACTGAAATAGATAAGTAGAGTGAAAATGTGTGTTTTGGAATTACTGAGGATACGACTGGATTCAAGACTAAAACAGATTTATTTGCTTTTGCTGTTAAGTATTTTCTTTGTTTCGTTCATTCACTGTGAAAAAAAAGTCACAACTAAATTTAACTCAAGCCTTCATGTGGTGATAAATTGAATGATTTGTTTTTGGGGGGATGAATCCAAGAATCAAAATTACAACATTAACGGTAGCCCGATTAACTGAGGCAAGTAAATACCAACTGAGCTCAATATTTTTTTTATTTTACTTCAGTTTACATCAGTTTGCAGCCTGCAGCTGCCTGCCTTTTCTGAACCTTTCTGCCTGAGCAGGGCTTCAAACTGTGATCAAAGTGTGTGTGCAAGTTACAGTAACATTTCATATTATCGCATTTGAGCGAGAGTATGCTGATCATTATAGGCTGGTCTCTCCCTGCTGCATGTTCATCATCAGTGGGCGTTTGGGTGTATATGGTAGGCTATATATGGTGAAACACTTGTAGACATCCCGTTCTTCAAAGTGACTGATGTCACTTTTCAGACTGGATTTATTTCGATACAGCATGCTAGTGGGTCCTAAGGTGACATCATGTAATTTCATCATGTCCTTTAAATCAAATCACTGCTGAACACAAGACATGACCATTTGACAAACAGCTGAATTGCCTCATATTTGCTAAATATTAATTGGTCAGGTTGCATGCAAACAAGCAGGATTATACAGCAAGTGCCTATGCACACGCACGCTGTAGTACAAAGTTGTAAAAATAAAAGATAGTCTACAAACTAACGTGTCTCGATGCGATGCATTGTTACATTCATTTCGGTCACAGATTTGATCTTACTGACATTGCTTTTACGGTACATGCTACAAATAAGTTCATCTCTAGACAGATTCTACTAGAAAATAGCAAAAACAAGCAAATAAGTTAATAGTTGGAACTTGGAACCAATTTTCATCCACAATTCATGATTGGTGTATATCTATAAATGCGCTGAATCTGTGTGTGTGTGTGTGTGTGGGTGTGTGTGTGTGCGTGTGTGTGTGTGTGTGTGTGTGTGTGTGTGTGTGTGTGTGTGTGTGTGTGTGTGTGTGTGTGTGTGTGCGCGTGTGTGCGTGCGTGCGTGCCTTTGTTTATTTTATGCCCATATACGGAGATCTCTGATATCATTATGTCGTCATAGTATGATGTCATAGACTAACTGGCCTCCAAGTACTATGATAGTAATGATAAGTACTTTTACAATGTTTACAACAAATAAACCGGGGGGGCCATGCATTCCCAACAGGCATCATTTCCAAATATGGTTTATACATTAGAGGAATAATTGTGAAAGAATGGTAAATGAATTGAGATGGGACATAGCCGGGAAGCCATAGCCTGGTTAATAAACCAGACCGAATCAGCCGTTGGCAAAAATAAATTGCCTGCCGGCGGATTACGGTCTGGAGAGGCTCAATTGTACGCCCATTTCCTACACCAGAGAAATGGGGCGGCCAATCGGGACACGGTATGCAATATGGGCGGGCTTTGGTACAGTGACTTTCAATGCTTGAGACCTTTGACTGACAGTAGCTCTGACCAATTGCGTCAAAGAGAAAATGTTTCAACCCGCCCCCCCCTGGAAATGAAATCCAAGCTGAGCCTCCCCAGACTAATATCCCGCGGTCCGTGAGATATTAGTCTGGTTTATTAACCAGGCTAGGGAAGCCAGCCATCCAAAATTTGAGAGGACCTGTGATGTCACGACATTATATTTGTTTTTGTTCTATTCATTTAGTCATTACGGTCCACAGAATGAGAGGTGTTTGAGGACATGTCAAACTAGGGGGTGTTCATGATTCTGAATCCATTCCAAGCATTAGTTTTGCATGAAAAACTAATGCTTGGAATGGATTCAGAATCATGAAAACCCCCTAGTTTTGACATGTCACATGCTACTTAAGTACGATGAAATGTTGCATTATATAGGTTGTCTATGGTGTGGTATACAAAAATGGCCATAACTTTTCTTCGCAATGTTTCCGGCAGAGCAGACCTCTCATTCTGTGGACCTTAATGACGAAATAATAGAAAAAATAGGGGGGGGGGGGGGGGGGACGAGACGACCCCCCAAAATAATTTGGTCGCGACCCACAGGTTGAAAACCTAGTAGGCCTAGCAAAAGCCTGAGAATTGACAATGCCAGTAGTAATCAAAATGGTAAATATTATTAGAACTAATGGGCTCATTAGCTAATGGACTCAATCACTGCGACATGCAAGAGTGCGGTCTAGCCAACACCAATTTTGGACTCCTGAATCGCTGCCCTCCACACCCTCTGGTTTAGCATCAGGGTCTGAAGCTCTGCAGTGTTGTTAGCTCCGCTGTCGCACCACAGTTCATCTACGTAGGTGGTGCGCTTCTTGCCTGGACTCAACCTTGGCAATTATATGATCTTTTTTCTGAAAATATCTTTCATAATCTACACTGCCACACTGAAGTCGAGCATGAATCTGCATCCACTTGCACTCTATGTGCTGCTTTCAATGGCCTGTATCTCTAAATCGGCGCAATGAATGTCGTTTCTGGTGAAAACAAGGTTCAACGGCCGACGGCAGGCGCTGTGATACTCACGGTCGGGGTTTTTTCTGCACCGAGCGAGAGAACAACAACCGGTCAATACACACATACAGCATTATGTCATCGTAACACCCGGTTATTCATAGTATAAAATCATGTTCTACTGCAAGAAAAATAAAAGAAATTACACATTTCAAATCATCTGCATTCGCATTTCTGCTCCTGCTTGGAATGTTATGTTAAATCCATATTATATTGAAAGCCACAAATAAACATACTGTGATATGGATCCGCAAATCACAGACCCACTCTTTGGTCTGGTGGAGCGCCTTACAAGGCAGCGTTGCCTTCCTACTAATGATCAGATTAATCAACAGTAAAGATTGTCACAACCAAAACTCTGGAGACAACAGAAGCCTTATTTAGCCTAATTTGACTAGAGAATAAAGTACCAACTAAATAAAAACACAGTTTCAGTGTTACTGTTCAATAGTTGCATTTCTACCTGATATATTGTCCTTATATAAACAGTTTTTGGTCAATAATTTGAACTAAAAATGGAAATAAAACATCCAAATTGCTCATTTTCGCTAATATTAGAAACTTGAAGCTTTATCCCCTGAATGAAATTCATCTGACTGGCATTGAAAATGGACTTGGAGAAATGTGGGAAGCTGATTGGAGGGGAATAGAGGTTAATTCCAAACCACCATGTTACAAGGCCATTGATTTGGACAGGCTTGAGTAAAAAGGGGGGAAATAGGCATGTCAAGCTTAGCTTTATTGAAGGTCAGAGTAGCCTACTTGCAGTGTGGGCAATCTTCCCCTTAAGTCATTTAGCTTTAATTTCAACATCTGATATCACAAAAAGTGTTCCCTGTAAGAGGGATAAGCTTAGCATTGGCCAGAGCTAAAAATAATAAGTCTTAGATGTTAAGAGACCAAGGTTTGTTCTCCCAAGTCATTAGCTGAGATAGCCGCTATACTGACTTCTATTCCCTGAGAGGAGCGCTGGAGGAATTGTGCGCTACCCGCACTTACCTTCAAAGTCATTCCAAAGAGTTTGGTCTCCTCGCCATAAAAAACACATTTCCCCAAGAAATATATATGATATTGGCACTCTTAATAAAACAATAACCAGTCAAAATGTTCACGCACATAAAGATGTGAGTTGAGCGTTTAAGCTGAAATAAATATTGTTACACTGACTAAACAAGGGACTCGATCATGAGCCAGTTAACTATCAACTCAATTTAATGATGGTTATCCAAATAGACTTTCTCCATTAGGTGACAAGCTGCATCAGCTGTGTAAAGATAAGAGGACTGTATGATCTTCACCACGCTCTGGGGAGATATTATCAATGCCCTTGTGAAAGGCAGGATGAGAAAGTTGGGCAGATTTAGCAAGTACTCAACCAAGAACTCAATTACAGTAAACAAGAATAATTAATTTGTTGCCAGCAGATAATCAAACTGGATTAAGCTGATAAAAACTGATCTTAAGGTAACGTGCCAGTAAATGTACTGTATAAGTCAAATCACGTTTGATAACTCTGCCAGCTCTTCCTTAAAGCAACACATTGGGATATTTGATGCACTATCATTCAGCTAGCCCCTTTGACATCAATGAAGTTAAAAAGTTAGGGGCTATAAAAATGATATATGTGACAACGGCATTTCATCATGTGTTGTACCAGCTCCCAGATACTCGCTGTTAGCCCGGGACCCAGAGGAGCTGCTGTATCTCCATGATAAACTCATCTGGCATGATTTATTAACTACTGAATCGCACACACTGCTCTCGCCCCACAACACACACACACACACACACACACATACACACACACACACACACACACACGTTGGAACTTCTTTGGAACAGTAAGCCTTTCCACGGGGACAGTCAAAGTCATTAGCACCCCCCAAAAAATATCCAAGCTAATTTTTGCTTTGATATACTGCATAGCTTATTTAAAACACAGCTTAGAAACCTTAACGCTCTTTGAAACTTTTCCAACCAATAAAACTCCTCACGAAAGACTGAAGAAGTTACAAAAACATTTGAGCAGACTTTTACAACACTGCTGTAGAAAATACATCATTCAAGTTGTAGAATAAAAAATTGTTCCACTTTCATGTCATTCTTCTCTGTACTGTTTTTCACGGTGCCTGGTCTCGTCAGTGTGATGTTCTGCTCTGGCCAAAAGTGACCTTGTGGAGGTCAGGTAAAGGCAGCTGTCTTATCACATCGGCCCTGCCCTGGTCTCCAGTGGTCTAGCGAGTGCACTGCTGGCACCAGACTGCACAAAGAATGCTGGCATCATTTCATTCTTTGAACCTCCATCTGCCACGACTCTGACCAAGGGGCTACTTCTTATTTTAGACCATCTATTCACATCCTCGCGTCCGTGTCTCGCGCAGACCCCCGCCGACCCACCACTCCCGTCCCATTTACCCCTCCGCTCCACTCTTCAGCACGCAAACTTGGGCTCCCAAGGCGGAGCGGAGCTGAACTCTATGAAGTAGACTAGAGGCATCCGCGTGTCCTTTCCCAAACTTTGTCAGGTGAAGGATGGCTCCTCTGCTCTAATGGGCAGAGGACTGGCTTTGTTCTCTCTCACTTACACAGCAATTTGGAGGAAATCCCAGGCAGTGAGAAAAAAAAGAACAACATTCAATCACACAGATGACTTTGTATAGTGCCACGGGGCGGAATATATGAATTATGTAATAATCCTAATAGCAGAAAACAGCCATGCATCTCATTATGTCCATCACAAAGTGCATGTTTTACTCTACAGACTACACATCTACAGCATCAATTCAGGATAACTGAATCTACAAACTGAATCTCAAATCGATCACTATACTTTCATGACGGTTTCCTATTATAGTGAGAAATCAATTCAAATGTTTGAGAGAAAGATTCCGTTTCTCATTTCTCTTGCCTTCCTTCTCTCTTTCATGCACACCCGCACATACGCAGTACGCACGCACGCACACACGCACACACACACACACACACACACACACACACACACACTGCGTTGTGTCTTTCACACAGTGCGTTGTCTTTCACTAAAAAATGCAGCACATTTTCAGAACTACTGTAGCTGTCTTGAGATATCAGTCGGGAGACCACAACATTCTGTAATGATGGATGGCTTTCATGTTAAAGATATCTGAGCAACCCCAATACATTCTAAGTGACATCTATGTATTACCACTGGGGGAAATGGTCGCTCATAATATGCTGTCTGGGTGAGATCTGGCAATACAGCTGACAGCTCTGTGGAGATCGTGTCATTTTACACTAGTATAAAATCTGTGCAGTGCGTTTAGGGTGGAAATGGACACAGAGGACCAAAATGTTTGACAAAACAGTTTTTTTTTAATTCACCATGAATCGTCTTAGTATTTTACAGATTTTTCAGCACACATTTCTAGCATAAGCCACAACAAGATTTTGGACTATTTCCTTTTCACTCAAGACTAGTTCGACTGATTTCTTGACTTATCGCACGCAAGAAACAGCAGCTCACAACTGCTCGCAGCACGGCACTTTGTCAACTTGTAGATCGGCATTTTTGGTGTGCGACTAAGTCAGGCCTCAGGGTATGCAAGTACAAAGAATAACTTCTTGTGCACGTGCAGCAAAATATATTACATTTTTACACTCTCAAATTAAGACGCTGTGATTGGACTGTGATTGGACAGCTTCTGTGTTTCAAGTCAACGTTGTTGCTTTTTTAACCATCTTGTTGGCTGGGCTGGTAAGTGCAAGCTCAGAGCCAAGTCAAGCAGTGAAAGATTGCCAAAGAAATGTCTGGCAGACAAAATGTTTCTCTCCTGCTGGATGAATCTCCACGGTAGTGAAGTACACCTGAGGCCATTGCTGTACCAGAACAGTTGACTTTGACTTTTTAGTGGTTGCAGTCTCACAGGTGGGACCAAATTAACTGTAATCATACCCTAACTTCTAGATTAATGCACCTCTTCAGGCTCTAATGGACCTAATAGTTGGGATCGGAAGAGATTCTTCATTTTGTATTATATGTCTGACAATGGCCATCCACGCTTGGCCACACATACAGTTAGGTGAACAAATGCTCATTCTGTAATCTCTATACAAGCCCGACCAATTAGGAATATTTCCCAAAACAAGAGCAGCAAAAGAAATTGAGGAAAATTCACCGACTGCGTCTGATCAAAGAACTTTAACTTTAAAACAGAGGCTTGGAGAGGAGAAAACCGGGGCGTCTAGTTGGTGACTACTACAATACGGCCCCTCTAGGAATGATAAACTTTTCAGTTTTGTATCAGCGACCTCCTCACGTTGAACTTTCGGCTCCAGCTCTTTTGTTCCTCTCATGTCCCTTGGCTGCACTGTGTTCTGGCTGCATGCGCTGTGCGCTTAGAGAAGACAGGACTTCAGCACTTCCTGAATTGTTCTGTGCATTGAGATTACTCCCCAGAGTGTGCGTCGTAACCCTGCCTGGTTAGGTTGGAATTTAGAGGAGTGCAGATTAATAAATCATAATCCCAAACTCAAGAGCTCCTCAGTCACCTTTTTTGTTGTATCTTACACCCCCTATTCCCTGGTGGACACGGCAAAGCGAGGACATGTAATATCTGTGTTGCCGGGCAGATGCGGAAACAAACAGGTGGAGTAATACCCTCGGCGGGCCCGCTATCTCAGCGAGAAGCCTCCCTGACTCTGTCTTATCAAAGCGGGTTGTGAGACCTTGCCGCTGTTCCCCAGGATGGTTCCTCGCTATATGGGCACTTAGCGGCCTCTGGGAAATGCGCTCCTGGTGCTCATTGACTTGCATGAAGTCTGACTGGTAATTCTCACACTGGTGCATGCAACAAGACTGATGCCGCTATTGATCCATTGCAGTTGATAGCACTCCCCATAGCACTCACCATCCACATAGATTATATGTGAACGCAAGAGCACAAGCTCTGAGCAATTATCTTAGCTTGTTAACCCAGTAGGCAGATATCACGTTTCACCCAGAGAAATATTTACATAACAGCTTCTTCACCTAAAATGCGAAAAGCTCTTTGTTAACATTGCCAGTGGGAGAAGAGTATGAAGCAACTATACAAGTGTGCACAGAGTTGGGAGAGTAGACTGCCATTACCCATGAGTGAGGCTCAGCAATGCTGTGAGGTGCCCAGCATAAGTGAGATGCCGTTTTGCTTTCAAGGACACTTAGGATCCCAAGGTACTTGTTGAGGAGGAGGAATATTATTAACCCCAGTGGCATGGCCTTCCGTTTCTTCATATTTCTCAGGCAGAACCGTCAAACCATTATATTGGAACATTTCTTTGAATGTTGAAAGCTAATTTGACTTGGGGAAAATTGTTCTGCATAAGGTCAAAACAATGCCACAACAATGGCGGAAATGGGGCATTTTAAAAATAACTAGACAGGAGAGGAAACTTCAGCAACACAAGCTGTTCTTTTTTTTCTAGGGCAGTGTGCACCAGCTTGCCATGACTAGACACTTGTCTGAGTAAAGAAAAAAAGGGAGGTAACACACTTTTACTTCAGAGAAAAGCCAGATGAGAGTTGATAGATGCAAAACTTGTTTTTAGATTTTTTTCCCCCCTCTCAGCTTCAACATTCACTTTCTTCAGGCGACTTTGTAAAAGACCTTGAAAAAAATCTCAGGTGATTTTTTTATTTTTCCTACCTCCATACCTCATTAGAGCTGTGATGTTGCATCACGTTTGAAACGGCAGGCACTGTAGGATGAAACGCAGCCCTGATAAACATTAGGGGATAGGGAAGTGACTGGAGAAAAGAGACAAGCCTGCTCCGAGTCAGAGGCGGGAGGTGTGTGCTTTTACTCATGTCTTTTCCGTATAGGACATGGCGGTGTGACAATATTCTGTCTGCCCTATCCACGGTGACACAAGACGCGGAGCTCCACTATAATTAACCCTGGCCAGGCTCCAACCCAGGTAATGCAGGGGAGAAGGCCCACTGACTGCCAGCATGTCTGGCAGTCGCCATCCATTCCCTAAGCCGTGAGATGATCCTGCACGAGAGACACATTGACACTCTCCACCATATACACAGTGGAGTCAGTAGAGTGCCTCAGCCAATAAAACCCATCTGTGGAACCCATTATTAGCTAAAGACCGGAGCAGGGCCCTCCACATTGAAACGGTTTCTCTGCAGAAATGAGTTATTATCAAGGTTGCCTATAGATACTGTAGCAGTATCGTTGTTCCGTAAGACCAAACTGCCTTAGTTATTTTACATCTGACATTGTGGATGTTTGTATAGAATGCTTTGTTAAACGGTAATAAGTTACTGGATAATAGCTGAAAGAAGCACACATTATCTAGTAAGCTGAATAAACTCTAATATAGTAATGATTTATTGCTAGTAAAATGCATGTATAACGCTTAGAAAGATTGCTACAGCATCCAGAAGTGCTGAGCATTATTTAGCATCAGCATTTCTTAAAAGGGCCCCTAAGAGCTGTAACATTGTAGATATCATCTGAGCTGTCCCAGGATAAAGAGAATCCATAAGCCCCTCATTGTTTGCAGTTTGACCAGGTGCTTGGCACATAAAACCCCACTCTCACACTGCCAAAAAACGCTTGGCTCGCGCACAACACTGCAAACATCTCCTCTCGCTCAATGCCCTCAAATGATTTAGTGAGAACTCACATTCTACTGTAGCCGGTCAGAAGAAAACAAAAGAACAGATTTTCTTCTCCATTTTTATTGACAGTATTCTGTGGATGTCATACAAGGGAAGGGATCAAATAATTAAACTCTAAACTTTTATTATTGTTTGATCTTGTATTATTTGATTTGATTCATTTTCTGAAATGTATCAAATCACACCTGTATTCTTGTACAGTAGGAGTCCTTGTGATGAAGAACCTGATACCTGATTAATATTTAATTTGACTGCAAATTAAATGTTCTCAATGTGTTGTTTTAGGAGATTCATTTGGGAGTTTTCATCAAGGCACAGGTTATACACCCGAGCAGCAAGATTCCCTCCACATCTCTCTTTTTTAAAGATTGCAACATTTTTGCTCATCTTACTATTTAGTTGTTTTGAATGGCTTAGTTGTTTTGATTCAGAATACTTGCTCATTGACAGCTTCTCCCCACAAGTAACAGAACAAGGTAGAAATGCTATAATGGATCATAGCTTTGTATTGACAGAGATGTCTGTGAGTTTCAGACTGAAAAAGTTCCCTTTATCTGCAGAAGGTAGTGAAACTTTACAATAAAATATGAAATATGATACAAAATGTTCTTCTTTTTTTTTACATTCCCCCATATCCCTATTCACTCTTCCTCTGTTTTCATGTATTTCACTCTTCAGAATCATCACTACTGGTATATTAGTTAGACAAAAGCCCTCTTTATTCATCATGTCAATGATGAGTATAACATCTCAAGAAATGTAAAAGAAAACACAACTAATTAGCCATGAGTTAACCAGACAGTGTCTATCTCTTATCTTGCTACAGTATTTTAATTCTAGGGGTCTTCTTTGCAAAGAGCAAGTCACCACAAAGAGTCGAAGATTTTTAATTACTGGTAAGAAAAATATTCAGCTACTCTATGCTGGCCTTTTAACCTTCATGGCAATTTGAAGTTTCATTTTAAATTCCTTTTTCTCAAGCTTCAGTCAAATTAGTGTTCGAGGACACAAGGATGAAGCTACTGTAAGATCTGATTTGTACTAAATATTGAAAAGGCACCCAGAAATTCTTGTGAAGTTAGAGGCTGTTCATTCAGTACGTTCAGCTGGTGGACCTTCATGATACAAAGTCAGAAAAACTCTTCTTGTTATCTATAACCCACTTAACAAGATTCTCATCTTGTGCATTTTTTATTTCTATCACAATAACTTTACTTCTCTATGAAGAAAGTTGTAAAAAATAGTCGTCGCTGTCAGGCGAAGCCCAAAACTGTTACTTTTTAGGAAATGAGAAAAATAAAAGAAAGTTCCAATTGATAATAATGTAATTATTATTTAGTCACATGCTCTTGTCTGTCTTGTCTTTTCATTGGTTAAAATGTCCCTAATTTGGGCATGTCATTATAGGTGAGATTTGAAAGAATGTTCGAAACCTTTCAGAAATGGTAAACTCAACACACAGCGTGTCACGGTACAATGAGTTGTGAGCTTGTTGATCTGGTATTTCTTTACGTGACACTGTGATACAACAAAGTATAAAATAGGGTATTAATTTATGAACGATGAGAGATGGAGATACAAGGTTTCTACCCAACAGCGATGATATTCAGTATTAGATCCTGCATTAGTTTTACACAACACAGTTTGGAAATTATCAAAGAATAAATTAAAGAAAATCCCATTGAATGCACAGTGGCATAAATCATTGTAGAGAATAGATCATTAAACCTGCACTGTCGTTAAGGGTCAAACAGTATCCAAATGTACGTCAAGGGTTGAAACTACCCAGTGCCTCGCAAGTCAGCTGGGCACAAAATACCCTTCTGTTCCCACTGTCACCTCCTGGTACCTTCACGCTTTGTGGATATATCTGCGAGGGAGGGGGAGGCGGGGGGAGCGCCAGAAACCAGGGGCTGAGGCCGAGGAGCATGGATAAATTAGCCAAACCACTTAGGTGATTTCAACTAAAATTAGCAGTGCCGCCTGTGGGCTCCATCAATTCTGAACTTGCTCAAACTCTGACAAGCATGGGGGAACTTTTTCCCCCTGGCCCAGTATCTAGAAGCCCCCCGCTCTCCCCCCTCTCTCTGCATCTCTCCTCCTTACCCCCTATTCTCGGTGTTCCATCTACATGTTACACAGAGTTCCAATTAGGGCTCGGAACCAAGTTGCGTGGCCACTACAGCCGCTGTGACCACATTGGTGTACTGTACAACAGTGATTCTCAACCTTTAAAATTTCAAGGACCCCCATTATGATATGTATTAGGCCAGTGGTTCTCAAACATTTGTGGCTTCAGTAATACCCTTCCCAGATTTCGGAACTACAATACTTTCTTATGAAACTGCAAGTGAAAACCATAGCACGCACATGGTGCTATGAATAAAAGATAACCAACTTTAAGAATATAAATAGAATTTAGAAATTGAGTTAAAGAGTTAGTGCCTCATGAGCAGATTTATTATTAACTCTGGCCATAACATTTCAAGTAAGTGAACATGCTCCAAGTGATACAACTGGACATGTTCAAATAATGTATTGCTTTCTATAAAAGTTGTGTACACCTTGCAGCTTGCACATCAGCAGGTTCACTCACACACAGCTTGTCAATGTTTTATCATTATTAAACATAACCGTAAAATGTATTTTCGGTTTCTCTCACATATCTCCTGTAGTACCTAAATGTACCCATAGGGATACAGGTACCACTATTTGACTAACACTGCATTAAACCATGGACTCAAAAATATTTAATCTCTGGGCTGGGACCCCAATCTACAATTTAAAATCCTCAGTGTTGGTTTAGCTCTGAGAGTGTACAAATGGAACCAAATAAGGGTCCATTTGGTTCCGCACTATCAATCCTAACTAGCTTGTATATCTCTGTTATCTGCATTGGGGTTTGGTGTCTGTCTGCAAGCAGTACAGCAGGACAGAAGCAACAGGAGCAACATTTTAGGAAGATGTTCCAGGGTTCATCTGTATGGTAGTTACAGAATAACAAGCGTATCTGTGTGTGAGGAATAAGGTTGGTCAATAAGGTTGGTCATACTTCATTTAAAAGCCTCACTGAATAAATGATGCCAGCACTTCAAAACAGCTACAGTACTGCGATTTATTTTCAAGCCTCAAGCTGCTCGCAACAACGCAACAACACACCACACAGCCAGAGTCACAGGAGCTCACAGTGTCTGTTGTTGACACACAATGTTCTGGTAGCCCAGAAACCACATGATCTCAATGGCATGGAACATGACAAGAAAGAATCTCAAAAGGACTCCAACCAACGCTGAACAGATTAGCTGTCTCCTGTCAACATACACACCTGTTTAACAGTAGTAATTGATTGGCCTGAACTGAACACTTTTGTCTATAGAAGACATAGGCAAGTACACCATTTCCTTTGTTATATGATTATATATGGACATCATTTATTTACACCTGCTCTCACCGGGGACCATTCTGTGCTAAACTCATACTGTATTATTATCGGACATCAACCAATAGGTGGCGAACATTCATTCATATTTTTATGCTGAGTTGAGTGTCAACATTCACCCTAGACTGGAGATCAATTCAAAAGGCATGTTTGACCATTTCATTTGGAGGTATTCCCCGCAAACAACACCTCTGAACTAATTCATAGGACAGAACAACACTATATGGATTGAACCATTTGATAAACAAATTGCAACCAGTTGTAACTACCGTACTACAGTATATTCTGTTTGTCTGGAGTGTCTTTCTCCGAAGTCGAGTATGGGTTTTGGCACAACTTGTTCTACTCGCAAGGTACATTGAAATAGCACTGGTGTCGGTGCCATTAAAATTAAAATGTTTCAAAAATGTTTCCAAATTCCGTGAACTTGTACACCTGTAAACCTGTGATGTGACAATAAAGATTGGCTATTTTCCATTAGATGTGTAGATGTATATGGGGTTAAAGTGGTTAAGCTGATTTTTATGCTATATCAACTAATACAGCTGGGGAGCCCCCTGGAATCCTCTCAAGGACTCTGGGGGTCAGGGGTCACGGGACCCCACTTTTAGAACTACTGACTTTGAACAACTTTTATTGGTAAAATCACAAGTTATGAATATTGCTCTTAGCACTGCACTGTGATTGGCTGAAATCTTTTTATCTTAATTTTGCATCTTTCTCTCTCTCCACACACGTTTGTGAAATCCACATCACAAATTCTGAGGTCTTTATTGTTTAATTATTTTTTTAACCATAGTTAATTGCTCACAGTTAGTTTGAGCTGCAGGGACAATGCTGCTCTTCATTGCTAAATCAGACAGCAATTCATCAGCCCAGACAGGATACTGTAACAGAGAAAAGGCTCTACATGTACCAAACACACAGTCACACAGAGGAGACACACACACACACACACACACACACACACACACACACACACACACACACACACACACACACACACACACACATTTAATCAAACACGTATAAAACAATGACAGCTCATCTTTGCTGCTTGACTAAACAATCCCACAAAGCCTCACAGATGAAGACAAAGACATTTCATAAGAGGAAATGCACAGCTCCAGCCAGCCAAGCAAACTAAATTGACCTATTCCTTAATCGCTTTTAATGAAGACAATGTGAGCCCTGGGTGCCGCTGAGACCACAAGAACCAATGCTGGCTGCCACGACGCAAATGAAACAAAGGCAGTAGTAGATGATTTTTTATTCTGAAGTTGTGAATTCCAAATCAACTCTCCCGGAGACAAACCTTTCCCCAGCAGACTATACTACTAATTTGTCCAATTAATGGGAATAGTGTTCCAATTAAAATGTCATATCCTAGTGAATTTAATTTGAGATGAGGACTGTCTGGAAAGGCTCACTGGTGAGAGATCTTTAACAGTATAGTAAAGGTATTCTTGTTATTAACACACGCAACGTGCATGCAGATTGTGGGTATTGTCTACGTTTCAAAAAAATAAATAAAAACAGCCACAGGGCAAGATTATTGACATGGTCTATGCTCATTTAGTTGACTAGTTAGTGACTACAGCGTTAGAAGTCTTGCAGGAGACGGGGTACTATGCAGGCTCTGGCGTCCATTCTTCCTCAGACCTGGGCAGTGATGAGACTCTCATGTTTTGTCAGCTCCCACCAAGAGGCAGCCTGAGGGATACCACTGAGACACGGAGGTCAGCTCAAATTAAAACCTTTTGATCACTCCACTGTACAACATCACAGCCGGTCGCCTCTTTCTTCATATTATGCAACGGCTAACATCTGTTACTTCTTTCCCAGGCTTTATGTTTCGGCCTAGGAACTGCAATGTTACGCAATAGGGTTAGTAGCGCATGATGTTTAAATCTGCATCAAGGCTGGAGCTGCATAAAGCGCAGCGAGTGCCAGCCTGCTGCTTCAGACAGACTTGCAGCATTGAAGTCTGAAATTTAATAACCAAATAAAATATTACAAGGATAAAGGGGCTAACATGCAAATTGGATTGCCTTTTTTCCATCTTCCCCAGGTGGAAAAAACGTATAGTTCACGTTGAATGAATTCATTTCCTTTCAACCTCAAATTTCTGTCGGGCCAGAACCGGTTAAAATGTATGCAGACAAATGTTCCCATCTCTTTTGGGAATGACTAGCGGAGGGCATTTCTCTGGGAATATGCGAACATTCTTTATGCGGCATTACAGTTCCAGCAAACCTATTGTTTTGAGCTGACAAGGTGTTCCATGGAAGCACATCGGCTCTTATATCAAATTCACCATTCTGACCTCCGCCCTAGTTTCAAGTGGGGGAAAAAAAGAGTGCACGTGAAAGAGAGAGTGAGCCGGCAAGCTAGAGAGAGAGAGGGGGGGGGGGGGGGGTTTGTTGGGTGAAGACAGGGGAAGTTAGAGAGAGGAGACTTCCAAGGACGCCTCCAACTTCCTAATAGAGTCTCCAGAAGCAGTAGACTGGTATGCCAGTAAGGAGGAGGGCAGGAGGAACAGCAGCTCCCTCTGGGGTTAAAAGCCTCCTACTGAAGACAGAAAGGCCAGCGGTCAAGGGTACCAGCCAGACTGGCAGGATGGCTGACCCATCTACTGAACATCTTCATCTCCCAAATAAAGTTGCACGTCGTTTTACTTGATACATTGATTACAAAGATACTGTTGATGGTATTCATTTTATGAAGACCCTAATAACACGACAATGGCTTGTTACTCAATTGTCGATTTTTTTGTTGTTATTATTTCAATTCTGTTTAATTCTGATCATTTCACGTGTATTTATGACCTACTGTATGGAAGAAAGCCCTTGAACAAATTTGCAAACGGTAAAGTGGGTCTGATCTAAAAGGCAGATGCTTATTTTTACCTTTGCAGTGATCCTGTTTCTGCAGCAGAAAACTTTAACTTTCTAGTATAGTCATTCTAGTCCAGAGAACGGCAAACTTCATGTTCTCATAATTATGTAACATGAATGAGAGAGGGGTATTATGAAATAGTCATGCCTGTGACATCATAGTGCTCTTTGGTTACTGTTTACCAACACTGATAAAGAATGGGAGTCCGCTGAGCAATCTCAGTGAACTCAGCCAAACTATTATACGATTCAAACATGAATGAAGTAAAGGTGGTGTGAGTGATATTTTGCTTGTTTCGTTGTTATATAATATATAGTTATATTGCAACATCACTGCTATATAGAGTGTTTGTTCAGTAACAGGGGTCTCCCCATCTCTCCAGTTTCTGGAAATACGTTTCCAAGTCACGATTTAGTCAAGAGAGAGACTCATATAAAACTCGGGAGAAATTGGAAACAATCAAATTGGCAAACAAATTTGGAATTGGAACACTAAATACATGTACATGTTTAACTGATAAATGCTCTCTCCTGGAAAGCAACTGAAAAGCAACAATGATTAGATCAGAATAGAGATTTAACAAAAAAAATATCACTTGCAGAACCTTTAAATGAACTATTAAGTTTTTTCCATTCATGTTTGATTGTTACGTAGAAGTTTTGGTAAATTATTATCTCATCTTTCCACAGAAGATACACACAGTACAAAAAAAGTTAATAAGCTGCAACAAATCTCTAGTTATTTCAGACAGACTGCAAACTGTGTTGCTGCTGTAACAATGCTTCCCCCATATGCCCGCAGACATCATCAAATGGCTATTTTTTGCTTTTATTGGTAAATCGTCAACTTTTATTTGAAAAGTAAAACAAACGACAGACGTTTCAACCCCTTGGCGGACGGTTGTGTGGGCAGGACAGCAAAGCCAGGCAGCCTGACGGAAAGCGCGGCCAAGCCTGAGCTGGAGGGAAGTAGAAAGACACTCCTCCTCAAACGGGGCCCGGCGGCTTTCAAAGAACGCAGCCATTAGTGAGTGCTCATCAAGCGGGAGCAGGGGCCCGTCCGGTCCCCCGGCGGGGTGGCAGCGTGAACGGCTGGCCGCCGTGCCTCTGTGAGAGGAGGGAGGGAGGCAGAAAGGACTACAGAGATGAGCCCGGGACCCAGTGGTGTTTCCTAGCAGAGTCGAGCCACGCAGCCCAGGCACGCTCAATTCCCAACCCAACTGTCACTGCTGGCACCGGGCTCAGCCCCTTCAAGCACATAATCTGTGCCCGTATGGCTGTTAACCACCCCCCCTCCCCCCCCCCCCCACACACACACACACACATACTGTACAGACACACATTTCCCCAACCCCCCCAAGTCCTTCACTCATCCTATGCCATGGTATTGTCTGTGTCTGCTGCCATTCTCTCTGTTATTGAGCCATTAAAGGATTTGGAGAAACAAACAGTTCCACAGCATATGGTATCTTGATCAGCGACAAGGCAGCTTAAGGACAATAGATCGATTGCACACCTACAGTAGAAGCTGATCAATATTCTTATAGCAGAGAGGGAAATATCACTTATTATAATTAGCCACACCAAGTCAATAGCCTGCTTAATAAAACCAATGGATCATTTGGCACACTGATTACTACACTGAAAAATATGCAGTGTTAACTCTAACACTCTCAGAGTGTTATGGGTCCATTTGTTTCCAATTGTACACTCTCAGAGTTCAATTTACACTGAGGATTTTATGTGTTTTTATGTGTAGGCCTACTGGAAAGTTCGCTGTAGCCGTACACTGGAACCCGAGTGGAGTGAGAGGATCATTGCATCAATCTCGGTGAGCACAGAGGCGTCCGAGGCGGCACTCTGCCATGCTGGAGATTCCCTGCCGATGCCCATCTCTCCCGATGACAGAGCGATAATGTCACATGAGTCCAGGTGAGCGAAAAATGGCAGCCTGCTTGATGCCCAGCCGGTCGTTTTAATTGGCTAAAACAAAGTAATTTGAGAGCGGTGTGGGGGGCACGAGGGGGTAAATGATGAGACAGAAGGTCACTGCTTCTCTTTTACTCTGCCCCGTGCCATCCACCAGCATTCCCAGCATGCTCTACAGTTAATATTGAGATCTATTATACACGTGCCTTGCAACCATCTGCTTCCCATGCCAAGAACCTGTGCTTCACTCCTCGTTATTGAATAAAAGAGGAAATATTATATACTATACAGGTCCGATTGATTAGCAATACTTTGATCCAGTGATACTATGACAAAAACTGAATTCATAAAAAAAATACTTAGCAAATACCGTAGCAGTATTAGAAAATATATATTTGTTGAAATGAATGAGATTTTGGGAACATTGACATTTTTGTTTTTTAACCAAAGCATATTTAAAGTATGAATCGTGGACAATTTCAAGACATTCGAAGCAATGTGTCATTAATAATGCATGCAATTATTCAACAAGAATTACTGTATATTTTGCCATTGTTGAAATGCTCGTTTATATTATGACCGTTACATCTTTTACAGAAAGTTTTCTCTAGATTAAATACATTTGCGGGTCCTTGACATGAAAATGTTTGAGAACCACTGCTCCAAGATAGGCAACACTGAATGGAACAACAGGTCAATACTAAAAGGTCTTGTACTTTATTTTAGATGCTTTCCTTGACTTGAGTGTATCCATATGTTCATAAGCAGACCAAAGTGAGCAGGGCACAGATTCTAATCATCTGTGAACGTGCGCCTGTGCGTGCCTGCATGCGCACATGCATGCATTCATATGCTTTCATACGTGTGTGTGTGTGTGTGTGTGTGTGTGTGTGTGTGTGTGTGTGTGTGTGTGTGTGTGTGTGTGTGCGCGTGTGTGCGTGCGTGCGTGCGTGTGCATATGCGTACACGTGTTTGAGTGTGTTGAGACACATGATGCACCTGTGTTAAACAAATGACCCTCATGTCTGTGTGGGTTTCTCCCAGGTGTGGCTGATACATGGATCATGTGGTGCAGAGTGCTCGGGGCAACGTTGGCACAATTGTCCTGGGATCATCGCTGAATGTGGCCCTGAATTTGCATTGAGCGGAGGAACGGTTCACCTCCTCAACACAGTCTAGTGTGCGTCAGGGGTGCAGGGGAGGTGCATGCTAGACTAACCCCCTGCAGGCAGAATCAGGTGTTATCTGTCTGACTAGAGACACCACCATCAATCTCTCCTGTCCACTCTCCTTTGCCCAGAATCAAATCAGCACGGGTAAACACATCTGCATTGATGATGTGGAGACAAGATATGCCATCACCTAATATGCTAAACTGTGGCAGTGTTTGCTTGATACTGTATGTGTATTTGGTAAAATGTATATATAATTATATTGATACTCTGTTTGTTTCTCAATTAAATTACAATAGTCATTAACCACTTTCAACTGGCGTCCCCGTTTTGGGTATGTCAATCTAGGCAGAAAGAAAAGTTCACAAAATGTAAATTAAAATTAAATTAAAAATATCTGATCTACAAGCTCACAATGTGACACGTTGTGAGCTTGTAGCTATTTTTGCTATTCATCGCACATCATCGGACAAAGTATATGGGGCTTAGGTGGTTAAACTAGCAAAACATGTCATTGCTGTTCCAACTTTCACTTTCAGACACATTCCTCAGCTTTTGCCTAATGTTTGCGAGCAGTGTCATTAGCTGCTAATTTCTCTGTATTTGTTTTCATACAGCCTTCAGACCAACAGCTCTAGGCCAAAGTAAATACGCAGTACAGCTGTCAGTGGATCTGGCACTGAAAATGTATTTGAGAATAATCATTTTGACTCGTTAAACATTGATGCAGCTGCGAAGTGACATTAGCCAAGTTATCCAAAGTAAAAGAATAAAAAAGAAGGAGATGAAGATGACAAAAACTGTTCCAAGTCAAGTGATCATGTAAGATAAATGTGTATGTAGGCCCCGGGCCACTAGGCGGCAGGGAGGCAGCAGGGGAAGGAGCACAGGAGAGTTGATTAACAGAGATAAAATGCTCACATAGATTCAGAGAAATGGGAGGGAGGGGGGGATAGGCAGTTAATGAAGAACCTCTGTTGACACCTGGTCTGCCTGATAATTTGATCTGCGTATGATGGCTCAGAGTTTGAAAGGCACTTTGTCCAATTAGAAAGTGTGCGGCAATTTTCCACCTGCCCCTGACAGAGATGAAGTATCTCATTCAGAAGATACTGTGGCTCTGAGCCAGCTAGAGCCCAAACATTGCTAGTGGAGGAAGAAGCAGCTAGCTAATGAGAATCTCAAGCTATACTTTTTCAAGTGTGTAATCAAGTTTCCTTGATTACACACACTATTTCTATTGTACTGTCTTTCAGTGGCTCAGACCAGCATGCATCAAATTAAATGATAGGAATTTATGCAAGAGTTGCGACCAGTTCTGCTCTCTGTTTTCTTGAATTCTAACGAAGTGCTATTTTTCATACTGTATGTTTGAAACTTGACAGTGGACGATGACAGTTTTTTTTTGGCACGGAAATGGTCTTGTTTCTCCAAGCGAAATAGAACGAGAGTCTATGGTGGCGGTAGCCAACAGTACCCAGGGTTTTTAGTGGCAGGCTATGATTATATTGAGTTCCTTATTAGTAGGAGGGAGCTTGACCGAAGGCTGGAGCCCTGCACATGACAAGATCAGATAGACGTTCACTATTTTGTTTTATATAGTGCTTTGAAAGCAAGGACTTTGGTCATTAATATATCCATATGTAATTAATCCTGATATATAAATGTGGACTGCGTGCTGGTTCATAAGAATCCTGCTGATAGCATGGTACTGTACAATGTATGAGGAAGCTCTGTTAGATATGCCACTGTCAACAGCCACCAAGGACCTCCATCTTCCTATTTCTGTACGTCTATTTCTGTCTGTCACTTAAAAATAGGCTTTTAACAACCCAGCGTGGCGTTAATCATCAGTTCTACAAGTAGTACATCAGGAAAATAAAGTAGCAAATATTGATCATTAAGACAGATAAACGTATGCCCATGAACTAGAGTTCCATACATGGTAAAGAGTCGGTGCCAGAACAGAGCACAGCGGCATTGATTGAGCCCCATGGTGGCACATGCTCTGTCTTCATATGACTCCTACTGCAATCAATCCACACACGCAAGAATCAAATATTCATTAGTAGCTTATTCATATTCAGAATCTGTTTTTTGAAAATAACAATGGGATAGAATGGCCTCTGACAGGCTGATTACAATGATTGTGTGAAGTATGAAGAAGGGACAATTGTGATAATCTTCTATTATTTAATGAGTAAAACTGTGGCTTGAGTTGTGTTCATTATTGTTGCCTCTCAGACCGCAGAACACGAATGAGCAATGAGGAGTTACATTATTTAACAAAGATTATGTTATGATCCATCAAAAAACAGAAAGTGGTGTGAGGCTATTTAATGCGCACAAATTGCCTGCAGTTTCAGAAATGCTCGAGCCAAGATAGTACAGTAGCATAAGTTTATGGCATCCAAACTCAAGCATTATGGATTGGCTTGAAGGTCAATAAGGTCCTTGGACAATACATCGCTGACTGCTCTGAGTGAGTTATTTAAATAAGAACAAGCTAATAGATTCGCATACGGTGTGATTCAACATGATTAATACATGGGTATTGTTTAACTACTCCCGTCCATTGGCCCTGTATAATTGGCAAAATAAAACTGGAGAGATGGTCTTCCATGTTAATAATTAGTTGGTTCTGCACTCTAAAAAATTCTGTCCAACCTCACCAGATTTTAATCAAGGGCTGGAAATAGTATCTGATTGTAATCGGCACTCCACTCAGAAGTCACCAGGGGTGTTTGAAGAGTGCGTCAAGCCTGAGAGTGGAGCTAATTCCATTAAGCAGCGGCCGTACCTGGAGGGGACGGATCTGTATCTTTCTCTTTTTTATTTATGAGATTAAGTCGCGCTTGTTACCCCAATATAAATAATCAAACCAAAAGAAATGACACTGATTTTCAAGCCGTCTTATCTTGCCACATGTCAAAAAGTTTTCAGTTTCTCTCAGGTGACAAATAAACTTTGATGAGCATGTAATACTCAAAATGTATTGAAGACGCGATAAAATGAATTAAAAGGCAAATAAAAAGCAAGCGTTGTACAGATAAGAGGCAAATAGAAATTGTAATGTACTTATTTGAAGGACACTTTGCTGATAGTACATAAATACCTGTAATGCTCCTGTAATGTATTTTTGTGCATTATTGTATTGTAATGTACAGTACATTGCAACGCTTTGTTAAAGAGACATCACAATTTTCTTATGTTCCATTAGCAGCCATGAAACTGAGCAGTCTTCTGTGTGTTGCTGAAACACTACCGAAGATGTGCTGAAATGTTTGGGGTAAAACCTAAAGGGACGTTGCGTGCACGCATCCGCCTGGGTGACAGCAGACTGGTGGGTGAGCGCTGGCACTTTGGCATGGGGGGTCAGATCAGAGATCAACATATGGAATGAATTCTAATCTGTACTGGCCATATATAATAATAATAATGGATTTTATTTATGGATTTTATTTATAACGCAATTTATATTCGTGAGAATCTCAAAGTGCTACAGCAAATGAATAAAAGCAAAAGAAACAACACACCATTAAAAACATCTAAAAGAACAGGAACATTTAAAACATAAGGGCAAGGCTATAAAAATGCTTTGGTAAAAAGGAAAGTTTTTAGTCCTCTCTTAAAAGTGTCGACCGACTGTGGGGCTCTCAGGTGGGTGGGGAGAGCGTTCCACAGTTTGGGGGCGACCGAGCAGAAGGCCCGGTCACCCATGGTGCGTAAGTTGGTCTTTATGGGTTTGAGGAGGTTGGTGTTTGATGAGCGGAGGGAGCGGGTTGAGGATTGAAGGGTGACAAGTTCCTTGAGGTAGGGGGGGGGGGGGGGTTGCTGTGGATGCACTGGTGGGTTAGCAGGGAAATCTTATATATGTCTATGGTTTGATGAGATCAGAACAACATACAGTATGCAATGTCAGAACAGGTCAGCTCTATATATGGAGATCTAAGTGTGAATTAAGGGACCTATAACATACAATTCAACTTTTTCCATTTTTTCTTTTGTGTTTTTTTAGCTCCCCTGTGTATTTTCTATCCCCACAAATATGCAATTTTGAACAATCAGGATTTCTCATCATATAGGCGGGGGCTTTTATGGAAATTGCTCTCAGGAACTGAGACCACCACTCTGGTTATATCAGAGTGGTGATTGAGGGACATAGACAGTATGAAAAACTCATGTTATAGCTGCTTTAATAACTTTGGGGCAGACCCGTCTAGAGTTTAAATGGACAGGTATCAGTCAAAAGGGAGACATTGAAGAGGAAGGATGGATGGGGAAGGATCAACATATGGAATGTCAGAACAGTTTCTGACGGCCTGGGCCGTGGCTCAGTGGTCCAGGCACCTTGGCTGGTAATCCAGTCTGTCAGTGTGCCGTGGGTTCGACTCCCTACCTTTACTGCACCCCCACATCTCTCTCCCCATTTCCTATCAGCCTACTGTCTGTCCCTCCATAAAATATATAAAATAAAGGAAAAAGCCACACAAAAAAACATTAAAAAAAACAGGTTCTGACATATATCCAAATTATCCATATTTGGAGATCTAAGGGTTTGATGGTTTGAGGTCAGAAGAGTTGCTGGCCAATGTTGATGACATCAGGGAACTCCATATATGGGCTTAATTGCGACTGCAGGTCGCATTTACATCAGGGATCTCCAATGTCACGTGATGTCACGAGACCTGGGCACCATATATGGGGGCTTTCCCATGGGGATTTTGAGTGATACACTGACTGACGGACAAAAATGTACGATTTCATAGTAAATGTGATCTGCGGTTGCAGTTAGAGCAAAATAGCAATATTAACGTATTATGTAATATTAATCAGTTTGATGTAATGGCAGCCAAACACTGTATGGAGGGTGCCAAATCAATACTTGCCCAAAGAATACAGAATGGGGAATGTTATGGATATATGTATCATACATATTGTTTCTATAGAAATCACCACTAATAAACCAAAACACATTATAGTGTTTGAATACACAGGACCACAATGGAAACAAGCCCATATGCCTTAGATTAGATTGAATCTAATCTAATTTAGCAACCATTGTAATATCGTACCACTGTACTACTTGCAACGGTTAATAAAGTATTTAATCAATCAATCAAAAAGTGCATCCGCAAAAACATTCAAACTTCCCTACATGACTATTAAAACATTGTGTGACACATGTCATATAGTTCTATATATGAGATGTACCGGCTATGTGGCAGTGGCGCAGTTTACTTCAACAGTACCAGTAGGCAAAGAAACATGCCACCCTCTATTTACCACTACTGATCCAAATCCTTAACCATGCAGTCATACTAAAAACGGGTGACAGAATGCCATATAAATCATATTTCCATCAAACTCCCAGTCTGCAATCATACTCATCAGAAGGAAAACATGAAGGACTTTACACAAAGCCACCATGAGAGCCATTTAACCTACAGTAAGCATGCAAGACTCTTGGGGTGTGTTGTTCAAATACCACAGCTTTTTACACCATTACCTCTTGCTGTTTTAAAATACAGCACATGCAAGTAACCCTGTCTGTGAGACTCTCTGAGAGTGGTTGTGTTCAACATATGTCAGTGTTGTGCAGTCTGCAAAAGAGTCATGTGCCTGTGTCACACTTGAAAGGCTTCCAGTTAACGTAACCGTTAGGGCGACAGCATTTTGTAAGGAGAAAAGTATGATGTTCTTCAAGGGCTGAGGAGTGTTGTTTTTCTTTAATATCTTTGGTCATAAAGATTATTATTATTGGCCGATACCGATACTGCTGTTTAAAAGAACAATTTAGCCGATAGCCGATACTGATAGTTTTGGTTGTTTTTATTTCCCCCTTTTGTGTCAGGGAAACAAATAATATACATCTTCAATACAAGAAATACATGTTCATAATCTACAGCTTGGTACAGTATGCTGCAG
This sequence comes from Protomyctophum parallelum, assembly GCF_964188405.1. Taxonomy (NCBI): domain Eukaryota; kingdom Metazoa; phylum Chordata; class Actinopteri; order Myctophiformes; family Myctophidae; genus Protomyctophum; species Protomyctophum parallelum. The sequence continues at coordinate 20,719,501 of NC_139700.1, read as the reverse complement.
ATAACCAACACACCCAATAGCCAATGCAAAATGTATGCTTATCAACATATGAATAATGGCTACTGCCAGTTAAAGGGGAATACCACTCATTTTCAACATTTTACTATGTTATTAATAAACCTTAGAGTTGTGTGGAAATGATTTTTTAAAAGTCCCCCCATTCTTTGTTGCCTAGAACTGGAGGTCTGAAAGAAATCTGTAACATTATGAAGTATATCTCAGTGACATCACAAAGATTATTTCCACACAACAACTCTAAGGTAAATTAATTATGTTGAAATGAAGAAAATGAGTGGTATTCCCCTTTAATGTCAGTTTTATTTGCCGATACGATATGTGGCCGATATATCGTTGCATCCCTAGGTTCAACTATTTCCCAGTCGAATACTGGAAATACTGGCCGAGTGATCTTTATTACCCTTTCTAACCACCTCCTTCCTACTATGCCTCTTATGAGAATCCCCTCTTCATACAGCAGTGTAGGGCTATGGCATCCTTACTGTAGTGTAGGTGCACCACTGCACCAGCACTTAGGTCACAGTGTACTATGTTAAATTTAGACTCCTTTAACACTCTCCAATAATGCATCTAGAGTATTTCCGTTCATTACTATTCAGACTTTTCTATCTAAGATTTGATCTTCTGTAATTGGGCCATAGATCTGAGCTACCATTCACAGCTGGAGATTTCACATCAAATCTGGTGCCTGTCACCAGACAGAACTTCTTTGCCAGCCCCAGTTGAGCCACTGGTGACTCAAACTCCAAAATAAACGGCCCCCAAGAAAAAAAATGAAACTTTCAGATTTAGTCAAAGTTAAAATTGATGTATACTGTTTTAATCAGTATAGACAATTAGGGCAAACACTAAATTGACCAGGGCAGATACACTCAATAAACTTGATAAAATAATTCACAAAGTACTTCAATGAATGACATGGACCCAACTCGTGAACTTCTTGAATGTCATTTCCCCACATCTTAATAATTAAAATAAGAACACTGCCAGGAAAAAAGATCCAGATCCAGGTGTTTATGTTTAGCCAGTGTTCAATTGGGTAAAACTAGGGGCGGCTGTAGCTTAGTGAGTAGATAGGCCATCTAGTAATGAGAGGGTCACCAGTTGAGTCCAACCAGAAAGTGTCCCTGAGCAGACACCCCTGGATTAATACGGTCTGCAAACAAATCAAACTGTAAAAGAGAACATTCCAGAGTGATGTTACAGTTATGGCTGGTACACACTCTACTCAAGTGATCTACTGTAAATTAAGTTAGGGCTGGTATACACCTGGTGACCTAAGACTATGGAGTAATTTCCCAACAATAAAAAATTTATAGATCAATTCATGTCCAAATGAACAAAAATTACAGAAAATTGTGAACATGATTGTATGTAAATAATCATGTTCGTCCAATAAGGCTGGTACAAGTGAGATTTGACCTATGACACTCGTAACAACGCGATGACATTAACGTTCATAGGCACGCAAATAACATTTTCAAAGTTAACAATGCTTAAGTCTTAACTAAGAGCCTTTATAAGTCTATAAAACATACATGGTCAATGTAATACATTACAAAACGTTCCTTTAGTGTAAACAACTGAAACTCTGGACCATCGATATAGAATGCAATACATACTGTAAGTAGTACCCACCCAAGGATATGTGATTAGGTCAATTACTGAGACTTAACTTTGAATAGGCTAATTCTAAACCAGTACATCTGACGATACAACTCCTAGGCCTGGGGCTAACACAAAGTATACAGCTGTCTGACAGGTATCAACAAGCGAGCTTGTGACATATCACCTCACCCACATCTAAGGATTAAGGATCAGGGAGGAACAAAACCCATTATTATATCACGGGCATCCTGCCAGGAAGGAAAGCAAGAGACAGAACCTTATAGAGTTGCTCTGCAGAGTGTCCAGACTGGATATAATGTCTGCTGAGCCTACACCTGGCTACACCTGCCTACACCGTGGCTCTTTAAACTTTGTCGTATATTTGTGTAAAATTGAAAATGTCAGAGCCTCGCTATAAATGCTGCTGTCCAGTGTCCACTAAAGTGGTCTGTGAGCTCCATGCCAGCTGGGCTTTCCGAAACTTCAGTGTAAAACCTAGTTTAAAGGCTTCTGCCTCCCCACACACCATTCGTCTTCTGTCAGCCACAGCTAAATTCAAGCTGCCACTCCAGCAGACAGCTCGTATTCCTCCTGGTGCAAACAGAACCTTTACACTGAATGGAGAGACTTTGCTTGTATGAGTAAAAAAATAAAGAAAGCACACGCTAAAAGGTTTAACGGTTCTGGCAGCCCCAGCAGCCAGAACCGGCGACAGTAACGGCAGACGGCATCAATGTTAAAATATGTAATATTTTTACCGTTCCGTGCCGTCCTACAGGTTTTGCCGTTTGCGGTCTACTGCTTGCCTGATTCAGCATGATGAGTAATGTGAATGCAGCATGATGAGTAATGTCATGAGTACTGTAATATTTTCCTCCACAGTTCCTCCATGTTCCACTTCACCAGAAGAGAGCTTTCACAATGTTCTAGCTCAAAGAAAACAGCATAATTTTATCTAACATGCCCGATGATACACTATCAAAGCCCTTTGTTTCATATGGTTGGCCATCAGTTCCGCCTCTTTATCTACAGTAGGAACTTGATGTTCAGAATATGACTTGTTAGACGCTGTGTAAGTATAACAAGCATACCGAACAACACCACAGTAGAACAAGGACCTACACAAACAGACCATTGTACATCAGTACAGTACATTCACACCCTGTACTATGAGGTTCAGCATTCAATGCAGGGAAATTATAACTGGTATTACTACATTGCAAAATCTTGAGAGTTAGCTGAACTCTTGAGTGTATTATGGACCCATAGGGGGCCATTTTACATCCTCATAGTCCAGGGGTTTTCAACTGATTATGAACCAGGGACCACCACCCTGACTGAGAATCTACCTGGGGACCACTTTGTGTTGGGAGGGGGGATATGGGTGTGGTGTGGGGGGGAAATTAACCTTCCATATTAAACTCATGTTGCTGTTCATTGTAACTTACTGTATGTATGAGCGAGCAGACACATGCGATTAATTATGGGCACATTTCCTTATAATGGTGACTCAACCAGGCAAATCGGTGCAGTTTCCCTTGAGATTCTAACTCCCTTTTCTGTTCTTTATGTCCAACCCAAGTTCTTTATGTCCAACCCAGTAACTGACAACATTGACACGTCATTTACTGCATTGTTTCTCAACTTGTGGTCACAATACAATAAATTAAAATACAAATCTTCACTTTCCTACATTACTAAATGCATGGTCAGGGACCACATGCAATACCTTAACGGACCACCAGTGGTCCACGGACCACCTGTTGAAAAGCCATGTCATAGTCACAAATTAACAATCAGGATTTAACAGTAATAATAGTGGACACACGTCTCACATACGCACATACGCACATGCGCTCGGGGCACAGAGAGAGAGAGTCCTCCAGCAGAGCAGGGGCAATCTCAGGTTATCAGAGAATATCCTGGACACTGTGGTTCTTATCAAATCAATGCGGCTTCAGAGCTTCCCTGTGCAATATTAAGGCTTCACCCAAGCCTCTGCACAGGCCGTCAACTTACATAACCAGGCCATTAATATTGATTGTTTCCAAATTTGCGAACGGAGGGATCTTGCAATATATGAAAATAATACTTGCACCCTTTCTTCTTTCCAGTAATGATATCCACAGACCTCCAAGGCCTGTTGCCTGACCCACTCAAGTCTTACAACAGCGCTTCTGCTGAAGTAAGCCTTTTCTACTTAAAGGGTATTAACGCTCAGGGTTAAAACAGTAGACGCTCTGCATACATGATAAGAAATATGCATCCTCGGAAAGTCTGCAGCAGTGTCTCAAAGTGGGGTCCGGGAAGCCCCAGGTGTCCTTAAGGGGGTTCCAGGGGGTCCCTTGCAAAATAAGAAACAATTTAACCCAATTTTATAATTTGGCTGTAAAATAGGCGATCTACAAGCTCACAATAGGACACATTGTAAGCTTTGGAAATATGCTATATATATATATATATATTTTATTTATTTTTTTAATGGCATTTTTTTTACACATTAAACATGTAACCAAATAAAGTTAGTTAAATGAACACTGAGGATTTTATTGCGTAATGCAGCTGGTGTGGAGGGAAACTGCACTCCAGCAACTGCAGCAAGTATATCTGCTGTATTTCAGATGTTGGTTTTTGTGGCTAACCCAAACAGCAAGAGTCTGAACACACCACTGTACTCCTGAAAATGTCTGCAAGTTTGGAAGCTCGACAATAAGTCAAGCACATATTTTATTGTGGATTTAACTTTGTTTTCTACTGATCCTATACGGCTACGTAGTACGTATACCACTGCAAGAAGCCAGTTGCAATTACATTATTATAGAATGCAAGCACTACTGCATGAATACCTTGTATAGAGAATTGAATTAGAATTTCTATATTGCAGCTGGAATTTTATAATTTCCCATCCTCTCTGTGAAAGGTTTTATTTACTGCAACGTAGCATCAAAGTATATGCAAAGCTGTAAGATGCAAATACAGTAATGTGTATATCCTATGCCAAGAGTCTGTGAACATGAAACAATAAGCCACAAGAAGTTTAACAGACATCACATGGCATTTTCTGCACATGTTATTATACACATTAAATGTTGAAGCTAGAAACCCAGAAAAGGGACAGAAATAAACGCACACAATAGGCCTACAAAACACAATAATGTGAAGTTCTTAAAACTTCACAGAATATTTCAGAAAACTTTAGGGCTGAAAAGCAAACTTTCTATTAAATGCAGAGAAACTCAGTTGTTAGTTGTTACTTGTTACAGAGGTTTTTTCCAACTGCACGTTTCATTTTTCCCCCTCAGCATTCAGCATTACATAACAGAGCAAGGCGTTCTTTTTCCTGTCTTTCTCTCCCAGACGCACTTTAATCCAGTGCACATAAACGGGTCGGGGTGAATATGGGTCAGCGGGTTAGGAGTGTGTGTGTCTCTCTCAAAGTCAGACTTCTTAAAGTAAATCAACTGATGTCTCCATCCGGGAACACCCCCATCCTCCCAACTACCTGTCTTTGCCCACTATTACATAAGTGTCTGTCTTCTACCATGCACCATGCTTTAAAACGAACCCAGTGAAAAGTGAAAACATGTTCACGTGAGACACGACATTAAGCTAGGGAACTGATTTTTTATGGTTTTGGTGTTTTTTTCCCCTTCTTTCTTTTTTTTTTGGGGGGGGGGGGGCATGGGGGGATTTGGTTTAAGTCGTATTTGAAGTGAAATCTGATCTGTATAATGATTTTTGCTCTCAGCTGCGCGCAGCGCGCCTCTGTTTATGGCTAAACCTGTTACATAACAGCTTACATTCCACATTCACCATATCACACTCTAAATATACCTCTTCCGCACAGGACGACGGCTGCTCACACACACACACACACGCACGCACGCGCGCGCGCGCACACACACACACACACACACACACACACACACACACACACACACACACACACACACACACACACAGCGGTTTGCAAATGAATCAAATTGTCACGTCTATAAATATTCGCGTGCACCCATGCAGTGGACTCGGCCGAGACATGTTATTTTTTCTTTTGAACTTGGACGAGCTTTGGTTTGCCTACTGGAGAGGCAGCGTAGAAGGGGGTGTGGTTAAATACTGTCTGTTACTGTACAACATGGACGGGACGTGGACAGATCATGTCAAATTAACTGACTGAGCGTCAAATAATAGACAAGACGTGTTCAATTCAGACTTTTCCTGGAATTTATATTGCCCGTGCGGCCGTGCCCGTGGCATTATTACTGTCTGACCAGTGACCGCACACGCACGTCGGTGCACCGTCACAAATGCCAATGCAAAGCCCCAATTGCGTCTGCTGGACTGGTGCTGCAACAATAATATTACACAGCTTCAACATTTCAGCTGCAGGCAGCTTGAAACGTAGCAGGCTTAATAATAGTAGGCTAGTAATAATAAGTAATAGTAATAGTAATAATAACTAGTAATAAATAGTCTGCCCAAGAGTTTGTCTATAATTTCTGTCATACGACCATGTGAGCTGACAGCAACCAAACGTCACTTCAAAGGGAGAATGGGTCTAATCGGTATAATCGTAACAGTTTCCAAAAGTTCACTTTTGACACTTTGTTGCATAGCGTGCTTGGGCACTCAGGTTGGCATGTGAAAGCTTTAAGTGACGCATCTGTCGACTCATTTAAGTTGTTGGGGAATAGATTTGCCTCACGTTCGGAATAAAAATGTGACATGTATGACCGCACCATCCCTCAATGATCATGAGCTGTCAGTGGAGCTTGAACACCATGGCATGCATGCAGGCGACACACACACACACACACAGCGACGGCAAAAAGCGAAGGCAAAAAGCCGCGATTGCACAAAATACTGCACATGTGTGTCCCTGTGCTTGATTGATTTCAGACAGCGTGCAGCTGCTTGGATGGACGCGAATATTTATTATAGTCGTGGTGCAATTAATCCGCTTTGAAGTTTGATTCCGTGGTCAATAAACATTTCTAGTATAATGAGAAATATGGTCCGCTTACCTCTGTTGGTGCTTGAACAGGTCTGCCTACGAACCGGGGCTGGATGGTCCGCTTTTCGGAGCGTCTCCAGGTTTACCGGGGTTTCCCTGACCGGGGTAGCCGGCTCCGAGGCGCTGTTGCCCGGGTCGCTCGCTGGATCTGGAGGGGACTCCATGTTGAATTTTCAGATTTACTGTTCAACTATCACTACTGTATGAACTAATTATTTTTGATTTGTGAGCTCCGCGACTACGTCTTGCTATCTATTTTAGAGTAGAACTAAGAAATGAGAAATGCGAGTGTGTCTGAGGTGGGTGTGTAGGTCTGATTGTCCACTAGCAGCGCTAGTGAGAGCTCGAGTGGATCATGCCACTGAAAAGGGAGAGGTTGTCAATAGCCGATGAATAGATGTAGGCCTACTAGTAATCCATGCCGATCGACCCTGGGTACTTTTACATCGAAACAGTGTTTTATTTTTATTTTATTACCACTTAGCCCAATCCAACTGTTCCCCAAACAAAACATTATATTTTCCATAGAATAATAAAACAAAATGGAATGATATGGTTTATGCATGCTCACGTTTCTGAATGTGAAATAAAAGATTACCCAGCCCTGTCCCAGTACACTTATTAGGTTATTTGGTCGGGGGAAAACATAAAAACATGTCACTATCTGACCACTACAGTACAGGTCAACTAATCTGATAATAACCTAATTGTAACAGAAAAGGCCTAAATAGATCAAAATCAAATAACATGCGGTTTAATGATATATTTCAATCAAACATTGCAATCTCTAGTCTAACGCACCCCAATCATCATCATCATCATCATCATCATCATCCACAGTCCTGATCACTAGTCACTATAGTATAGTGATGATATGGTGACTACCATCATCATTAGCTTACATTCTGCATCAAACCCATGAATTCAGTAGGTATCGGCTTTAATACTTTTTAAGAAATTCCTTATTAATTAATAGGCTAAAGAGAAGTGATGCTCCAATGATGGCGATGAAGAATGAAAATTAATCTAGTTTAGTAATTAATCTAGTATATTATGTTATAGTTTTATAGTGGGCATTTTATTTTTTTCCATCAACATTATACTGGGGAGGAGCGGACTGCTGCTGTTTCTCATGATGAGCTGGTCTGCAGACTGCAGTCGTAGTCTTTACTGTAAATTATTTCTGTCAAGAAAGAACTACGAGCCGAGGATATTCTTTCAAGAGAACGTGCGCTTACTGTCTATCGCGTGTCCAGCAGCCAGCAGCAGGAACGCATCATCAGTCGGTACTGTAGCGAGCATGCCTGCGCAGCTGGTTCTACTACACTGCAATTACAAACACCATGCTTTCCTCCGATGTGATCAGCGGCCACGCTCTAAGGCAGAACCACGCCCCCTTTAAAACGTTGCACGTGGACTTTGACATAGTCCTGCTCTAGTGCTCTTGCACTGACTGTATATTCAAAAGTCTACCTATTTACAGGCCAATTAAGCAGATCCACTTGGGGCAGTTATTAATGATAATAGACCATTCTTATTGGTTAAACAGGAAAGGTGGGCATCAAAACATTCTGGGCACTAGGGAAAACTGGGCACATATAGGAAGATTGGGCAATAGAGAAATGTAGGAAATCTAGGCACCAAAAACGGAGTGGGCAACAGGAAAACTGGGCACTAGTTAAATCTGGGTACCAAAACAGAGTGGGCACCGGGAAAACGGGACTAGGGAAATGTTGGGCACCAACACAAAGTGGGCACCAGACATCGGAATAGTGGGCACTAGGGTAACCTTTCCTGTATTCTTCTTATTATTAGTTGTATTGTCTATTATGGAATGTGGAATTCTGTGGAATGCCTTGTATTGATACCATCCATTAAACTGTGAATCACTGATGTCTTTCAAAACTGTCCTGTGGGAGGTAATGTAAATTCCCATCGAAAGGAGGTGTCATTCACTGCCGCAGATTTTCCTTTTTCTCCTTTGTACATAGTGTTTGTATTTGTTGATGACATGTATTATCGTATTTTTGTTTAATGCTATGTTTATCGATTGAATACAATTGTTATACACAATGTAAACAAGTCCCCAGGATCTTTTTGAAGTTTTTGTATTATGTTAGCCTGAATGTTATGGTTATTATGGTATTATTGGCTATCTTCACTATATTGAAATATGGCTTAAAGGAAAACTTTTATTATTATTATTTACAGGGGTTAATTTATTAGTTTGTCATGATAATAATTAAAACTTGTATTTTTAACGAATTACCAGAATGCCCCCACCCCTCAGTTTATAAGTCACTATAACGTACTGTAGAAATGTAGTGGTGTCAAAAGTACAATATTTGTGAAAGTAATAGCAGTGTGAGTGAAAGTAATAGCAGTGTGAGTGAAAGTAATAGCAGTGTGAGTGAAAGTAATAGCATCCAAAAATATAGCCCCATTTGGAACCTCTCCCTCCGCTATATAGCTCAAGCTGTACAGCAGAGGGAGAGGTTCATTGGAGCTACCAAAAATACAAATACTAAGTAAAGTACAGATACAAAAAATAATCATTCAGTCAGTAATAATAATAAGGGTAATAATAATAATAAGTATAAGTTTAATAAGTAAATGTACTTTGTTACTGTCAACCACTGATTTATATGATATCTCCATTTGACAGTATTCCAGCAAATGCACCGAGCACTAGTGTGCCATTGGTGTTTACTTCTTAAATTCACCAAGGCTGGCAGGTGTGCGTGTGTGCGTGACTGCGTGTGTGGGGGTGGTTGATCACCTGCAGAAGTGTACCTTTTCTTGTTTCATGTTGACCTCTGGTCATTTTTATTCATTTATTTAGATGAACTCATAATTCCAACACCGTTTTGACTAGTTCTCCAGCTGGGACATGCATGTTAGTACATGTTTGACTCGTGTTAAACTTGTTGTTGTTCTGGCTCCCCCTGGGCTCTACTACTGTATACTAGGCTGCATTCCTCTCTACCACATATCTCAGACTTAACTGACAGAATTTGAGCTTGTAGTTCAGCTATTTTGCCAGAATAGGGTTCAAGACGCTAACCTGTTATTTGGAGAATGAAAGCAAAGACAGAGAAGAAAAAAGTAAGAACATACAAGTTTGCATTCACATTGGCTTAAAATGTTAGCATTGACATTGAGTAATAACAAAAAACCTGTGAAGCAAATGACGCATGAAATTAATGCACTGCATGTGCATTAGTGCTAGTGCTAATAGATTGTTGATATACTTTACCTTAATTTACATTTACATTTAAATCAGTTAATAATATGCAAAATCCAAGTTGGACTAAGTGCAGACGGCCAGACCAGATCTTAAATCCCCTATTTGGTATTTGGTATCTTATTTCTACTTATTTCTAATACCTGTACACCTGTACTGTCTGTCTGTCTGTCTGTCTGTCTGTCTGCCTGCCTGCCTGCCTGCGTATCAACCTACGGACCTACCAACCTACCTAACAAACACAAACTGACATAATTTCATTTGTTATTATCGGTGTTGTGTGGTCATCAAGATTTCATCATCGGGGGCACGGTGGCACAGTTGGTAGTGCTGTCGCCTCACAGCTAGAAGGTCCTGGGTTCGATTCCCGCTCGGGATGCTGTGGGTGCTGGCGGCGTGTTTCCTCCTCCGCGTCATCAGTGCCCATACCCGAAGGCGGGGTTGGCGAAAGGGCCTTTCTGTGTGGAGTTTGCATGTTCTCCCCGTGTCCCCTAGGGTAGGTACCCTCACAAAAAACATGCAGTAATCCTGGTCACTAAACTGCCTCCCCCTGGCCAGCCGGGGCGCCTGATGGAGGGAAAAGGAACTGGTTGGAATAACGTGTTCCTTCCACGCGCTACGTCCAACCAGGGAAACTCCCCCCTGTCAGGTGTAAAGGAGCAACTTGGACACTCAGGCATGAAGGAAGCATGAGTTCAAGTCCGTTGCTCTCCCCTTGTCCCCCATATATGGGGACTAGGTTGGTGGAGGGTGTGTAGAGCCCAGGATCACATTAGATGATTGACACAGGGGTGAAAAATGGGTTACAAAATCGTGGGATAAAAAAATATATATATATAAAAAAAAAAAAATCATCATGAGTTTCTCGTTACCCACTGGCAATATAAACACACACAACACACTGATTAGATTGTGATTTAACTTTAGGAGCACTGTTGCAGCAGACGCATGACGTTTCAAGGAGAAGCCAGAAAGAATATCTCAGTGCCAAGAGAATAGGCCAAGTTCCCTCCCTCCTGCTTAGTATTAGCTCCTCAAAACATTTCTCTGACCTCCTGACCCACTGCAATTGTGAACCTCACACGAACATTCCTCGCCTGTTGCAAGTCCCAGTTGTGAAACTTGAACTTGAGCGAGACGCAAGCATACAGTTATACCTTCCCTGATATGGTCCCTGAAGTACACAGCCTACTGTAAGCATGCTCATGCTATGTCTGCATTAAATGCTGTGTGCATACAGTAAATGTGTGTATGCAGGGTCAGACACATGCAACACATACAACACAGTCATTGGTGGACAAAGTACTCAACCCCAGTACTGGGGTAAAATAATAGATATTCCTTGTGAAATATTACTCAATTAGAAGTACATGTACTTTTTCCATTTCTAGAAGTGTAGTGGAGTCAAAAGTACAATATTTGTCTTTGTGGAGTGAAAGTATCAAACAAATAGTCAAGTAAGTACAGATATTTATTTTACTTAAGTACTGTACTTCATTATTGTCCACGACTGAGTACTGTATGTATATGCAGTTATGCACACAGACACACCTATACCCTGCCCTGTGTTTAAACCAAAAGGATGCAAGGACAAGTTTGATGCTGCCGGTTTAATTTGTGAGTTATAATGAATTATGCTGCTGTCACAGTGTGGAGCAGAGGAAGGATGTGGCTGATGTGAAGCGAGCAGAGCAGGCAGAGCAAGCATGCCTGCTTGTGTTTAAAAATGATTGATTAAGCTGACACCAGCTCAGGGGTGCAACACCGCTCTATTTTTCTCCCTCATTATGTAAGGCTATATTTCAAATCAGGAGTGCACTGGAGGAAGACACTGGAGACACTAGACAGGACACCCTTCAAAAAAAAGAAAAAAGTTTATCAGACAACAGCCAAGGAGACTGATGAGTTCCCCCTCTAATCTTGTCTTGGGAGTGGCGATGGAAAGAAAGCAAGTGTTTGTCAAAGGAAAGGGTCATCCCTAAACAAAAGAGAGTAAAATAGCGCTGATACTAAGGAAATGTTTTCAATGTTTGCTAAAAGAAAAAGTTACAGAAAATCTACACATGCAGTGCTTAGAAAATAGAAAGTGAAAAATCCTATACTGATGACCATATGGGGTGCTGATATCTGACCTCATGAAATGTCTGCTGAGTTGAGGAAACCGTCTGATTAATTTAAAAGAGATTTATTTAGTAAAAAGATCAACAATTGAATATGTTACAGAACATGCATAAAAAATAAAAAATATATTATGCAGATGTATCAACCAGATAGGCTACTGCATGTCCAAATAGCAGGTATGTGGTTTGAATTCTCAAAAGGAAGTTGTTGTGTTATTTTAACGGTAAACTTTATGACACGTTTGTTGTTTTACAAAACGGACATCTACAATGGAAGTCTGCCAAACAGATTAAACTACAAACGATCAGCCTTTGCCTGCACTGTAAAATTTGAGCTGTTCATTTAACTAGTGTAAAAATGGACGCCTGCGGGTCCACTTTTACACTACCAGAGTTAAATTAATGCCCCAGACTTTGCTGCAGATTTAGTGCAGAGAGAGAGTGCTGTTTGTAATGAAAGAGACATATTAATGGTCCTTTCACTTATTCATGTGTAGGAAATGAAGAGGCACAGCCACAGTTGACTGAAACAGTTGACAGAACAAAGAGCCAACATTGGGGGAATTATTGTATTTATGATTTCAATTTGACATATGGAGGTATCAAGAGATATAGACTGAGTGACACACTGGTGGAGGTTCAAAGTTAAATTATATGAAATATACTATATGGCAACATGCTCCAGCATGGGGGCGCGTGCGCGCACACACACAGACACACAGACACACACACACACACACACACACACACACACACACACACACACACACACACACACACACACACACACACACACACACACACACACTGCACTGCACTGCACTTGTACTGCACTTCGAGTGAGCAGGGCCTCATGGGTACAGACCTCAGAGAGACCTCCTTGCTACCGCCTACTACTCTGTAAGCATTCAAACATAATAGTAGATGTAGATAGTGTGAGGGGAGATCTTATACTGTATACAGGCAAGCTATAGGGTACTTTTGCAGAGGAATATCACAGCTTCAAGATTAACATACAGTAATTCTGAAATAAAGTACACATTCTTGTCCTCAGAGACAGCGCTTCCAACAGCACCACCTAGCAGCAGTGTGCGATCACTGTAAATCACAATACAGAAGTCATTCTTCCTATTGAGTCTGCAGCATGTCTATGGATACTAAACCGATGCATAATCTCACCAAAATCTTTTCACTATTTATGGCAAAGACACTTAAGATATCCTTCTCGAGTCAGTCAACGTCAATATGTTCTAGAAGGAAGGAAGGAAGGAAAGCACCTTCTGCTCTCCCATCACTGCTTAATCACTTTAGGACTATTTATATGCTATTTACACTATTTAGGAAATTATTGTATTTTTTTTACCTGTCTGTCCAAACATTCCAGTTATTTGCGTCAATGCGTGTGCATGCAATGCACGCAAATTCAACTCAACTCAACTCAAATGTATTTGCAGACCTTAATCACAGTCTGTCTCACAGGGCTTTACAGGCCCACATTAACAAAGGAAATGAACAACTCCCTCTCTCCTTAAACGCTCAGCCGAGCAAGAAAAAACCCTTGACAGGAAAAAGGGAAAAAAGAGGCAGCATCTGGAAATAGTTTCATTATCAATTTTCAGCTTTATGTTATCTTTGTTAAGGATAAATTATTATGATACTTAATCCTCTCACATAAACAATGGAATGGGTATGATTATACTTTATATAATACAGCAACTGCATACAGCCATAGCACTTGAATATAATAATCACACAGTATAGCCAATCAAAACAAAATGTAATGGTTTACTCTTACTTAGGGCTGCACAATACACTGTATCAATATGTGATATGAGACTAATATCATCTGGGATTATGGATATCACAATATTGTGATATGCATTCTGAAGTGTTGGCTTTTTTATCACTTACAGTAAGCCTCATTTCATACTAAAAAAGGGGGAAAAAGAAAAAACTTAAATAGCTGATATTGTACATCATTTTGGAATCTTTTAAAAATGAAATATAAATAAATATTTTCGTTACAATATCTATTGGTATATTCAAGGCATTTAAACAGGAATATGAATATGAATTGATTTGATCTTGTCCACATAGTCCAGCCATACTACTACTACTATCTTACACAATGATTCAAAGCTGTGATGTGGTGTGGGGAGGTTAGTGGTGGTGGTGGTGGTGTGTGCGTGTCTGTGTCTGTGTGTGTGTGGGGGGGTGTTGATGAAAAAAAAGAGAAGAAGAATCTTGTTAGATTTTAGGGGTGAGCTCCTTTCTGTCAGAGGTAGAATTGACTCATGGCATCTGAGTAAAGTTCATATGACTAGGGACTGGAATGAGTTTCTGAGTTGGAAATCAGGGGGTGAAAAATGGCGTGGTTATTTGTACCTGACAGAAGTTAAGAGCTTTTCCCAGAGGACCACTGACTCCCTGCTGACCGCAAGGCAGCCTCGCTCCTCCAGCATGCGCTCACCTTGTGGAGATCACACCACTACACAGTACCCACTGGCTGATATGCCATGGCCGTTGCAGGCCACTCTTTATGAACTCGGAGTCTGTAAAAATTTAACTTACGGGTGAGTTTGGTTATTATATTATGTCATGATTTATTGGGAGAAACCAAGCAAGCGTGTTAAATCAGACATTAAGCACCCCCCACGGCCCAAAAGAAATGATGCTCTATTGCTTTAGGCTACATTTGGCCAATCAGATTTGACTATATATCTTAGTCGGGGACAGGCCTACTGCACTGTAAATCCGTTTAAAGTGTGAGGTTGAGGTTTTTGTACTCGCTAGTGTTATTGTTGTCCAGTTCTTTGAGGCTTAATAACCGAGAATCCTGCATGGAAAAGAAAATGTCCCACAGGAAGAAATCAAAGTGTTGTCAGTGAGCGAGCAAGGAGCTGTCGATGATAGTTTTGCTTTAGAGGGTTCATTGGGGGCAAATAATATGTCACCCCGGATTAGATGTTTGATATGGACTTACGACTGCATACAGTGCATGGCTGCAGTCCACTGAACATCACAGAACGCAATTTAATGCGTCCATCCCCAGCGTTCATTCCGCCTTCTCATTACACTAATGGACTAGAAAGTATACCTACCTCACCATGAATATTGCCTTTGTCTGACCATCGCCGGGAGAACATTCTGTCTCTAGTTCGATCTTGCATTATTACAAACCATGGGTTGAGGCAAACCGGTGAATATGAATGTTACAATAACCACGTAAACCCTCTATACTTGGGATTGGCTATATACTTGCTCTGCTCTTTCTTTCTACATCAAATCTCTTGGTCGAAAGTCGCCAATCTACAAGTTCACATACTGTAGATGTGCTATAGTACAGCAGATAAAAGGAACGATCTTTCACTCGGTGATACAAGCGTGAAATTTGGCATGAACATGCCTCTGGGTCACCTCTTTAACTTTTTTAACCGAGCCAATGCAAATGCCAAAATGGCCGCAAGATGGCCGCCAAATAAAAAAACCCTTTTGTGGCGGTTCTGGACAACCGTGGGTGCGGCCGACTCGAGACCGGGCACTGCACTCCCTGTGGGTGTGTGGAACGTGTGTGTCGAATTTGAAGTCGGTGGGGCGAACGGTTCTCGGGTTACGTGGATTACAGATGTACACACGCACACAAAAATCGTGAAATATAGAAGATCATTGGAACGGTTGTTCGCTTGGTGATACAAGCGTGAAATTTGGCATGAACATGCCTCTGGGTCACCTCTTTAACTTTTTTAACCGAGCCATCCAAGAATCCAATATGGCGGTGCTATTTCAAGATGAGCGTGAAGAGTGAAAGGTTCTCTCACAATATGGCTGTTAGCCGCTGTACTACTATTTGTGCCCAGAATAGGGACACTAGCAGTGGTGACTTTCCAAGACGCACCGGAAGTACCCAGTGGTCTAGGTACAGTATAACAACAGCTTTAACTGTTAGTGTTTATACCTGAGCGCACTCGGTAAACATGCACACTTAAGTTACAGCAGTAGGCTATGGCTCCAGTAGGCTACTGCTGTATGTGTGGTGTTCTGCACACAAGAAGAATGCCTCCTCCTCCATCAAAGAACAGATTCATTCGTCCAAAGCAAACTTTTTAGTTTCGCTAGTGTGCAGTAAAGATGTTTGCCTGACTATTTTAAGTCTACTTTTGTGTTTGTGCACGTCTAAAACTCTCATACACTATTTAACAATATAGGCATAGGCTATGTAGCTGTTCTGAGTGCATGCCGCGATGCGCACATACACGTGCGTGCACGTGCGTGCGTGTATGTGACGTTCCGTGGTACCAGAAACAAAAATCACCATGACACCACTGGACACTAGGGTTCATGTAGACAAAACAAATAGGCTAATGTAGTACAGTATAGAATGCACTTACTGTACTGTCTGTATTATACTAAATATATGAAGTAATTATACAGTGCGCTTCACAAAACAAAACAAATATTGCATTATTGTGACTCTCAAGCCTCTCAAGCCATCTAAGAATGGTGGGCAAGAGCCTACACCGGATGAAAACAATATGGCAGGTCACCCTGCCTGCCCATCCGATCTCTTCTGCCAAAACCTCTCCAATCAAATTGTTACTGTGCGGTCTCATGATGTTGGGCAGCTGCTAATTTAGCCTTTAGCTTCCATGGTACTGTAAATCACAACACTCAGGAAGACAAATGTCAGAACACATGTTGCCAGACGAGCTCTTTGAGCAGAAGATTCCTTTAATTGGGTGTGCAGGGACCCTGGTCCAATCCCCAGCACCCTCCTCTTCCTCTCTCTTCCCTCTCTCGTTCTCCTCTCTTAACATGCTAACAAAAGGCAGAGAGATGAAAAAGACTGCGTCAAACCCATCCCTACTTTGTGCCATTATAGAACAGACACACTAGGGGTAAAGAGGTGCGATGGCAAACTTCAAGGAGAGCTTTATATAACTCCCTTTTTAGTCTCCTTGTTTCATGTTTATTTTACTTCCTCTTCAAGCTATCATGTCTGATTGACACCGCTTCCTGTCATAACAACCATTATTCATCATCGAACCAGCGTATGGAATCCAGCGATAGCTTCTGGATATATTTGTCTGAGTTTAGGAAAATGTGTAGAGAATCAAAAATGCTCTCCAAAGTCTGCTCGGAGTCATCTTATCATCAGCATTATGATTCTACCCTTCTTGTTCTGTTCACACACACACACACACACACACACACACACACACACACACACACACACACACACACACACACACACACACACACACACACACACACACACACACACACACACACACACACACACACACACACACACACACACACACAATAAAGGGAATTGAGATCATAAAGAATAGACATTCAAAGGCCTAAACACAAGAAGAGTTTCCTCAAAGCATGTCTCTCACTCACTGTACTGAATTGTCCACACAGACAGCACCTCTTTTTTTTTTTTTACCCCATTGCAAGAGTTCAGTTACCATGAACTTGTTAAGTTCTGGTAAGCAGATGAAAGAAAACAGTAAAAATAAATATGAAATAAATTAAGTTCTGGTAAGAAGATTTTGATGGTTGGGTGATGGTGTGGACAATGTGGTTGTATAATGTATAGACTGTAGTTTCCTATATTTCATTGTACAGAATATAATGAAAATAGCCTATCTACAAGCTCACAACTCGCTGCTGTGATCAGCAATTTTCCAAATTATTTTGATTTCAAAGAATATTGCAATATTTTCGAATTATTTTGAAAGATTGCGCCGAATGTGGACCCCAAGCAAAGGGTGGTTAACTTAGAGGTGTAATGTGTATTTATCCCTGATGTAATGGATATTGATGCTGCTTTATTCCTGAAGTTCTAGAAATGTTTTCAGATCACCTTTCCAGGATTTCAGAGCTTCAAATTGGTCACATAGTAAATGTTTACAGATCCACTGAAACACATTTCTGATGAATCTCTGCTTCGTTTGGTCTGCAGTTAAGTGTTAATTTTCATCTGTAACTCATTCATTCATTGTATCTTAAACTAACTCATCATACAAATAAGTAGCCTACAGAATACTGTATCTATAGGATGTTTGACATGTTCCTCTTCTGTTCCTACTCATCCTCAGCTTCCATTAGTATGATTTGTACAAATTACACTGCAAAACCAAGGAGGTAAATTAACTGTCAGGATTTTGCTGTGTATAGGCAATCTGAGCAACCAGTCTGTTATGCTTTTGTCAGTCTAATGTTTCTGTCTTTGCAGTATATTTTTCCACACAATTAGACACTTTATATTCCACCAGCGGGATTTATCTGGAGTTCAACAAGATTAATTAATCTAGATTAATTGTATCCACTGCTCCTCTCTTGGGTTGATCTTTTATTGTAAATGTCAATAACGCATGGCTAGATCCCAAGCAAGGTAAGAGAGTAAATGATTACCCCTACAGAAAACTGTTCATCTATTACAATTACTCCTATTATCACATTCTATTACTGACAGTAATACTTTAAAGAAACACTGATATTGGATTCCTCTGATGTTTCCATGGAGATAAGGGCATTCTCATCGTCAGATTGGAGAGCAGATTTTATAAGAGCAGTAGATCACAGTTCAAGTTCAAACAAAAAACGCAATAAATTGAGAAAGGGCCATATTCTTTTAGCAACATAAATAACTAAACGTTATATAAACATCAGCTATATTCCATTTGAATGTTTAAAGTTTTCACACAGTAAGTCTTTATTTATCCATTTGTAACTTGAGACTGTACAAAAAAATTTAATTTTGTAAATTAACTCTTACGGGTTCATTTGGTTACATCGCTGAGTCAAATTAAGAATTAGGATTTTACCGTTTACAAAGGTAATTGTTGAGGATATGCCTAGCATGAAGGCTGCTAATTTGGCATAGATACAAAGTCCCGTTAGTCCGAACATGCATTAAGGTTGGCGAACATGCGCTGTTCCCGTGCTTGCGGGTTGTTTTGGTTAGGGTTAGAGCTAGGATTATTAATGGACGAACTAACGGGAGGTCGAACCAATGACATGTTAGTTCCCAGTATAATTTCTTGTTTCAGGTAACAACGTTTCAATTGATAATTTCTATATGGACTATATGGACCAAGCCATTGGCCCACATGATGACCTTCTTACCACTGTCATAAAGCGTAAACTGAGGTGGTACGGACACATCACCAGATCCTCAGGCCTTGCAAAGACCATCCTGCAAGGTACTGTCGTATAATTCCATGACCCAAAAGTACCATTATCAATAAGGCATTAGAATGTCTCATAAAACTACTTTGAGATACATGGGTTCCTCTGTAGACTCAGAGGAATGTTTACACTTCACACCTGAATCCGAAGCTATTGTTCTAACTGTTTGAAGCTTGCCCTCCTGGGGTGAAGAAGCTAGAATCTTCCAGGGGACCGGCTGGTCACTCTTGGTCACTCTTGGTCACTGACTTAACTCTCAGTAAACTATTCCACAGTTAAAACTTAAAGAATGACTTTCAACACTTTCAACAATAATGAGGAACGCTATGAAACTAGTAAAAGTGAGTACAATGTGTACTGATTTAAAAGGTACTATGAGACTATAAGATTATAGTGTTCACTCCATTGGGTTAAACCGTGTTAATTCACTTCTTAAAATAGAATGTTCAGTTCTATTTTATAGTTCCGTTAAACATTGCCTAGCCTCGATACCCAGGCTTTCATTTCGTCTGCGCGAAAGATGAAAGCCTGGAAAAAGCCGTGGGCTGAACCAGTCTAAAAGTGGGAGTCAACCCTTCCGGGTGGGTGTCGCTCTAAATGATGTGACGTAGCGCTGCACTAGGGGGGAGAGGAGGGGCCGGGGGTGACGGACAGATCGATGAGATCCAATCAGGGTGCGCGTTTTTCTGAGCCGCAACCCTCCCATCTAGGCCAGAAATGTCTCTGCTTAGGTCAGGCTAAACATTGCCTAACTATAAGTCTGTTTCCGTTTCATATACTTTTAGTTATGATTAACCATGTTCATAAGAGTCTGTTCACAGTTTACATTTAAGTCTTGTTAAGTTTTAAACTATGAATTCATTATATCTGTTTATCGTCTAAAAATAAGGACTCCAGTTAAAACAGGATCAGGTTCCTTTGTCCTAGGTCTCGCCTCTCTCCAACCGGAAAGAGCTCCGTCTGTCCGGGGGAGGAGGGACCCAGTTACAAACAGGTTTGAGGGTTGATCGAGGTTCTGCTGGATCCGGTTGCTCACTTTTGGCTAAACGAGTTGCTGTGTGTTTTTAATCCAGAGTTCCCAGAGGACGTTTTTTTCCTTTGTGCCCTTGTCTTGACGGTGGATTGTTCTTTTGAATGCAAATAAAGACGTCTGCTTTAAACTCACTTCATCTGTACCTGACCCGGTCTTTTCCTACATTTGCTGCACGCTGGTTTTTTGTTCTTCAGAAAAGAAAAGATACCTCAGTATCGTACGAGGTGGCAGGAGAAGAGGGAGACAAAAGAAAAGATGGGAAGACAACATCGGAGAATGGACACACTTGAAACTCAGCGAGGCAATGAGAGCTGCCGAGGACAGAGAGGGATGGAGAGAGCTGGTCAACAGATCGTCTGTGGTGCCCCAACGACCCTCCTGGGTTACGGGATAGGTGAAGGTGAATATGGACTAAAACTGGTTTACACAGGTAATTATGTTTTGGCACCTGCAGACCAAGTTAGATACAGTGTATATAAACTGACCTGATGTTATATTTCTTAGCACTTGTTTGAGCATTTGGATTAGTATTGATCACAATGCGATCCACAAGTGACAGTCCTTGAGCTTGACCTCAACACTAAAAATCATTCAAGCTTGAAACAACATTTGTGGCCATGCATTTGTGTGGCACGCACATCCAAAAAAACCTTTTCAGGAGCTGAACAACAATACGTACTTATAGGAGGAAAGCAAGGGGAGTCCACAGACTCCACACACTGTAGTTCTCAGTAGAAAATCTATTTAGTTTCAGGTAACAACGTTTCGACCACTGTCCGTCTTCATCAGGTCTGAATTGTTCATCTGTAACAGAATGTAACATCCTCTAATACTGTAGATGCCAAGTCAGGATTGGCTCCAAAACTATGGAATGCACTTCCGCTCGCAAATTCACTCCCAAACTTCCGCCACAGTCTGACAACACACCTCTTCAGACTCCATCTTAGCCCATACACCTCGACAGGCGTATGAAAAGGCTCAACTTATGTATCTTAGAAAGCATTTTTATGTAGACTTAGAGAGCAGTTTATGTAGACTTATAGCATTTTATGTAAACATAGCACTGTATAGTATATGCATAGTTTCATTATATAGATTTTCCACTGTTATGCTTTTAGCTTACGTATGATTCGTGATAACCACTTTGTATGTATTTGATGTATTTATTGCCGAAATTGTAAATTTCAAGTCACCGCTCCCCTTCTACTGTATATCGTCCCTGTTGGGCAGAAACCATGTATCTCCATATTTATTTATTTAATTAATTAATTTAAATGTTAATAAAAATGAATGCTCTATTTTACATTTCATCATAGTGCTGTGGGAAAGTAGTTAAAATAAGCAATGTATACTTGTAAGTTCACAATGCGTTGTGGGTTTTATAAATTGTTGACAATTTACAAGACAGAATAATAACTGATGAAATAATAACTATACATTGCATCCATTGGAACTGTTTTGGACATTCCACACAGCGGTGATATACTGCTGCAGACATGGGGCATCAATGTACAGAAACCCCCTCTGTTTCCTACAATCACCCTGACCTGTGATTCACATTATGTGTGTTTATTTAGACAAGGCCCTGCATAGCAGTGGGGAGCGCTGGGCCCTGAGCAGCACAGCACCACTCTAATGAGCAGAGCTGGACACTCTTAGACAAAGACAGGCTGGATTCTATTCAGTATCTCAGCCTATTAGCTGGCTCCTGTCCAGCACGTAGAAAATTAATTCCTCTTCCTTTCAGTTACCTTGGGTCACAATTGTATTGCTCTGCTCACAAGGGCAGCACAATTCCCGCTATAATTAATGCAATGGTTCAGATCAATATGCTGTGATCTGTTTAATAGCCTGATAATTTCAATATGAATAAAACACTGGTTCACACAGGTAAATATGTTTTGGCACCAGGCCAAGTTACATTACATATTACATTACTACATTACTTGTTTGAGCATTTGGATTACATTGATCACAATGCAATCCACAAGTAACAGTCCTTGAGCTTGACCTCAACACTAAAAATCATTCAAGCTTGAAACATTTGTGGGCATTTTAAAATTATGATAATTTAACAACTCTTGACAAGCCTTTGTATTGGCTGTGTACATGATGAACAAATAATACATCTCTATACAATATACGGTATATCTACAACAATCAGTGTCAAATTGAGTGGTAAACTAGTGTTTGTCAATACTGTGTCTAATGGGCAGGTTTGCAATTAAGGCATCTGCTCATAAATTATTTAGTTAAGCAGGTCTGATGAAGGGTTCACAAAGCCTTCATGAATAGTTAAAAGACATTTCTTTTTTGTTTCAACTATGACCAAACTTGATGGTTTGGGGAAAAATATGTTTTGGCAACAGCGTATAATGCTCCACAACAGTCTAAAATTTGCCCAGACTAAAATAGACAGAAAATTACACAGACAAAAGCTGAGGCTGTCGTTTTCCCCAAAGGTTCTCTAAAGCCTGAATCGTTCACTGTAATGTTTGTCTTCAACAACAAAACAATACTCTCTTTCCTCAGCGTTTGTGTTTTCTTCCCCAGCCAGACCCCATAGTGAGCAGCAGGCACCTTTTATTGATCAACACAAAGTCCCAAATAAATGAGCACAGAATGAGAGCTATGCTCCAGGGAGTTCAGCAGAGCTGGAGCACTATAGGTTCCCATCAATTTTAATCACTACCCTAATGAAGAGGCTCCTCTCTGCTGGTGTCCATAACTCACTGTGCCAGAGCTACCTCCTCTACCTCAATCAAATCATTTCTGCACCGCCCTCCTCCTCCTGGCAACTCTAATGACCCTTTCAAAATAAACAATGCATGCACTGAACAGAGTTGAGAAATTGCTAGATCGGAATAGAAAAAGTTAGAGAATAAAATGTAGACAGGATAGAGTGGGTTAATCACATTTGCTTGCACCACACGGCCAAGTCGCAAAATACGGTACATTCTCCCAATGAGTTTGTATGCGAGCAAACCACAAACCACGTGATTTGTGAAGCAGATCAGTCCTGACCAGTCAGGTTTGCCTGGCTAGTTAGTTTTTTACAAAATATAGCTGCAAGCATACAAAATAAAAAATCACACCCGTGTGAAGTGAGGGGCACTCTTATCATTATACATCATCATATATCATCTCATGAACAAGTGTATTTATGTGATTGGTTGGTTAAATTTACGTCATATTTGGACATGTGGGGACAAGATTTAGCAGACATTTGACCTAATTTCTCCTTTCATTGTCAATGGCAAATATTTAGACTAGGGCTGTCAAATGATTAAAAAAATTAATCAGATTAATCACAGCTTCAAAATTAATTTAATCATGATTAATCACCATTCGAACTATGTCCAAATATGCCATGTTTTCCTGTTTATTGTTGTGGAAATGGAAATATAAATGACAGAAAGAGGATATACATTCGTTTTTGAATGTTTTTTGTTTTCTAATGCATTTAGTATAGCCATGATGTGATGTGAGCATTTGTAGGCCTAGCCTACACTTTGAGTTAAATCAACACTGGCTTTTGGCCATGTAGACTGCGGTCCCCCAGGAGGAAGTCACTAATGTTGCTCTGGAGAGGGAAGTCTGGAACACTCTGGTGGAGCTGTTGCCCCCGCGACCCGACTAGGGATAAGCGGTTGAAGATGGATGGATGGATGAATGGAGACTGGGGTCCCAGTCCAGAGATGAAAATCATAATAAAATGGCCTAGGCTACTTTCTATCAATTTAATTTAATTAAAATAGCTGAGAAGCAATGGGTTAAACTGTAGACTATAGTTAATTGAAATTCACAAAATACAATAATGGCACATAAGCATTTTTGGAAACAGGGCTTGGTTTAGAAAAGCCTATATTTTGCGCTAAAGTAATTATTGAATAACATATAAATGTAGGTTTTAAGGCTAGAATGGCATTGTAGTGGACTGTAGTGAGAGGCGAGATTGTCTCTCCTTCATTGCGGGACTGCAGGACTAGTCTGGAGATAGTTAGTCGTGAATCAGCTTCAGTCAGTGTTTTGGTTCGTACCTGGAGTTGTGCATTATATCTCCGCTGTGCACAGCAGCACAGCAGCACAGGGGAACTGTCTTTAATATATCCATGGTCGTTTTCAGTTGCTTTCCATGTGCGACACAAAAGTACCATGTGTTTGTTTTGGTAATAGCCTACTGCAGGCGCAGCCATGCTGATTCACGTAATCGCGTAGGACAAAACGAAACCAGCCGGACAAACATTAACGGCATTTTCAAAATGTCCACAAGTTGCGACGGACCCGAGTGATTCTTGCAGCGCGCTGATAGCTAACACTAGTAGTGTGTGTGTGTGTGTGTGTGTGTGTGTGTGTGTGTGTGTGTGTGTGTGTGTGTGTGTGCGTGCGTGCGTGCGTGTGTGTGTGTGTGTGTGTGTGTGTGTGCAGTGTAGCCTAATGGGGCTTTGCTAGGCAGACAAAGTAACGCAACAGAGTTACAGAATCAAACCACTTTGCAACCAAACTACAATACACAAGCTATCTCTCTGGTGTTGTTCAATCATGACTGTGTGCTACACAGTGACAGATTTGTTATGCTCTGGACGTTCCTGAGCCGCGCGCACGGGCGCATGTTAGGGGGAACACTAACATGCGTTAATTGCGTTAAATATTTTAACGCAATTAATTAACGCAATTGATTAATGCCATTAACGCGTTATTTTTGACAGCCTTAATTTAGACGTGTGGGGACAAAAGCTGTATGTAGGAGGGGTTAGCGCCCCTCAAAAATCACACTTGTGTGAAGTGAGTGGCACTCTTATCATCATACATCATCATACATCACATTCATACATCACATTCCGTGCTCAGCCAATTGCCTGTCAACGCTCTAGTCCCGTAACCGGAGTCCAGCCTCCATTGGAAATGCGATTTTTAAGTGGTTATTCTTTGACATGGCCCAAAAAAGGCCGAAAAGTGGATAGAGCATAGGCCAGAGGTCTTTTGACAAATGAGTGTGAGCTTCAGTTCCTGAGGGATCCTCATGGCCCTCTACCATATTGCCGAATTTTGTGAAAAACGATCGCACAGAACTGCCAAAACTACTAAAATGGTGGAATTTTCACGGACTCCTATAACTAATGTATTTGGAAAATAGAAAAGAGTGCATGTCTGCCCCCCCCCCTGTAATGCCAATCAGACAAACAAAAGGACATAATGAGTTACAGTAAATGTTCACTGATTAATCATTTAATATAATCAGAAACCCTGTGTGTTTACACTAAACATGACAGAGTGCAGTTCTAGTTAGAATCTGTTTTTGTTGGACTGTATAGGTGAAATAGACAAGTCACCATTGTTCTTTTAGGGTTTTAGTCTTTTTGTTCAAAACGGGCCAATCCTGCAAACTTTGAAAGCCAATGTTAGCCAATTTGGATGGAATATGAAATATCTGACAGATCCGTCTTTAACACATGACTATAGACATACTGACATACGATTTGCGTTTTTTTGGACAGAATCTGGAGGAGTAATATCCAAAAATGTGTTTTACAAAAGTCGGCCTCCTGGTGGCGCTATAACAGGCCGATCTGGAAAATATGGGGCAGAGGTTCATCGTTGGCATCCAGGGAGTGCATGTGCAAAATTTTGCATAGACCAGGTTAACGGTGCCGGAGATAAGCTGTTAAGAGACGGACGGACGCACACACACACACTCACACACAGACAGACTCACACGCACACACGGACAGACTCACACGCACACACACACACACACACACACGGACAGACTCTCTCTCTCTCTCTCTCACACACACACACACACACACACACTCACATGCGCACACACACACACACACACACACACACACACACACACGCACACACACACGCACACACACACACACACACGCACACACACACACACACACACACACACACACACACACACACACACGGAAAGAGTGCAAAACATTCTCTCCCCATGCCTTCGGCCTGGTGAAGACAATAACATTTCAGATAAGAAATAGGCCATGCAGTTGCTCAATATTGATCCATTTCACACTTACATTGGCTAGTGTAAGTTTGTGTACAATATTCAGGAGTTTCCACTTTCCACGCAGTTACAGTATAGGTGCTAGCAGTAGCACCCACCTTGTTTGTGCAGGTAGTCGGGTACTGCTTTTCTGGCAGAAATTATTGTATTATTGTAATAGCATTTTTATTAAAAAGTTTTAATTAGAATATGTCTATGATTTTCATGTTGCCATATTTGGTAAATGTTTTATAAAAGCAATGAAAAACACAAGGTCATGCTTTACCAGTTTACCATAGTATCACTCTGCTTTGTGTCATGCAATCAATTTTGGCTGGCTAGTTAGGCAGACAATTATTACAGCGAAAAGTAGATGAAAAAGAAAATACTAAATTAGTACTTAATTAGTTAAATGTTTACTGATTCATCAGAAATTAGAAACACAGCATTATTATTTTTTAGTTATGATTTTCTTTTCCTGATGAAAAGCCAAACCCAGGCACTGGAGTTCGGTTGTGTACTGGCTGTTTCAAACACCACGTGCCATTTAACTATTGTACAGCATACATAGTTGAAAATGCCATTCCTCTTCAGCATGTCAACAAATAAAACGTTCTCCACTTTACAAATATAACTTGAGAAATCTGGGCCTTCCTGGAGAGAAGCTCTGTGTGGCATGATGGTGCGTAATCTCTTTCTCTCATCCATTACTCTAAGTATTTAAAAAGTAATAGAAACTCTAGAACTCTGTGAACTATTGTCTCGCGCACACACACACACACACACACACACACACACACACACACACACACACACACACACGCACACACATATTTTACTTCTTGTGACGTCCAGAATCTTTCTCCAGCATCTGCTCCGCTCACTGTAGGTAAGGGTAAAAATCCATCACCTTCCCCCTGGGTTTGCATAAGCCTCTCTCAAAGAGGTGAGTCGCTGCTGTTGGGCTATTTGTTGCCACGTCCTGGGATTCGCCCTGTCTTTTCAAATCTGATATCTGAACACTCCAATGTAGGCATCTTGGATTAGGCTCAGGTTTCACCCAGGGTGATGATAGACATGTGGGTGGTCACGGCAAAGCTCTTGAAGTGCAATAGGAGTGTGAGCGTTTTACATAGCAACAATAGCATGGTGAATATAGCTCGTTATAGCGACTGAAGGTCGCAGATTACTATGAAAACCTGCAAAACCCGTCAGTTGATTTGTCGGTCAAGCCTCCATATATGGTCACACCTTGTGACATCACGCCTCCATATATGGTCACGCCTTGTGACATCTGATGGATAAAAATGTATTATGTTGTTTACACGTCATGTCAAGTTGGACACCATATTCTACTCCATGTTTACACAGGGTTGTTCATCTAATCCTATAATGCCATGTCACCATGCACGTGCCCTATTTTATCTGTCATTTGGATTCCATAGAAGTCTTCTGTGAAAGCATGCTGCACGCTGAAAATATTGGTCATTAGTTATTTTAAGAGGAAAAGAGAGAAGTGAAGAGAAGTGAAGTGATCAAACTAGCAATAGAATCCAAGTTTAGAAGCATCGGAGTAAAATTAACACTGAGGAATTCACAGCGCAGCGATTTCTCAGTAGTTTTAGTTATTCATTTTGTATTTTTTATTTAATTTAATAAATAAAACTTCACCAACTTGACTGGAACTACTCTGGGGACGATCTCTCAAGTGGAACCCATTAAGGTTCACTGTGATTAACAGCTAGCTCAGAGACCCTATGGTGTAACATTGATGTTTGATCTCTCATGTTATGCTGTAGCACATGGGGCAGTCTTTGTGTGTTGTTGTTGTAGCCTGTGGGCACACTGTGCTGCTGTGCGCAGGCTGGGGCAGCTGGCCAAGTGGACAGAGACATTGCTCTCCTCGCTGCAGTAGCCCTGACCCGCTCATACATCCACATTAGGAGGGGCTTCCAGCATGTCTGCTCTAGGCCAAGCCAGGGGATGTTCACATCACATTATTCCTGGACCCAAGAAAACGTGACATTATTGCAGCACACTGAAATAAAAAATTCGAGATTCCGAAGTGTATTCAGAAACTCTGCTCAAAAGGTCATTTCATGGTTGGCTTAATTTATGTCTTGACCCCTCCAAGCAATTTGTTATGGAGCATACTTGTATGAGGCGAGGATGAAATATTCCTCTCTGTTCGCGAACAACAACACACTCTAATCAAAGGGCAAGATAATGACTATGAGCTGATGAATGTGTTCTTGGGACCTGTTAAGATTTGTTCCTTATTATCGATCAAACAAAACAACCTGATGGAACTGACTGAAAGTCACCTTGACATAATTCTGGCTATCAATCATTTGGAGGAGTGCACTCTTAGTCATGGCTGGCAGTGCCATTAGCATCATCCTGGCATTGTTTGCAGTAGAAGAAGACAGTGCTGTTCCGCTGTGATTAACACAATGAAGAATCATATCCCCCTGTCCTGCTGCATGATCCATTGTTTCCTGTTTAGCTCACTAATCTCCAGCGAAGGTTTGATTTCTGTATGATGACTACAATGTTTCAAATGTTTCTTGCACTCATGCTATACATTTCTCTCTATTTCTATTTCTATTTAGCTGCAACACGGACAATGTAAGCCTACGTTTGTTTCTGTGTGTATGCATATGTGTGTGGGGGATTGTGTGCCTCTCCATTTGTATTTCTAAGCCAATTTGTATTGTATTTGTATTTACTGTCATGCAGTCATATCCCAAAAGATCTGTCAAAGATAATTTATTTAAGACTATGTTAAGAAATGTAGCAGATTGTGCACACTTTTATTTTGTTTTGTGTGTTTTTGTCGGGATCTGCCTCAAATTACCACTACCATCTACAATGTATGCTATCCAGATCGACTTATATAAGTTGCCACCACGATCATCATCTTGTATGCTCTACATTTGTGCGTCATCACGTGGTTACCATTAGGCTGTTGAACAAGCACTGAGCACCTGACAACACAGGCCACAACACCGGATTACTTTGTATGGGCGCTGTGCTGCTAATGTACTCGAACTGTACATTGTTTACATTGACAATTTGACATACGTGATATATGCTGCTAAATGACGTTTCACCTGCATGTGAGATTATGCACAAAGGTCTAGGTTCTATATCTGTTACTATTCTATGGCTGCACCTCATGTATCTGCTATATATCCGCTGCTTGTTTAACCGCATGCACTGTATTGTAACTGTTACTATATCTGCTGCTATTTAACTACCTAATTCAATTTCTTCTAACCTTGCACCCTATGTATTTATAGTATGCATATATTTTACTCTACGCATAGCAGGAATATCTAACCTGCTTGTGTATGTATGTACAATATCCTATATTTCACTCTACTCATATCAGGAACATTTGACACTTGTTCTTTCTTTCATCTCTATTCTTCTCTTTCCTGGCAACAAAAATAAATGATCACCCACTTTTTTTTACACAGCTCTGTAAACCTGTGATGTGGCAATACAATCGAAATTGAAGCTGAAGTCATCTGGATTATTGTGTTAGTGGATCTCCCCTTAGAGTGTGCATCATCAAACCACTCCTGCGTGTAGACTGTACATAACATATTCAGTTCATTCTGCTACCTTTGTCAGACACCATATCGCCGGTTTGTTCTCTGTTCCGCTGCCAGTGTTCACAACAGAAGCACAGAGAAACTCGCCCAACACCTGGTCGGGGATCAGGGGCCAGAACACATTTGCCCTCCGGTCTCACATGGGCTTGTGATCCGCGGGCTTCCTAAAGGTTCTGTGTGGTTGGGAGACATATGGCTTAGCCTGGTGTTATGCAACCCTCAGCCCTCACCATCTGCCTGCAGGCCCAGGTGTGCAGAGCCTGCCAGCCTCCATTCTGAATCCAACACCACTGGAACGCTGTCATTTATGGCTTTTTAATCTTGCCACCATCCCTTCCCTTGTTCCACTTACCAGACATGAATGTGTACAAATAAGCTTTATTAGTAACCCTTGAAACCCCACCCACTTTGGCTAAACACAGGAAGTAGTGGTGGAGTGGCCGGCCTCCGCAGTGGACGTGCGTGGCAACTATAGAGGGGATAACAGTGGTACCCGGCGTTTGTTGACAGGAGGGCCCAGAGCACAAAGCAGGCTGGGAGTTATTGGAAAATAAATCATAAATCATCTCAACTCAGTGACAGGGAGAGAGGGCCCTCACAGAGCACATCTCCTGTGTGGCCATGCCTTGGGTTTCCTGCGATTGCCTGCTCCTGTAACGCTCATGCTAATATTGCTCTAATGAGTATGCATGCTCCGCACCATGAGATCATTAAGGAGAAGGACTGAGACAGGGATGAGGCAGGAAAAAAGGAGTCCCAATGGCATGAATAACAGCAACCTTACTACAGTATGAGTACCGACCGCTCCACCAAGTTCATTCAAGAGGCTCTCTCCATGACGTTCCCATGAGATCCCTTGACTTGTTCCTCCCTTACCCAGAAGTGATTTAGCCAACAACTCATCCCTTCAGAATATTGAAGACACGACTTGAAAACACTCTGGGTGGCTTTCAGATTCAAAAGCGGTGACAGGCTTGTAGTCAATACAGAGTGCAAATGCTGAAAAACAAACAAACATATTTTCCCTTTACAAAAAAGCTGTGCAGCCAAGTCTGGTGATCGAGGCTTTTGTAAATATTGAGTGGAGGGGTGTTCTGGTAGCATGGTCTGCAGATTTATCTGCAGGGAGAGGTGTACAGAGATGAGCCCCCGTGAGGATTCAGCAAGAGATGGTTCTGTGTTTGATCACCCATCAGGTGTCAGCGATGTTTCGGCTGTTAAAAACACAGGAGAGGCTGCCGCTCTTGTTTGTGCCGAGCACATTTCTTCAAAGAGCCCTCGGAAGCTCTGTAGCTCCCTCATTTAAATGGGAAAGTTTTCTTTCAGCTGGTAGCATAGTGTCGGTGGAGCTCCTGTTGACACAGGACATTTTCCCTGTGAAAACACATCGCCGTTGTTTTCCGCACTCAACGCTGCGAAGGTGATTAATGACCAGATCTGAGATTCTATCAAAGCAACTGCGCAGCTCTGCAAATCCACCCTAATTACTACACATTGTTACGAGGGTGGAAGGAGGATATTACATGAATTCTGAGAGCAGAAGCTCAATTTTATATTAAAATATATAGCCAATTAGCCACATTTAAAAAGATGAACGCTGAATCATGTCTATACCTGTGCAATCACTTAATTTTCACTTTAATGTTGCCTTTTTGGGGGGATTTCTTCCACCTCATTTCAATGTGAGCCTGCATGCCCTCAGCCTATATGCTGTCAGTTTTACTGTAATTGCCACAGTGCTTTATATCCCTCTGCAAACCTAAAGTTGAAAGTAAAAGTAACAAAAAGAAAGAATGAAATGTATTCCTGCATACTATGAGATGGTAAATGTTAGCTCCTGCTGCATCGCACTCCATATCACTTCGCCCCATATGAAAAATAGTTTGCTATTTTGGAACCCCCTGGCAGCCATAGTGGATCACCACAGACCCAGAGCTCATTTATCTTTTGTCAGAGATGAAGCCAAACTAACGCCATCTCCTGAAGCCGCTAAAGAATGAGGAGGGACATAGGGAGGGTAAAAATAAACCTGGAGCTCAGGTAGCTACACAAAGAAGTCACTCTACAAGTAATGGGTGGCTTTTGAAAGTGGAACTCTGTTTGGAACTGTCTCCCTGCTTGGAAATTATGCTGTTTAGTCTCAGAATGCATCCAATTTGACAACTTCGGCTTGCTCTCATGAACAACCATAAAAGAGAACTGGTCTGAACGTGACAGATTTGACAAGCTAACTGACCATTGAGCAGGATTTTTATTTTTATTAACGTGTGGCTTTGTGTGTGCCCCCGTGACGTGTGGCGGCCAAGTCTATGGACTTTTTACTATGACGTAGTGGGTGCCACAGTACACTATGACGTATTGGGTGCCACAGTAAACTATGACATAGTCATTGGCTGTCATCAGACTATGGTGGCAGCCAAGTGGAGTTTTTACGGTAGGCCTACTTGATGACACTTGATGACTTCATCATAATACATGATCATCTTGTTAAAAGGTGCCGCTCAATTCACAAGTGTGATATTGCCCTTATTTCCATCGCTCAAAAATCAACACTTTATTAGGCTACTTATTTCGATAGAAATAAGTGAATTAGCACTAAAACCCAATGTCCCAATGAGGGCTTAGGGTAGGGGAAATAGACAATAATGGGCTTTTGCACAAAATAACACCTGGACCTTTTTGGTGGGGATGTAACAACTACAAATAAGGTAAGAAAGCCTAAAGAAAAGTGATTTTACTCATGTGTTAATAATCTCTTATATTACTTTTACATTTAGCGTAATTTAAATATGAAGTGGGTGGTGTAGCTTGAATGAAATGTTGGTTTTTTGAGGGGCGCTATCTCCTCTAATGTCTGGCTTTGGAAATGAAATGTCAAATGGCAGCCACGTCTATGCACAAAAAATACCAGACGCCCTTCACTTCACACGAGTGTGATTTTGCTTTTTTTTGTAATATTTTTGACACAGTCAAGAGTGGCTACTGGCTATTGTCACAATTTCACAAACTGAATCAAAGCAATCTTTGAGTCAGGTCTGCAAAATAACTAAGACTAGTATTTTTTTTAATTAAATACTAAAGCCTTTGGTGTCACAGTTAATCTAGTTAGTTAATTACTAGGCTAATAACTCAACAACTAGCCTGTACTACAGTAAAAAAGAAAAGAAAAACAGCATTCTTCTCTCTTCACTAAGTACAAGGCTATATAAAAAGGTAAGGACACGTCCGTCACTATTCTTGGTCCGGCTATTCCAGTTGGCAGATTTGTTTCATTGCGAGGCAAACTGGAGGTGAACGTTCAATGGAATGCATTGAAGTCAATGAGAAACATCATACTGTACAAATAGTAGCTACTGTATACTGTATATAGTATATATGTTTGAATGATTGCAACATTTATAAAACTATTTTGTTCAGTTTGTTGTCTTGTTTTTGATATGCAAGAGAATAGATGAAATTTGTCTGAGTGTGCCAGCTGTCACCCTGAATTGATTGACACCGTCAGCCAATTCTTGCAACAACAGCCCATACTGCCCAGTCAGAAAACGATGTGCTCTTGATATACCGTACCTAAATGTTTGCACATCGAAAAGAGAGAGAGATAACAAACAAGTGAGAAAACAAAGTGTGCTTTGTGTTCTTTTTCAAGAATCTGACAAGGGTCGCAATCACATTAAATATTGTTGTCTCCACCAGGCCGAAGGCATGTGGGGAGAGTATGTTTTGCACTCCGTCCGTCCGTGTGTCCGTGTGTCCGTCCGTCCGTGTGTGTGTCCGTGAGCAGCTAATCTCGGCCACCGTTAACCCGGTCGATGCCAAATTTTGCACACACACTCCCTGGATGCCAACGATGAACCTCTTCCCCAAACTTTCCAGAATGGCCTGTTATAGCGCCACCAGGAGGCCGCTTTGTGCAAAACAAGTTTTTGCACAGTACACCTACAGATTTTGTCCAAACATCGCGCAAATTGGTACACAGTCTCTCTAGAGCCATTCAACGAAACCGGTCTTTCAGATTTCTCAGACTCCATCCTGATTGGTTAAGATTGGCTTCCAAAGTTCACAGGAGTGCTCAGTTTCAAACAAAATGCTGCAAATCATGAACACATCGCGTGATTTCCGTGAAATTGTGCACCCACATTCCCACTAGGCCGAGGACGAAATGTCACATGAACAATTTCAACTCAGCCTCAAGGTGGCGCTATAACTGGCCGAAAAGTGTTTTTACCTCTAACTGCACGGATCTGTGGATAACTTTGTATGCCAACTCCCTAGAGGCCAAGGAAAAACCTTTGCCTGGAATTTTTCACATCTGCTCATCCTGGTGGAGAGTGGAGACCTGTGCCCAGAAGGGCACTTTTTCTAGTTTGTCATAAGTTGGTCGACTCCGCTGTTATTCAATGCATCCCATCAAACTTCCGGCTCCAGTTTGCCTCTCAGTGTGCATCTATGGTGTCGAAATTGTCCGTTCCTTCTTTACATAGCCTTACTTCTCTATTCAGTGCAGAGTTAAGGTGGAACTCCATCCTTCCTCTCTCCCAGCTGTCACAGCCCTCTTAAGGGGACAGACACCAAAAAGCAACTGGAATAAATCACTGCCATAGAATTAAAATACTGAACAGAAGAGAAACGTCAAGTAAAATAAATTACTTTCAGATTTTCTGTTTGCAATGTCTTGCCAGTCTGTCTATTTTTATGTTTTTGATCCAGCCTCGGCCCAAGAGCTTTCTCATATCCACACACGTATGCGCGAGCATGCACGCAGACGCTCACACACTGGCCCCATATTGTCCAAAATTATGATTTATTAGTTTATTTAATATTTTTTGTGCAATGTGTTTTTCTATATAAAGTCAGACGAAAATTCTATATTAAAACTATGGAACCAGACAAAACCTAAATAAAGCCTGTGTTAAAACAAAGCCATTACTCCTAATATTCCCATGCAAGTCCCATCAAAGAGCTACATAACTTATTTTTACTCTGCTTGAAGGAGAATATAAC
The DNA here is from genome assembly GCF_964188405.1 of Protomyctophum parallelum. Taxonomy (NCBI): domain Eukaryota; kingdom Metazoa; phylum Chordata; class Actinopteri; order Myctophiformes; family Myctophidae; genus Protomyctophum; species Protomyctophum parallelum. The sequence goes on along the minus strand of NC_139700.1, from coordinate 20,684,624 downwards.
ACATCGCACACCCAGAGTAATAGCAGTCAATACCAGTTCAACATACATCACTCTCCTACACTTGCATCGCGTCTATTCGCAAGCCGCGTGATTGGCCACCCCTTGCATCCGTGCAGCACTCTCTACATGATTGAACAGGCCTGCAGAGCAATAAACAGGAGCTGCAGAATAACATATCTCCCTGACAAGGCAATGATAGGTCAGTCTACTTCGTGTCCCTGGAATAAGCCGTCTGTGAGACTTGGCGGCGGGCCACATTGTGTGGACTGTGTGACAGCGCTCAGGTATATATCTCCCAGTATGACTGTGGGAGTCTGGCGCTGATAGCGTAGTGGGGCTGGAGTGATAGGCTGCGTGGCTGCTGCTGTTACACATGGCCAACCCTGCTGTGTCTAGCTCTCTGGCAGCCTCCACCCCTGGCTCTATCTCTATACCTCAGAGAAGCTCCCACTCTGGCGGCAAGCACAGACCTGGGGCAGGCCCAAAACATAGCCAGTGGGCTTGTCATTGGGGAAACACACCATGACTAAAAAAAGGCCCGCTGTGATTGCCTCTCCATGCCTGATGTGGTCCGATGATGGCTCATCCCCTGCCCGCAGATGAGAACCTGATGACCTGTCAGGAGCCAAACAACCTCAAATGAGAAATCGACGGACAAGGGCTGCATATAGAGAACATAATAGGGTGGACACACATCGTTGTATGTGTGGAAATATGATGTCTTCTCCTTTGACTTGCACAATGCAAATAAAAATGCACACAATCCCATAGACCATCTGGTATCCATTCCACACCTCATGGCCATATTTCGTGTTTCTTTTGTAATGTCTTATTGTTAATTATGGAAACTGCTGATGTGGGTTGTACACTACAGACAGTTTTGTGATGTGCTGGCCTCATCAAAGAAAATGTGTTATGCCTTCTCTCAGGAACATTTATAGTGCTCCATATCTCCTTGGCTTTGATCTCAATGTGTCTTTTTAATCAAGTTCCAAAAAAGATGTCTTCATTGGCCGTGGCCAGCCGGCATGGGAGACATATGCTAAGTTTATCTTCAGCAAATAGATCAGCAGTGCTTTAATATGTTTCCTCTGTAATGGTCTTCTTTCCCATTGCACTGGGCCCATTTGGAGTTATTTGCTGCTGGGCATGACTTCTTAATAGAATCTGAATTCCAATTTGACTCTCCCGCTTAGCAGCCTTAATTTGAAGGCAGCCTGTCCGTAGCCTTGGAAAGTCGATGGCAGTTAATTTGAACAGACCCCCCCAGCATTGCCATTGATGTATAAAGCACAATTCCTGGTAAAGGTTTTTGAAAGAAAGGGCTATGTAAAAAAAAAAAAAAAAAAAAGGGGGGAATCCATTGTTTGCTAATGTATTTTGTTCAATTGTCCTGGCATAAGAACAAGAAGCATGCATCACATTGTATTTGCTTGAAATCTCAAAAGCTTGTATAACAGCACATGAGCGCAGTGAATGGTTTGAGTCAAAGTCAAACTTGCCGATAATATGCAATGACAGTGTAATTCAATCAACATTATCCCTCCTATACAAAGAATCCCAGTGAGATTTGGCACTTAAGCTCTAATAGTTGGGGCATCAATAATAAAATATGAGCTTTAAGGCAACAGACACAGAGAGGGTCTTAATTGAGTTCATAATTAGCAGAACTTCTATGGAGGGAAAGTGGCTCATCAGACCTCTAACAAGCTTGTGACCAGTGGGTTCTTTAAAAAGCCTTTGAACAGTCTGTTCTGTATGAGCTCTGTAAACGCTTGGGGTGCTAGTTGGGGAGGTGGGGGAGGGGTGGTACACTTTATGCCGTTGTTCATAATCAAGCAGCAGAAATGTATTACATTCGATTCTGCCTTTATGTTTCAATCAAGGGATGCTTTAAAATAAATTATCTTGTGCCACACCTTACCCCTTAGCCCTAAACGTATTTATTGTAGGAATTATTTTTAAAAAGTAGTAAAAAAGGGCTAATAAGTTTAGGGATTGGGGTAAGATATAGCCCCTGCCTGCCGATCTTTAAAAACAGTGTTAGGAATTCAACCTGCATGGTCACTCCAAAAGAGGAAAGTCTCATCAGCTGGCTAATTTACAGCTGTGTAATGTAACAATTCTTTACATATATATCACCATCACTGGCAATTCATAGTTGACTTATTTTATGTCATTCCCGTCAGGCAACATTGTGCATTTTATAGTGTCTATTTGCACATGAATAACTTAGGTTCCATAGGTGAATGCACACTCCATCATAAATCAGATGCAAGGAACCATTCAGCAACTACAGTGTCGATGGATAGAGTGAGTGAGTGAGTGAGTGAGTGAGTGAGTGAGTGAGTGAGTGAGTGAGTGAGTGAGTGAGTGAGTGAGTGAGTGAACGCAAGAGAGAGAGAGAGAGAGAGAGAGAGAGAGAGAGAGAGAGAGAGAGAGAGAGAGAGAGATGAGGAGATGAATAGAATACTGGAGGTGTCTGCCCAGTCTGCTGGCACTCAGATCCAGCTGGGTTATGGGGAGGCAGTGGCTGCCTAATGAGCCTCTCTTACCCTAGAGAGATCACCCCCCCCCCCCCCCCCCCCCCCGATAGTCCCTGATATAGGGAGGGAGGCATGTGATAGTGATGCACACACTCCATCTCTATTGCATGCCTGGCTTCTCCAACATGCGGCAGGGGACCTGATAAAAACACAATCATTTTCTGTAAAACGCTCGCTATTTCATGTGCCACTGATCACCCGCCAGTAGAGAATGAGCATCGTCGTCTTGAACAGTGGGAGAATTACCAATGCTAATGAACACTGCCATCACTTACTCCTGCACTGGGCATGTTAACCACTTTAACCCTGGCGTCCCCATTTTAGACGGAAATATTTACAAAATAGCAGACCTACAAGCTCACAGCACATTGCAATGCTTTAATTTTAAAAGATATAAATATTTTGCAAAATATATGAACATTTTTGAAAATGTACATTTGTAGGAATTTGAAAATATTGGTTAATAATGCTTCCTTTGTTAGATCCTTCATAAATCAACTCTCTTGGTTTGTTAGATCCTTTATAAATAAACTCTCTTGGTCCATTACAGATCCTTCGTAAATCCACTAGCATGAAAGCACCATTATGTCATTTCTAATGACCACCAACGCTACTGTAGTGTTGGCTGTGTGTTTAACAACACTGGAAACACATTCTTTTTGTTGCGGTTTTAAAATTCATGGCTTGTTCAGGGAGTCCGTCTCGTTTTCTTAAGCTTGTAAAAACCTTGCCTAATGGCCTTTGCTTTGTGAGGCCACAGCCATAGCTCAACCTCTACAGAGGAACAGTCCCCAGAGCAGTTGTAAATTCCAATAAAAAGGCTCACGCCAAAGTGAGTGTGAGTGACTTATTCTGTTAAGGAGGGAGGTGGGCAGAGCTCCAGTGGGCCCTCTTTCCATTACCGCAGTTCCCCAGTGCCTAATGGTCAAGGCCCCTCTCCGCTGGGTAAATGTTTACCCTACCATAAGAAATGAAGAGGCTCACCACAAACACAGGAATACAGAGGCCAGCATGGGCAGGGAGATAATGAGCTACTATCAGCCTCTCTGCTTCCCTGCCTCGGCCACAGCCAACGCTCATTAGAGCTGGGGCGATGGGGAGGAGAGACGAGTGCGCTCAGTCAGGAGGTTCCACTATCCTTCAACAGACAACTTGCCTTCATATTCAAAGAGAGGGAGAGAGAGAGAGAGAGAGAGAGAGAGAGAGAGAGAGAGAGAGAGAGAGAAAGTGAAGTGAAAATATTTGAACAGTCTATTCAAACACCTTGTGGATTGTAATATAGGCATATGGCCAGAGAGCAGTTGTTGAGAATGGGCAATGAGGAGATGGCGAGCACTCTCAGGCAGTTCAGTGGGTTTTTGTTATGAGCTGCCAAAATGGCTTTGATTTACTGGGGGACCTATTGATAATTAATTGTATCATCTGTTTCCTCCTTCAGTTAAGCCAAGAAAAACGAACCCCAACTCCTCATCAGAGGCCCGAGCGCAATTGATGCCATCGCACAGGGCAATTTGACTGGAGCTGGCTGTGTTAGTCTGTAAGCAGATGGTAGAGATAAATCTAAAACAATCGCACTCTCAGAACCAAACAGAACAAAGATTCAGGAGTCCAGAATCTTGCCAAAGAGTGGAGGATACAATTAACATTTGACTTATGAATAATACTTTGACGGTTATGCTTATGCAGTTATACAAGTTTAAAACTGGGGCGCTTGCCACAAGAAACAGGGATATTATCCAATATACTAGAATAAATACTTTTCTGGTTTCACCCGTCATTAGTCCTGCTGAGTAATTACAGTTTTGCCTATCAACCATGATTACAACTGTTCATGGCTTTAACTGTTTCTATACGATTGGCTGTTCAGTGTTCCCACAAATACAGCTCTCCCACACACCCCACCCCATCATCAGAGTGGGCGCTTCTACAGCAAAACTACATGGCCGTATATATGGAACATACTTTTAGCTCAATAATTCATATTCTTGGAGAAATGCTGAATAATTGAAGTGAACTTGGAGCCCTTTCAGCGCAGCGGAGCTTTGCATGTAGCTGATGGATCTGTGGGATTCAATGAACATTACAGCAGGAGAGAGAGGAAATATAGTGCTAAGCTGTGTTTCTGTTTTCACTGCTCACTCATTGATCAATTATTCAGCCAGACCCTCTGACTGTGACCCACAGTTCTGAGAGGAGTCCCGATTCTTCCCACCCTAAGACAACTCCATGGCAGCGTTGGCTCCTCTCATTGTACAGCGTTTGATGCTTTAGCAGGCATGTTCTTATATGTTGTAAAACATTCTTCCGCTCATCATAGACATCCAATCTTTTTGGGGGGGGAGATTTGGGTGGTTGCTCATCCGTCACGGCCGCTGGTTCAAATATTGCTGTGAATGTCTTTCATGTGGTTAAATGAGTCAAAGTGGCGAGGCGGCATGGCGAGGCAGCATATCAAATGATGGAGCAGCGTGGGCACTCCAGGCAGCCCTGTTGTTGCCTTGTTTCGTATCTAGTCTGGGGAGAGGCTTGAGAGAAGAAGGGGGAAGGGAGAGAGGATGCTTTCGACAAGCTGGGGGGTGGAGTCCCCCGACTGAGTGTGGCTTTATCGCACAGGGCCTTCTCCTGAGCACTGGATCTTTTAATCAAAGACATTATTTCACAGCAAAAAAAGAAGAGAAGAAATGAAGGAAAAAAGCAGCCAGCCTTTCAGCCAACCCTGCATGACTGGGAGTGTCTAATTAACACCATAGACAAATGCTGCGTCTGCAGCAGAGACCCTGAAAACAGGGGAGTTCCACCACTGTGTCTGAAGAGCTAATACTCGGTGGGTAGAGAATCCAAAAACTGTACTCAAGTAAAAGTATAGTTACTTTCAATATTATGATTAGAAGTAAAAGCAGCCATCCAAATGATTACTTGAGTAAGAGTGTGCAAGTATCTATATAGTGAGGCTACTACTCAAGTACAGTACTCAGTAACTTGATTTATTGTTTAACCACATGAACCCTAGCATCCTTTTACCTGAAATGTCATGATAGGCAAACATTGATGTGAGAGAGAATGTTGAGGGATACAGGCTAAGCCTGCTAGACTGAGAGATGTTGTTTGCTTGTTGCTGTTCTTCTGAATAAACTTCTAAGATATACATTCACCCGGATGGACATATATTGATTTCCATAACAATTTGGCACCCCAGATGGGACTGGATTACTCTGCTGAAGCGGATAACTCCATTCAAGTGAACCTCAGGACTAACAAAACTTTCCGACGATTTTTGGAGGAACAGTTCGAGAAGATGGAAGACAAATCAAGCAAAAGGGAAACTAACCATACTGCGGCGACACAACCACAAGGACTGAAATAAAGACATGAAGGTGAAGTAGATGTTTTTGCAACTATACTAATGGGAGGCAAGTTGAGTTATAAGAGAAAGGGACAGTTTGAAGAGGAACAAAGGACAAGGAAACAGATTGAAGCCACAGTACTTTATCTACAGGATAAGTTGAGTAGAACCCTGGGGAAGCTTGTCACAGCCCTACAAAGGTTAGACAACCACACAATTGCAAGAACCGTCAGTTGTGATGGCTCCAGACTGGAAGACGGAGATGTACACACTGCCAATCCTTGTGCACATGATAAACTTATGAGCTGGAGGGAAATAGAGCTGGAAGAGTTTTCTCATCAAACCAACCCCCAGGCAGAGGAACCAATGGAAGAGGGAGCAAAAGATGAAAGCAGTGAGAAGGCAGTGACCGAGGTGACCAGCACCACGCCGATGGAGGATGCAGTGACGGAGGCGACCAGCACCACGCCAATGGAGGAGGCAGGGACTGATGTGACTAGCACCACGCCAATGGAGGAGGAGAAGGAGAGTAAGACAACCAACCCCCCACACAAGATCAACACACACAGCCAAGCTGGGCCACATCAGACATTTCCATTAATGTCGTATCCTACAAATCCACACCCTCCTGCTGAAGCTGCAGAGGAAATCTGTGATGCTTACTCTGAAACAGTCCAGGTCCGACACAACTCATGGACCCCAGAAGAATTAAGTGGAATTGTGAAAGATCTCCCATGTCCGACTGAAAATGTAGAACGCTGGTGTACATCCGTGTTGGATTTAATATTGATGTATCAGCCATCCGCAACAGAGTTGGAAACAGTGTTTTCGCAAAGTTTTCAAACTGAAATGGCCACACCTGAAAGGCGTAAATGGACCAAGGAAGGAAATTGTCACAGGACAGTTACAGAATGCACATGGCCTCTTCTCGAGAATAAGGGAGGCCTACCCAGTCCGTACAGATTGGAACAAAATCCATTCCATTAAGCAGAAACATAATGAAAGCTGTGACATCTACAGAACGAGGATGGAGCAATGTTTCAACAGGCATGCTGGCCTGACCCATGGTACTGCAGCATACAACCACCTATTAAAAAGTGTTTTGGTACATGGATTGTTGCCATCAATTCATGACAGAGTCATGACATCATGCATAGGCTGGGAGAGTATGGAGTTCGACCCTGTCTGGTCACATGCGGAACATGCAGAAAGGTGTGAAATCACACAGGAAGACACGCGGAAGAAGAAGCTGGAAACAGCACAACTGATGTATTATGAGGGGCACGCTATGACAACACCACAGATGCTAGTCTACAAGGAGCTGGTTCCACAAAAGCAGTTACCAGCACGACAGATGCATTTCCAGCAACAACAACAGTGCAGGAATCACGGAAGGCAAAATGGATGGCGATTTCATCAAAGGCAGAAGCGAGACCGAGAGAGAAGACGGTGGAACCTTTGCTACAACTGTGGTAGTGGGGATCATATCCGTCACAACTGCCCACACGAGCAGTCAGGAAATAAACCCAAGGGAGGTAAATGCCAACAGCTTTGTTGTTTTCCATTCTAATACAACAACAATACCAGACCAGTACATTTGAACCTGTCTAGCGCCCTCACTTCTAGCAAGTTTGATGACAAGTGACTTTATTCAAAATGACTTGACATGTATTCTATTAAGTGGTGTTGATTTGATCCTTTTGGTTGACATATATTATATGAACTTATGGGTTGATTTATGTCAAAGGATCCATGTTTTGTGAATAAGAGGTAACTTGGAGTCGCAGTAAAAGGACAGTGTATAGACTCTCTCTAGACTGAGAGATGTTGTTTGCTTGTTGCTGTTCCTCTGAATAAACTTCTAAGATATACATTCACCCGGATGGACATATATTGATTTCCATAACAATATAAAAGCTCAGATTTGGGTAGAGGGGAAAAAGGAGTGGGCCTAGTAAAACATGACATGCTGGCTGAGACCTAGCCTGTTGAGTGTATAAACAGAAGTACTGGAATTTGGTGGAAGTACCACCCAAAGAAGTTTAATACGTTGAGGCTTTAAATTATAGATCTGTTTCTCTGTGCAATTGTGCATGAAACCCATGTTGTGATTGATTGAAAAATACAGTTTCCAGGGGAAGTACATAGTACGACAGAAGTCCCGTCAGTCATTACCAGGCTTTTCTCCTCAGTGATGTGAAAAGGCTGGGAACGAGGCTATACGCTCTGGGGGGCCCCGTCCACAGATTATATAGGGTTAAGTCAACTTAAGTGGTTAAATAATGTTACTTTTACTCCTTTGCATTTGGCACATAATGTAAAATTACTACCCATCTCTGCTAATTCCCCCTTTATTAATGAGGAATGACATTTGGAAAAGATGTGGAAAAAAGGGATTTACTGTACTGTAGAGTACAGTATATTATTTTAGATGGCCGTAGCCAAATCAGAGCATAATTCAACTTCCTGCATCGCCAGTGAGCTGCTGTACCTTTCAAATCAACTGATTTATTTACTCATCCAGGAGCTCATTATAATCCAAATATGCACCATTATGCATGCAACGCACATTGCAAAAAAACTTTGACAACTGCATAAAAAATGCCAAAGTCTGTCTGGAAGCGTGGCACGAGTTGTGGGACAAAAAAAGGACAGGGAGAGTTTGTTATGCAGAGTGAACAATCAGCCCATGGGATTCAGGCTGCATTGTTCAAAGCTCAAATAAAGTAAGCTTACCTATTGAGGCCAAAAGACATCCACAGTGAATCAGAATAGCCTGATACAACCGTTTAGAGGTCAAGCTGAGCTTTGTCTGCTATGATTTATGATCTACTTGTTCACCTACAGCTGTAGGGGAGAATACATGTCATATAACATTGCTTTGTTAGAAAAACACAGTTTGATACCGTTTTGATAGATGGATTTGAAGTTACCCGGGCTTCCTGACACGAGCCGAGCGCGTTTTGGACAGAGGTGTTTAATCTTCATCCTGACTGGTAGGCTCCTCACGTTCCCCTGAGCGCCTTGTTTTCCTGTATTGATTAAAATCTGCCCTATCCACCTTCCTGGTGTAAGAACTCCTTCAAAGAAGGCTCGGTGGGATTATTCGCTGAGAAAAACTTACCCCGGTCTTTGTTCTGCCGGTTGCTGTACCTTGTTCAGCGAAGGAAGGCTGTGGACCAATATTGGAAAGAGTGAGAGAGAGAGATGGAGAGAGAGAGAGAGAGAGAGAGAGAGAGAGAGAGAGAGAGAAAAGTTGGTAATGAAGACTTTTTTCTTTCTTTCCATGAGTCCCTTTGTGACTGATTCTGTCTATTCATACGGTACATTGTGTAATTTATCATAAGCATATTTTGGCCACGTTGGAAGATCTGCATTGTAAAGCGCGGGAGCCGAAGGTGACCTTGCCGAGTAATGGACGACTTCCCTGTTATTTTAGGTTGACCCTTGAGTAGCAGAGTGACACAAAGCAAATGAAGTAGGGATTCAAGCAGGGGATTACTTTGGAAATGAGCCCTGCCCTATCTTTAAACACGGACCGTCTGAGGACCTGGTAGCTTACCTCTTATCTTTTTTCATTGTCACCCGAGCTGAGGAAATCATTTGAACGAGCAAACGCACACATTCACAGGTCCATGTCTGTGAGTATGTTCTACAAAGGTATGATGGCAAACAACCACTTAATTTGTGATTAGGGCTTTATTCAGACACGTGTTTATTCTCCCAGGAATTCATTAGATCCAGTAGCTCCTTCATTTCTTCCTTTCCTGCGACTCATTCCCCCTGTGAGGTGATTTAATGATATTCTCTAGGTGATAAAAAACTGAAGAGCATGACCACAAATACACTGAATACATTAGCTCTTTTTTCCCTTCCAAACACAAGGAAGGTTATTCTATCATGCAAATTACCCAATGCGCCACCACATATCTCAGGTGTTTCCTTCCATATAGACATGGCATTATTTTTGGTTCAGCGCTTGTGACTTAAATGTAGTATTTCATTGTTACTATAGGAATAATATCAATGCTTTTTCTAGGATGCCTCAAAATGTTTGATAAACTATCTGCGTGGTATAGGGATGTGATGGTAGTAAAGTTCACAGTATGACTATGATTACACAGTATAAGTACAGCATCTAACAAAATACCATGATATAGAGTCCCCCATTGCTGCCATTATTGAGTATTATCTACTGGTAGAATGTCATTTTAATAGAAATCGTAATTATTAAATTAAGCTTGCAGATCTTATTCAACAATATTTCTGAGTAATATAAATATTGTGATTGATACAATAACTATTGGTTTGATTATTTATATTGATTAATCACAATATATATGTTTTCATCAGCATTCATTTTCTTATTCAGCTGAGTGGCTTTTGTGGAAGTGCTATCATTTAGGTTTAGGGTCTGATGTTATCAGCACCATAGTAATAGGCCACCACCTACTGTATTACAACATGGTAACACCTACAGTACATTTTTGTCTCCACCAGGCCGAAGGCATGGGGAGAGAGTATGTTTTGCACTCCGTCCGTCTGTGTGTGTGTGTGTGTGTGTGTGTGTGTGTGTGTGTGTGTGTGTGTGTGTGTGTGTGTGTGTGTGTGTGTGTGTGTGTGTGTGTGTGTGTGTGTGTGTGGACAGCTAATCTCCGGCACCGTTGGCTTGATCACAGCCATACTCTGCACACACACTCCCTGAATGCCACAGCTGAACCTCTGCCCCAAGGTTTTCACATTGGCCTCTTATAACGCCACCAGGAGGCCGCTTTATGCAAAACAAATTTTTGGACAGTACACCTACAGATTTTGGCTTAACCTGACTCTGCCAGATGGGGGCGGTATTGGGTAACCATGTTCCCCAGCTATGAAACAAATGTGTAGCAAGCTTCTTGGATCTGGCAGCATCAGGTTATGCAGGAGTGCTCAGTTTCAAACAAAATGCTGCACATCGGGTGATTTCCGTGATATTGTGCAAGCACATTTCCACTAGGCAGGAAGAAATGCCACTTGAACATTTTCAACTCAGCCTCATGGTGGCTCTATAGGCCAATTAGTGTTTTTACCTCTAACTGCATGGATTTGTGTATAACTTTGTATGTGCACAATAGGGACTAACTGACTTAGTCAGTCCCTCAGTCAGTCAGTGACATTAACGAATCACTTAGGGACCAACTGACTTAGTCAGTCCATCAGTCAGTCAGTGACATTAGGGACTAACTGACTTAGACAGTCCATCAGTCAGTCAGTGACATTAGGGACTAACTGACTTAGTCAGTCAGTGACATTCCAGTGTATAAGGCTGGACCACGGACAAAGCCAAAAACTGAATAAACTGCAGGCTCTAGGACCACGTGGAGACATTTATATTGTAAATAATATTAGAGACCCTACTGCTGTGCCGTGTGCCGTGTGTGTGTGTGTGTGTGTGTGTGTGTGTGTGTGCACACGTGTAACGAGCAATTTAAATTTGATCTGTTCTATGTATTGTACTGTACTGTACTGTGCGTGCGTGCGATAGCATTTATAATTGGAATTCCTGTAAATATAGTAACTGAAATAAGAATGCCATAAGTTTATGTTCACAACACAAGGAAGAAAATGGTAGATTCAAGGCTGCGCGTCTGTCTGTGCAAACTTAAAGAATAATCAACATAATAGAATATAGTCCACTTGCCAGAATGTGAACCCAGGCATGTTGAGTACACCAACGCTTTATGTTAGAAATGTTGAGTGTGGGTCCCCAGCATGTAGAAACTGCCAGATGCTAACTTGCATATGTTGAGCAATTTTCATAATTTGCATAATATGTGACCATACCATTAACAACCTATAGAAGGCAAAATATTCAAAATGTCATCATGCGTAGCATGTGACATGTCAAACTAGGGGGTTTTCATGATGCTGAATCCATTCCAAGCATTATTGTTGACAAAAAACAGTCTGGGCTAAAACGGCCATAGCCACAAATGTGCTGAGATCATCACATTTGTGATGACGGCAATGGCCGTTTTTAGCCTACATACAGCCTGTCACTCTGGATGCACCTTAAAACTCACTGACTGCCATTGATGTATTTTGACACATGTCAATCCAACACACAGACCACCATTGACGTATTTTGACACATGTCAACCCAACACACAGACCACCATTGACGTATTTTGACACATGTCAATCCAACACACAGACCACCATTGACGTATTTTGACACATGTCAATCCAACTCGGCAGACCACCATTGACGTATTCAGTGCTTATGCTAGAGAGCGCTCTTCCGCAACATGCGAGTCAACCCAGATCCTCAGAAGAAGATTACACGCGGAAATAACGTCATCACAACATTTCCAAGCCCATTGAGCGTAATATTAAAGGATTTGCAAAAATATTTTTTTATCTGCTTTCTGTTGCTAGACACAAATTGCTAACACTGCTATCAATTTGAAGTGTGATGTTTCATTTTCCCCCCAGGCTGTCATGAGCAGAAGATAGTTAACCCTCTATTGCAGTTAGGCAACTTGGACACAGGCATGAAGGAAGCATGAGTTCAAGTCCGTTGCTCTCACCATGTCCCCCATATATGGGGACTAGGTTGGCGGAGGGTGTGTAGAGCCCAGGATCACAATTGACACAGGGGTGAAAAATGGGTTACAAAATCGTGGGATAAAAAATAAAAAAGAGAGAAAGGAGAGAAGAAGAAAGAGAGAGATTAAAAAAATCAGACCCGTCTGAAGTGAGTGGTACTGTACTGTACTGTACTGTACTAGCTCTCCTCCCTGGCCTTTGTGGGTGTGTGTGTGTCTCCAATCCAATCCAATCCACTTTATTTATATAGCACGTTTTAAAACTCAGAGTTTACAAAGTGCTGTACAGGAGAATAAAATAAAATAAAAACAAGTGCACTAAAGCTACCACACAGAAAAACAACAGCGAGAAAACAAAGTACAAACAGTGACAACAACTGAGACACATTACAGAAAACAACAGAAAAACAACAGCATCACAGTGAGACGAAACATATACAAGGACCAAAGGAACTCAGGCGGGGTTAAAAGCCAAGGTAAAGAGGTGGGTCTTCAGGCGGGATTTAAAGGTCTCGATGGAGGGGGCCAATTTGACGTGGGAGGGGAGTGCGTTCCATAGTTTAGGGGCTACAACAGAAAAGGCTCGGTCGCCTCTGGACTTTAAGCGGGTCTTCTTTGTGACCCTGAGGTTTAGCTGGCCCTCAGACCGCAGTGATCTAGCAGGAGTATAAACCTCAATAAGGTCAGACAGATAAAGAGGAGCCAGACCATTTATAGATTTAAAGACAAATAAAATAATTTTAAAATCCACTCTGAAGCGGACAGGGAGCCAATGAAGGGAGGCCAAGACAGGTGTGATATGCTCACGTCTGCGAGTACCTGTGAGTAGACGAGCGGCTGAGTTTTGGACTAGCTGGAGTCGAGCAAGGGAGGCTTGGTTTAAACCAGCGTACAAGGCATTACAGTAGTCCAACCGCGTAGATATGAAGGCATGTATAACTCGCTCAAAATCACTAAAAGATAGCACCGACTTGATTTTGGCCAGCAGCCTCAGATGATAGAAACTAGAGCTAACTACCGCATTGACCTGTTTGTCAAGTTTAAGGGCATTGTCTAGTTTGACGCCAAGGTTTGAGACCACAGGTTTCACATATGGCTGCAGGGAACCTAGGTCATTGGGAACGATACCAGGACCGCTAGGTCCAAACACTATAACCTCCGTTTTACTTTCGTTGACACTTAGAAAATTAAGAGCCATCCATGCCTTGATGTCACTTAGACAGTCAAGCAGAGGTTTCAGGGAGCCGTTATTGTCCTTCTCCGTCTGTCTGTGCGGGCGTCTGTGTGTTAGGCTGCACACCAGTGACACTTGGTGGTGTTTTAGGCTGCGCAACAGCGACACTTGATGGTGAAAATATGCTATTTCCGTGCTCAGACCCAGGGACACCCAGGGACACATTGCTGTCTATAGGAGTGGCTAGCACCACTCAAAAACAATGTATCTACATATTTACACATGATAGTATTTCTATCTGTAGTAAGTACTTGAGGTAAGACATGAGGTGTGAGCATAGCAAGGTGCAAGTATAATAATAATAATCAATGTGTTATACAAGGGATTAATGTGTAGTGTCAGCAAGTGTCAGGTTCGCCTGTATAGTCCACATATAATAAGGTAACTGTCACTGGTATAATCCAGTTAGTGACCCTTTTTCCTTATGTGTTGTGTCTCCCCTTTTGAGCTCATCCTAGACCTAGATGCATACTTGAACTCGCTGACCCTTTCCACTACAACTCCATCGATGGGTGCACTGCATGCTCTCTCCTCTGTCTCCTGTAGTTAAGTCCACAATCAGCTCCTTGTTCGACGTTGAGGGCGAGGTTGTTCTCAGAGTGCTAGTGAATTGTTCTCATCTCTATAGGCAGAATCACTGTTGTGTCGTCTCAGGTCTGCATACTTGATTATGGTGGTGATGTGTGGGGCTGTGTAGTCATGCGTGTACAGGGAGTAGAGGAGAGGGCAAAGCACGCATCCCTGAGGTTCTCCAGTGTTGATTTGACAGGACGTCTAGTATCCAGTCACACAAGACGCACATGCGTGGTGGGTGTAGCTCTAGGTCTTGGAGCTTTGTGCCAAGCCTTGCTCGGACAATGATGTTGAATGCTCAACTGTAGTCCACGGACAGCATACGTACATATTTGTATTCAGCTTCTTGTACCCCATGACAATATCGTCATCGGATCTGTTTTGGTGGTGTATGACTGTGAACTGCCAGAGGTCCAGCGAGGCAGGTAGCTATTTATTGTTAAAGGAATATTTCACTTAAAACAACTCAGGTTTATATGCACACCCCAGACAGTTTTTAAGTTGCTTGATTCAGTATTTAGATATTTGATATTATTTTTAGATGCCCCACCGGCCCGCCCCTTTCCTATACGAACCCATTGTAACTTCAAACTCCATTTTAACCATGTTAGATTAATCGAAAACACCCATACTCTTTGGAGTTAGCTGGTTTCTGTCCGACAGTAGAGATATATTAGATAACCACTGCATGCTAGATAATCATTTATCCATTTAAATCAATCATTTAAAAATACCTCATAAATTCCCCTCCCTAAATCAAGACAGGTCGACTATTTCTTAAGGGCCATTAAACCAGGAACATGCATGTGCCTTTTTTGTTACAACTAATTCTCCTTTAGTTGTTGCTTTTATGAGCTTCATTTTATGAGGTATTGCTCTTTAAATAAACCACAAGCAAAATGTTTTATTATTTTTCCTTCTTATTTCAATGTGGGGCCAGTAAGTCATAAAGGGACTTGAAATTCACTTGTGCACCTGCACAGCAGTAGTGCACATCTTTGTTAGGAGGTGATATTTGTGCAGTGAGAGCCTGCATTTCCAGAATGCTTTGAGCTGAGCTGCGGTGCACCATCTGTAGCAGCCGAGGGGACAACTGTTGCTCATTAAATTAGCCAGCTCCATCATCCTGATGCATCAGAGGAAGACCTGGGATCTCTCTGACCTTTCTCTCCCCCACAACCAAGCCCTCTCCTCCACTAATATAGATGCAAACTCAAGTAGGTCAAACACCAGGTATAAATCTTCCTTGGCAAGGCGCAGCGGCGTTTGCCAGGCATGCACTGCAGGCTGGCGTGACGGACTGCGAGTGGAGGCGCGGCTCAGGCTTGAAGTGGGCACGCTGTTGCTGCTGCTGCCAGTGGGACGGGACCAGCTTGCTGCTGGCCGAAGGGCTTTGCCCTCCTGCATGGGGACCAGTTGGCTGCCACAATGTGTTACTGAGAACAGATATTTGTTATCAGAATCGAGCTGACTGTGCATTTTACGCAGCCGCATTGGAGCACGGCAGTATAGCAAGCGTCTGACTGTCACTGGATGACGTTTTTTAAGTTTCAGAGACGACTGACATTCCTGAAAGAGGAGCCTTGATTCATTCTTAGTGATCATTTGCAGTCAGGCCAAGGGCATATAGCTCAAGTGCTTCGAATTGGGAAACCTGGAAATTAGGAAATAAATTAATCTGGCACGGCAAATGTCTGTCCCTAGTTACATTATCTGGAATGGTTTGATTTAATATCAACAGCGTTTGACCTTTTGATTTGTTGTACCGAGACGGGGCCCTCTCTCAGTAAAGGATATATAACAATGAAGCCTTCATTCAATATTTTAATGGCCAATACAGATGTGAAGAACCACTCAACACAAAGAGCCCCGGAGAGCTGTTCCTGTAGTCATTTAAAAGCCATTAACACATACTTAAGGAGTGGAGTATGTTATCCTGGTTGCATTATAACATTTCCCACAGATTAGAACAGATCAGGACCGCTCATTCATAGTTTGACTACAATGCTATATGGACTTGTTAGTTCTATTGTACTGGATTTAACAGCCCCATAGTTCAAAATGGGCGAATAGCTTATAGGTCTTCTATTTATTTCTTCTTTTGGTCTTCAGTTCAAAATAGGTTAATTGAAAACATGGATTTCTTAAGGACATCCAACTACAGTCTGGAGCACACCAGATAATAAACTACTCTAATAATCTTTCAACCTATTTTGGTCATTATTATAAGAAAGTTTTGCAAAAATATTTCAAAATATTTTCTAAAACCTTCTAAACATTATCAAAAATAGCAGATCTACAAGTTGTGAGATTGTAAATGAGTTTTTCTTTTCTTTTTGGCTTCAAGGTTACTTGGCAAAACACAAAAAGCACCATGCCTGCTATACAACTAACAAGGAATGTTCACAACTTTCTAGCTTTAGAATGTTTCTGAAATATGTATGACGGTAAACAGATGTCAATTTAATAGTCGTCAACTCATGAAAATAGGCATTGGTATTCCTGTGCTTGAGTCATATTTATAACAAGGAGCGTACATCATGATGACATATCTAAAGGGACATTTACTGAGAGTTTTTTAAGAAATCCTTTTAAAGGCTGTCATCTCCAAAGTATTGGAATGTTCCATTCTAAAAGATCTGTATAGGGGTGATCATGCCCACTTGAATTACTGCTATAAGCATAGTCTTACATATCTATGGGAACACTCACACATGTAACAAATCCATTCTCTCTCCATTCTCTTCTCTAGCCAAGTTACTTAAGTGTTGTGGGATATACTGCTTGTTGAGAGTGAGGCAGACGGTCTTTGCTTAAAAGTTGCAATCTTCCTTGCAATCACTAAAGCGTTATTCATAGTCTGGATTTTCGGTGGTGAGGTGACCACCGAACTACGTCACGAGCCGTGGTGAAGAGCAAACCACCGCCACCGCCACCGCCACCGCCACCGCCCCAGTCCTTCTCTCTGTTTTTACTCACCACCGCTCAACGTTATTTCAGCTCCGGTGTTCACCTCACCACCGAAACTCCAGACTATGAATGAGCCTTAAGGATAAGCTAGACAGTCACTTCAGGACAACTGTGTCTTAGATTTAAGCTATACTGTAACTACTTACTCTGCATCTTGTTGATGGAAATAACTTCCATTCCCTGAAGAAGGCAACTTGTTGCCGAAACGTTGAAAAAAAAGAAAAAATGATGGCATCGTGACTACAAGCTGTGCGGCCTCTATCCATTATCAGTCAAAGATGGAAATAACTTGACATAATGTTTATATCTTAAGCAACACCACTAATCAGTATGTCCAGTTGACGAGCATCTCCTTCTTGTTTTAGCTAGTTCCTGGACTACCTTCGAAATGGACCATTGACACAAATAAAATGTGTCTAGAAGAGTACAATCACCCTGGGCTCCAGAGGTTGAGGAGAGTTTGCAGAGGTGGCTGTGCTTAGCCAGTATAAAAAATGAAGGCCCGTATTGAGTTTGTGGGCCTGCAGCTCCAGGCAGTGGTGATAAATCCACCTGTGAGAGAGCTTGTATCAGACAGGCCCAGGCCACTGGCAGATAAATCGACTGGCCCGTGCCCTGACGGGGAGAGGCACCCCTATGGGCTTCCCCGCCGCTGAGAGTTATATTTTCAGCTCTGTCCCTCGTAGGTTGGAGCAGCGCTTCAGGACACGAGCAAGTCAAATGAAACGCTAATACACCGAGTTTCCCCATCAGAAATTTCCATAATTCATTTCCACGCATTTCCTTGAGAGCACACGGTGGGATTTGAGGGAGGGGCTGGGAATCTAAATGTGCCCCCGCCGTATGAAAAGAGAAGTCTGATCAACAGCTCAGTAGCTGGGTCCTGATGCTGAACGCCAACCACCTGACCTCACAGATAATGCTTTCCATGGCTTTTGTTAAAAACACAGGAGAATTACTTTGTCTCAGCGCTGAGGGTGCGAGCAACACACAAGTATCGAAAATGTTCTCCCATAGCCTCGCTCAACCACCATCTTCGGCTTTTCCTCAGAGTTTATACAGTCGAGAAAATCTGTTATTATTTTATGTTGTGCATTTCAAAGAAATCCCCTCTCTCAGCCATTTCATATTCATCAATAAATAAACCCCGATTCTGCTCTTTCATTCAGCACTTGAATCTATGTAGAATGATTTGGAGGGGGGCTTAAAAGCGCCTCAGCAGTTCTCTTTGTGTTCCTGGTTAAATGTTTCCCTCCAGTTTGTTTTCGTTGCTGTTAAACTACTCACTAAAAGACATTTGTTCTGCGGAGTGTGGAGGAAAAAAAAAGTCTCATGGGTTGCAGAACACTGCACATATTACTTTTGATGTCAATCGCTCAGACCAAAGGCTGTTTGAATTATATCTCAGACCTATCACAAGTCTGTGATAGAATCAATGTGCAATACAGCGCCTTGTACCAAAAGTTGGTTTAGATTTATATTGTCAGGAAATAGAATTGCACAGATTATGCTGTCTTTGATTCTATTATTTGTGGGTTATTAACATTTGTTTTTCATATCATGAGTCCAAGCATGTTGTTTGTCTATATTTATGGAGCACATAATCTGAGAAATATCCTACAGTTCATATTTTAAACAATTACATACAAGAGTGGTGGGAACCCCACCCAGAGTAATGGGGAAGTAATGATACTTTGCAAGCACTCCAGAATGGAGAACAAATTGTTTGCACTGACAGTGTTTAGAACACAGAAATAGTCTGAACACCAGGTGCTGTAGAACAATATTCCCTGCCGTGTGATGAATTGGTCGACTAAAGAGGGTATTCATCCAAAACCACTACAGTGTGCAGTATGTGATGGCTAAAATCTAAGTCTAAGAGGTGAGACACCTTCGAACAACTTGCAGCAACCTTATTGTAGAATTCGTATTTTTAAAATAAGATTGGGTCACTTACTGTGAAAATCTTATGGCAATCTATACATGTCAGACAAATAGACTAAAAACATAACGTGCCAAAATAGACAAAAAGCTAGAAAACTTTGAAGGTAAAAATTAGGGTAAGTGTGAACCACAATGCCCCATTGTCTGAAAACCAATTATGTTAATAGTATTTTTTGCTGGCTAGGTAAAGACCAGGAAAAAGGTGTGGGGGGGGGGGGTGAGAGGGGGGGGGGGGGGGGGGCAATCCTCCAAGGGAGCTTTTGCCTGAGGTAAGACACAGGTGGATGGAGCCCAGAGCAGGGTCACAGTAAAGATTTATACTATGTACAAAGTAAAGAACGGAAGAAAAATGGCCGTTCATGTAGCGTCTCAGTGAAGCGAGGGAAACAGCTGTTCACGGAGTGAGGAAGTGGTCAGGTAAGACAGGCCTGGAAATAATAATCACAGGCCCATCTGCTGACCTGGGACTGCATGGCCCCAGGGCTCTCAACACAGGCCCTCCGTATGGAGCACAGCACAGCCCCGGCCCCAGGAAACCTGGCCATGCCGCACTAGGCTGCTGACAGTGCCACATGCTCTCGTTCTGTGGCTGGGCTGTTTTGAGGACTGTACACACTCTCTCTATATACGAAGTACTCTAGTCTACACTATGCCACTGCAGCGCGTCTATCTATAAATATTAAGTGTCAAGACAGGCACTTATATGCTAATGTAGTGTACATACAGGCTTATTTCCGTGCAAACAGGTTATTTAATACTAGAGGTAGTTGACATAATGTAACCATGGTTTGTAACTTTAAAGAAGAAAGGAAGTTTTGGCTTTGTGTAAAGGTGATAAATTATTGTTGTACTGTAAGTTCCATTTAAAGAAAGGGGATGATTAAATGTGAATACTAAGTCTCGAAGCAAAATGACTAACAACTTAGGATCAGGGGCCCATCTCTTTGCAACTGTCAAACTAGCTTAATCCAGTCGTTAATTTAGTGACTAATAGCAGCATAAAATCGCATTTTAATGTAACCAGGGATTAAAAGACATCTATCATATTAGGCCGCGTATCAGTGATTTCCTGCCCGCGCATCCTTGATGGTTTCTCCAGGAACAGATCAATATTGTCTTGTAATTGAGCGATGAGGAGGGTGAGGAGTGTGAAGAGCCTAATCATAATTAAAGAGGAGGCCATTAAACAGAAAGGTGAGCTGAGGCTTCAGAAGATTAATAGAGTCAGACGGAGCCATTGCACAACCACTCAAGCTTTTACTGCAACTTTCCTCTTCACTTTGAACATACTTAACAGAGGAAATTACAAGTCTACAGTCCTTCAACTTACAGGATTCTAAATAACTAAACAAATAAATGTTTTTTTAAAAGGTTTTAGGCATCACTTTGTGTTTCTGCACTGCCTCTGTAGAAAAATACGGATGTAAAGTTAAACAAATTAATATAAAAAAGAGGCATTCTTAGAATATATTTAAAACCAATGAAAGAGTTTCTCAAAAGGCACCTGCACATGTTTATAGACATACATATAGTATGTACGTGAATATTTATTAGTATGCTTGCGAGAGAATTCATCTATGTCTCTCACACTAATTCTCTTTCTCCTGCTATCACAGAGAGACACACACACACACACACACACACACACACACACACACACACACACACACACACACACACACACACACATCCACTATTCTTCACTTCATGACATGCCGTCAAAGCAGTTAACACAAAAGCCACCTTTAATGTATTGGCAATAAAAGTGGTAAACAGATTTGCATCACTACCACATTATTTGCTGACACACTGAAATGATTTGTTTTATGCGCACTCAGTCTTGAAGTTTGCAAGCAGGCTGTCAGTGATGATAGAATTGAGGTAAATGGTGTTGAGCAAGAAAACAACAACTTTGCTGAGGTCCCCACTTTGACATGGAAGGGGGAACTGCTTAACGCAAAGCCAATTTTAATTGTATCGATTCAGCCATACAAATGTAGAATTCTCTCCAAAAGTGTGCAAGTCAGCACAGTCTCTGTCTTCCCGCGCAGCCAAGAGGAGCTAGTTTATTTTGTAAAGCCCTTCAACTCAAGTAGACAGCACACAATCATAGGATGGAGGGGTGGGGGCGCGGGGGCGTTTAGTTTTGCCTGATCCGACACAATGGTTCAAAGTTATTTGACAGGAAAAGTACAGATTGTTCAGAGTCCTCTGTTTAAATATGATCAGCATTGCAAAATGCAAACTGGGAAGTAAATGTAAATTCTGCGCTGGCAATTTCATGTCATTTGTGTGGTTTGTGGAATAGCTAGGAGGCCTTTGTTGCTGCTTTAATAGCGGAAAAGCATTACTTTTGCTGGCCAAATGAAAAACACGTCAAAGAGAATCTATCAGAAAATAAACGTTGATACAGTATATGAAAAAATAGAGATGCTGTCCAAACAATCTCTCTTTATTTATTGTTGAAAATATGGTTAGATTGTCTGATGTTGACATCTATTATGACACATTAGATTGCGATTTAATTTGAGTATTTGACCAATAATTAATAGCCTATACCTGTATTTATATATTATTAGCAAATGGTGGTTTATTATTCAGAATCAGAATGGACAATGTAATAATCTTCTGCACCAGTTCTTCTGAATAAACTGTTCAGAATTATAAACCTAATTGTCCAGCCAATCAAATTTGAACTCTGTATAAACTGCTAGATTACACAAAACTCATACTGTATATTGTTATTTAATTCAAATTGTTGTTCTAGTAGTCTCGCGTAGCCAGGCAAGTGAGGCAACTATTCCACAATCTCCGAATGCTATACTGTATAGAGTCTGGAACTACAGCTCCAGAAATCCGAGTAAGGAAGCTGCTATTTCCGTTCACGAAAATATATTTTAAAATATCTTTACATTTTATTTTTTTATTTCCTTTTCTGCTACGCAACAAGCTATATATGCGTAGATGATTTCTATTTATATTAGGATAAATTTACGCGTCTGAAAAAACTAAACCGAAGTGGGGAGGAGGCTTCATTTCCGCTTTATATTTTACTCATGATAGAGCTTCCGTAGCTCCAGACTGAAGCATTTGGAAATTGCGAGAGGCAACAGTCTGGCAACGCGAGACAAAAGTTCTGGTGACTCTTTGATTCATACTGTAAATAACACATAAAATGTGTTATTTTGTCAAGAGTAGTGAGAATAAAAAGGCACATATTGTCGTACAACAATGCTGGTAACACTTCAAAATGTATACTACATTATTGTCATGAAAATATAAATAATATTAAAGATGAATGCATTTAACATTTGATTGGAATTGAGGAAACGGCATTCTTGACAATTTAATTTAGCTCTCGGTATAGTAGGCCTATATACTGTATGTAGGCTTTATTAAGAGGAGAGTTCTGGACTAGAGTAATTTTTCACATTCTTCATATTCGAAAGCTACCAGTAAAACAAGGGTAAAATGTCACTAGCATTATTAATGTTAATGCTATCACATTTCTTCGCTGGAATGACATATGCAGCCCCTTTGACTTTACAGTACACATGAAATCCATCTTTATGGATATTGTTCAGGACATGCAATCTGTGCACCACTCTGTTGAGATTGTTATCAGTGCGTGCGTGCGCGTGCGTGAGTGTGTGTGTGTGTGTGTGTGTGTGCATGTGCGTGCACGTGTGTGTTTATGCCGCTATGTTTACAACACAGCCTATCAGACCACATAAGGCTGGCTCATGCTGACATGTGCAGCGGATGACAAAGTTGGTCTGATGGGAATGGTCATTTCCCAGGTAGATGTGGACACACAGTGAGGGATGGGTTCTGTGTGGCTGTCATGAGACGTTACCAGGCGGCGTACACAGCTCCGCTCACTCCGCCAGCCACTGAAGATGATCACATTTGATACACAGATGACATTCTATCCCTGCTGTGACAACACAGGCTCATTTTTTCACTGTGACAACCAATGGTGTGTGGGTGTTATTCAAGTCAAATCTATCATTTTAATGGAGAAGTAGTCAGACCTGAAGATTATTTGAGGTATAAATATATCACCGTCTGCTCGTTCTGTATCGACCAAGTGTCACAGCGCTCTGACTAACTCTTTCAGGATGAATACCATCAGGGAGGGGAGGGGGGCGATAAAAAAGAGGCAGCAATCTACTCAATGATAATATGCAATGATTCCATGCAGCAATTTTTGGAGGCTGCAATAATTCTAGCTGCTTAATGTGTGTGCAGGGTGGATGTGTTATATTGCAATTATAATCACCATGGTCTGTCGTCACATAAGCTACATAGATTAAACAAACCTATCAATAAAAAATAAGTCTTGCTGTTTTTTATTTTGGCATTTTATGCTTTATTTCAGACAGGTCAGCGTTGCTGTTGCTGACTAGAGAGACAGCAGGAAGCCATGGCCAGAGAAAGAGGAACAACATGGGAGACAAGATGTCAAAACTAGGTCCTCGTGCTCACTAGCAGCACATTTCTGTACACTGCATATCATTAAGTGTTGTTTAGCAGTTATACTCTGACAATCCAACATCAGGCCTACTCCCCACAAACAGGGTTGAACTAGTGAAGATGGGAATGTTTCTACATCTCTTCAGACAAGTCTAGATCAGATGAAGCGTACAGGAGAACCTGAGCTTGGAGGGCACAGTAGAGCATTCCAGCACATCGCACAAACCACAGCCTCTGAAAGCACCGCTAATTGCATCTGGGATTTGCTTATCCAATCCCACAGTGCATTGCAGCTGGGGCGAGGAGCAGGGGGTGGGTGAATTAGAGGCTGGCGGGGTGAAGCTTCTGCTTGCTGAAGCCTTGACAGTACTTTGTACTGGGTGATTGTTCTCCAGACAGCTGACGGAGGTAGCGGCGCACACAGGGTTGTTTGAAAGCCCAAAAGGATACACGGCTGCATCATCAAAGTCCAGCAAGCCTTCCATGTGTCAGGGAGAGATTAAGCTCTTCCAGAAAGGGCAACGACTCTGATCACTCTATTCAATCGATGTGATTTGAATAAAGGAATAAAAGATCAGGCATTGTGTATCTGGGTGCTGCACAACCGCTGGATAGGATTAAGGCATGTTGGAGCTGTGCCGGTGACAGATGCCATCAATCACAAGTTCCCTCCGCTAGTTAGCTAAAGTTGATTTTTAGCCCCTAAATAGGACACATCTGTTTGTTGCTACACACTCTCTCTCTCTGACTTTAATTAATTCTCAAGTCGTTTTATTTTTAGGTGCATCTTTTTTTTGCTGCTCCTGTACATGTACAACAAAATGTAAATTGCATCCTTCCTTTGCCCAGTGAGGGCTCATAGTATACATACACACTGATACAGATAATTTACCCGCACGTGTGCGCGCACACACACACACACACACACACACGTCAATTTAACTCAAACTGGACCATAAGGGTCGATTTTAGACAGGTCTGCGTGACCCAGAGAGACTAATGAGGATCACTTTGTGCACTTTTTTTACTGGGCCTGCCCTGCACACAAACAAAAACAAAATGAAAGTCATTGTGCAAAACAAACTTTGGTCTGGTGGTCTGTTACGGCCTCATTTTCCTGCCTGAGTTCTCCATCATCTCCCAACGTCTCCTCCACATGCAGTGTCGGATAATAGTTTCTTTTCTCCACTTTTGAGGAGAGAATGAGTTTATTCCCCGGGAGCCGAGTTCAAGGGCAGGTCTGCGTAACCCAGAGAGACAGACTCTTGCCAAGACCTTGGCTTCAGATCCTGGAAATGGCCTACTACTATGCTTCCGTGTCTGTTAGAACATGTACAGTGCTCTGACCAGGAGCCCCCCGACTCGCACACATCAGGTAGAGGGCTGTTGATCCAGTTCAGGCACTTGGACTGTCCTTGCAACTTCAACCTCCAAGTCTTTCCCCCTACCACTAGCTTAATGATTTCGCCTGTCCTTCCCTGGCGTCAGAGCAGCCGCAGCCAGCTCAAGCTGTGGTGCGTTATCGCAACCTCAACTGATGCTCTCTCTTGCTCTCAGCATTTCTTTCCCCCTTCCACCCCCTCACAATTCTGTGCTCTCCGTAAGCCCTATCCTTTCCTCTTTTCACCCATCACGTCCCACAGTGGGGCATAATTACTAAAACCCCTCGTCTGGCCATGCTCGCCTATTATTAGCCTAGCGTTTAAAGCCCTCTCCCTGGTCAGATGGTCAATGCTTGAGGGCAATATGTCACACTGCATGGGCACAAAAGGTAGCCAAACAATGCCTATCGAGAACCAGGTGCCATTTGCAGTAAAAACCATTTGGCCACCGTTCACCATTGTGGTGTGTGGTGGCCTGTGCATTGGTAGTAGTTTCAAGCCGCCATACTCCAGACCTTGCCCCCTTGGCTGAGGTGTGCACTGTGCAGTCTCTACTATCCATGCAAGCTGTTAGGGCAGTTGTTCTCGAGGAAACACTTGAGTGATGTCCTTGAATGGCTCATGCTTTTAAAGGGACAATGACAGAGGGGAGAAAATGAGTACAAATCAGTACAGTGGTAGAATTATTACAATGGCTTTGGCTTCCCATCAAAATGCTACACATGACTGAAATAGCCCTTTTTTCCTTGATGATTCTAGGCTGTATCTTTAATGATGTATTGAAGGTTAGCATTCAGTGAAAAGAATGAATTTGATTGGTATTTATTCCCTTTGCTCTTCTTCCCTCTGTAATCTCTCAGTGCAGGATGGCATGAAGCCTAACAATGTACTGGATGGCTGCACTGTTACGAGAACAAGCATTCCTCCATTGTTTTCTGATCGAATTTAAGTGTTTATAGTTTGTTTGTTTTTTATGTCTGTATCTAGAGAGGGGGAGGAGAGAGGGGTTCTGAAACATGCTGTGAGTTTACACACACATACTGTACTTGGAGGCCGTGTATAGTCAATAACCATCAGTGCTGCTAAACTATACTCCACTATCCATTTGTTCGCTTGCTGTTCGGCGATCAAGCTTGGCAGTGACTGTGGAGTGGCTGAATTCTCCGCGGGGCCACAAAGGCAGAGGTAAAGGTGGGAGCAGAAAGGATGTAGGTCCTGGGTCAGGCCTCATGCAGCCACTCGCCCTCCCGGATGCGTGCTGCAGGCCCCAGCCTCTTTACTTACAGCCCGCTGGAGCAGGAGGTCAACGCACACCTGAACCCTCCACAGTACGCAGTGGGCCGCGGGGCCCGGCAAACACACACCACACAGACGACCTCCTTTGACCTCTCCTCCACTCCGGGGCCCCTGGGACCCCTGCCCGATCGGCTCAGGGACCACTCACTGGCTCTACTGTTAACACCCCCTGCCCCCACAGCACCCCAGTCAGCAGGCGATGTACAACACAAAAACACACATCTAGCATAGGCAGGAATGTGCAGTGTACACTGTACACTGCACACTGTACGCATAAACAAAGAGACACGCTCAGAAATTATACAGGCTTTACACACTGCCTCATGCAAACACAATCTGTCATATGCACAACCATGTGGTGCATTTCTCTCTCTCCCTCCCTCTCTTTGACTCACTTTCTTTCTCGCTCTCTCTTGCTCTCTCTGACTCCCTTGTGCTGTTTCATGTGCAGTCAGGTAGAAGAGTAGCTTTAAACTGGTGTATATCTCCATCTTGTGGACAATATTTGCTTCATGGTCACTCCATGGCTGAGGTGCTTAGCTGTGAAATGGGCATTTATTGCGTGGGAGAGAACACACTGGCCAGCCCACAGTCAGGACAATGGCGGGATAAGTTGTTCTGTGAAATGCCTTTCATATTGCCGTTATAATGCATTTTCTTTCTGCAGCCATTTCCCCCCCAATATTCTATATTATAATAGTATGCTGTAAGCAGAATAAAAAACAAAAGTGTTTTAAAGTGCATATCTGGCTCTGAATCTTCTTAAAATAACAGCAATTTAAACTGCTTTAAGTTATCATAGAAGAAAAATGGCACCTTTGTAAACAAAGTACCTCCTTCCATGCGAAATCATTTGTCCACATCCGCCGCCTGTCTGGGTCAAAGAGGAGGCAGGGTGACTTTATCCTGAATGTCACTTTGTTTTTGGTCGGTTAGACAGGACCCTCTCTTGGATTGGTTTCTCGGATGAAGGCACAGGTGAGCCCCACAGAGGAGCAGACCCCCCCCCACCCCCACCCCCTCGCTTCTCCCTCCACAGCACCTCCTCTGCTAAAACAGCCCTACTTTTTAATATGCAACATCTGTGCCGGGAGAGCCTTCCAAAATGGCTGCTCCTTGGAGGATGACGGTAGAGTCTGCTCAAACTTGAGGTTGGGGCATTTGGTACTGCAAGGTTCCGCACAGATGTTAGCATTCACAATGTCACTTTGTCCTTAGCTTTGGCGCATGGGGAGGTCTATTTTAAGGGAGAGGGAGGTGTGTTTTCTTCCTTACTTCCCAATGAGATCACTTTATCTGTATCTGTCCTATTGTGGCGCTTCTACACGAGGCTTGTTTCAGCTAAGCTGGGAGCGCTGTCTTTGATCAGCAAGGTAGCATTCTGCCCGTTAATGTACATACAGTAGCCTATATCGATCAAAGTCCCACACTCACTATAGGAGCATCAAGGTGGCAAAGACTCATCTCTTGTGATATCATTTGCCTGTACTCTCAAGATACTTCAGAGATACAATGCATGTGGTGCATGCATTCACGTTGGCAGCCTTCACATACACAAAGACAATGGCAACATGGGAGCCAAACACTAAACCCTGAGTTAGACTTGGCAGCGTGCTGGTATCACACACAGCAGATCGACAAGCTCACAATGCCACACTCACAGTGCGATGTGCTGAGAGCTTATAGAGGGGCTATTTTCGGTGTGCGACACCGGTGCACCACTAATTAGAATTGCCTCTCAAGATGCTGCACTTTTTGGCCATTTCTGTTGCATTCATAGAGGAACATTTGCTCGGTGGCATGAAGCTGTGTTCTCTGCCCTCCCAAAGATTTGAAAGAACATTTTCTGAACACAGAGGCCATGACCTAAAGGCCAACGGTTATTTGGCTGATTCCTTTTCTTTTTCTGGCTTTTTGCCTTTATTGATAGAGGTATTAGGTCATCGGGACTCGAACCTGCGACACACTGGATTACCAGCCTAGGTGCCCAGACGGCTACTTCGGCTGATTCCAAATCACAAGTCTAGACGGGGCTGCAGAGGAAGACGCAGGGAAGAGAAGAAAGAGCCAAAAAGAGGAGAAACAGGGAAAGGCAAGAAGAGATGGACGGGGGAGCCTCTAATGCATCGCTTACAAAAAGGAAGACGTTCATATTTAATGCTCATCATTAAGGCAGGGTCTGAGCATGGAAGATGCCTCTGCTATTTTCCCACACCCCTTGAGCCAAGTCCTTGTGACAGCCCTCCACTGCATCCCGGCAAATTATCCGCATGAGCTGTGTTGAACAAAAACAGCCCAGTGCGGGGGAAGCGAGGCCCAGCCACTGCTACGATCCTGTGATGGGGAGACACGTCACTTTGCATCAGCTCCATCCCTCTAAACCACATCATCTGTGGTGGAGAAGAACAAGACCACTCTGTGGGGTGGAGGAGAAGAGGAGAAGAGAGGTGATAAGAATAAGGGAGAGCAGAGGTAACAATAAGGGAGAGAGAGATGAGTAAGGACTGGAGAGGAGAAAACAGAACTGAATGGGATAAACAGGGAATAATAGGGAAAGACTAGACAGTAAGGTTGTGAAAGATACTGTAGCTTAGTGCTGGTCATCATACTGCATATAATAAATGGAAAGCAATAGCAAATGATGGTAAAAAATAAATAAAACTAGAACCATAATATCTAGTTCTCAAATCCATGGCACAAATGATTTTCCTTAGCCTTGGGCATTGTGGAGCATGCCAAATGAGTCTCTTGGATTTGCTATGCAAACAACATATTCCCCCGAGCACCCGTGTACTGTAGGTGTGAAGAAAGTACAATACACAACAAACACATGTTGTGTGTTTTCCTTTCTTATTGTGCATAATATGGCCACATTATCACACAGAAAACCTCACAGGAGAAGTTTGATCCATAAGCTCATGAATTATATGTCTTGGTTAATAACCAGTGTCTAGATTCAAAATTCAGTCAATGAAGGATCTTGGCCTTCAACTCAAGAGTCAGGGCACTCTCTGCTCGACATCGCTGAATTTGCAAGACCTGAAATCAAATCAAGGAAGAGCCCGTAGTTTTGCTTTACGGAGGGAGGGGGGGGGGGGGGGGGGGGGTTCCGAGTACTTGTTTTTCAAATGTTTAGAAAGTACTGCCTGTGGCCTCTTTCTCAAGGATACATACCGGCGCTCAAGGAGACTTGAGAAAAATTGAGTTACACCAAAATAAACCTGTCTTCTAAGATGCATGTGCTCCAAGCCCAAATTGGCCTATTTAGAGGCATATCCATAGACAGCCCTTTGAATAATATTGACTTGCAAAGCATTCTCAGGTCGAGGACAGGGGACTAGACTGTGCTAGTTGGCATAAGAGTGATGGAAAGTCAACCAGATAAATTTAGGCCTAGAGCGTGAAGTTAAAAGTCAATACAGAGTCGGTTCTACTGACTGAGTTTTTTAAATCATTTTAAAAGATTTCAAGTAGTTCATTAATTATTATTAGTGGCAGTCGTTTGTAGTTAAAAGGCCATTATTGAATTTACGAGGTTATTCTTTCTTTGACTTAGAAGCAGGTATACTATGTGTGAAGCAGTAATGTTTTGCTTCATGAGTCATTTGCTCACACAATGAACTATTTTTGAAAGCTTGTAAGAACACAATAACTGTGATATAGTGTATGATTAAAGAAATTTACCAGTACAGTAACATGGTACAACAGTAGATTGTATTTTTGGATTAGTTACATAATTAAAACATGAGATAAATTATCATCCCATCAAGTTTGTATACAACATGGTTGACACATAAAATCAATAGAAGAGAAAAATGAAAATGAAGAAATGTTAGTTATTCGTCATACACCTGCTTGTTAAAAAGTGTGAAATAAATCCCAGTTGGCATGCTCTAATTTTACATACATTTCTCAAGGAGGAGCTTTGTCTGAAGACATGCTCTTAATTTTCTGAGATTGGTTCAATTATCGTCTTATCCTTTTGAATTCATTGAAACCCTAACAATATCCCAACACTGGTGAAGTAGGTACTGAACACACATGTACAGTAGAGTGTCTGAATCATTGCTTTTCTGCCTCAAAGCGCTCTGAACAGCCGAGCACTCTATCCATATTCATGTGGTTTTTGCCGGGAGGCATTTCTGTCTCCTAAAAATAGTATGGTGAAAGGGTCTCACTCTGTGTATCCTAACATTCATGAGCATGGTCCCCGTGATTGGTTGTAAACAAGTGTCTCTTTGTTGAGACCATGAATCATGTTGTGGTGTAAACACTTGTAAATAATTGCTAGGGGCCAGAATAAGGTGATATTAGAGGTGCAACAACGCATCAATCAACTCGAAGACTTTTCATACAAGCATGTTAGCTTGCACACACATGTCACCCCTATAAAGAAACAGTGGTGTGTGTGTGTGTGTGTGTGTGTGTGTGTGTGTGTTCTCCTCACACGCCGCCTGCACCACCTGATTTTACGCGTTTCGGCTATGCAGCCTTCATCAGAAGGCTGCATAGCCAAGGCTGCACCAAAAAGGAACGCTTATGCGTTTCGGCTATGCAGCATGAAGGCTGCATAGCCGAAACGCGTAAGCGTTCCTTTTTGGTGTGTGCCAATAAAGAAATGGAAATGTGAGTACTTTGTCCCCGCTTGTTTAATTTTTGGATGTGCTACCTTTTTGGATTTTTTTTTAATTCCTATTTTTTGATGTATACTGGATTTGGTTTTGGCACTCCACTGAAAACCATTGCTGATGCGCAACCTCTTTTTCTCATAAATAAAGCTTCATCAGCCTTTGGACGCCTGCACAGCAGCACACCACATTTTTAAGATCATTTAGCTCCAGTTCATTGCTTCATGGACTTTGGAACTGTTTGACGTGCAATTAATAACTCTGAAGGCTCATTGGATTTTCCTGCACATTGATTTGGGTTTCATGTTTAACTTGTGTATTGTGCACACCAGAACTACCAGAAGATGGCAGCAAACACCAAGGTGTGCATATGCCCATGCTGTGACAAAAACAGTAAGAAGGTAATGGACTTTGTTTGATGATTGATGACAATTTGATGATTGTGAAGGGGGGATCAAACAGTAAAGAAATCACGTCAAGAAATGGCCTGTATTTGTATTTAACTGGCAATTGGCCTACTATACTAGCCCACCACACTGCCTACTTCTATTTATAGTCAAATACCTTGCTCTTGTTGTCATCCGAAGTCTCTTTAAACTTAGCATGCATGCTCATACTAATGTGGGAAAGGTGCAGGTCATTTCCTATTTGTGGACAAAATGGTCTGCCTGAGGCCATATGGCTCTACAACCCCGGCCCCAGCCCACACTTTCATAATGAAAACCGGACATGGAAACTGTGACAATGTGTCCATGGGACTGAGAGAGCAGGGAGGTGGCTGTTTAGGTTGGTTTAGACTGGCTGCAAGCCCCACCAATGATTCATTCGGTAACAAGAAGACTCACCCCGGTGCGTGCCCGTTTTTCCTCCCGGAATTTTCCCCAGTGAGGGGGATAACTTTGTAATATGCTATTGGCTGTTTGTATTCTTTTTGGAAAAATATAAAAAGATACTCCTGTGGAAAGGCTATATTATATTACTTATATTGACCCTATAAACAATTTAGTATTTATTTATTATGTAAGGTTTTGCCCCCTCAAATGGTACCTCGTCAGATAATCCCCACATATCCTACAACAACTTCTGTGAACAGACTTCACTGTAGTAGCTTTTCATAAATTATATTTGTACTTTGATTCAAGTGATTTGATTTTGAATATAAGCCAGGCATCATCTAAAACTCCTCATCATCTAAAATTGCCTCACATATCCAAACATTTAAATTCCTATTAAATTGTTTAGAGTCACATCATATGTAAGGGAAGTTAACTTTTCTTTCCTACTTCTTGAAAACCCACCTGTTCACAATCACATTTCCAAGCTGATGTGTTTTTAAAACTTGCTAACACTGTTTTATTGGTTTTATTCTTTTAATTGTTTTTGTTTTTTTTCTAATAAAGTTGTCCTTTGTTCTTTCCCCCCCCCCCCCCCCCCCCCCCTGGCCCCAACACATGTAAAGCGTCTTTGAGTGTCATGAAAAGCGCTATATAAATCCCAGATATTATGGACATAATGCAGTGTGCATGTGCATCAATCTAACAGGTCAGGGACACACATGCACAATCACACACATGTGCATGCCACACGTATCGTATGCTCGCTTATTCTCTCTCGCACAAACATCACCCTCGCATCATGTGTACAAACACATGCGTGCTTACATGGTGAAAAACATGTGCAATGCTGAGATCTGAGCTTGTTGGCCTTTGAAAGCCACAGCTTCGCTTTTCAGACTGAGCTAATTGATGCCCAACAGTATCACTGCAGCTGCAATTCAAAGAGAGATTTGCTCGGCATACAGTACAATTACACAAATAATTCTTCAAATTAATCTATTTGGACAGATGTGACAGAGGTTTATACAAAGTTAAAGTTAATAAATGCACCACTTTAAAGACACAGTGAAATCGATCCCGGAGAACTCTTTATCTTGGTCATGTAATGTTAGTCAGGAGGGCCCCTATTTCAAAGAAATTCCCAGTCCACCCCAAGGGCTGGGCATTTCTCATGATCATACCCCACTCTTGACTGAAGGTCAACAGATACATTTGTCAAGGCTGATTCACAAGACAGTGATATATAGGCTAAGTGATAGATAAAGGCCAATATAATATTGCATTTTCGGATGGTAAGACTAAGAAACTGTCTGTACAGTGCCATAGTGCTGCTTTTGAAACAGATCCAACTATTCTGATCTTCAGTCCTTAACAAATAATATAAACAAACTTGGTCTCAGACCCCTTGCTAAGCCCGGCCTTCCCCCCAAAAATACTGTTGCTTGGCATGACAACTCTCGTTTTTATCCAGCACACATGCATTTTACTATGCAGCCATAGTGGTCCATAGACAAAGGATTAGCCACATAAAATAGTCTAATTGATCATATTTGGAGACAGAGCTCCTATCTCTTCCAAATCTCACCAACAACCAGTCCTGCAAACTGCACTATTGCAAATGCAGTACTGCCTAACGTACCTATATTTCAATCCGGCGGTGTACCGCAGGATTTTAAGACTCCAAATGTACGTAAATAAACAAAAACAAACCACCGCCGTAGCCTGAAAACCCACCTTTTCAGACTCCATCATGGCCCATAGCACTTACCCTAACCCCTTAGATAGCATTTCTGTTGGCTTAGATAGCATTTGACACAGACTTATAGCATGTTATGTAGACAGCACTATAATTGTATTGTATATAGTCATAGCACGCCATAGTACATATGTATAGCATAGTAGTAAATATGTATAGTGTATGTATAGTTTCATTATATAGATATTCCACTGTTACTTCTTAGCTTACACATGTTTCATGATAAATGCTTTTATGTGATGTATTCCCATGCTTTTGTTCTTGCTTAAATGTAAGTCGCTCTGGATTAAGAGTGTCTGCTAAATGCCTAAATTGTAAATTGTAAACTAGATAAAGTGCCCCTCGGGGCACAGGTCTCCAGTCTTGACTGAAGGTCAACAGATACATTTGTGGCCTCAGGTTGTGGCCTCCTGTTGGTGCTATAATAGGCCAATGTGAAAAGGGTGCCATTTCTTCTTAAGCCTTGGATGGCAATTGGATGATTTGAGGCATTTTGTTCCAAAAATGTGTTTTGCAAAAATCCACCTGTGCTATAAACAGACCAATGTGAAAAGGGAGGGATATATTCCTCAGCCTAGTAGGAAAGTCTGTGAAAGATGTAGTGTAAATTAGATTAGAGAGGAGCTGGTAACAGACGGACGGACGGACACACTCACACACGCACGGATGGACGGAGCGCAAAACATACTCTCTCCCCGTGCCTTCGGCCTTGTGGAGACAATAAATGTGGTACATTGCTCCTTAATTCTGGTGTGTTGAACGCGAACTGACATAGCCTAACCTCAATACCTCATCCCAACCCCATAATAGAACAGTGTACACTATGTATGCAATGTTTATCTGCTACTGAATACAAATATTAACATTATTGAAAATCGGCAATAATACAATATATTTATTTATTATCATGCCAAAATTATAGTGCCAAGGCCCTAATGTTTCAAATCCATAGTTTCAAAATGAAAGGCTACATTTAACGTAAAAATGTGTCTATATGAACAATAATTTGTTTTGTTGTTCACTTGTTTGTGTACCGTTGAAACGTCTGCGGGAGAGCTCATTTCATATAATGCTGAAATCCTGCATTCTTGACGACTACATAATAACCCCCAATGTTTTAGTTATTGGGTTTGGTCTGTCTGACTATGAATCTGCATGGAGATGCTGTTTAAATGCTGTGAGAATGGGACAGGGGACTTACTGTATGTTTTTGAGTGGCGCAACCACTCCAAGGAACAGCAATGTCCGTGTTGGTTAACCTACCTATGTGACGTTAACCTATGTGACTATGAGCGCCAGTATGACTATGAGTACCAGTAGGGGCCCTGTTGTGCCTGAAACGGAGAGAGAGACATAGTGCTGCACTGTTGCCTGCTAATGAGAGAGAGAGAGAGAGAGAGAGAGAGGAGGGGGGGGAAGAGAGAGGGGAGTTGCACCACTCAGTTCACACGGGTGTGATTTTTTTTCCCTACCCGACTCTTTGCCCTCCTTGTCATCGGAGTGGCGATTCATCAAGGTGTTACTGTTCACCGTTGTTGTGAATGTGATGAATGGGTCGTCACTCCTCACATTGGAAGCCTTGCCGCTGAAGACCTGACGGTGCTCCAACAATGTCGAGACCTCGCCAAACTGGATGTCAAGTGACCTCGCAGATTCTAACATGGAAGCAGTCATTCTCCAACAAGAGACACAGTACAGTTAACGTTAAGATCTCAAGCTGCCTGGGTATTATCTCTCGATGGATCCATCCACAGAAAGAAACAGCATGAATGGCAACCTTCATTATTCAGGATTGATCTTAGCTGGAGAGCCATTGACCAATCTCCACCGGGCTCCAACATTAGTGGCTGGTTAGTGGTTAGGTCACCAAAATCGACATACAAAACTCCTGTAGCACACTCACACGGCCCAGCAGAGACACAAGTTAACCCCTCAAGACTCAAAAAGCCAGCCTCAAGCTCTAAAATGGCCTACTCGGGGCAGTAGCCTACATTTTTGAATTGATAGACCACATTAAAATTGAACAACATTGAAAGTTGCACATGTATGTAAAGTCCTGGATTTGTCAATTACACATTTTAGGACACAATAATAACCAAATGCTAGGTAAAACCTTGAAATTCTAATGTCATGATAGGCCTAACTCGTAGTCGGCTGACAGTTGGCTTAATGTGATATAGCATGCATGCTGTTTACTGTACTTTGTAATGTTGGTTCAATTGATCCTTCATTCTTGCCTGAATTCCCACAAAAGCAAGGGCTTCTCTCCGGGCTTTCTTGTCATTTTGGTCGTGGTAGCTTGGCCTTAGACAAGGCTAATCACTTAATAATCAGCCTCACCAGCGGTGCCATACAGGTATGTATAATGTTGATCTCTTTATAGTCCCCCCCGGAGGCCCGCCCCATTCTTGATTTAGCAAAAAATAATCACCATCTTATTATACATTAAAATGCAATAATGTAATGCCATACAATAAGACAGAGTTACGACATTGAGGGGGCAGAAAACTGAGCGCTCTTCATGCAGCCTGAACAGTGACAAGCTGGAGTTTGAAATACATTGTTTTCAACGAGGGCGGCTCAAATAAGAGCTATTTTAGACTGTTTTAAAGTCTTGTACAATGTACAGTGACAACTATAAAGTCTCTATAATGTTTATGTTGTACTAGCCGCAATTTGCAACTCTAGATGTTTTTATAATGGGATGAATCTAGAGTTGCAATACCCTCCATTGACTGACTGCACGCCACTCATCCATTTGCGTTTGCGATCTGCTTGTATTAAACGACGTTAAACTCAAAAACATTGCAGCTGTAGTCCAAGCTTGAATTATCCTCTTTCAATCTGCCGAGCTTGTTTTTCATAAAAATCCCCCGTAGACATGTTATGATGAGCTACTTTCTGTAGTTGTTGTAGTGCTGTAGTTTGGAAACGCTCGTCGTAAGTACTGAACGGCCTTGCATGCATCTGTGATCGGTGATAAGATGGCCACCAACGTAATCAAAAAAGTCAATCAAAGAACAAGATTCCTTTACAGGATCTCCTCACTGGTCAGCAAAAACACCTTGAAGACCTTAACAGGAGCCCTCGTACAAGGTTTCTTTGACTATGCATCCACCTCTTGGTACCACAGCACCTCAAAGGCCCTTAAAACAAGGCTCCAGACCTCCCAAAACAAACTGGTCAGGCTCCTACTTGGCCTCACCCCCGGAACCCACCTCACCCCTGCCCACTTTGACAGGCTGGGATGGCTTAGGGTCGACAACAGAGTACACTAGTACAGCATCTTGCAATGGGTCTGGTCCACAAGATTCGATACACCACCAAGATACCCATGTACCTGTCTAAATACTTCCTTAATGTAAACGAAGTCCACACCCACAACACCAGAGGGAGTGCAACAAACCATGTACAACCCAGATTCGGCACAAACAAGGGACTAAATTATTTTCGCTCCTATGCCACCAAAATGTGGAACGCCCTACCAACAGTCATTAAGACATGTGAATCCCTTGACTCCTTCAAAACCGCTCTCAAAGGGCACCTACGGATGGCTGCAATTCGAAACTGGCCTCTGTAAAATCTGAATCCCCCCACCCCCACCCCATTTCCCCTCACTGTATATGTATCTTTTCCCTTTTTGCTTCCTATATGATGAATTCCTGTTCTGTTCTTTAGCTACATAGAAGTGTCTATTTGTATGTCTCTAAATGTTTTGATGAATTGAACAATGTGGACCCTGTTGTAAACAAGTGTAATGCTTAATTGGGTCGTCCACTCACAGTTAACAGTCTTTGTATTGAGTTTGTGCTTAAAATGTACTGTAAATTCTACAAACTGTTAATAAATATTTCAATCAATCAATCAATCTGTTTCGCATTTGCACATAAGGCAGGAGACAGCAGCGCGACCCCTTAATAAAAACGAGCGCTTCCAAACTCCAACATGTCTTCTTTTTTTTTTAAATATATTTTTTATCCCACGATTTTGTAACCCATTTTTCACCCCTGTGTCAATCATCTAACGTGATCCTGGGCTCTACACACCCTCCGCCAACCTGGGGAGAGCAACGGACTTAACTCATGCTTCCTTCCTACATGTCTTCTTCTTGACAGAAAGTAGCTCAAAACATGTCTACGGGGGATTTTTATGAAAAACAAGCTCGGCAGATTGAAAGAGGATAATTCAAGCTTGGACTACAGCTGCAATGTTGGTGAGTTTAACGTCGTTTAAGACAAGCAGATCGCAAACGCAAATGGATGAGTGGGGAGTCAATGGAGGGTATTGCAACTCTAGATTCATCCCATTATAAAAAAATCTAAAGTTGCAAATTGCGGCTAGTTGTACTACTAAAACACAACATTAACCAGCTTACAGTGGGTGCAGGCTAGTCAGTGGGTCACTGGATTTGTGGTTTGTGTTTATGACAATTTACACTATTTTCGAGTGTCTCTCTCTCAGCCAAAAATTCCAAAATGACACTGGAAAGCTCCTGGAAATTTGTTTATTGATTTGGTTTAAAGTGAATGGCCATTGGCCTAGGCCCTATAGGGGCTACCCTTTAGTACCTAGTACATACCGTTTCTGAATGAAGAAAGGTTTGTTGTTGTTGCTTTCCAAACCATAGTCGCAGCCAGGAGTCAGGACCTTAGGTCAAAGGTCCTTATGCACTTCTGTGGCTTTGTTTCGAACTGCAGTCTGGGAATCGCAGTTCTTTAGAAGTCTAGTCCAGAGCGGTCTAGTCTAGATCTAGCCCCTTTCGGGACCCTACATAAAGCTTTTCTGAAATTTTGATGAGTTTTATGTTGGGTCCCTGGTCAGAACTATATTTTCGTATGGGAATTCCAGAACGCGGAAGTAAAAATTCTCTCTAAGATCGAATCTGCTCCGTTTGACGTCCTTTTTTTGTTTGCTTTCTTCTGAATTCGGGAACTTTAAGTACCTATACATCCCGCTGCGAATATCTCCTGTGGTGCGGAAGCCGTTAAGTATTTTTAATCTTTGTTTGACCGATTTGGTCGTTTTATTTCTTCTTGTTTGTTTACCGTTTATTGTACCGCCTCCCGGTGTGCGGTTGGCTTGTGCGGCTACGTCCCTGCCTCTGATCTGCTCTGTCATAGCTATAGCGCCACTAGCTAGCCAGATAGGCGGTACAATGAGGTGTCAATAAACAAGGAAGGAAGAGAAGAATCAAAGCGACCAAATCGGTCATGCAGCGGCATGTATGGGTACTTATACTAAACATGTTGTTTATGTTTAAGAATGGCTGCGTACCAGGTGGCATGGTAGTGGTGCAACTACTAAACATGTTGTTTATGTTTAAGAATGGCTGCGTACCAGGTGGCATGGTAGTGGTGCAACAGGACCCCATGGACTGGGTCGAACAAAATGTCAGAAACTTCAGTACCATTGGGTTCTGCTTGGAGGGCTAGTCTAGATCTAGAGTAAACCACATTCTATGGTCGACCATTACCAAACGTAGGCCTGTACGTTACCTAAGGCGTCGCCAAAAAGACTTGTTACACAGTATGATTAACAAAATTAACACTGATTTTGAAGCAAGTGGTTTTCAGTGTTGATAGATCATGGTAAATAGACAGTCATGTTTCATGGCTAGGTAAATATATCACCTTAATTGAAGCAAATACTTTTTCCCAAATGCATTTAACAAGTCAACAATTGGATGTGCCATAATTTTCTTTCATTAACAAAAAGTGTTCAAGGGAGAATGATTAAAAGGTAATGGTAATTGGTAACCTGCAGCCACAACAAAAATAAGCTTTACTTATACCTGTAAGATGTAACAATAAAGTACAACCTTGAACCCTTGAACATTAACACAATGTCAATAGACTACTATCGCCGTAAGAATATTAATTCAATTAAGAATGAAAAGAGTCAGCGAGATCATACTCATCAACAATTCATATTCAGTAGACTTGATTTCCTTCTATTCATAAAAAGTGATCAGACAACTGAAGTTGATTTAGAATGTAATTGTAACTGCATAGACTGTATGGAAGTGCTCGTTGACTTTCACTCAACAGCCCATGCGTACCACCTGTTTTTATTTATTTATTTGCACATAATGCAGGAGGCAGCAAAAGGTTGCTTTACTGATTATGAGTGCTTCCAAACTGTATGCATGTATCTATTGATTTCCCAAACATTGAAAATCCTTGTTGATATTAAAATGTCAATGTTTAAAATTCCTCAAAGGCATAGCTTGCCCTCTGCTGGGAGTTTAATTTGAGGCTCTTTAATTTGCCTGCACTGAAACAAAAAGCTTATGAAATGTAACTCTCATTGGTATTCCACCAACAGTTATGTTTTGACTACACGTCTCACTCTCATTAGCATGGTTCACCCACACATATACGACCATCTCTCTGCTTTCACAATCACAAAGCATTGTGTGTGGGTGGAGAGGAGACAGAGTGTTCGGTGTCAGACAAAATACATGGTTTATTATGTGTCTCATCCATTAAACATATGATTTTATAAATGATGAGTTGTTCTGACCACACTCAGCCCTTCATATTATGATTTTAGATTTTCTTTTCCAGAGCCACGCTGAGGTTTGACTCTGTTTGACTCTGTGACATACTAGACTATGACATCACAAGTAAGTCTGACCTATATCAGTGGGTGCCTTGCAAAATAAAACGGCAGAGACAGCTCCATCACCTAGTTTCCATGTTTGAACAGCATGCCATAGAGACTGGACCATTTGTTATCTACTTTCAGCCAGGTGATCTATCTCGGATCCTTTTACGATTTATGTATTGACTTGTGAACTATGAGTATGAATTGATTTTCCAAGTCTGTTACTTATGTTCCACAAATTTGACTAATTAAAGGCAGTAAAAACTGATTGTAACACATAAACACACGTAGTCTTTTTACAAACATTTCATCATTTGAACACATCAAACAGTATTAGAGAAATAGTATAAATATCAATAATAATGAAAATGCTTAAAGTAAATGTACCCACCAGTACCACATTTTTATAGCAACTGAGATACGGTAAACAGCAGGTTATGTAATGGTCCAGGTAGGGGCTGATAACAATTCAGTGCAATTCAAATCAATGAGCCATAGACGGCAACGCTGTTCTTTTGGAAGAACAAACTCAAAGACATGAATGACACCTCAGCGCTTTGACCCCAGCTCACAACAATGCTGAGTAAACAAACTAAAAAGACAATTCCTAATTTTACTGATTTATTTCATTATGAAATGTGATACAAGTCAATTAGGGTCACCATGTACAATTTGTGTTTGCTTTCCATGCCCTTTACAACATCTCAAATCCAAAGACAAACAAGGACATGGGAGCTGTATAAGTTCCTATGTGGTCTGGATGCCAGTTGTGCAAGTGGATCATTGGAAGTAGGGCATTCAAAATGACACAGACAGACCTAGATGTGTCTCACCGCCTGTGCCTCTCAGGAAATTTGATCAAGCACCAGATCCTGTGTGGACTACATGCTGAAACAAAGGCAGACTGTTTGATGAAAAACGTTCACCATAATCCAATGTACTGTAGGTGTACTGTATTGTTGTTCCAGAGACATCCTTTGCCAAATCAAACATTTGATAATTATTGAATACACAAAATGTGTCTTTTTAGAGTAGGCTTACTGTACTACTTTTGTTCTATTGGATTCTGGATTCTGGACTGTTTTGGAATAGAACCATTTACAGGTATGCAAAATACATACAGTACAGCATCCTGAAGAGCTCAGGTCTACAACTTCCACAGGAGTCTGTGAAGTTGCTGAATTAGTAGGTGCTGCAGTGGACACGGCCAACTTAACATAGGTGCTGAGTCTGCTGACAGTGGACACAGGCAACTTAATGCCTGCAGGTTTGTGTCTGAATCAAATAGAAAATGATGGGCTCTAACAACATGTGTCAGAATAAAAGGATCTCGCTCATGAAAGGCAGAGTCTCCATGGTTTCTCCCAGAGCCGGGTCTCGTTGCCATGGGAGTGCACGAGAGCTACTGGCACACAGGGGGGACAAAAACGGGGGGAAAAAGAAAAATAACTGGCACATGTCTCTTTTGCTGTTTTTACATAGACGATAGTTTGTCTTCGTCTTTATGACATGCTTATCGTATTGCTCAATATTTACCTTAAATGTTTTTGAAGTAACTGCAAGATTAAGCATTATACACATAACTAAATAAAAACTATCAAATGCTAACATACAGATGCTAACATTTTAGCAGCAGTAGACTCGAATGAATAACCTATCTGTAGTCCAGAGTCAACCACCCAGTCAAATCACACGTGTTAGCCACGTCACTGACGTCAGACATGATGCGCTCATACTGTTTACCTAGTGCCTAATGGCTATTTAGACAATATTGTGTAACCCCCCATGTAGGCCTAATGTAATTAACCCAGCCAACACCAGACACCTGCTCCACGGTGTAAGCAGAGACATTGGTGGGATTGACAGTATAGTTACATAATAAAACGTACAAAGACATTTTACTCTATACCTATAGCTGTCAGGACTTGAATGCACATCAGCCAAACTTACATTATTGCATAGGCAAGAACGCCTGCCACAACACTCGACAAAAGGCTTTCTACAGAATGTTGAGAGCTGCAGTGAAACAATGCATTGTCAAGCGAGTTCAAGCACCTCCCTGTTCTGTTTATAATACGTTTGATCAGATGGGAGGAAGTCCTACAGTATGTTTGGTTGTTATGTACAGAGCAGGCCACGCTTGGCCTCAGCTCCATACACTGGTTGAGGTGATTGAGTGGGCCGTGTAAGATCAGACAGGTGGTGTGTCAACTACGTGCAGACAGAACATGATTCATGCAGCACAGCTCCTTGGTCTAGAATAGGCTGTGAAGGTCAATAGTTTCTGCATTTAATATGTGAATGAACATTATTGTTAAATGTATAGGCAAACATGGATTATAGTCTTTTTTTAACAGACTAACTAACTGCAACAAGAATGGATTGAGATGTTGCTGTGTCGCTATAGACAAAACAAGGATGATTGAGTCCATCTGTCCTGTGTAATAAAGTCATAAAACAAGTCTGGAACGAGCTGTTCCATTAAAATATTTTCTCTTCTATCCCTTCGGCTGACCCTACAGTCAAGCATCATACTGTCTCATCTTACAAAGAAGTAAAATCCTATTTGAACATGAAAAAAGCATAACATGCTTGTGTGTTCACATGTTTTGTACATGTTTTCTCAAATGGCCACTCTACACAGGAGATTATTGGCACAATTCTTTTCTACTCAGTCTGTGTCTCATAGGAGGGCTGTGGGCAGTTCAGAAACCCGTCCACCAGTGACATTGTTAGGCATTTATATTTAAGCAATATTTCTTTTACAAAAATTGTATTATTGTGAGAACGATGGCTTCGCATTGCAACTTTTCAGGACTAGAAAGCCTGCAGTT
Organism: Protomyctophum parallelum; assembly: GCF_964188405.1. Lineage (NCBI taxonomy): Eukaryota > Metazoa > Chordata > Actinopteri > Myctophiformes > Myctophidae > Protomyctophum > Protomyctophum parallelum. The sequence goes on along the minus strand of NC_139700.1, from coordinate 20,641,613 downwards.
TCTATTACCGTACCTTGGATTCCCCATCGATGATGTCACTGGTGGACGGGTTTCTAAACTGCCCACAGCCCTCCTATGAACACAGACAGAGTAGAAAAGAATTGTGCCATTATTCCCGATGATTAATTAGTGAGGACCTAGTATATGAAGATAGGTTGAAAAGTGGTGGTCCTTTAAGTTAGAGTTCAGGTCATATGGTCTGGATTCTCGATGGTCTTGGTGGGTGGTGTGAGAGTTAACTGGATAGGGAAGTTAGTAGACACATTTCGGTTGCTATCTCTGAAAAGCAATGCCCTCCTGTATCACCACCCTTTTCAACATCACTGCTTCTGCCCGTAACCCTCCCAAAAAAACATCTGTTCTGAAACAATTATCAAATCTGAGTTTGACAACTGATATTTTGTCCTAGCAATCAATGCAATGACAGCTTAACACTGTCAGTTATTTATTAGGAAAGGAAGTGGTAATGGAAGGTGCTCATGCCATTTTTGTATAAATTACACTTCCAGTCACCGTTTTTGGCGTTTTCACTCCTTGGCCAGACTTGGTCATAATGTCCCCCATTGTATCATGTTTTGGCATGCTTGACCATTTGACAACCTGGAAAAACAGAAATTGTGATAAGGAAAGTGTTGAATATCCCTCCTTTATGTAGGCAACTGTAAAGAAGACAAGGGAGAAGAGGAAGGGGATAGTGTTCATTTGTTGGCATGAACACATTGTTTCTCCTTCTCATGAACACAGGGAGGAGTACTCTTTTAATACATCATTCTGTATAGTGACTAGAGCCCAAATGATTTATTGTCGGTCAAATTTGTATTTATAAATGAGTGAACAACTATTTAGTCGTAATAATAATGTTAGAATGCAATGGAAACAATGGGCCCCTCTAGTCTGCACATATTGTAGAGGCCTCAATAGGATTATGATTATGAATACATATATATCCCCTCAGTCAGCTGGTCGAGGGCCATGTGCTGTCCATGGTTCTGAAATCTTTCCTCAGGTGGTTGTTGAATCGTTGTCTTATGAAGATATAAACACCATGAGAGTGAGTCATGTTGTCTTGAAGTTGTAAACACCTGTCTCCTGGGGCCTGTAAAGTTCAGTATACCCAACCCAGGATATCCTTTTGTTATCTGACTTCGTTAACCCTACAACCACAATCACGCTAAGTGGTCACACAACGGTGGTTATCAACTCCGTAAGTCAACCCATTACTCCCCAATCTAGCCATGAGCTAGATAACCAGGCGGAAGTTGACATAAAATTGGTGGCGTTTGTTACATACGACCAACCACACACATGGACAATTCCTCTGGCAAACAGAGTTGCATATTACACAACACTGTAATGACTAACAAAACTAAAAGCAGTTTGTTTGTATTGCTTATTTTAACAACAAGGCAATTCAAAGTGCTTGGCATTAAGACATGCAGAGCATTAAGACCAAGTGCAAAAGAAACAAGGCATAAAAGGTCATTTGAATACAATTAAAAAGGAGAGTGATTTATTGCAATGATATTGTATTTAGTGTGGCGGTGTGACACAGGCAAGCTTTACACCGAATCTGAGAACACTAACCCCCCTGAAGCAGAGCCTAAGATAGAGAGTTATTACCTGAACATAACATTGAACCCTTCAAGGGCATGAGTTAAGATACCGGTACATGGATAATATCATACAATCCACAGAATCACATTTAAATTAGATGGAACAGGAGGAGGCTGGGGAGGTGGAGGGAGTTTGATCACAGACAGCTGCAGGAACTGAGTGCTGAATTTGAGAAACCGCATCCTATCAGACATCCAACAATATACACATTAATACAACTAACTCACTCTCATGGCCAAGCTTAGTATTTTATACTATAGCATACATACAGTAATGACTGTAGAACTACAACAGTTCTGTAATGCCCTGGTGATAATATAAGGTGCTTTTCTGACTATTGAAGTTTTCTTCAGTGAAATATTATATTATATAGTGCTCCCCAATGTGCCTTATAGGGTGGTACTTTTTAAGATGGGCAGCACTAGAGATAAATTGAGAATTATTGTTACCAGCGCCTCAGTTCGCTGGATTCAAGACAGACCACATCAACGGGAACCCCTTAGAGCCCTATCAGTGGATGGCCAGGCAAGTCAACCCCCAGTAGTTTCCATTTATTACGGAATTTCACAGCTGGGTCAACACTGAATACAAAAGTGTTGAACATTATCTGCCCCCACACAGGATCTGAAAACAGAAAAAACCTCATAGCTATTGTTATGCAACTAGGTTCCTGCGTCAGAACTGAGGTAAGCACGCATTAGATTTAAAAAACATTCATTACATGTATAAACAAAACAGTTAATGCTGTCACAGAAACAGCGGCGTGGGGATATACTGTAGGTCAAGCTGAATCTGAAATGCTAATTGAAAGAGGATTGGCCATTTTATTTGACCAAGGGCTTTTCTCATCTCCCTTAATAATTTGTAATACATATTACAGATATTGGATCTGGTTAAGCTTCCATCACAAAGCAAGGTACTAAATACTGATCTAACACTGACTACAGTACTGTACATTTTTTATCAGTGGTGGAAAAAGTAACATTTTATACATGTATAAATACTGTAATATAGAAATACTCAAGTAATAGTTACAAGTAAAAGTCTGGTAAAACTATTGGCATCAAAGTGTACTTGAAGTACCAAAATTAAAAGTACTCATTATGCAGAAATGTCCCATTTCAAGTTTTTAAATGTATAACATCTTCTGAAAATAGCCGATCTACAAGCTCACGATGCAACGCATTGTGAGCTTGTATAGATCAGCTATTTTCAAATGGTCTAAATGTATTAGGGCTGAAGTGGGTAATAATTGTAGTGGAGTACATTATTTGCCTCTGAGATGTTGTGGAGTAGAAGTAAAAGTATTGGAAATTGAAAATATATGTACAAATGCCAAATTGTACTTAAGTAAATGCACTTAGTTTAGTGTGTCGTGACACTCTAACCAGGTTGTCAGCCCTCCATCCTGGACTTTTTTTTTTTAAAGATATTTATTGGGCTTTTTGCCTTTTATTGATAGATTTACAGAAGTTTGACAGGAAAACGTGATCTAGATGGGGTGAAGACACGCAGCAAAGGTCATCGGGCTCGGGACTCGAACCCGTGACACACTGTCAGGCTTAATTACCAGTCTAGGTGCCTGGACCGCTCGGCCGGCCCAGGCCACACCCTAGAGTATTTCTGAGCCCTGAGAAACCTGTTAATATTTAACTAGGAGCTATAGAGGCAGCGGATGCTTTTAGGCCAAACTTTATAGCTCAAACCAGCAGGCTATATGCTTGTGTATACGTTCTGCGTTAAGAGCTTCCGCTGCACTCCACTGGGAAAACGACAACATACATCTAGCAAAGACAAAATATCCTTTGTCTTAAATCTAAATGTTTTTCTCAGTTGGTGGGGAGAATTAGTTGAACGTATGATATAGTACTGTAGGACAATAAACATTTTAGCATGTATTTCATATTTTCCCAAGTCTAAATTCATGTTTTTTTGTATGTTGATGTATTGTTTTTATATATTTCCATTCTGAGTCATGCCAGTGAGTGCATCATTACAGAAAAAACGATACTTCTATTTTAGGAATATGCATCCAGAGGGATTCTCAATCAACTCTACAGGATATTCTGGGCATGTTCCACCCACTGACATTAAGGTACTGGGAATTTCACAGCCTCTTGGGAGTCCATCAAGTTATGCACAGACCTATAGCAATAATTTACCAGCTCATGTCATTGTCTACACCAGCGGTTCCCAAACCTTTTTGGCCATGCACCCCCTGTTACCTCCTGACCCAGCTGATGCACCCCCACATGGAAATATAAATTGTATAAGCTATATAAAGACATATATTTCCTATATGCAGCAGAGGCTATATTCTGCATATACAGTACTTAATTTGTTAATATATAATATGTTAATATATTTAAAATAAAACCATAGCACCACCATTAGCCTTCATGTTGCCCTTCATGTCCACAAGGGGTGCACACACCACAGTTTGGGAACCACTGGTCTACACTATACTATTATACAAAATAATAATACAACAAAATGATTTAGCAACACCAGTCTGTGTGGCACTATCAGGTTAATTGCTATTTCTATTTACTGAATAAACTGAATAGGAATCTACTGGGGTGAAACCGTCTCTTTGAGGTTTCTGGTTTCTTGGTGTATTTTTAATTAGTTGAAAGGTCAGAAGGAATAGGCAGGCTTATGTCTAATGTATGCTTCGTTGTACGACGGCGTCGCACACTGAACAGATCCACACACCTGCAAAGCGTTGCATCTGCAATGCATTATGAGCTTGTAGAATGTAGATAGATACCTTCTAATGATGAAGTATAAATCGGGCTTCGGGAGAAATATGGAAATAAGAGATGGAGAATGTCTCATGCCAGTTAATGAGGTGGCCATGTTGATGTCTAATGATCATCAGACTGCAGAGGAAACTGAGGTAATCATTTGTCATCCACAGAACTATCTGCTAATATGTATGAGAGGCAAGAAGGAGGTAATGAGATTTAAATCGTTTTTGTGGTATTGACGAGGTCAATATTTCAATTTTCTTCTTTTCTTTCTGTATATTGCCTATTATATATATATATATATATTATTATTATTATTATTATTATTATTAAATACATTTTAGCAAATCATTTCTGACTGCATTGCATAAATAGTTATTACAAAATACAATGATATCAGCCACATTGTAAAAAGGAAATAAAGTAGGAAAGACTGACAAACTATATACATTTTGTTCATTTATTTTATATAAAATTGTGGTTTACAGTACAAAATTAAAATAAATATTTCAACATAGAAATGAATAAATAAGGAAGTGCTCTGGTTTAATACATTATGATGCTAGAGAGAGGCAAATCACATTCACCCAGAATACAGTCTCTTTTCATTGTGGACATTTTGTTCACTACTTTAAAGCGAAGAGAGCACTGGTAGATGTCTCCTTCAGATATACTATCGAAGAAGAAATCCTCATTAAAGATGGGATTACGACTCTTCCTGATGACCGTGCTGCGTTGCTTCTGGACCTTTCCCGGAATCAAGGAGATGCTGATGCTGCAGTTGATGCTTTTGGAGTCCACAGAACGTGCATAGAGCCCCTCTGCATTTATCAAGCGAACCCGTAACCTTTGATTGTCGGGACAGTACTCTGCCGAGAGGCGCAGGCTGCCGTCTTTCCCAATTGGTACCATAGTCTCCTTCATTACCCGCTCCCTGTTCAGAGTCAAGTCCAAGGGGAAGAAGGTGGGTGGCACCAGGCCAAAGCTGTTGGGCAGGCCCCCCACCACCACGCCGTCAGATGACCTTCTCATCACATTGGGGCTGTTATCCGTGGAGCTGCTTTCGTCGGTGGACAGGGAGTTGTTCCTCACCACTGTTGGCTTCCTCACATTCCTGGACAGCAGGCGTTCCTGGCTCAGTGCTTTGAAGAGGGAGGGCTCGGCCGGGCACCTGCTCAGCAGTGGCGAGCTGAATGGCGAGGACTCTGTGGAAGATGTGGTGTCACTATCCATTGTGACCTGCCTGTTCATCGAGTAGAACCTCGGGGACAGCCTGGAGGTCAGGCTGTTGAGGCTGAAGGAGGAGGGTGAGGTGGATCGAGGCACTTTGGAGCACGTGCTGGACCTGGTCCGAGACAAGAGGAGGGGGATGGAGCCTGGTTCCGTATGGAAGAGAGACTCCTTCCTCCTGGTGTGGGGGCTTTCCAATAAGGTGCAAAATCCGTAGCAGGTCTGTGCTTTGGCCATGTGTGGAAGTGATAAGGCTGCCTGGCTGTGGGGGTCTGCATTCGTGGTCTCCTCATCACTACCGTCATCATAGGGGCTGTCGTCTACACTCTCCACCTGGATGATGTGTGGGCTGTGGAGCTCATTCCACAATATCTCCCCTTTGGGGGTGGCCCTCTCGCAGGGAGACACCCTGAAGATGGGGGCTCTGTGCTCTGTGTTCTTGGCCTCTTGCAGAGATGTAATGTTGGGAGGGATGCAGAACTCTGGGATGGTGTCGGGGGTGATGACATTAGGGCAGAGGGAGCTCCTCTTGGCTTTGTCTGATTTCTCCCCGAACATGAAGTCACCAAGTCTAAAGCTGTACTCGGTCGAGGGTAGAGGCAGGTTGGTTCTCTCCACCGACACACGGATTTTGTCCACCACCCACATGGGTCCTCCAACAGAGATTTACTGTAACTGTCCAAAAACAAAAAGGATATGCTTGTTATATGTACTGCTCTATGTTCCTAACAATAAGATATTATTTAAAAGCAAGTATCTATTTACACCACTTGAAAACCACGTTTAAACGACCTCCTGTAGCTATTATGTTGAGAGTTATGCTTACCATGAATTGAAATCCAGGCTTATCCACAAGACTAGAATCTCGTACAGGATTTTCAGATAACTGAGGGTAAATGTGTGGGGTCTTGATATCTCTGTGGCTCTCCTGACAGAAGGCAGCGTCCTTATCAAGACCAGCTCATACGTGGGCATCTGAGAGGCTGAGGCGGTTTAAATAAGGCTGACACCACGGGTCTAACACACTCCCCTCCTGCTCCGACAGGATCCTCCCTCTTTCCTTTCCCACTTGTTCCCATGGCAATATTGTATACAAGCTGCAACAGAGCACAATGCTCCCACATGTAAGGCTCAACAAGTTAAACATAGGCCTACTCCTTTGAGAGTGAACAGTCATTAACCAAAGGAAAGATTTTGGTTTGTTTTTCCACATATGTAAATGAGATGATGTGTGTGACCTTGGTTTGTGAACATAAACAATGTGAAATGATAACAGTTTGTGCATGCTGGGACAAATTTAGAGCACTTGAACGGCTTTAACCTTTACTTTTTGGAGATAAACCTGAGCTATAGTTTGGTCAACATTATCTCATCAATTTGTTACTACGCAATGACAATTATTCCTCATAAAACATTACTTGTTTGCTTGGCTTTTGCTGCCATTAGAATTGCACTTAGTGAAGTTAAGCTTATTGAACATACACAAGTCACGTGTAAGGATATCCCTGTCATTTAAAAAAGAAATATTGCTTTCCTAGTGCACACACTTGTACTTTGTATGGCCTTTGTATTTTCAAGATAAAAGAATATTGAGTGCAGGTGTTTGCTATTACACTATTTAAAGTGGAGTAGTAGCAGAATGCACAAGTTCAAGTTTGGCTTCAGGTTCTGGCATTGGAAGAGGATTTCTGACTTAATGAAGATCCAACTCAATGCATGCACATCCATGATTTGTACATCTACCACTTTCTCTTGAGAGTTGCTCACTTAAGAGCATATACAGAGAAAGAACGTGAGAGCACATTAACAGGATAAATTGTCAAGTAAGTAGAGTGAAGAAAAACTAATTATATATTATAAAGTAACTAGGATAGGAGGTAAACATCAAACCTTGCATAAATAACATACTTAGCATGTCTGGACAAGCAAACTGTATATTATCTACTGTATATTGTATACTGTATGTGAATAACATACTGTCATAAAGTAAGCCTAATACTTCTTGTAACATCTTTATTTTGATGGTCGAAACATTAGTCGTTTGTATACTAGCACCTAAATAAAAGGCTGAAAATGTCCATGCTCCAGTTTCCTCTCCTCCTTCTGCATCTTTATTTTGATGTCAGTACTACCCTCTTGTGGTAAGAAAACTAATGTAGCTTAACCATGAAATAAAATGACTTTATGCTTTGCACAAAAGACTACAGAACATGCAAGGGGATCTGTATGTTTGGAATGTACTTTAGTTATTACCACACAGTAAAAACGATTATCGACCGACCGACCTACCTACCTACAACAGCAATGTATAGTGTATATCTGCCAAATAGTAGCCTGAACTTATTTATTTATAGAACAATTCATCTTCTTAATATCTTTAAAATTATGAAACCATCCATATTAAAACAATCTTACAATTTCATTATGCTAGAAAACAATGATCCGTACTGTACATTATTATTTGTACTCCCTCTCCCACATGGACACCCTTTATTTTTCCTCTTATAGACAAGACTGCTTTGTCCAAGGTTCAAGTGGAATCATCAGTTGCCCTGTGTAACGTACGAGGACTACATCAAGACAGCATGATGTCATAGCTAATGAAAAAGGAAGGTGCTTCTGAGAAATGTTTTCCAGAATGTCTGAATTGCAACATTACCTCAAGGACTATAAATCTTGCCCCAGTGTCTCAATTAGCTAATTAGCTGACTAGATGAAGTGCTACTGGGTTTGAATCCAACTCAGCCTGGGATGCATGTCTCTCCCTTCTCAAGCAGGAACCCTCTGTTTCCTTTTTTCTTTCTTACTTCTATGACTTTTGTCATAGTCACCTGTCACACTGAAATATCCATTTCTGCAATTTCATGAGGTCTTGATTTACAGTCTGACTGTTCCTGCATAAAAAAAAATAGGATTTTCCAATGTTCCAATATAGTTCCTGATTCTGAATTCCTATAAGAATGTTCCAATGTTTCAATGGAACATTTGGGATCCTATTCAAGAATCCCGAAAATATAATATGTCGACTACTTGGATGCGGCCTACGGAGTGCAGACCCCCACCTGAAAACAGTTGTGCTATCCATAGGCTACAAGATTTAATATGTTTCAAAAGTAAGCTATTCCAACAACAAAAATAGCAACATAGTAACATAACATAGTGTACTGCTGATGTAATAGCTGGTGCAGGGTAACAGATTCTGATTTACTAATTTTGCTAGCTGACCCATTCAGGCCATTTCGGGTCCCCTACCCTGTCTATATGGGGACGTGAAGTACAGTCGCTTTCGCCAATTACATCTTTGGCTGAAGGAACGCTGCATTCCCTACAAAATTTAAGCTGAGAATTTAAGCTATGTATGTCCAAGCTCTACAGTAGCCCAATTAACTTACCCTGTTCAATTCTCACCCAAGTCTAGGCTTGGGCAGCTGCTAAGTAACCATGAAAATAGTGCCCCGCTAATATCATTTTTTATCACTGCAGTTACTTTTACCACCTACTGTGCTACTAACCTGATTCATATACCTTGCATTTCAAGTATCTCAGACACTGCCCCAACAATGTTAAAACTTGCCCTTTTGAACACAAGGTCCTTCATGCGTACGAAGTCTCAGTTATTTTTTAACTTGAAGCACGACAGGGCAAAATAGGTGGGGGTAGTGGGGTGCATGACTACATGTGCCATTTTTATTTGTAAAAAGCTGTCCTTTGAGTCCTTTGAATATTTAGCATGTAAAATGGAAATGAAATGCTCTCCATGCATTTTATATGTAGGCCACCAAGATTTCCTTGAGCACTTCACTGAGATGCTGAATTTGAACTGAATTTGACTGTTTAGTAATTTCAGGTGATCTGAACATACATCTCCAATGTTAATGTGCTGAAGGTTGCTTTATCAGATCATTCTTGTATATTCTTTGACCTCTTCACTACACCAAAAAATAAGATTGGATCTGAAACTATTAAAAATAGATACATTAATGAGAATACCACAACACTTTTTGTGGAAGCCATCAAAGCTGAATTCGATCTAGCATCAAATCATGATGATCTGAAAACTAGGAAATATGACCATATTACACCAAATGTTGTTACTTAAATCTATAAATCTATTTGTGGCTCTGGGCCCAGCTATATCTCAGACATGCTGAAGCCATATGAACCATCTAGAACCCTGAGGTCATCTGGGGGGCTGGCCTACTAATTGTTCACCCCATAGTTGGAACAAAACATGGGGAAGCAGCATTTCACTATTATGCACCACAAACCTGGAATAATATTCCGGGTTACATTAGGAAATCCCCAACCATAGCTGTTTTTAAGTCTATTTAAAAACATATTTATTTAACATTGCCTATATCCTAATGATGTTTAATAACAGCTAAGTATTGCCTGGGCTTTTAATCAATTAGGTGTTCTGATTTATATACTATATTTATATACTAAACAGTATTTAATTGTGTCTATTGAAATCATTGTTCATTTTTGAAGTGCACTGTTGCATTCTGTGTTATGTTTATAACTGTTATATTACTTTGAGTTTAAGTTTAGGCAGTTCTTTGAGGTGAGGTTAAGGTATGGTTTAGGCATAGTTTCACTGAGGTTAGCGTTATGATTATAAGGTTACGGTTTAATAGCCATATTTTACTAAGGTGCCCAGTCTTCCGAGGTCTGGTTCCAACTTTGCATTGGTGCCCACATTTCCCAGGGGCCCAGCCTTCCGAGGCCTGGTGCCCACTCTTCTCTAGTGACCAGTCTCCCCCAAAAATGGTGCCCAGATTTCCCTATAGTGCAACCCTTGCTCTGTGTATAAGCTTTACATGAAAATTGTCAGAAATCAATTACTTAATTTATTGGTATGTTTTACATACATTCATTTATGTACTTTTAAGAGTATAGGCATTGGTGTGACTTTAAACTTACAAATACATTTTGTTTGTCAAAACATTTTGCTTGTTTGCCCTCATGAGCGCATTAGTGTTTTGACTTGAATTCGCTTTTTTAGTGCATAAATTATATTCTACCAATCAATTTAGCATTTCCTGCAAACTGTTTAGTTGATTCTCTCCTACATGTTTCTAGCCTGGTGGCAACTGTGAGCACATTGAGGAATTATTATGCTATAACATTTTATGATTAATTGTCTGTTTCAGTAACTTTTTATCTAGCTTTTAATTATTAAAAGCATGGCTGTTGTTCAGCAGTCAAACAAGTCATTGTTAATGAATTACAGTAGGCATATAAATAAATCCCAAAAGACAGGGATTATTATTTCTGGGTCATTGCTGTATATCCACGATTTATGATATAGACTAAACTGTAGGCTAGGCCTTTTTATGCATGTTAACACCACCATATCATACTATAATTCTAACAATGTCTGTCTGTCTGTCTGTCTGTCTGTCTGTCTGTCTGTCTGTCTGTCTGTCTGTCTGTCTGTCTGTCAGAAACAAACACTTATCTCCTCATTGCCTGCACCAATCGCTCCCACTCCTGTTACAGTAGTTGTTTATATTCATTCCCTTTAGAGGGCAGTATAGAGTTAGAAAACAAGACAACAGACAGAAAGCATATAGGACTACAGTAGAAATGGAGATTATGGTGGAAGAAGCTGAGAGGGTGCTTGTCTCATTTGAATAGCTTTCTTTCTGTATTGTATGGCGTATGCCATAGTATTTAACTATTTATGACCCTTTTCCACAAATTATAAATGTCAGCAGGATCCTTTGGTGCGGTACTATACTCACTACGTCCACAGGGAATTAGGAGATACAGAATTCAGCCTAATTTTTGAAATGCACACAGTGTGTGTGTGGTATATGATCAGTGCAGTTTAAACCTGTTTATGAGGATTTTTGGTTTACAGGCATTTCAAGCATCAGTGCAGTTTTTATAATATGAGAGTAATTACTTTTCATTATAAATGGACTGTCTGTACAGTCAGTATCAAGCTGTACAGTAGGTCCACCTGATCAAGCCTACCCTATTATGATGAGGCTGAAGTAACATTAGCCTGGCAGTGAGGCCGTTCTCCCTCCATCCTATTTTGTTAACGAGGGATTGCGTATAGCTGTCTCTTGCTGTTTGATGTGGACGGCCCCTCTGGTTATACAATATCATCTTTCTTGTGTCATCGATCTTGTGTCAACTGTCAAGGTATAAGTATTGAGGTCTATATTCCACTGATGCCTGGTCTACTGACAGACTTTTGGCAGGTATGCCTCACTGCCCAAAGCCACATTTGACTAGTTCACAAAGGATGGGGGGCCAAGGGTCTCCAAGAGAAAACACAACCATTCAGCATCTCTCTCTCTGCGCGCGCGCACACGCACGCACACACACACACACACACACACACACACACACACACACACACACACACACACACGCTTCCATATACACAAGCACACGGGCACAAACTGTACGATTGTGTTAGCCCCATTTTAGAAGACATGAGGGACAGCATTCCGGAAAATGAAGAGCTTCTGGGAGTGCTTATACTGGATCCATACTCCGTTTGATTGTATTTTCAAATCTATTTATGCATAAATAATGCATTTGATCTGAAAACCATGCGAGACGCGCTTCCTTTAGTTGTGCCGCATATAACAATTGTGATTTAAAACATTTTAATAATTCCACTGTACACAGTAAAATCCTCGGTGTTAATTTAAACGTGAGTGAGAGTGTACAAATCGAACCAAATGGACCCGGTAAGGGTCCTCTCATGGAGGATTTGGTATTCTTTGACTGTGTACGATAGGCTGAACGAGGAGGGGCTTGATACCGTGGAGGAGGCAGGGAGTGCTGCTCATCTGAACCGCTTGCAGTTTGTGTCGTCTACATCCAAGCCAGTTTGCATGTATTAACCAGAAACACATTGCAGGTAGGATTTGGCTTGTATTCTTCTTCTTGCTGTTTTGTTGTTGTTGTTCTTCCTCTCCTTTTTAAATCTTCCCGACATGTCTTGGGCACTGACATTGTAGTTTGGATGTAATCACGTCCTATATGGTCCTTCAGAAGGGCAGCGCGGTTGCTCGATGTAGGTTCCGTAGAAGCGCTGCCTGAGAACATCGCAAAAATAATAATAAAAAAGGCTCCGACCACTCTTTACATCATTATCATCATCATCTATACAACATTTCAGTACCCTTGCTCGCTTTTATTTTGATTTGATTAACCATGTCGCCTCATCTGCAGGTGGTGACTATCAGTCAAAAGATATTCCCATCTTTTTATAGTGATTGCACCTGACATTGGCCGAAAATAAATAATAAGATAAATGTTTCATTGAGCTACTTGCCCAGTGCCTGGTGATTGTATTGGGTTAAATATACCTAAGCCTAATACTGGTTTAGGCTACCTATCATACAGACACATTGAATTCCGTGCACAGAAGTAGGCTATTGGCTCGCAAATTAATGCTGTCAATGCTGCTGGTGCTGTCCTGTTTTTCTGTCTCCCTAAAGATGCAGAGTACTGCAGGTAACTTAAAAGAGCGGACTTGAGCCAAATGATCTCTGACTGGAGAGTTAATGTAATATAAAACTCACATTGTCATCGTGATTTGAGAGAATAGCCTATGATTGTTTTGCTCCTATAGCTTAGCTACACATTTATAATTTAGTGTGTCAGCTGTGCCATGCGATCTTTTAGTTGGCTATTGGTTCATAGCTGTGTTTGAAGGGCAAGGCAACCTGCCAACCTGGATGTGTTGACACTTGACAATGTTGTTATAAAGCTTATGAGGCTACACAGTAAACTCATACAAATTTTCCTTGTTATTCAAATGCTTGTCTGTCGGGTTATGTTATCACTGTGTAAAACCATTAGTTACACTGTCAGCCACTGTTGACCACATCCACTGAAGATGCTACAGATTTGGCTGCTGTAAGTAACCCAACCCTTTACTGTTAAACCAAACCCCTTTCCCCCCAGTGTGGCAATAGAAACGATGATTGTTTGAGATTTACTTATTGCATGATAGTGATTTCCAACCAACAGTAGCCTATTACAGAGACATGTTTTACTTGGCTAAATATGTATTAAATAAGGTCAGTCAGTTTATATATTCTGCAGTAAGCTCTGGTCCTAAAGAATGACACCATTATAGTGGTGGTCACTTCACTAGTAGTAAACATGCATGGCTGATGTTGGATAAATGCATCCACTATAAGCATGCATGTAGATGTGAAATTATATACTGTCTGTCATGTGTGAATGTTACCCTAAATAGGGCTTCCAAGGTGTGATAGTATACCAGTCATGTGATACATCCTTCAGACACATTCCTCTTTGCAGCACAGATGAATTAGCTGTTTTCAGTTATCCATGCTTATGAACACGTATGTGCACAAGACACAAGGATTCCTAGGCCCCACTAGATGTGAATGGAGCAGTTTCTTAAGAGTTGTTTGACATAATCATTAAATCCTACTGGTCATTTTACAATATCACCTGGTGTTTCATATGAATATGGAATGTCAGAACAGGTCAACTCCATATATGGAGATCTAAGGGTGGCAGCGGGGCAGTGTCTTGAGTGTACAGGGTTTGATGAGGGCCCAGTTAGGGCCCGGCCTTAATTTTCCGGCCTGTTTTCACCAGCTGCCAAGCGCAGCTGCACTAATAACTTTGGGGCGGGCCCGTCTAGAGTTTGAATAGACAGGTAGGTATCAGTCAAAAGGGACATGTGGACCTAGCGGAGACTAGTGACCACTTTGTGGAAGCTAATGGGGATCCTAATAAATAATAAATAAATCGAAGAGGAAGGACGGATGGCCGGATGGGGTAGGATCAATATATGAAATGTCAGAATAGATCAGCTCCATATATGGAGATCTAAGGGTTTGAGGTTTGAGTTGCTGGCCAAAATTGATGACATCAGGGATCTCCATATATGGGCATTCCCATATATGGGCTTAATATTCTCCATTCTCCATCCCTGATGATATCACGTGATGTTACAAGGCATGACCATATATGGAGGCATGTGGTGACAGACGGACAGGACGGACTGACGGGAAATGCATGTTTTCATAGTGCTGACAATTCGTTACTTGCAACGCGTTGCATTGTCAAAATCTCTTTTTTAACTAGAAAAAGTGCCCTTCTGGGCACAGGTCTCCACCAGGAGGATAGGAGTGTGTGTGTGATGCTTGGCCTGTTGTAGCGCCACCATGAGGCTGATTTGAAAATTGTCAAGTGGCATTTCTTCCAAAGCCTAGTGGGAATATGCATGCACAGTTTCACCACAATCGGACGCTGCGTTGAGTAGTTGTGGCGATTTGTACAAAACGGGTACAAAGCGGGCTACTCCTGAAAACTTTAGAAGCCAATCGTAGTCAATGATGGTGGATTATGAGAAATCAAACAAACCAGTTTTGATCACATGACTATGGAGAGCATGTGTACCGATTTGCGTGAAATTTGGATAAAATCTGAAGGAGTAATATTAGAAAATGTGTTTTACATATGTCGGCCTCCTGGTGGCGCTATAAAGAGCAGATGTGAAAAATTCCAGGCAAAAGTTTTTCCTTGGCCTCTAGGGAGTTGGCATACAAAGTTATCCACAGATCCGTGCAGTTATCGGCCAGTTATAGCACCACCATGAGGCTGAGTTGAAAATGTGGCATTTCTTCCTCGGCCTAGTGGGAATGTGCGTGCACAATTTCACTGAAATCACACGATGTGTTCATGATTTGCAGCATTTTGTTTGAAACTGAGCACTCCTGCGAACTTTGGAAGCCAATCTTAGCCAATCAGGATGGAGTCTGAGAAATCTGAAAGACCCGTTTCGTTGAATGGCTCTAGAGAGATTGTGTACCAATTTGCGTGATGTTTGGACAAAATCTGTGTACTGTCCAAAAACCTTTTTTGTACAAAGCGGCCTCCTGGTGGCGCTATAACAGGCCGTTCTGGAAATTTTGGGGCAGAGGTTCATCGTTGGCATCCAGGGAGTGTGTGTGCAAAATCTAGCTGTTCACAGACGGACGGACGGACACACACATGGACACACGAGTGCAAAACATACTCTCTCCCCATGCCTTCGGCCTGGTGGAGACAATAATGATATTTTGGTGTAGAGTGGAAAAAAGGAGTGCACCAAGAAGTATAGAGCCCCAGGGGACTCCAGTCAACTAAGTATATCGGGTTTAAGTAGTTAAGCACTAGTTCTGCAGGCACTGGCAGCGAGCAAAATGAACAAATTAATGATTTTCGGAAGGTTTTACGGTTATACTGTTACTGTATGATTAATTGTCAACATTTTCTTGAAATTCATTTTATGGTTAGTTAACACAACTCACAAAAGTCCACTTTTTTACTTTAACAAGTATACAGTATATGTATACTGTGTTTTTAAATTGATTATATGATATGCTAATCTTGAGCCTTTACAGTATACTGTACCACCATTATATTTTGCATCAGTGTTATTGTTATATTACCAAAGAGCCATTACCTGATACAGATATGGAAGGATACAGTATCAATGTCTTTCAAATATATTGTGTCTAATCATTAGACACAAGATTAGACTCTAATGTCTTCTATCCCAGAATGTGTCTTCACACAGAGGTGGAGCAATAGGCCCACCTACAGAGCCACAAAGGGACTAATTGAAGGTCAGACATACATGACATGGAAAATAATAATCTGGAGATTAAATACTGCCATAAAAGGGTTTATGAATTGTCAACACTCCTTCCTGATCAAGGAGCTGAGCTGGATTGTTTGTAGGATTAATGTATTCATTTTCAGACTAGCCACATAGGTGTGTGTGTGTGTGTGTGTGTGTGTGTGTGTGTGTGTGTGTGTGTGTGTGTGTGTGTGTGTGTGTGTGTGTGTGTGTGTGTGTGTGTGTGTGTGTGTGTGTGTGTGTGTGTGTGTGTGTGTGTGTGTGTGAGAGAGTGTGAGTGTTGAGTGTCCTGAGCATGACGTTAAACTGCTCCGTTGTAACTACCACCGTTAATGTAGTGGGTGCAGATTTAAGATGCATTCGCAACCTCTGTGGACTGTGCTTCAACACCATCCCAAGCTTGCATACAACAAGGCACTGCTCGCCAATGGAGTATACTGACAGCCGATGCTGCCTGGTGGCCTTTCCCATGAGCAGCTATCTGGAAGAGAGGCGTTGGACCTGGCCTTCTAGCGGTGTGTCCGTCTGCTGTCGGAACAACAGTGGGTGGATTTTGGGCCCATGGGATCAGCTACGCAAGGAGAACGATATGACACCGAGCGGCAATGCAGGAGTGGACTGAGAAATTGTTTCCTCTGGTGGTCTTCACCTCAACTCTGGTGGTCCAGCCTGTGACATGCCCACGGACTGGTTGTTGGAGGGGGTTTCGAACGATCCCAACATGCTTTTTGTATTGTGACTGAGGACGCATGCCTTGATTTTGTTGATCTTGTGTTGATTTTGTGTGTGCGTGTGTGTGTGTGTGTGTGTGTGTGTGTGTGTGTGTTTGCATGTGCCTGTGCACGCGCACACACATTTATGTACAGTATGTATCCATTAGACACACTATTTTTAGTGATGCTAGGGGTTAGGGGCTGCTGCTAGGGCTTTTGCATTTGCACATCTCATTTTATGGAAATTGGAAACAGTGAGGCTATGTAAATCTCAATCTCATCAGTGGTGTATTGCACCTGCGCCCTCAAAGTGTTAGCCCTTGGCTCCTCCCTGGTTTAATATAGAAGCTGGGATCTTCCCAATCCGTAGTGCATCTGTGATAGAGTTTGTCAAAGCAGGGTATACAGATAGCACCATGGATGTCACAAGCTCACATGCGTTTTGCACCCACCAGCCAAAAGTGATGCTATTTTACTGTTCATCATATAAAACACATTGAGGGATTCATTTGATCAAGTTTTCCCGAAAAAAAAAAATCACGAGGTTAAAATGGTAAATGGTGCATTTATATAGCGCCGATTTACATAGATTGTGCATTACATTCACCCATTCACACACCGATGGCAGCGGAAACCATGCAAGGCACCAACCAGCACATCAGGAGCACTTAGGGGTTCAGTGTCTTGCTCAAGGACACTTCGACACTAACTCTGGGGGAGCCCAGGTTCGAACTGGCAACCTTGCGGTTACCATCCAGCCACACTGGGCGTGGAATTGGCGCAGCTCCATTCACGGAGCAGAGTCTGCGGGAGTCCGCAATGGTACGCTGACACCATAATCAATGTAACCCGGGCTACACCGAGGGCGGGGGTGCAGGTTGTGTGTAAGGTCCGCACCGTCCGCACGTGAATCTTTTTACACAAGTGCTCTATTGTAAATTGTACACAGGGATTACGCAGCCCGGCGCCACGCCTTCAGTGGGGAAGAAATACAGTAAATAGAACTAAATACGGAACTCCCCGCGGGACGGACGAATTGTCGATGGAGCCACCTAGCTGCTTCCGTTCCACTCCGCCCATGGTACGGTTCCGTTCTGTCCCCAGTGTAGTAGAATCTAGTAGTTTCTGTACATTACGTCTTTTCTTATGGTTATTAAAACTAAGGGCCTTTTATGGTTAGTGGAATGTCTTTGCCATTATTAAAGTACTTCTGGATTATGGGAAACTGTTCAAGTTTAATAGCATTACAGTAGTTCACACACCAAATCCTCAACTCACTGTCTAACTTGCTGGTAGTCATGGGACTCACATGTTGTCTTGAGATTCACCACCAGATTTAAGCCTTGAAAGGGAAAATAAATCCTCTGATGTCCATTGGAAGTGTGTGTGTGTGTGCGTGTGTGTGTGTGTGTGTGTGTGTGTGTGTGTGTGTGTGTGTGTGTGTGTGTGTGTCGTAACAATGAGTTCATAGTACTCCATCTCTGCTGTATTCAGGCATTTTATAATTGGTCAATAATATCATGTTAAGTACAGAGAACAAGATGATGAGGGACAAGCAGTGTGGCCACAGTGGCCTTGTCTAGTAACATGTCTCTGCTGTCCATCAGGAAGTGATTTTCCAACCAGCTGTTGCAGTTGCTCCGTCATCGCGAATAACATTCCTGGATGGAATTCCCCAGGAAATGTTTAGCTGAGAGAGAGTTGGGGAAGTGAGGGGAGTTTGAGAGTCACTGGAGACTGGAGAGTGTGATTGTTGAACCATATTTAATTCATGAGTGTGTAGGAGGTGGAATCCGAAACACGCCCTGTGCTGTAACGCTGACCCAGCCCCCTGTGTTTTGTTAACCAGTGAGATACTGTTTTCTCATCTCCCATGGTCATCATTGCCTTTTATGATCCAATGCTTGCTCCCAGATCAACGACATAGACCAATGCAGATGTGTATGATTTGAACTTCCTACTGCTTCTCAATTTCCTGCCTTCTATAAATTGCAAAGAAACCAGTTTTTAGCAATGCCTCCTTTTTCTTTCAATCCATGCATTATCATTTCCCTAACATCCTTTCAGACAAGAAGCTTGATTTAGCTTGGGCAAGGAAGGGCACCTTTTATGAATACCATCATGTTTGGGGACACATCATTGATCAGTAATTAGTGCATATTTACTGTAAGAATAGAACGGAAATGATTGGGGCTTCCTGGAGGAGGCTTGCGTGCAATACTGTAGGCACAGACCTGCTCACAATGTCATGTACTCAGGTTCAACACATGACCTGCTGTGTCGTATCATGTTATCCCTGCTCTCTAGCCTCTTTCCTGTCATTCTTCACTGCTCTCTCTCTCTCTCTCTCTCTCTCTCTCTCTCTCTCTCTCTCTCTAGTGGATATATTCACAGAAAGTATGGTGAATTTGTCATTCTGCCAGTAGGTCACCCAGTTAATGACCCTACCTAAAGCATGAAGTACTGATGAATGTTGTCTCTTTCATCTGAAATGTCTGGTAGGAGCAGAAAAAAGATAGGCTGAGAAGCTAGTACGACCAGTGTCCACGGCATCACCCCATGACCTCATTACTGAACATACACAGTAGAAGGAAAATGCGATTTGTTCAGTACATCTTGGTAGCGGCCGCCATACTTCTGGGATTGTCTGGTTTGTCTTTTTAAGTGGTGCAACCACTTCCTTAAGTAGCTTTGTGTGTGCCTGGCTGGCTGGGTGGGTGGGTGGGTGGCTGCCTACCTGTGTCTGAGCACGGAAATTGCATTTGGTTGGTTTTCAGTACAGTACAGTACACTACAGTACAGGGACCCCCTGGGGCCCCCCACATGGTAACTTTGTTTCATTTCCGTTTCTGACGCGGGAGAGAGAGAGAGAGAGAGAGAGAGAGAGAGAGAGAGAGAGAGAGAGAGAGAGAGAGAGAGAGAGAGAGAGAGAGAGAGAGAGAGAGAGAGAGAGAGAGAGAGAGAGAGAGAGAGAGAGAGAGAGAGAGAGAGAGAGAGAGAGAGAGAGAGAGAGAGAGAGAGAGAGAGAGAGAGAGAGAGAGAGAGAGAGAGAGAGAGAGAGAGAGAGAGAGAGAGAGAGAGAGAACATTGGGTTTGTATAGAAAAGAGGCAGGAAGCTAAAATGAATATCAAATATCTAAATGCTGAATCAAGCAACTTGAACACGGTCTGGGGTGTTCCCGTAAGCCTGAGTAGATGATAATAATAGACCCAAAATGTTTTTGAAAGTGAAATATCCCTTTAACAGTCTGTACAGTTATCAAACTTGCGAGATAAGATTTACAATTCATTTAGAAATTAGATTTTCTTGCACACTAGTGTGCTGGCCATGAGCTTTCGTTGCTGTTCCATTTCAAGCCCGTCACCTTGCAACTTCATCAAGATGAATAACCTGTGAAATCAATCCTGGTAGATGCAATTAATACCACATGTCTCTTAGGCTTCGCAGCGTCAGTGTGCACTGTTCAGCACTAGTACTTTACGTTTCTAAAGACATTGCATGCCATACACCCTAGTTGCAGGTTTCAAATTATGATGATAATTTAGGAACGATTTCCTCTCTCTAAGTATTATTAGCAGGTAGTGTCACCCTTTTGATCTGAAAGCCAATAGGGGGAGATGTAATTAACACTCGTTAATGTTGGCTGGAGAGATGTTTATTCATGAAGATGTAATCTATTCTTGTGTATGATTTCATCAAAGCAGATGAATATCTCAGTTATAGAGAAGCATGGGAACAGTCTGGGACAAATCCCTCTCGTGCCTAAGGGAAATTGATTTTCTGTGGTAAAGATCATGCTTACAGCAGGCTGTACAGCCCCAGTTAAAGGGGTAAGAGTTCACCACGAGGTTCCTTGGGCTTTAACATGCCTGTTTCCTGCATTACAATTTGAATGAACACTAGTTAGATTTTAACCCTGTCGTACCTAATATCGTTGTGTGCATGTGATTATAGGTGAAAATCTGCCAATATACATGCTCACAGTCACAACATGTACATCTTTACAAATATATATATATATATATATATATATATATATATGCACAGAATCTCTGCATGCATTTTAAAATGTTTGAAAATGAAATGCAAATAGTGCTTAACCTTTCAAGATTTCAAGATTAATAAGGTGGTTAAGAGTAGTGAATGTTCTTTCCTGCCTATTCTGCCATAAAGGCCACTTAAGCAAACAGTTGTTCTGTACTGTCTGCTTGCACCACAGGATCCAGTGCCCATTTCAAAGAGGTATATAATCCATAGAACAGAGCACCTGGTAGTCTTTGTTTCCTTGTCCTGGCTGCTTGTGCCAAGTGAATAATGGCTACTTTGTTGTGACTTGCCCAGAGCATTTGTTTTGTTTTGTGCCACCGTGCAATGGTTGAACCAGCTGTAAATGGTTTTATGTCTTTTATCAAGAGCTTTGCAGTATTTAAGGTCCTACTGTGTGTCCTAAAAGAAACATTGGAGTTGCTTTCCCTTTGCATTTACAACTCACGATGATTTTCACTATCAGACCAGGCGAACAAACAAATTCAACACCTGCTCTTTTTTGCATGTTGAGGTCATCAGTCGTCCTCTGCAGCTGATGCACTGGGACTGTGCTGTTGTGTCGTGACTCGTGTGTCACAGTGGGGGTACATCAGATGTATTTGTGGCATGCTCTCAAGAGCTCCAGTGGTTTGCCCCTCCTGTCCCCCACCCCACCCCATCAGCATGCTGGGAGTGTTCTCTGCTGTCAGTGGGTCCCCCAGGGGGCCACGGGAGCCAGAGGTCAATGGCAGAGGGGCAGAGAGCCTTGCATCCGAGCAACTCACCATCAATCCACATTAATGACACATCACAGCCAAACAGCTGAGCAGGAATGGTCCTGCATTGGGGTAGAGTTGGGTAATTATTACTATTATTATTATTATTATTATTATTATTATTGTTGTTTTTCATTTCCAAATGGCACAGTTGTTTGTCTGAGTAAAACAAAGAATGGTGTGGAATTCATCACAGTCAAGGGTAAATTGTTCGTGATGGAGTAGGTCCTGAGGTGCTGAGAGGGTTTTAAAGATCCTTTTATTTTTTGAGAAGGGTTGCCGGCTATCACAAAGACGGACAGGGGTGAGATGGAAAGACAACAGATTAAGCAAACAAAATGGCATTGCTCTTGAGCTGCACTGTTGATCATATTTCCGCAGAATTGACACGCCAATGCTCTCACATCAAGGTTAATTGAGGGCTCCATCAGCTTCTCTCTGTGTACAGCAGCTGTCAGACTGTTTTTCATGGCTGCCTTGTAGAGAGGGCTCTCCTGTCTAAAGAGTGCCACTGAAATTACTGCTATCCTACGTTCTGATCCTCTACACAGGCTGCTGAGTGCTGACCCAGCGAGAACTCTAAAGCTCCCTCTCTCTCTCTTGCTGCCTCTATTCCCTATTTCTCTTTCTTAATTTCCTTCTGGTATCCTCTCTCTTTCTCTCTCTCTTTATCTCTCTCTCTCTCTCTGTCTCTTGCCTGTACTGTATGTTGTCAGCACCATTCAGTCAGGGAGGACCGATGCTCTGACGGAGCCCGAGTCATTTCATATCACGCTAGCGGAAGTACATTTAGCAGCTGGATACTGCACTGTGTGAGTGCGTGACTTTAGCTTTGTATATTCCGCTCGTCATCAGCAGTAACCTTGCCTTAAGGGCATAGAGACTATCTGGTTACTCTCAATGGAAGCCAATCTCTAGAATTACACAGGTTGCTCTAGTTTGGGAGATTGTGGGATAAAGTTGACTCCTGACAGGATGGAGCTCCTTGCATGGCAATAACATATGCTACATGGACCTGTGCACATGTAATACACTGGTTATCTCAGAGAAGAAATACATTTAGTTGTAGAGGAGGCATTGCAAATTTGCAATGTGTCACTATGATTAGGGATGTCAGTAACGGATAGTTTCCCAACCGGTTACCCGTTAGGATTAACCGGTTCATTACCGGATAGTGGTTGATTTTTTTTCTTTTTTTAATAGGCTACCCCAAATGTAATATGCATGTATTGTATAGGCTACATAATTAAAGTTGGTAGACGAATGGTATACATTTATTTATGCTCCTTTTTAAAAGACAAACAAAAAAGCAACATTTAACAATATAAATAAATTGTTGTCAATAAACAACGCATCGCATCTGCATGATGCTGATGAATGCATCTGCGCATCTACAGTACAGAGGTCCGCCGGTTCTAGTCCAACACATAAATAAATCCAGTCCAGAACTGAGCAACTTATACCTATAAAGCCACTGGACGCATGAGCTAAGCCTTTTTTTATTATTAAGGAAGATCAGTATGCATGTCACCGTGTTCTGTTTGTTGACTTTTCGCTGACGAGAAAACCCTCAAACATCGATAGCACATGGCTAACTTTTGATAGCCGTAAGCCGTGCCAGTGTGGAGACGGATAGGAGAAGGCAGCGGCGGCTGTAAACGTTCTCCCTCCAGGCCAAATGGCCAATAATGGATTTAATAATGTAGGTCTCTGCGTTGATACGGTCGACATGTGTTCATCTCGTCTCGCTGTCACTCGCTAACATTTTGACTACCGCAAAGCTACCGTTGTAACTTGTAGCCAACTAGCCATTGAAGTACAACAGAGAACGGGGACATTGAGGGGGCAGAGCCCGAGCGCTGTTCATGCAGCCTGGAGTGCGACAAGCTGGGCGGCGCAAATAGCAATTTTAGGCATGTGTGCAACATGACAACTGTTTTAAAGTATTGTACAGTGACAACTACAGTCTCTGTAATGTTTATGTTGTACTATTACTAAAAACGATCTAAAATAAAGGGATTTAAGATCAGAACACGCATTTATTATTATGCAAATTAACCGTTAAAGCTGATAAAAATAACC
The DNA here is from genome assembly GCF_964188405.1 of Protomyctophum parallelum. Taxonomy (NCBI): domain Eukaryota; kingdom Metazoa; phylum Chordata; class Actinopteri; order Myctophiformes; family Myctophidae; genus Protomyctophum; species Protomyctophum parallelum. The sequence continues at coordinate 20,617,782 of NC_139700.1, read as the reverse complement.
GGATGTTTCTTAACGGTCGGGTAACCGGGTAACCGGTTAACCCCTGACATCCCTAACTATGATGTATTGGCTTGTTTGTTGGTGCCTTGTTGCCATGTAATGCATCTGGACAGATATATCCAAACTTTCCCACCTTGGTGGATCATAGGCTATAGCTGTGTACTGTTATCATAGATTGGCCTCCAAGTATACTCGTGACAACGGGTACTGACATCATAGTGCTCTACTGATGTATGTATGTGTGAGACACGCACGCACGCACACACACACACACACACACACACACACACTTACTTTGAGTATGAGTGACAAAACTGACGCTCTATTTTGTTTTGCTCTTTTAGCACCATTAAGGACAAATACTGTATGTTAACAGTTCAGGGACTTCAGCTACAATGCATATTGATCCAATCCCCACTCCTTCTCTCTCCATCTTTTACTTACAGTTCCTTCCTGGTCCTACTTATCACTCGATCCTTACAGCAATACAGCCCAATGTAGGGCTTGGTGAATGTGGCGTACAGTACAGTTGACAACCTGGGTTTGAGGCCTAATCTGTTTGAGCTCCACTGTCGGCCTGGCATATCTTGTCGGTTTGTTGTGTGTATCATTACTCATGGCAGGCAAACTGTGAAAAGCAGAGCCTTGTACTGCACGTTCTATCAGTTCATCTATTCGTTCACTGTACAGTATGGGATGAGAGCCGTGGTATATATGCCTCATCTGATCTGGCCTCTGTTGGGCAGGAGAGAAGGAGAGAGGCAGTACAGCTGCTGGTGCAGTCAATAATGGAGGCCTATCATATTCTAGGTACACTCTCCATTTGATGATTTCCCTTCCATTATGCTCTCTTTTTCCCTTCTGTTGTGATGTTGGCTCAACACTCCTGTAAACACAAAACGCGAGAGCAATTCATTTGACCACTCTGGATATCTATAGAGGAATTATGCCATTTTAACCCACAGCATCGGCTAGATATTATCATCAAAGTCACAGAATCATCAAACAGAAGGTCATTGTTTGATGCTCTGTTGTGCCATTATAAATGATTGATTCTTCAGCACACAATAACATGCTGTTGAGCTTGGCCTATTTAACAATAGCCATTTTAAATGGCCTATTAACATTAGGCTTTTTCTTAATTTCGTGTAATGCATGTCCTGACATTTTCGTGTAAATAATGCATATTCTTTACATGCTTATTCTCACCCCCTCATGTGATGGAATGTCCCTGGTGCATACTAAATAACAGTTTTCACAGCAATTATATCCATCCTTATAGAGCTGCACCTCTTGACTGTGGGAAAGCAGCATCCTACTGTATAATTGCTATTAACTCTATGTATGCAATATTAATTGGACAAAACTTTAATAGGGTTTAGTTCAATCGCTGAAAGTGTTGTGCTGTAGCATGGACATACAGTATGAACATGTCAGTTCTCTAGGGATAGCGTGCAGCCCTTGGAAATGACCTTGGGTATAGAATATGCTGGCTTCAGTGGAAAATGAAGACAGCATATTAAGGGTTGTTCTCTAATAACGGCGTTCAGCATTATGCATGCACACAATTGACTTTCAGACAGTCCATATCCTCCTCACATGCGGTCCTTATTGGCTGCTATTATCTAGAGACCTTGGTCTCTTTTGGTATTTTCCCAGAATTTCTTTTTTCAGGTTGTACCTTGAACTCGTAGGTCACTCAATCCCATTGGCTAACTGCCCTCCTCGATCCTTAACTGGACCGAATCCATACTTAAGTTTAACCATCTCATTCTGAATATAATCATATAATTGGAGACATAAACTTTAGCAAATTAAGATCTTACATATTTATATATATTATACGAGATGTCAGAAGAAAATGAGTCTGCGACCATGAGACCTATTTTTGAATTTGTCTATAGGAGAGCAGAGAGGTTCCAAAGATCAGCCATCTGCACAAATACCCTAGCCTGGCTCCAGACGATAGACCCTGCCCAGTCTCTGTCTAATAGGCTAAACACCCCGCACGCACGATGGCTGTGAAAATGATACCTATTGTTGATGCCCACAATAGTTTTGTTACTGTGATATCGTGATAACGGCAATATAGTTACCTAGACAATATGCCTAATCTCTAACGTAATGCCTAAACAGAATCACAACCATTTTATTGGGATAAAGTACCTGAACCTAGGCTGGCTCAGCATACCTTTTGCTATTCATGCAATTCATGGTGCATATACTGTAGCTACTACTGATTCAGGCGGTATTTGGTAACAAATAGTAGTAGGAAGTCCTGGATTTCCACTCTTGGCTTGTGGCTCATAATTTGGTGGCTCTTGAAAGGAATCTGTAACCCGCCCGAATGCCAGAGGAAAATGTCAAGAAAATGTTACTTGTCAAGCAAATGTCAAGAACATTTTACATGGTGTTAAAACACATTTTCAACCATAAATCAGTTTCCTATGAGAATTACTAACAACCAAGCTATGTATATTACACTGGAGGTCTTTAATTCCATACAAATGGAGTTAAGGTGATATTTTGGTTAAAAAGAAGTTAAAGCTCTATGTTCTGATAGTAATCGTTGGTTGTTTCATCATTTAGAATTTCATTTGTTAATCCTGTATGCTGTAAGAGTTCTCTATCCTGATTGGATGAAATTATTATCCTACCTAAAAATGCATTTTCTGTTTACTGTATACAGTGTATTTGTATACTGCCGGTCCGGAGAGACGAGGGGACCCCCGTTACTGAACAAACACTACAACAATGATTACTATCAGATAATAGAGCTTTTTTTCCCTTTTTAATTCTTAAAATTTTTGGAACTATGTTTTACTGAATATCTGATGACGCACCACGGTCCTAGTGTCCTACTGGAATCTACAGTGCGTTTTCAATACAAGACGATGATTTCAGCTCTGCGTCTCACAGAACAAGCGGCAGCCATTTATAGAGCATTGCAACGAATGCCTCTCAAGTTCTTTCAGCTCGGTTTTAAACTTTGTCGTGCTACATGCCGCGGTGCCACAGAAAAAAAAAGCCGATATACAAGTTCACAGTCACAAAACGCTTGTAACTTGAATATTTAAGTTTATTTTGTTGTTTTTTTGTTTTCCAATTTTTTCAGTTTTGTTTATTCAAGATTTCAAGGTATACAGTAAATCAAATCGAATAACATAACACAATGTATGTGACACACACCCATACGGAACATACCAAAGATGATATGTTTACATATAAAAGTAATATAAACACCATATATGCAAAATGGTGTGATAGCATCATTTTTTTTGTATAGTTCTACACTAACAGGGAAGTGACACTGACAGTAACTTGAATATTTTCTCTGCACTGCACCGTTATGTGCACACACACGCAGTCACGCACACATAAACAAATAAACGCACGCACACACGGACACAGCCACACACACCACACACACACACACACACACACACACACACACACACACACACACACACACACACACAGATAACTAAAAGGACACCATGACACAATAAAGTTATACTGTAGCATAATCCCCTAACGCATTCCCTTATTAAAATAACTAAGTAAACAACTTCACATGCCCTGTGTGACCACTGAACCTAAAGTGCATTCTGAGAAATATGCAAATATAGTCAATTGTTTACATGTCATCACATAGGCTTGGCTATAGAACAATTATGATCTTGCCAGGAGTTTTCATTATTCTCAGCAAACTGCAAATCATCGCACGGAATTAATCAGTTATCAGTAGTCACATTGACCTAACCTCCCTCCACTTTGTGAACACCACACCAGGAATGCATTAATGAGACAAAATGTTTTGGATTAAGATAATAAATGGTCCATTTTGGAGATAGGGCTTTTGGTGTCCGTCCTTGAAGAAAAAGTCTCTCTCATATGGAGTACTGTCAACACTATACTGTACACCCTTTGAACAGTATCACCAGCCTTGTTGTAGTTAGTAGTTACTACTTACTAACAAGGCCTCATCAGAATTACTAGACTGCCTCTATACAAAACTCTTTTCTTCCCTACTCCAATGTGAACAAATCGCCAGGTGCATTTGCAGCATTCTGTTCCAGATATTTCCAAAAGTATACATAGATCATGTACAACATTTGACTGACGATGCACGGTACAGCCTGAGAGAATTGACTTTGGGAGATCTATTAATTTAAAACATTTGAGTCTACAGAAACAATTTCCCTGTACGTGTTCCTTCCTGAGATATCAACCCAAACTGAGATTCCGTATTGTAAGTTCAAAAACAATATAGCGTTCATCATTCATTTCTTGCCACCTTTACCATCTGGTCACTTGCTATGTGACAGCTGTTGGTCTCTCTCTGTCAAGGCTTCAGTTTCCAACGACAGGAGATTGATAGACATTTTGCCAATGGTGGGTGATTGCCCACCCGCAGTGGCCAGGCAGCCCCTTCTAGGCTGTACTCGAGAGATGAGTCACGTCCAGCTGTTCCAGGGGCGTCAGGGGAGTGTCAAATAACCCTGCCAGGTGTCTGTGCCAGCCAAGAGCCAAGGGTCACAACGGAACTAATTACCACGGATGGCGCCTCGCCCTGTTTCGAACACAGAATTACAGCCCTGATGTGTAGCTTGGTTCCTGCTCCGTACTTTTCCCATATCCTCTCATTTGTATCTGCCGCGTATCTCATTCATTATCTTTTACTCGCTGCCCTTTTCACGATCCAGAATTGAATGTTGGGCCTGCCACATGTGGCATTATTGATGCTGTTATTTAATGACTGTCAGGATCTCTGGCATTTATTTGTGATCTACTGGCCTGTGTGAAGAGCTCATACTGGGGAAACATGGACTATATTTACAGTTTGATTTGATTTCTCTGGGTCTGGGGAAAGGGCTGTCATAAATTACAGGAACATCATAAGACTGAGGCTGTGCAAATGTGTTCCCATCTCCAACCAGGAGGAGAGACAAAGAGGCAGCAGAAGGCGGCAGAGTGTTCTGCTGTAAAAGCTCGAGCCCTACCGTATTTAAGTTACTAAAATTTCGCGGGCCTTTGGCCCGCTCATCCTAGCGCCACGCGTCGCAATTAGGAAAAAGGCAATAGCGGGAGGGCGATATTTTTTTCTTATTATTTTTTACTTGTAAGAGCAAACATCAACCCATGATGTTTTCATATACCCAGTTGCTTGGGAAGTAACGACCAACACACATGATGTCACCCTACCATAATGTACCGTACTGTACCGTATTGTAGCATACTGTGCCGTACGGTATCATACTGATCTGTGCCATACTGTACCGTACTGTACGGTACTGGACCATACTGTACCGTATTGTAGCATACTGTACTCTACTGTACTGTACAATACTGTACCATACCATGTACTTTACTCTACTGTAGCCTACTGTACTGTACTGTACAATACTGTACCGTACTGTACCGAACCGTACCATACTGTGCCATACTGTAGCGAACTGTACAGTACAGTACTGTGCTGTCCCCTAGTGTATATGGCTGTACTGTACCATACTGTACTGTACTGTACTGTACTGTACTGTACTGTACTGTACTGTACTGTACTGTACTGTACTGTACCATACCATACTGCTGCGCCGTGTGTGTGTGTGTGTGTGTGTGTGTGTGTGTGTGTGTGTGCGCGTGCAGTGGAAAGGGGAGGGGGCAGGGAGTCATTTGCATCACAGCGAAATGTTGTGCAATAACAGTGTGTCTGACAAAAGTAATATTTGTACAGTAAATATGGCAATTGTGGGGAAGCGATGTAGTGCATCTGGATTCGGGTGGCGTGCAGGATTTTTGCTAACGGAGTGGTTTGGTAGGAGATGGAGAACGGATAAACGGCCATGTGCTTCTGTACCCCCTTTCCATTAGGGTAGAAGGATATGAGAGACAGAGACATGGCTTAGAAAGTTGCCTGCTTCTCATGTGATGTCACATGTCAACAGATGATCCGCTGCAGCTTGCTTGGCTCTCTTAATAGACTTAGCATACAATCCCTCTGCAATCATATATTGTCTGCGTGTAAAGCTATAGCTAAAGCTGCTGGCCGCTGAGATTGGAAAGGAACCACTGCTTGTTTAGAGGTTCATAATGATTATATCTATCTCCTGCTGCCTTGCATGAAGCCAGGCTGCAAACCAACAACTCTATTAGTGAGCCGCTGCCAATGACATTTGTGTACACACACTCACACCAGGCATGCACACCGGGGACATTGCCATGACATGGATCTCTCTGTCTCACTCCAGCTTCGGAGGACTGCAGTACTGAGAGGTTAACTGAATACACCCAACCCCCCCCCCCAGCTTTCTCTGTCCCATGGGAAGGCGCACACGCACAACTAATGATTTGGAATCTCTATTTCCAGGTAGGGGGCTCCTATGAGTAAAAAGTCTATACGGTCTGTGTTGTTTAATTTTCCACAGCATATCTCCATGCTGGGATTAGATGGCGTCTCTCTCGAAGGTTCCTAACCTCCTGACCCCTAAGAGGTTCAGTATAGCTACAGCTGGCGCCCAGATGTGCCTACAAGCTCCCTGATGGAAGACGTGTTCAATCCAGAAAGTCACTTGATCACTTACTTTTAACCAAAGGCACACCACTTGTTGTTTGACGACCAATGCACATGATGTCACCCTGCATATTTTGGCAGATGTACAGTGCATGTATGAGTGTGATGATGTCAGTGTTAACTGTTGTCGGGTTTTGTTGACCCTTTGAAGTGTGACAGAGAGCAGCACACTTATTTGAAGAACCATTCAAACTTAAGCTCAATTGAATTACAAATCTACATTAAAGGAGAATTCCATGCTACCTTTATTTGTAGTTGTTACGTCCCCACCAAAGAGGTCCAGGTCTTATTTTGTGCAAAAGTGCATTATTGGCTATTTCCAGCCCTCAATGGGGGTTGGGTTTTTGTGCTAATAAGTGTGCCGCTTGGAATACTATTTACATTATGAAGAGAGGATATATACAAAAAATATATTTTTGAGCGATGGAAATAAGCGAATTAGCACCCCAATGCCCAATTCAATTCAATTTAATTTATTGAGTGCTTATGGTAGGGGAAATAGCCAATAATGGACTATTGCCCAAAATAACACCTGGACCTCTTTGGTGGGGACGTAAGAACTACAAATAAAGGTAAGAAAGCCTTCTAGCATGAAATTCACCTTTAAGAGATTGTTGTGAGCTCATAGGCTAATGACCTTCTCGTAATAATTTTGTCATTTCTATTTTCATGACTACAACATCACATATAATGAAATTAAGTTACAAGCTCACACAATTGGTGATTCATTTGCCCCCAATGCAGCATTTCTATTATTTCGCTACAGTTTGCTCCTCTTGTTTTGTCCTCTGTCAGCCATTGGTAAACTTGCGGGGAAGCATAGCACATTTAGTGTTCCTATCATTCGCTATCATGAGTCCCAATGTCTGTCTGCGCTGCTTTCTGGGTGGCCCCATCATAAATCAGATTTACCGCTACATCTGTACTGCCCATGCTAATGAAGTAACACGCAATGAGGAGACACATATAGTATTGATTTAATTTCCTGCCTCTCTACGCTGCTACGGGTAGCTGGAGATTACATGACAATGCCATATAAAGGGAGAGATTAAAGAATCTGCGTCCGGCTGTGTTCAGCCTTACAATTGGATGACAGAGAGAGAGAGAGAGAGAGGGAGGGAGACGAGAAGGCACTCAGCACCGTGGGCTTTCCGTTTACAGATCTTTGGAGCGTAAACTTCTGTCTTGTTAGCTACAGCTATACACATTGTAAAATCCTCAGTGTTGATGTTATGTAACTCTGAGAGGGTCCAGTGTGATGTGCTCAGAGTTAAATGAGCACCGATGATTTCACAGTGCAGATGTGTGGGATGGAAGGCTCTTCGCTCCATCGCACGACTGCCAATGAACCTAAAGAGTAAAGACGCACCATCTCTATCAGAGATCTACAGAGTGGAAACCATGGCCTGGCTGTTGGATGTGGTTGACTAGCGCAGCGGTTCTCAACATGTGGGCCGGGGGCCCACTGGTGGGTTGTGAGGATATTGCAAGTGGGCCCCAAATAATTGGCACAACACTAATGATTTAAATGATAATATAACATGAATATGTTTTTCCCTTTCTTTAAAAATGTGTATTCATTGTGATACAGATAAATAGGAACTTCACATACACTATGTAGCCTAACTTAACGGCAGCGTTAAGTGGTCAGATGAGTGGGCTGCATGAGATTTTTAAGTAAGTAAGTAAGTAAATTTTATTTATAAAGCACTTATCAAAACAACAGTTACAAAGTGCTGTACAACAGGTAAAAAACAATCAATTAAAAGCAACAAATCACAGCTCAAAATACAAACGAAATAAATAAGTTTTCAGTGATTTCTTAAAAATGTCAACAGACTCTGCATTCTTTATAAAAAGGGGGAGGGCATTCCACAATGTGGGAGCAGCTACGGCAAATGCCCGGTCGCCCTTGGTTACCCGTTTCGTCGCCGGAATTTTCAGTAGGCCCTTGTCTGAGGACCGGAGTGATCTTGTGTTTTGTTTTGGGAGCAGAAGGTCTGAGATGTAGGGTGGGGCCAGCCCATGTAACGCCTTATAAGTGGTAAGAATTATTTTGAAGTCGATTCTGGATTTAATGGGTAACCAGTGAAGTGAAACGAGCACCGGTGTGATATGTGATCTGCGATTGGTGTTTGTAAGAATCCTGGCGGCTGTGTTCTGAATTAATTGTAGTTGATGAATAGATGACGCGGAGAGGGAGGTATATAGTCCATTACAGTAGTCGAGTCGGGAAGAGATGAAAGCATGAATTAATTTTTCCAAGTCTTGAGTGGAGAGGAGTGGTTTTATTTTAGAGATGTTACGTAAGTGGAAAAAACAGGACTGGGTGACCTTCTTTACGTGAAACTTGAAATTCATGTGGCTATCAAAGAAGACGCCTAAGTTTCTAGCAGAGTTTTTAATATTAGAAGCCAAAGGGCCCAGGGATAGCCGAATGGCATTAGCGATACTTTCGGGGCCGATGATGAGGATCTCTGTTTTACTGGGGTTAAGCTGCAGAACATTTTGAGCCATCCAATTGTTGATAGCTGTTAAACAGTCATGCAATACAGTGAGTTTGCTAGTATCTGTGTGCTTAAAGGAAATATATAGCTGAGTGTCATCGGCATAACAGTGATATGAGACACCATCAAAGGTGTTTATGAGAGCACCAAGGGGTAACATATAGATAGAAAAAAGGATAGGACCTAAGATGGACCCCTGGGGGACCCCACATGTCAAAGGAGCAGAGGAGGAGACAAAGCTATTGACGGCAACGGCAACACTTCTCCCTGACAGGTAAGAGGAGAACCACCTCAGGGCCAGTTCACCTAACCCCACCCACTGTTGGAGCCGGTTTAGGAGTATGGCATGATCGATCGTATCGAATGCCGCAGTAAGATCCAGCAGTAGCAGCACTGAACATTCTCCGATATCAGCTTTCATGATTATGTCGCTGGAGACTCTAAGAAGTGCAGTTTCAGTACTATGTTTTTGGCGGAAACCAGACTGAAACTTGTCAAATAAGTTATTTTGGTTGAGATGGTGCAATAATTGGTTACAGACAACCTTTTCTAAAACCTTGGAGATGAACGGAAGTTTCGAGATTGGTCGATAGTTGCTGTGGATTAATGGGTCTAGGCTAGGTTTTTTTAACAGCGGTTGAATAGTTGCATGTTTGAAATAATCAGGAACACAGCCAGAGGAAATAGAACTGTTGATGATGGACAGAATGAAAGGGCTTAGACTGTTGAAAACTGTTTTTAAGAGTGAACTGGGGATAATGTCAGCGGGGCTAGAGGAGGGATGCATATGTGCAACAATCGGTATGAGTTCTTCTATGGAGATTGTACTTAGATGAGACAGTGTGGGGACAGGGGGAGAGACTAGCGTAGGCAGAACAGCTATGGAGGAAGAGGTTATATTAGACCGGATATTATTTACTTTGTCGAGAAAAAATGATAGAAATAGCTCACAGTCATTATCGGAGTGAATAGGAATAGGAGGTGCAGCAGGATTAACTAGAGTGTTGATTACAGAAAAAAGAACTTTTGGCTTATTTATGTTTTTGTCTATCAGGTTGGAGAAGTATGCAGTCCTTGCATCTTCAACTTTGTTATTGAAGGAGGAGAGGAGTTCCTTCATTTGGTTGAAGTGCACTGATAATTTGGACTTTTTCCAACTGCGCTCAACTTTTCTGCACTCCCTCTTCAGTGCACGGATGTCATCATTAATCCAGGGGGATGAAATAACCGTTTTCTTTTTTATTTTGAGGGGGGCAACTAAATCAAGGGCGGACAGACAGAGGTGGTTAAAATGGCTGACCAGGGTGTTGGTGTCAGTTTGGGTAAGAGTGGACTCCTCCTTACTGAGGTCTGCAAAGACTAAAGAAAATCTGTCTGCAGAGCCGCTGTTTAGTGAGTGGGCCCCCCTGATCCAAAAAAGGTTGAGAACCAGAGCCACTGGTCTAGCAAGTGGCTAGTATAAGATACATAGATCTTATACATCTTTCCCCTCCATATCACTAGAGGAACATGCTAGCATTAACCTCCTGTTTCTGTAGTGTGAGGCGGCTTGATGGACACTCCTGGTCTGGACATGATGTTAGTACTGTATGTCGCAGGGACTTTACCCCAATCTAACCCTTGATGCTGAGTGCCAAGCAGGGAGGCATTGGGTCCCATTTTTATAATCTTTAGTATGACCCCTGACCCGGCCGGGGGATTGAACCCCGACCTCCCAATCTCAGGGCGGCCACAAGGCCACTGAGCTGATTCCCTCTGAAATAAGCTGTCAATCTAATCAATCACTTGTAGTACCACTTAACATTCTCTATACTCTATACATCATATGACATATACAGTATACTGTAGGGAGAAGATCTTCTCTACAATCTAACAATGCAGTGCATCGTGATGCGTTGTGGAGCTTGTAGATCAGCTATATGCTATTTTCCCCATGTTATAAAATGTTAGAATCGCTTTAACATGCCTGAAGTAAGGATGGCAGATTGAACGTCACAAAAGGAAAAAGATAAAATATTTTAATAATATATATTAAATAAATCACTAGCCTGTATTCTCACGACACAATCCATTATCGCTGCTATTTTAAGACTCCTCTTGTTCACCCGGTGCATGCAAGCACTACTAATTTTAGAACATATGAATATCAATTGATGTACATCCCTTTCTTTCTGTGTGTGCCTTCAGTGTGTTGGATATAAGGTTCTTTGTGTGAATAGTTGCCCTTTCTATCGCTCTTCTTCTCACACAGACACTGACACACACACACACACACACACACACACACTCTATTCATTGTATGGCTTTACCAATTCAAAGAAATTCTTCACACTGGATTTCCCCTCAAGGTACTGCAACATTGAAGTCCTTTGCTTTAAAAATGCTTTAAGCTGCTCTCTCCAGACAGCCTATGTGAATAACTGAGAGGGCCCATGTATTCTTGTCTTATGATGGGCACTAGTTGAGAAGGGGCCTACTGTATGTGTGTTCCATTGGGTGGATGCCGGCCTATAGGCCACTGAAAGGGTTCTCAGTGGCGTAGTGACTTAAGCTGCATTCCGTGAACTTGGTAATGGCTTGTGACCTGCATATCGTTGCATATCATATCACCCATGCCCACCCCGCACTCTGATAATGTTCCTGATCCTCCAAATACCTTCATAGAAATCCACTTCATTTCATTTATGGTCAATATTTCGTATGTTTTCTTTGCTCATCAAAAATGTCTACATTAATGTCTACATTAATTCCAGTAATGTCAAACCTCTATTATTGTTGATGACATACTTTCTCTATGGTGTGGAAAATTATTATATTATATTTTTCTAAAATATAATATCTTCAAGCTTTGCAAGCTGATAGATCTGCTATTTATTTTTGAAAGTTTTAAAAGGTTAAAAATCGTGACACATTGACTGTTTATTTGCAGATGGCAATGTCATCAAACAAGGAAGACAATGGCTTTGGTAAACTAATATAGTCATGCTCTAATCTAAGACAATGGCTTTGGTAAACTAATATAGTCATGCTCTAATCTAAGACAATGGCTTTGGTAAACTAATATAGTCATGCTCTAATCTAAGACAATGGCTTTGGTAAACTAATATAGTCATGCTCTAATCTCCAGACTCACAGCTGGTTGATTGAGGTGTCTGAACATCAGTGATTGAGCTCTGGAAGGAGGTGCAGGAGCTGTGTAGACTGGTTCACTTTCACGCTCTCAGAGTTGATAGCTGTTTATCCTCTTGGCAGATAGTCTCAAAACACACCACTCCACTCATTCAATTCAGTAAAATGCAAAGAAGAGAGTCAGCCACCAGTAATGACAAAGAAGAAATCTCATGCATTGTATACTGTATTGTAAGAATACCTCATGAATGTTATCATTGGCAGCAAGCTATCAGCAGAAAATGTTGTAATATTTTCTTTCAAAGTTGTGTATTGTGTGCACACGTATGCAGTGCCTATAAAATATGGTTTTCCAGGCATACGCGTCTTCAGATAAGGGGCAATAAGATATCTTACTCACAATTCCATTTCCCAGGCTTGTGTCTATAGCATGTGTTGGAGACGACGAACTGAGGTGTGTAGACAGACTGTGTATGTGAGGTGTCGGATCATTTAAAGTCTCCGGAAAGAGAGACGTTTTCGTCAGTCAATGAGTCGGTCTAAATGACAGCAACTGTCATTCCTAAATACATGTTATGTGTAATGTGTATCTTTCACTATAGTTTCATTACACACTCACAACTCACAACTCACTCACAACTCACTATCTCGCATGCATGCATGCATGCACGCACGCACGCACGCACGCACGCACGCACGCACACACACACACACACACACACACACACACACAGACACACACAGACACACACACACACACACACACACACACAGAGTTTTGAGCATTCCTCTGTACAGAAAACATCACACTCATGTTTATTATAATGAACTTTTACTACTTGTACTTAAGAGCTATAGGGAAAGAGATTCAAGTCATTTCACCAAATATGTATTTGCAGACAAGCACTGACTGAATGGACGTAGTTAAGCCTTATGGCATCCTTTTCGCCTCTCACAGATTCCGTGTGTCATTTTGCTATAGCTGAGGTGACCTTAGCTAATGTCACATGGACAAAGGAATCTTTTTATCCTAATGGGCTTGAGTTACATCAACCTTGAGATACAGTGTCACGTGTGTCATGTGACCCAGAACTCAACTCTGCAGTGTTACACAGGCTTACGAAGGGAAGGTTCCTCAATGGATGTATTTTTATGCCATGTTCAAAGAGCTTCCTGGAGAAAACCAGCCTCTGTTCTGCCAAGTAAAGGAGAAGCTTGCACAATTTATACATTATAATATTAATGGGTGCCCAGGGCTGGACTGGGTCAAAACCGGCCCACCAAAACCGGCACGCAGATAGCAGATACTCTACTGCATGCTCTGTCGAGGCACACACAATCAAACAAGCCCTTATAACGCCACTTTTACTGGGGGGGGGGGTGCCTGGGGGTGTGCCTGGGGGTGTGCCTTGCAAGCTATGTGGATTGACCTGACACTGAAACATAAGAGATTCATGAGTCTTTCCAAATGCGGCTCATTCAATAAGGAACACTCTCTTCTTTGCCTCTGAGCATTCGTCAAATCCAAGCTTTCTGTGATAGCCCATCAGGAAGTAGACTACTCTTTATAGTATCTCAGGGCAATCACTCTACTTCACTCTTGACGAGACTGACCAAAATTCTGTCCCATAAATACAACACCTAACCATATGACACCTTACTGCTCAATATGAGCTGTTTTTAAGGATGCATACTTTCCTCTGGCTGGGCAGTGTTTCCAATGAAGGATAGGATCATTACAAATGATTACAAATGTATGCATTTTTCACAAGTGCAAATGTGCAATACTGGCCCGTCTGACTTCCTCCAACTACAGGATAGGATACTCAAGAGTTTTCTGTGGATTTGTTTTGACAGAGCTTGCCTGTTGGAAGACAGTTTACTGAACTCTGTGACAGTGATTGCAGGGAACAAACTTACCAGCCCTCTGAAGTGTATCTTGTTTCTGCTAAACTAGCCTGTCCACATCCCCCGCATTCTGAGACAGTTGTTGATGCTATAGTTAAGGGTTTTGTTTGTTAATCTGACGAATGCACTTTGATTACTTGAGTAAGTTGCCCATACTATTCTATGACTACACGAACCTTCTGACTGTATGGATTTACTTTTGTTGAGTTTTACAGTTTTAAATCTATTTTATATTATGATTTGTCTTGTGTGGTTGGGTGAGACCAATGTTCTATTCTGTTTTTAGGAGAGGCACATTTTGTTGTATTCCAAGTAATATGACAACTAGAAAACATACTAATGCCGGGTTGCCTACTCATGGCCTGCACATTTTAGAAGTTATAGAAAATCTGATGGATACGTCTTGATCACGTGACCACAGAGATAATTTGTACCGTTTTGTGTGAAGTTTGTGTCATAATCCAAGAAAATCCAAAAATGGTTCAAGAGTTAAAGGACAACTTTGTCTTTTTTACAACAAGGGTTCTTTTATTAGTTTGTAATGATAATAAAAGGTTGCAGATCCACAAGGTCAAAAGCATTGTGAGCTTGTAGATCTATTTTTCCCCCAGAATAGTGACACTAGGATTCATATGGTTAAACTTGCATCTTGATATATCCACTAACTGACTGTGACTAAAAAGTAAAAACTGTAAGCAGATAATTACCACATAATTATCATATCATCATCATACTATAATTCACTCACCTGTCCTTCTCTTCGATGTCTCACTTTTGACTGATACCTGTCCATTCAAACTCTAGACGTGCTCGCCCCAAAGTTATTAGCGCAGCCGAGCCCAGCAGCCGGCGAAGACTAGAGTTCTCAACAGGGCCGAAAATTAAGGCCCGGCCCTACCTGGGCCCTAACTGGGCTGGCTTACTAATTAGCAAATTTTTTCGCCCTACCCGGACCGAAAACGTCCAAAAAATAAATAAATAAATGGTCCATATATGGGCATTCCCAGACCTGTAGTTTCAGCACGACCTCGCCCTCAGCGCGACCTCGCTTCTCGCCCTCATGGCGTGTTACTGGTAATAATTTAGTAGGCGCTGTTATGTTGGATTTCAGTGCAGCATTTGATGTAATTGATCATACCTTGTAGATAAGCTACAGTGTTACAGTTTCACCTCCAATGCATTGTCATGGTTTATTCATTATCTCTCAGGGAGAGCCTCTTTAACTCTGCCAAGGATTGCAGTGCCAAGGATGAGTTTTACTACTTTTTGGGGGTTTTATTGATTAAGTTAGATCGTGTTCTTCACCACCGTATGAATAGGTTTGGGTTTCTAGGCGATCTACCATCTTATAATGAACATTAGTGAGAGGACCAGTTACAGTATATGAAGACAAGGAGGTCATTTAAGTGGTCATTTAACACCTTTTTGGGTCGAGGATTCTGCCTTTTAGAGATGTAGCAGCTTTTTTGTACAACCCCATAAACCTACTACTTTTAGATCAATGCGTACAATAGAATCATTTTCCTTCTTCTTGTCCATTGCCGTAATTGTTAACAGTGGAAAGCACGCCCAATGAGCCATCTAGTTATGTGGGGTTTGGGCATGATGATGCGCTTCGCGCTCTTCCTGCCAGTGAAAGTCATTGCGGGTGAGTAATGGAGTGAGTGAGACAGTCTTTTTCGTCTGCATCTGTGTTTGGTGCTGCGCATTCAACAGTCTCTAAGCTCATTACAGTAATCAGGTTTAAAGAGAGGGGTACTGGGGAGCACTTGGCCTGTGGCATATTTCCTCCGGCCCTCTCCAGCGAGGCTGAGAGCCTCTCACACAGGCCCTGTTCTGAGCTACTGAGAGCATGCCCTACAACGCCCCACTCCTAATGATCAGCTCTCACTGCCTCTGTTTGTAAAGAATCCACACTGAGCCATTCAGCTGCACCCCATGCAGTAACAATGATGGGTTTAAGGCCCTTTCTGGTGTCTGATTTGTTTTGTGTTCTGAAGTCAGTCAATAGATTCCTTATAATAAAGATGAACATACAATGAAGACAGCTACTGCTTACAGGTGGTTAAGTATGAGGTTAGAAGCATTCAGACTTGTTGCGGCTTGTGGCATTTAATGACAATGATAAGGGTTGTTGTTTCCCACGTATACATTTTTGAGGGGTGATGGCCCCTCCTATGTCCAGCTTTTAGTTTATGTAAGCCAACATTTGTCCTAACACAAACATCAAATGCCATTGACAATGAATGGACAATGTTGAGTGTTTGTGTAAATACAAACATTGATGACGAAGGTGAGGATGCAAATTCTGATTGGCCGGAATGAGATGATGTATGATGATGTACGATGATAAGAGCGCCCTTCACTTCACACGGGTGTGATTATTTTTCTAAATATAATTGCTATTAAGATTGCTTTTTGTAAAACGTAGGCATTAGGTTGGAGATGGTTAGGTTTAGTATAATGTTAAAAAGTAGCCGGGAGGGTGTTCCCCATGTGTTGCAGAGCAGTTTTGGATTCTACTAAAATGTGTGTGTGTGTGTGTGTGTGTGTGTGTGTGTGTGTGTGTGTGTGTGTGTGTGTGTGTGTGTGTGTGTGTGTGTGTGTGTGTGTGTGTGTGTGTGTGTGTGTGTGTGTGTGTGTGTGTGTGTGTGTGTGTGTGTGTGTGTGTGTGTGTGTGTGTGTGTGTGTGTGTGTGTGTGTGTGTGTGTGTGTGTGCTGGAGGGGGTCAAAATCTGCAGTTCAGAAGTAAAAATAGTGTTGTTCTTGCATATTGTCTTCCTGGTCTTTTGTCTGAATGTTTTCTTTGTATTTCAGCTGGACATTTTATGCCTCAGCCCTAAAAGGTTAAAGCACTTTGTTCTCTTGTCTCATGAGAAATCACACAACAAAAATCAATTGCTCAATGTAAAGGCAACGCATGCGGCTTACTTGTGAGAAAGGAGTGACAGTCTCTCTCTTCAAATATTGAGTGTAGTGATTAGCCAGAGAAAACTTCACTGACCATTGACTCAGTAATAAGTGCCAGTAATGAAATTCAAAGGCTTTTGTCCTGCATTGCATGGTCTTGCTGCTTTACAGCACTGCACAGCAAAAGGCCCATTTAGGGCTCTTTAAAAAATCCGACTGGAGCTGACATAAGCCACCTGACCTGGGAATTGCCCAAAACCAGTGTTGCTATAGCAACTAGCAGATGTGGAGCATGAACTAGTGAGCCTGCGAGTCCTTAACTAAATGTGGCAGCATCTTTCACGTGCTCCCTAATTTGGAACGTACTGACCCTATAGGAGGATTGCCGTGTGCCTAACCCTCTGCTGCACCCCCCTTGCTACTGCCCAGAGTGCCTTCATGGCAAACCTGTAGAATGTGTTAGTTGTTTACATTATAGTAATCAGTGTGCTTCTCCTTATTTAACCCTGCATTGCACAATGTGAGAGATTATGCATTCTGGGCGTTTGTAAATCAACCAGATGTTTACGAGGTGGATTTAAGCAAGCAATGTTTGCTTCTCCTAATCAGAAACACTTGAACATAGTTTATGGGTGCGAATGCAATGAGAGGAAAATGCTCTTTGGAGAATTTTACTTGATTGCCATTTGCCAAAAGAAAACTGCAAACATCTGTATACAGCTCAGTTGCAGAATTTGGATAGGGTCAACCACTTAAGCACTACTACTTCTATCTATAAGCTCACAACATGTCACATCGCAAAGCGTTGTGAGCTTGTGAATCTGTTATTTATTTATTTTTATAGCAATTGTTTAAATGACAATGACATGCACAAAATAGGAACGCCAGGCTTAAAGTGGTTAAACAAAATAAAGTGTGCCAAATGAGGTAGGGTTTCAGATGTAGATTTATGTTAAAATGTAATTTCTACCATAGCACCCCGTTTGTCTCCTCTCACCCGTGCTATACAGTGTGGTAGAATGTCTGTGGTCATTTTCTCAATGTTTATCCCAATTTAAAATCACCTCTCCAGAACCTTCAGATGTGTCTTTATTTCCGAGAAGACTGCATATCTGAGATGACAGTGTGGGAGGAGAAATACATTTCCTTTATGGCTGTTCTGTCCTCACTTGGGGATTGTATTTGGAAAGATTGGAAGAAACTCTCTTGTGTCTTGTCATCTGGTGTAAATCTGCAATGTGTAATATTGTGAAGCAATCTTTTGACAATGGGCTCCCAATTTGTATGCTGGACTCCCGCGCATGGCTATCCTCTTGCCGAACTTTCTGAAGTGTATAATATATATATAATATATAATTTGTGTGAGGTGAAGCCTGTTGTTTACTTATTTTCCAGCCAATTTAAACATTTGATTCTCTGATACTTTTAGTCCTCGAGAGAAAAACACGTCTGCAAGATGTCGCATAAAGATAGTTTGCCTGTTTGGAATGTTCTCCCTTCACTGAATAATGGAGTTGTTCGTTTGCCTTGGCTTCCCGCAGTTTGCCTTTGACTTTTATTGTTATTCTAGATGTAACTGTCGACTAATAATTAATCATTTTGGGAGGGGCCATGCATTAGAAGGACCAGCGAAGTCTGGTCCAAATACTTTATCCTCTGCTCTGCGGGATGTCTTGTTTTGCTGTTTTGACAGCTCTTCTCCATTACATTTACAGTAGGAACGTTCTTCCCTCAGGCCACGTTAGTGAGGATGTGCTAACTATGCCACAGCATTCTTGCAGTGTAGCAAGGTCTGGGATTAGAGTATTTGCAGCTTTGCATTGTCAGTCAATGAAAACAAGGAAGATACTATGCAGAGAAGATGCACCCCCCAAAATTGGACAATCAAGTTAAATGTGATAGTGAAAAATCCGGAGTTCACACTATGTAAAGGGTTAATTTTGTTGCATTTGTTTTGTATTCTCTCCGAGTCAATTTCACACTCAATGAATTTTACATTGTGTATTCTGTTACATGGATTTCTTCACAGAACCTTCTGTGAAGCAGTAAAGTGAAGCACTAGTGCACTACTGTATGTGTCTGGGTACATCAGAGCTCTCGCCTTTCGACCACAAGTTCATGGGTTCGATCCAGGGCACTGCCAACTCAGCGTATGAGTAGCACGACTTTACTACTGCAAGTACTGGGAGCTGATGGTAGGTGTGGCAGCATCCATCTCCCAGGGGTCTAGTGCATTGTAACCGGGGCAGACTCCTGTGTGTTACCGGCTGATACCCACAATAAGTTACTCCCGACCTACTTAGTTTAGCAGAGAACCGTTTTCATTTTTCAGACTCGCTCCATCAAACTGAATCATTTTGTCAGCCATCTCCATCGTTCTTTTGTGCTGAACATTTCTCAGCACTTATTATGAGTATGACAGAATAGCTGGGAGGCCTCCCGAATGAAAACAGAGCATGCACACGGTTACGCAGCGAGGTAAAGCAGCCCTTAACCTCACCAAGGCTCTCTTCCTCTGACCTTGCCTGCATCGTGACATTTGAAGGCCGACTTCAGTTGAACCTCCTAAAAGTGCAGCAGAGTGCATTGTTCATGGAGATGGCCCTGGGAACGATCAGTGGAGGCGAACCAGGGGGTGGGATCTGATCTGAATGAGTGGATGTGACTGCTGTTCTGTTACTGCATGCTGCGGTCCAGCCTTATATGTCCAGGAAAAGGTGGGCACTGGAGCAGCCATGGCAACTGTGGGCAGGCAGAGCCACTGGTGTGGAAACAATGGGCCAACAACATGGCCTCTCACTGAACCTCTCTTATCACAATAACAAGGTTCACACTCACCTTTGACAGGGTGTTAAGTGTTTCACTTTCAAATGTGCTGTGTAGCATAGTAAAGGTACGTGTGCACTTACAAAGCTTACAAAAACGATTACTTTCTGCCTGTGTGGCAGCGTATGATGTCCTTTACTACTGTAAATGCATTTTGATTTCACATGCTATCCGTGGAATGAATTTCATGTTGTTGTGTATTTCTGTTATGGCAGAGAATATCGTTGCTGTTGCCCAGAAACCTTGTATCTCTGTCAGCTTTTAATGCTTTTTTCGTAAATTGCTGCCCTATTTTGCCGGACAACTGGGTTAGCCAATCTACAAGCTCACAACATGTCACATTGCGACACGTTATGAGCTTGTATATCTGCTATTTTCAATGTTCGAACAATTATGAAAGTGAAAGTGGTTTGTTCTGTCTGTGAGTTTTATAAATGTTGAACCAATGAAAGTATTAACAATAGCTTGTGACTAAATAATAACTACATGGGATCTAATGGATTTTTTTTTTTTTTTCGTGAAAAGTAACAGGTTCTTTTGGAGGTTTCCGCCCGACCGCGGTGATATAGCCTAACACTGTGAGAGTGGCTCTTTGGAGTGCAGCCAGTGCATGTTCCGTTCCACTGCACCTCATACTCTAATCAGCATGTTGACTGTGGTAGTAGGCAGTCAGCTACGCTGGCCAGCTAGGGGCCTCTGAAGTATGAGAGTGGCATGGCACTGGAGAGGCTGTGTGCGGACGGGAGATTGCAGTCACCTGATTTACACAACATGACACTCGAGGCAGGATTTATCTGGGAGCCGCTGTTGTGAGCATGCTGTCTATACTGCTCACCGCCATGCTGTAGGATGAGCCATATTGAATATTTATGTGAAAGAAACACACTGAGCTTGCCACTTTTGTAACCTGCTGGTACGTGCGTGCATGCGTGCGTGGGTGCGTTTGTGTGTGTGTGTGTGTGTGTGTGTGTGTGTGTGTGTGTGTGTGTGTGTGTGTGTGGCCGCTTTTACTCTGTAAAATCCGCCAATTTCGCCATATGCTTTCAACTATGTGCCCCTATCGGTTGGTGCATGCTGATACATTATAACTCTATGATAAAATGGCCACCGATCGGATTAAAACGCTTCTTATTGAACAATGCGGAAGATACAGGTGCTTATACCCATTCGAATATATATTTCAAATATAAACATTTATGTAGACGTTAAGGTTGTAAATGGGGAAAAGTGCATAAAACAGGTTGAAGTTCCGTCATGACAGACGAGCGCAATGTGAACCATGGCTAAATAGTCTCATATATTTAATAATACGTCAACTATCCGAGGGCGAGTAAATGATTGCGTTCTCCCATAGCAAGCCCTTTTGCACTTCAATGCTCTGTACTACAGCACCTGGAACATGGCTTTAGCTTATAGGTAAATTGAGATTGCAGTGTGTGCAATGGCTTTATTTAGTTTGTGAATGAGGTTGGGTGTGTGGGAGACCAATTATCCTGGCAACAGTGCTGTTTATGAATGTGAGTTATGCCCGGTTAGTAACTGATAACATGTTAGAGAAGCATATGGAACAATACAGGTCCAGTATTCAGATATCAGATATCAGCCAATATTGTTCATTCATCCCAAATAAAAAATGATTTTGTCTGAGCTCTGATGCATATGCATTGATATGGACAGTCTTGACATTGTCCTTGAGTGTTTAGCTTCCGCTTGGGACTTCATCACTCTTGACACTGACTCATATGAGTCATATGCTAATGCCACTTGGCTCAATAGATGCAGTGCCTTAATTTCACAATAAACATATTTGGATGTTTATCGATTCTACTTTAGCTGCTTATTTTCCATGAACAGTATGTGATTAACTTGCATTATATTTAGATTTAGATTTTAAACAGAGGACATGGTGGATTTGATGACAATGAGTTCCTGACTTTGCTTCTTTTTTTTATCCCACGATTTTTGTAACCCATTTTTCACCCCTGTGTCAATTATCTAATGTGATCCTGGGCTCTACACACCCTCCGCCAACCTGGGGAGAGCAACGGACTTGAACTCATGCTTCCTTATGTATGAGTGTCCAAGTTGCTCCTTTACACCTGACAGGGGGGAGTTTCCCTGGTTGGACGTAGCGCGTGGAAGGAACACGTTATTCCAACCAGTTCCTTTCCCCTCCATCAGGCGGCTGGCCAGGGGGAGGCAGTTTAGAGACCAGGATTACTGCATGTTTTTTGTGAGGGTACCTACCCTAGGGGACACGGGGAGAACATGCAAACTCCACACAGAATTTGTGGAGTTTGCTTCTTTATATCCACCATTTAAAACAAAACGATGCCTATACCACTTACAACAGAATTTCCCTGTACAGCGTAATCCAGAATGTTCATTTAACACTCTGGATTTTATTGTATGCAAGGAGATGGATCGATAATGGAAGTTTGAGTATAAACCCAGGCTTTCACTCATTGCTTTTGGAAATTCAACATAGCGAAAGCTCAAAAGACAGCACCGCTGGGGCTGGTCCAGTGACCATGCAGCTAATAAGCCAGAAACAATTCACACACACTCAAATAAACCTGCATTCACAGGCGTCTCTCCATTTCTCAGCTAACTCAGAGAGTGTACAAATGTAACTAAACGATCCAAATTAATTGTATAAATGACTCAAACATTCACTGAAAAAAAGCTACTCAAACATATGCTGCAATATCGTGTGAAAGACTTTGCACAATTTGTGCTCCGCTGATTTTATTTAATGACAAAGTGGGACTATTCTCCTAAACTACATTTGGAATTTCAGTTTAGTGTATAGGTTAATTAATAATCTAGTCTTGAAGATTGCAAATCTATCTGTATTGTCATGATGGAACATCCTCACCCCTCTCTGCCCCAAAACCAACCCTGGAATCCACCGTTGTCTGTTGCAATTGTCACAGAATAGAACAAGCCTATTTATGGCATCAAATTTAACTCACAATATAATGCAATTAAGCTTCAAACTATGTTTCCTCACAAAACAGTGTTGAACACTGAGAATAATTGCTTTATGTCATTTTTGGAATGAACGCCTCGATATGCATGGACACAGTAAATTAAGTAATGCCAAAATAAGGCAGTAAATTAACTCCCAACGTACATTATAAGATGCAAAAATGTGAATATGGGCTGTGAAATGTGGTGTCTTTAGACTGCTCTACTAGGATCCATATAATCATGTTTACAATTTGCAGGCGGTTCAGCATTTGACTCCAATGTTTCGTATCTCCACACCGCAATGTCACCCAGATGTGCAATGCTGGGGTGTATGTATGCCAGAGGGACATAGACAATTGTGTGAGATTCTGTAAAATCAAGCTTTGCTGGCTTGATGTTTTGGCAGAGAATGCTTGTGGTGACTGGTGAGTCGTGGTCCTTTTGTTGTAGCTTGCAGGTCTGCATGCGTCAGAGTTACTGAAAGAGACTGAGGGAACATCTGTCTGTCTTTATCCCCCCCTCCTCTCTTCACAGCACTCCCACTGTGCTGCAGAATACACAAAGTAAAATCTGGGATGTTGACTTAATTCTTGAGAGTGAAAAGATGGACCCTTATGGAGCCTAAAATCAACACTCTGGATTTGACTGAGCAGCAGGCACAGTCACAGCCCATGTCCATCCCACCATGGGGCGTACTGACTGACTGACTGACTGACTGACTGAATGAATTAACCCATTTTGGGCGGGAACCCCTTTTTGCATCATGTCATGCTTTAGCTATTGAAAAATAGCAGATCTACAAGCTCATAGCGACCTACGAGCTTGTAGGTCTGCTATTTTTGAAAAATCGAAGAGCGACTGACATAGAAACATAGCTTTTTCAGAAAACTGTCAGGATTCAGAAGACATTTTTAGAATCTGATCTCAGGTCAGAATGGTTTGGCTGGCTGGTTGGCTTTTAGACATACTACAGCTGCTGGGTGGAGCAAAGTGTTCCTCTAGTAGCTAGATTCTGCCTCCTTCTATTTGCAAACATACTCATCATGTCCCCCAAATGAGATGAGGGGATGGTCTATATTGAAGGATACTACCACGGTCTGAAAGCACTTCATTTATTGACTCCAGGAATGTGTACACATCATGGCGTGCTCACCGTGCTGTATCTGTGTCATTTTAAATACTTTATAATTAGTTGGACAACCTAAACCATTAAGCTCCTATGAAAGTAATGTAATTGGGGCGAGTAAATCCCTGAGCCGCTTACGTAATCGACTAATCACAGACAACTTGCTTTCTGATCCTCCTAGTACCAGTTATTGTACAAATCGTTCATGCTCTGTTATCTTTGAGAATGAAGGTTTTTAAGAATTAATGAAATTTCTTGCAGTGAAAAGCCATTCTTCTTAGGTTTTAGTGAGTTCCTAGACTAAATTCTCTTTCTAAAAAGAATCTTCTATTGAGAGAACGTTCTGCTTATCACCACTATAGATCCTTGTGAAGCAGTGCTGGAGGACGTTCTACTTTGTTGTGTATTTTTAGTGTAAGAGGAGCCATGCGCTCCCTTCCCTGTGACAAGGGCAAGATTCATAATTTCTGTGCCCTCAAATTGCATTACAGGAAAGCCTATAGCCCAAGAGCACAGCCTATAGCCAGAGGGACGAGGCCACAGTCTATTGTTAACCATAGATGATAGATTCTTGGTGTAATCAGAGCTTGGTTTGTTATTTTGAAGGGGGCTTTGCTGCTTTTCAAAGCCTTTTTTATCTGAAACAACATGCACTGGTAATGAAGATCTAGCTGTGCAAGCAATTTGATATAATTCTTCATGAACTTGCAACAGCAAATGCTATAGGCCCAATTCTGTGCTCTTCAGGAGGAGTGGTTCATTTAGTTATAAAAGCTTTGGAGGAAATGATAGCGGAGAGCTTTGATTGATGTCTAATTATGTTCAGAGGCCCTTGCCTCAGTAAGTGGTCTGGGAAAGGAAATGAGTACAAGGACATCTTGATGAAAAATAATAAAAAATAAGAAGCTATTGTATAGCTTCCTTCAGGTGTAAAAAGTGGTTGACGTATATTTTCTGGCTACTTAAAGAGAGAATAGAACGGACGACGGTGCAGGCAGAATGAAAGTTTCCAGAAGTAACATATTTAAGCTATATTAATTGTGAATTGTGGTTCCAATATACATCATGTCATTTGTAGATTATGTATCTTTTGTTAGTACACATTTACTGTAACCACTTTATCCCATGTATATTTTGTCATACGATGAATAGCAAAATGAATGATCTACAAGCTCACAATTCATTGCATTGTGTTGTGAGCTTTCACAGACATTTTTTAAAGAACTCCTTTTTATTTCATTTCATTATTTTAGAGTGAATGGATTTTTCCTTTTCAGAAAACACTCATGCACGCAATTACAGTATCTGTACAGTACTGTATACCGTAGTTCTATGACTTTGACTTGTGCTGTTTATTTTAGCAGTGAAGTAATTTTCTGCTATGTTTGTGAGAGGGGAAGATGTTATGTCACTCTGAATAAACGTGCTCTGGCCATCAATCACATGTCAGCTTACAAACATTTCACTTCTTGCCGCTCGTGGTTCTATAATCGTATTCTACTGATGTCATTAGTGTGTTGAAGCTTGAATGATGATTACAGCCGTAGGCTGTTGAATACATGGATAATAATTTGCTGCATGTTGTGTGGATAAATCAAGTACTCTACGCCTTTAAGGCAAAGGTGTATTTATGAGGCCTCATTAGTCATTACTGCTTCACACCTCACATTCTGCTCTTAAAGCTGCAATCCATATGCTTTTGTGAGTTTTTTGAGTAAATGGTTATTTTGGCAAATCTGTAGTATCTTAGCTAATATTTAACTACAATATAACTAACCCAAATGCTGTGGCATGAGCAGCTTTAAGTCCACTCATTTACTGAATTCCAATTAGGTTTAGGATATGATATTTTCAAACAGATAATTGAAGGTATAGTTACATTGAGAAAACAGCATAGGACCACACCCTTACCTGGTGCAATTTACACATCTGACCTTGATATTGTGGTGCTTCTAGGGAGCCGTAATCGCGAAGCGACTTGAGAAATTGACCTGGGAGATACGCACCGGCGAAGTTGTAAGGGGGAAGGCACTTTTAGGCTGTCACGATTCCGAAATAAAAAAGTGGACGATACAATTCAATACGATACAAATAATTGTAATTAACGATTTAATTGTGCCAATGACATCAGACCCACCCTCCCTGGCAGGAGCAGAGCGTGAAATTGAGCAGAAAATGAGCAGAGGAAATTCTGTTCTGTACTGAGACTGAGTGACTGAGTAAAGCTGTGTTTGTTCTGACGTTGAACCGTGTCACCGAGAGGGCAGAAAACAGCACGGTCATATTGTGACCCATGCAGTGATAAGCTGGAGTCAGTGGCCCCATGAAGTGAAAGGAGTTCAGTCAGATAACTCACGAATAGATGTAACCAATATTTATTATAGAATCAGAATACAAGTGTGCATATATTATATTATCTTGGCGTTCGGCTCTGCTGCAATTTTCTCCCTGCTCGGCACAATTAAACACCATCATTAAACATAAAGAGCAGGGAGATGGATATACAATAACAATCCCCCGCGGGGAACAGAAATAACAGAGCCCACCGGTGGTGCCACCGGTGGGAGCAAACAACAACCAGGAACCATATGCAGAGGAAGGCAGGAAGAATGCCTGCAGTCTAGGTGAGCTTAAATACCCCACCCAATTGGTCAGCTGACTGCCACATCAGTGTATGACGTGTGGGTCTTGCAAACACTGTATACACCCACATAGAAATGCAGCATATTAACCCCTCGAATACATTAATGTCCCTTGAGCAAAATTCTTTAGGGCCACTTCTTTGTAACCTGACTCCGCCAGATAGGGCAGCAGAGAGTGCACTGGGTTCCCCCCCTCCTGCTCCCATCTGGGAACTCTCAGGCAGACTAGATGCTCCGGCCACCAAACGGCCTGGCCAATCAGCGGCCCACCAAACGGCCTGGCCAATCAGCGGGAACCCAGTGCACTCTCTGCTGCCCTATCTGGCGGAGTCAGGTTAACTTCTTTGAGCATAACAAGCAAACACACATCCAAGTCCCAAATGCACTAGAAACGCTTACTTTTGTTAGTAATGAGAATGAGAGACTATAATTGAGCTGTGCATAAAATGCACCATACTTTATTTAGCTCACTGAGTGCACCACAAAGTATTACATTTACTTATAGTATTTTTACTTTATTTATTTTGGTGCTATTTAATTTACTTTATATACATATACTTGATATAGTTTGCACTGTTTGCATAAATCTTTGCAAGTATTAAAGTTGTCAGATTTGGAATTATATTTATTTCTTTCAGATACATTTTCGACATGAATATAACCATATTATAACCATATAAAACGAAATGGGAGTTAAATACTGCAATTTGTAAAAAAAGAAATTACTCCTAACGTCATTGAAGTGGGACTCATAAAGTTTCCCTGGGACCCATCTAAAAGACCCCCCCCCCCCATTCTTACATTGAAAACCAATTTACATCACTGCACAATGAGGCCTCTCCAAATTATCCAGAATGCCGCAGCACGCTTAGTCTTCAACCAATCGTAGTCTGAAGACTCACCTCTTTAGACTCCACCTTAGACTTGAAGGCAGATGGGACACCGGCTGAAGTTACAGATGTGTTGATAATGGAGGTAATGAAGTGGAGAAGATCGGGTGCAATGGTCTGGAAGATTGGGGAGGGGATGGGGGTCAAGAGGACAGGTGGTGGAGGTCACTAGTTTTAGGACCTTGTCTGCTTTGGGACCTCGTCTGCATTGGGTGAGTCTGAGTCAGACACTTCTTTATGGGGAAGATGGGAAAAGGAGCTGCTGATGTCATCAACCTTCTAAAAGTATGTGTCAAAAGCGTCAGCTGAGAGAGATGAAGGTGGGGTGGGGGGGATTAAGGATGGAGGAGAAAGAAATCAGAAATGTTATAGGT
Organism: Protomyctophum parallelum; assembly: GCF_964188405.1. NCBI lineage: Eukaryota > Metazoa > Chordata > Actinopteri > Myctophiformes > Myctophidae > Protomyctophum > Protomyctophum parallelum. Next base: position 20,589,926 of record NC_139700.1, on the reverse strand, counting down.
TAGTTATTTTCAGCTACTGTATCTCAGTCTAGTCTATTGCTTTTAGAAACAACTTAATTTCTGTATAGTAGATTTGTCCCTTGTTTTGTTTTCTTTCTTGTTTCGTTTTTTCCATGTTTTTTGTATTTTAATTTCATTTTTATTATTGTTATTATGCTTTAACGGTGCTGTCTTCTATGTATGTGGGTTTGTATGTGGGGATGGGGGAGGGTTGTGGACGGGTGGTATGTGTATTTTGTGAATTGTTTTAAATAAAAATTAAATATATAAAAATGAAAAAAAGCAGATGAGATAGTGGAGAGAAAGGTTGGGTTTGCAGTGTCATGTGAGAGAGAGGGGAAGGAATACGGGGAGGGTAGAGAGGAGAGTATGGATGAACTCGAAAGCATCAAAAGTAGTAGATCTGCAAGCTCGAAACGCTGCTACTTTTTCTACTTTCGTTGGTTTTTAATTTGAATCCTGAAAAGTGCAAAGGGTTTCCACCCTGACAGAGACGATATACAACACACATTATGTTGGCAAAATTTACAAGCTAAGGGACGAAGACAGATTGATAACTTCTAACCCCAAACAAGGCTCATGAACGAACAGGAAAAAGACAATTAAGCTTGGAAACTCATATCACTTGTAAGTATAAATCATAGTTTAAGGAGGATTTACACAAGATGCATATGATGCGGAACATCTCCACTACACAAGCCACATCCCATATAAGAGCAGTAGACGCAAGTGGACCCGACATAGACCAGATGCGTAATTTGTCCAGATCCGCTTGTGTCTAATACGCTTGTATAGAATGCGGCACATGCACGGCTTCCATTCCGGATTCCTATTGGAAAAACGTGTTATAAAACGCTATGCATGTTCCTCTGCGCTTCCATCCAGAGACATGCTCTGGACTTAAATTTAGCTGACCCTGCTTCAATCAGATCAGGGATAAAGGCTAACGTTGTGTTGAGCATGTCAGTGCAGAGCAAAGGAGGTGAGTCGAGAGACAGAGCTCATTAGCATATCCCCGACACACCACCTCTTTCATCCTGCCGTTCTGAGCCATCTCGAGAACTGCTGATGATGGAACTATTTTCACAACCTCCACTCGATACCATTGACATGCCACATGCTTAGTTAAATAACAACGTAATAGCTTGCAAGACCAGGAATCCTATGAGCAAATGAGCATTCAAGTTGCACTTGTCTTAGGAGGATAAGCCTGTGTGAGTTTCTGATATGAGCTTTGTGGTCGTGTGCATGTGTGCTTAAGTCTGCTCTCCTATGCACAAATGCTGCTGGGGAGCAGATAACAGTATGAAATGCTGTTATTTCCTAATCTTATTCCTGTTCCCTCATGGTTTCAGTTAAATGCCTTGACCTTGAGATTCATCTCTATGATTTGTGTCGTGGTGAGACTGCAGGGGTTGTAATCATATAATTATATTATCATCACAGCGTTATCTCATTTCCATCCAAACCTTACATGTGGGAATTGGGATATTGCCCTATACAGCTAAGAAAGATGTTGGCAGAACTTGGCACTTGGCAGTACATTCTAAGTGATAATTATTTCACTGGTGAATTGAAATATCATCTGTGTTAGTTCACCATGTTCTTGTAGACCTTGTAGCAAACAAGTAAGTTGAAACGATGTGATATGCTGCAGTATTGTATACGGACTTGTATCCTGTAAACCACAAGTGACAGTATTGTGCAATGTTGTAAACTTGTCATGGTTTCTAAAGCTGTACTGACAGCCTTTTGAAACAGCTGTAAGGGCTTGTTTACCCCTCCCAGCTGGAAACTGTGATCTCAGCTCACTTTGCATAGACGATAGACCCCTTGAAATCCCTGCTTGACGAGGACAGTCAGTGCTCTGCAGTCTGCACTACGTGTTCAGCCTCTCCGTGTCCATGCGGCGGGACAAATCACTGTAGGCAGCCACAGCACACAAGTGGTTTCTCGGATGCCATTCTAAAAAACACTAAAGCGAATCAACTAAACCTGTTCATTGCTGCAAGTCAAGAATGCATCGTTATGCTGGAAGCAGTCAGGTGATTCTGCCAGTCAAACTGATCGACCCTCATTAGATTGATGCATTGCAGCTTGTATGGTCAGCCTGCACAAAAAAGCATCAGTGTTAATTTAACCATTTGTAATTCACAGAGTGTACAAATGGACCCACGAGGGTCCTGTAAACCACAAGCGACCCACAAGAGTCCATTGGATTACATTCGTACGCTCTCAGAGTGAAATGAACACTCTGGGTTTTACAGTGCGGCTGTCACCCCCCTAGCTGCGGTGTGACAAACTGGTCCAGTAATCACAGTGGTTGCTGCTGCTCTCCGGCTCTCTATGTTGCCTGCCACTGGTATTAGAACCCATCATTAGAGCCACATCCCCTCCAGATGGCTCCTGCCTCTTCTGTTCTCAATTGAATTGTCCTGTGTTTAGACTGTCCTCTGAGCTGCTCTTATTCCATTTTCACATCTTAATGTTTTTTTACTGTAGTAAACAAAACCTAATTCAATACAGGCCAGCCTTTCTGTATGGACCAGGATGGTGGTTAAAAGGAGCACTTGTTAACTGTATGGTCCGCTGTGGGGGTAGAAAGGGTACTGCACATGATAGAAACGTCTCTGTGGAATTGAATGTGACCAAGTGAGCTGTTGTTGTTCTTGTTGTTGTTAGCCACAGTTCATCTCCCCAGTCTCAGAGATGGATCTGTCTGTGCTTGAACGCTGAGCTAATGAGGAACTGGCGTTCACAGGAGTGTTTGCCAATGGAGCCCAGTGAAAAATGGCCTCTCACACTGCTGTAAGCTCAGGGATTATGATTATACTCTGGGGCTTCTTCGTGTGGCTTCTTCAGTACTTACTTTGTGGAGTGACTGATGCTGTGCTGGGCTCACAAAAGACACTAAAGTGATTTTTTTGGGTTTGTTATAGGTTGTTATAATTAATCAGGAGTTGTGTGTGTGTGTGTGTGTGTGTGTGTGTGTGTGTGTGTGTGTGTGTGTGTGTGTGTGTGTGTGTGTGTGTGCGTGTGCGCGCGCGCGTGTGCGTGCGCGTACGTACGTACGTACGTGCTTGCTGGTGTGTACGTGCGTGTGGTCTGCCTTGCTGTCAGCTTGCATAGTCTCAAGCTGATCAACTACGAGTGTCTGTGACTCAGCTGGGTGACAAAGGATCAGTGGGGCTCCTCCGCCAGCCTGTATGGAGGAGGGCCCACGCAGCGCCCTGCGTCTTTGTGCCTGTCTCTGCCACTTTGTGTGGAGAGAAACCCAGGCAAGCAGGCACTTGGTGGGGGGCCACATGGGAGGAGGATGGTGGCCATGGCCGTGAAAGAGCCTCAGCCAGTGGGGAGTTCATTCACAACTCCTTCTTATAAACTTCACTCCTCCCAACTCTCGACGTTCTCCGCTATGTGGGGTTTGGAATCCGCACGAAAGGGAAGCTATTGTCTAATGTCTATATGTTCAGGCTGTGAATTCAGTATAACAATCAATTTAATTGTCACATCACACTATTACAGGTGTAAAAGAGTGGGTGAAATCTTTTTTTGTTTGTGAATAGAGAACAAAAGAACAAAGAAAGATTACAGAATCCAGCTGCACATGGTCATGAGTAGGCCTAGAGCTTTGTGTCGAGTATACGGTAGAAGTCTAGAGTTGAATGCTGAACTGTAGTCCACAAGCTTCTGTTGTATCTGTTGCCCTCATCCAGGTGAGGGAGGGGAGGCCGGTGTGCATGTTCAGTGGATCTGTTTTGAAAATATGCAAAATGCCATGGGTTCAGAGTGGCACGTACGCCGTGGCAGGCAGCATGGAACAAATGTAGTCCCTCACCAATCTGTCAAAGTATTTACTGACAACTTCAGACATGCTTCTTGGAGTCCTTGGGGACATTTTGAGGCCTGTGGGGACCACAACCTGGGAGAGAGAGCTAGGTTTATGATATCCGAATACACTCTCACCAACTGATGTCCTGTCCTTGTCTTCTACAAGGACAACTTAACCCATTTTCAACCTATCTTCATTATCACTATTCACTAGTTTTGCACGGGCCAACGGGTCGGGCTGAGCCAAGTCAAGAGTAAGACATTTAACTATTGACGAGGTGGGTTGGGGCGGGATAAATAATGTATAATAGAATTTCACTTGTCCTGCGAGGAAGTGTGGTAAACAATTCAAGAGTGCACACTGCAGCCTATTGGACTGTTGTGGAGCTGTGTGCTCAGCTGGGCTTCACCACTTCCACGGTCGGCCTTACTCTGCACACAGCACGCGTGCGACAAATTAATGTCAAGTTTAAAGAAGAACAGTTATACCGCCATTCCTATTCCTTGTCCCAGATGGCATTTTGGTCAAAACAGCGTTTTTTTGACGGCACTGAGCCGGCGATGTGGAGCTCTCCAGAGCCCCGATTTGGATTCACATTGTAAACAAGGCCTGTCTCGGCTCCGTTGAGCGTCCTAGGATAATCTACTTCCGGTAGACTGGAACTGTGGCTTTTCAAAATAAGAGCTCGACTGGAAAAAATGCTGGCGTGAATTAGATAATTAGGTCCTGTATAGTAATCTTATACTATAAAGAAACTAATTACATTTACTCAAGTACTGTACTTATTCTGATGCAAATTACTTTTGTACTTTTTCTCAAGTCATATTTTGAACACAGTTTATATTGTAGTATTGCTACTTTTACTTAAGTAAAAAGTACTTTTTCCACCACATCTGTACACACACTTAATACTATTAGGATTTTGTTGGGAACGTAATGCTCAATCCATTACTTTTCCATTGTGTTTATCACAGGTGTGTGCTGTAGGTTGGTGAGGTCAGTATACCACCCGCCAAGATGGTGGCCTTGTCGCTCAAGATCTGCGTCCGCCAGTGCAACGTGGTGAAGACCATGCAGTTTGAACCATCCACACCTGTGTACGACGCCTGTAGGATCATCAGAGAGAGGGTTCCAGAGGCCCAGACAGGACAAGGTAGCAGATGGCTCCAGCACCTTCAAGTTTCATAACATGATCAAAGTGGGTGGGCTTTAGGGGTGCAACGGTTTATCGAACAAATGGATGATATGGCCGATCCTGCAAGCTCGCAACGAGCTGATCGTCTATTTTTGCAGTATGAAATGCAGCTTAAAGTTGTATTGTTCACCCAAAAAAATACTTTTGAGACCCTGAGGCGAAATGGACATAGTGGCCGAATTTGGTATTGCAGTGTGGGCCCAAACACATGAACGCGCTGGTCCGTTGACTATCATTGTGCACGTTCATGATGACACGTGAACGCTGTTTCATACGTGAACACAAGTGAACACGTGCAATGATAGTCAACGGCAGCACGTTCATGTGTTTGGGCCCAATCCATCCCAGAATGCACTCTGTTCCTACTCGGAAGGAGGAGTGAAATCGCCTCATGCGCTTTAGAGCAACTTAATGCAAGTGGATGGGAGGAGAACTTGGGTGCCGTCTCTATTCATATATACTCTAAGCCGTTAACAGCAAGGTAAATGAAGCTCAGTCTTCATTCACTTTCTCACATCGCGTCGGCAGGGTCTCGAACTAAATCACTCCCAAAAACCTTTATTCCTCCCTTTTTTTTTTTTTTCTTTTCTTTTTTAAATTTCTCTCTCACTACAGCTACATCATAGGCCTATAGATAGATGTTATTAATCTATTTCCTGCATTATTTCACCCACGATTTATCCAGTGATAATTAATAATTATAATTGACCCAAATCCACCCAAACTGCGGTTGCGCATATATGTACGGGTATTGTATAAAAAAAGCACTTTTGATTATTAGATGCATTGAAATGGAATCAATAAAATTGATTCTATTTAATTCCAATTCAATAATTGCTTAGAAAATATCGTTGCAGCTCTATTGTTGCATCATCTTACATGCTCTCCCTCTCTGTCCCTTTGTGTTTAGCCTCCGATTATGGCCTCTTCCTGTCCGACGAAGATCCTAGAAAAGGAATCTGGCTGGAGTCTGGAAGAACGTTGGATTACTATATGCTGAGAAATGGGGTACGTTTGAGTTATTTCTGACAAGGGGATCTGGAAATATTCATCCCAGATTCCGGGATTATTCTGCCTCCCTGCATGTCAAGGACGATCAAAGATGACTGCCTGGTTAACTAAACCCTATATATTTCATTGACCGGTGTCCCCCCGGGGCCCCCCTCCTTTTTGTGTGTGTGTGTGACAAATCTCTTTGGTGTAGAGCTCACAACACGGCACATTGTGAGCTTGTAGATCTGCTATTTTTGCTGAACATTCACCTCACCGAATGTTCGCCTATTATGACATGCCCATATTAGGATTTAGGGAGGCTAGGTTTCATGTGGCTAAATCAAATAAAGGCCCTTTATTTTATTTGTTTTTATATTAAAGGGATATACGTGTATATGTTTTCCTTGCCGTGGTTCTCAGGACATCTTGGAGTACAAGAAGAAGCAGAGGCCGCAGAAGATCAAAATGCTGGACGGTGCGGTTAAAACCATTATGGTGGACGACTCCAAAACGGTCGGAGAGCTGCTTGTAACTATATGCAGCAGAATAGGTTAGTGACACTTTCCCCCGATACAGCACACTCCAATCTTGTCATCCCATCGGCCTGGCTTGAATTATTCATCCTCCCGTCTTATTTTTAGTCCAAGGCATATATGCACCATAAACCACACATGAGGGGGAAAAGTCTCCCCCATGTCTCTGCATTTATTCCATAGGCTCAGCTCAAGAAAGCATTTTTATTAAGTATTGGTATTCAAGAACATTTGCTGCACGCGTCATAAAGTTGCAGTTTGTCTTTTTTGTTGGTGGTGTGATTTATCAAGATATATGCAGCTTGCTCCTCCTAAATGATGGAGTGTTGTTGTAGTGAAGGCCTACACTGTACAATAAGGTATTCCTTGAACGGTACTGTACATTTAAATTACTCTAGGCCGCGACCAAGTTCAATTGGGTGTGGAGAAGAGGGACGCGTGTCTGACAGATCTCTTTGTTGGCCGGTGTTTGTATAGAAGCCTTTCTGCTTGGTTTCTTCCCCTTCTCAGAGCTCCAATTTTAGTATGCATTGCTGGATAACAGCATTGCCCCTGTTAGTACCAAGGGCAGGTGGAGACCAAGGAGATAAAGAACAGGAGAAGGAGTAAAGGGGAGAGAATTGATTTTCTCTTGCATGTCGGGTCTGGTCGGCACCTTCTCCTGAGAGCTCTCCTTCATTTACTCTTTCAGGTATCACCAACTACGAGGAGTACTCCGTCATCCAGGAGACGACAGACGACAAGAAGGAGGATGGAATGGGAACGCTAAAGAAGGACAGGACTCTGCTGCGTGACGAGAGGAAGATGGAAAAGCTCAAAGCCAAACTCCACACAGACGATGACTGTAAGTGCTTCCTAAAGACGCCCCACAGTGTGGACCATATCTAGAGATCACTGCCCTTGATGTGTTTTTTTCTTATTATTAATAATTATTAATTAATCGACCCAACAGCATCATCTGAACGTGGGCTTAATCACTTAAGTCAAATTTATAGCTCGGCATATCAAAGTTTAATTAAATTAATACCGTTATCTTTTCCCCAGGGGACATCAATTACATTTTTGAAATGTGTGAATATATAAATCACCCTCTCAACTGTATATAGAGATGGTATCTCTCTTCTCAGCAAAAAGCAGTGCAAACGACGGGCCCCTGTGTGTACCGTCAAGAAGTTCACATGGCTGTGATTAATCTGGCAGATTGTCTAAGTATATCCATCAGACAGTATGTCTGTGTCTATCTGTCATCATCATTCATTTTGCCATTGATTCATTCATTCTTCCTCTGATAAAGGCGTATTTGACAACATATCCACTTCTGTGATAGATATAATGTAGTACTTTAATGAATGAAGTGGAAAAGGAAAGTCACTTTTGAGGCATCGCAGTTCTTATTTTTCATGTATCTTTCAACAACATCAGACAAAAGGAGTCAGCAAAATCCTCATGGTCCATTTCTTTTTAGGTCATATTGGCCATTAATAATTTGAAGTCTTTGCTGTGTGTGTGTGTGTGTGTGTGTGTGTGTGTGTGTGTGTGTTTGTGTGTGTGTGGGTGTGTGTGTGTGTGTGTGTGTGTGTGTGTGTGTGTGTGTGTGTGTGTGTGTGTGTGTGTGTGTGTGGGGTAACGTATATATGTTGTTTTGAGAAACTGTGTGTGTGTGTGTGGGATAACGTGTATATATGTTGTTGTGTATGTGTGGGGTAACGTGTATACAGTATATGTTGTTTTGACAGTGAACTGTGTATGTGTGGGGTAACATGTATATATGTTGTTGTGTATGTGTGAGGTAACGTGTATATATGTTGTTGTGTATGTGTGGGGTAACGTGTATATATGTTGTTGTGTATGTGTGAGGTAACATGTATATATGTTGTTGTGTATGTGTGGGGTAACATGTATATATGTTGTTGTGTATGTGTGGGGTAACATGTATATATGTTGTTTTGACAGTGAACTGTGTATGTGTGAGGTAACGTGTATATATGTTGTTGTGTATGTGTGAGGTAACGTGTATATATGTTGTTGTGTATGTGTGGGGTAACATGTATATATGTTGTTGTGTATGTGTGAGGTAACGTGTATATATGTTGTTGTGTATGTGTGAGGTAACATGTATATATGTTGTTGTGTATGTGTGGGGTAACATGTATATATGTTGTTTTGACAGTGAACTGTGTATGTGTGAGGTAACGTGTATATATGTTGTTGTGTATGTGTGAGGTAACGTGTATATATGTTGTTGTGTATGTGTGGGGTAACATGTATATATGTTGTTGTGTATGTGTGAGGTAACGTGTATATATGTTGTTGTGTATGTGTGGGGTAACATGTATATATGTTGTTGTGTATGTGTGGGGTAACATGTATATATGTTGTTGTGTATGTGTGAGGTAACGTGTATATATGTTGTTGTGTATGTGTGAGGTAACATGTATATATGTTGTTGTGTATGTGTGGGGTAACATGTATATATGTTGTGTATGTGTGGGGTAACATGTATATATGTTGTTGTGTATGTGTGAGGTAACGTGTATATATGTTGTTGTGTATGTGTGGGGTAACATGTATATATGTTGTTGTGTATGTGTGGGGTAACATGTATATATGTTGTTGTGTATGTGTGAGGTAACATGTATATATGATGTTGTGTATGTGTGGGGTAACATGTATATATGTTGTTGTGTATGTGTGAGGTAACATGTATATATGTTGTTGTGTATGTGTGGGGTAACATGTATATATGTTGTTGTGTATGTGTGAGGTAACGTGTATATATGTTGTTGTGTATGTGTGGGGTAACATGTATATATGTTGTTGTGTATGTGTGGGGTAACATGTATATATGTTGTTGTGTATGTGTGGGGTAACATGTATATATGTTGTTGTGTATGTGTGGGGTAACATGTATATATGTTGTTGTGTATGTGTGGGGTAACATGTATATATGTTGTTTTGACAGTGAACTGTGTATGTGTGGGGTAACGTGTATATATGTTGTTTTGACAGTGAACTGTGTATGTGTGGGGTAACGTGTATATATGTTGTTGTGTATGTGTGGGGTAACATGTATATATGTTGTTGTGTATGTGTGGGGTAACGTGTATATATGTTGTTGTGTATGTGTGGGGTAACATGTATATATGTTGTTGTGTATGTGTGGGGTAACATGTATATATGTTGTTGTGTATGTGTGGGGTAACATGTATATATGTTGTTGTGTATGTGTGGGGTAACGTGTATATATGTTGTTGTGTATGTGTGGGGTAACGTGTATATATGTTGTTGTGTATGTGTGGGGTAACGTGTATGTGTGGGGTAACGTGTATATATGTTGTTTTGACAGTGAAGTGTGTATGTGTGGGGTAACGTGTATATATGTTGTTTTGACAGTGAAGTGTGTATGTGTGGGGTAACGTGTATATATGTTGTTTTGACAGTGAAGTGTGTATGTGTGGGGTAACATGTATATATGTTGTTTTGACAGTGAAGTGTGTATGTGTGGGGTAACGTGTATATATGTTGTTTTGACAGTGAAGTGTGTATGTGTGGGGTAACGTGTATATATGTTGTTTTGACAGTGAAGTGTGTATGTGTGGGGTAACGTGTATATATGTTGTTTTGACAGTGAAGTGTGTATGTGTGGGGTAACGTGTATATATGTTGTTTTGACAGTGAAGTGTGTATGTGTGGGGTAACATGTATATATGTTGTTTTGACAGTGAAGTGTGTATGTGTGGGGTAACGTGTATATATGTTGTTTTGACAGTGAAGTGTGTATGTGTGGGGTAACGTGTATATATGTTGTTTTGACAGTGAAGTGTGTATGTGTGGGGTAACATGTATATATGTTGTTTTGACAGTGAACTGTGTATGTGTGGGGTAACGTGTATATATGTTGTTTTGACAGTGAAGTGTGTATGTGTGGGGTAACGTGTATATATGTTGTTTTGACAGTGAAGTGTGTATGTGTGGGGTAACGTGTATATATGTTGTTTTGACAGTGAAGTGTGTATGTGTGGGGTAACGTGTATATATGTTGTTTTGACAGTGAACTGTGTATGTGTGGGGTAACGTGTATATATGTTGTTCTGACAGTGAACTGGCTGGACCACAGCAGGACGTTCAGGGAGCAAGGCGTAGAGGAGAGTGAGACCCTGCTGCTCAGGCGCAAGTTCTTCTACTCGGACCAGAACGTTGATTCGCGGGACCCTGTCCAACTAAACCTACTCTATGTTCAGGTAAACTTATCTCTTATTACATTTGAGAGAATTCCACGCCCACAATGCAAATAAACACAATTGCAAATGGTAACGTAGCTTTGTGTGCAATTCTGATCGCCAAGTCATATACCATGACGTACAGGTATGCGGAGCATGCAGAAGCGCCGTTTACGTGAGATTCTAGTTTAAATACATACACATACGTACTGTATACGCACACGTGCACACACACACACACACACACACACACACACACACACACATACAATGCTATCTTCCTCCACTTTGAGGGGCACTTCTGTTGCACACGACTGTCTTGTCATCTGTGTTGAAGGCCAAGACCTTAGTTTTCTTTATGTTCAGCTGAAGTCCCACTCCTAGGCATTCTGTTTTGACTGCCAACATGAGCGCACAGGTTTGCTCAGCAGTGTTTTGAAGTGAGCGTGATGTCGCTGGCCTAGTCAAGGTAAATAAGTATGACAACTGGTACACGACAAGTCCTCCTGGGTGTTAGGTTGAACCCGAGCTCTTCTTCACGTCCAAAGATTACCTTCTTCAATGCTTGGTCGAGTAGAATAATTAAGAGTTGGGGAACAATGCAGTAGTTTGGCAAGGATTTTGAACTCACCGTCAGGTGAGTTGACCTTGGCTCGAATATAGGACCTGCTGATATCCTTGCAGTAGCTTCTGAGGAATGCCGTATGCCCTCAGAATGCAGATAAGTTTGCCTTTTTTACTTAGCAGGGGGTCTAGCACAGGCCGAATAGGGTGTTGAATAATCCTGTTAACCCCTTTTGATTTAGCAGGGGGTCTAGCACAGGCCGAATAGGGTGTTGAATAATCCTGTTAACCCCTTTTGGTGTTATAACCCTTCTGGACGGGAACCCCTCTTGGGGTTCTGTACAGTATGTACAGTATTCAAAAATTAAAGATATTTGATGCTGCTATATAAATATTTGACATTTTTCAGAATGGGTTTATTTTGGCAGGAATTGAGCTGAAGCTGATGCCTCTGTAGTTGTCGCGTTGTGTGGTGTGTCTAGCTGTCACAATTGTGTGTCTCAAATGAAGGCAGGAAGTCAAGCGGAAGCGACTCCTCCATGTCTCTCGCTGTCACTCAAGTGACTACTGGCCAATCACAGCGCATCTTTTCCGGGACTTATGTTACGCATGCGGAAGCTTGTTTACTTCCATGAGCCACCTCCACTTCTCTACCATAACGGTAACAGTTAGATAGATCTCTCACTCAAAAGTCAGTATAACCTTTATTCTACCACGTTGTAGTGTAGACGTAGTAGAATGAAGGCACTCTTGGCCAAATTGTTAAATATGGCTGGTTCAGGCCAGGTCAGTCTTGTAGCCCTTAACCAATAAAGTATTGCTTAGTTCGTAGTTCAGGCATGCAGGAACAAGCCAGACCGGTCAACACTCATTCACCATCCTATCACATTGGCTCACAATCCTAATGGTTCCATCAAGCAAGACACTCTTTCATGCTGCACACTCAGCATAGCCGGTAGCACTATACTGCAGCTTGTCAGTGATCAGGCGTGACCGTATAACACACGATTCTGGCTTCACTTCACTGGCTCCCCGTTCGCTTCAGAATTTATTTGAAGATTTTATCATTTGTTTTTAAATCACTGAATGGTTTGGCACCTCAGTATCTCAACGAACTTCTAGAAGTCTACACTCCCTCAAGGTCATTCATTGCGGTCTGCGGGCCAGTTGAAACTTGAGGTCCCAAAGACATGTTTAAAGACCAGAGCTGACCGAGGCTTTTCAGTAGTAGCCTCCACATTATGGAATGAGCTCCCCTCCCATATCAAACTGGCCCCCTCTCTACCATTGGCTTTTGATCCCGTTTAAGATGTGGTCTATGCTTTGTTTCACTGTCTGCTGACGCTGCTGCGACTTGTATTCTTTAGTGATGTTTCTCCTTATTTTACAGTTTTTTGTTGTTTTTCTGTGTTTTAGCTATATACGGTACAGTAGTGTATTTAGCTTTTAGATTTTCTGTGCAGCACTTGCATTGTAAAATGTGCTATATAAATGAAGTGGATTGGATTGTATTGGATTGAAACTACCTCCTCCTCCTCCCAAGCCTCGATCCCGTAGTAGCATTTTTGATCTCAGAGTCTATGTCATGTTTAGACCGATTGTTCTTTAACATCATGGAAGCAGAGCCACACCAGCTGAACAAATACAATGCACTATCATTGCAATAAAGGGGTTAATCTTAATGAAAGTTCTACTTGACACCGAAGAGCATAACATTAAAGCATAAACTGTAGGATTTATCCGTTTCCCACAGGTTGGGAACTGTACTTGTGGCTACTTAGGATGCGACCGCACCTCCGGGTTACAGGATCTGAGGTTCAGCTGATCCAGTCTGTGTGACAGATCTACCACAAGTTAACAACTGTTCACAAATTAGTACTGTACTTCAGCAGGACAATCTGTGGGTGGGCATTCCCAGTCCGTGTTTGTGTGTGTGTGTTTGTGTGTGTGTGGTTGGGTTTTATTGCCTGTTCTGGTTCTACCAGAGCTGTAAACCCACGAGGAGCTGGCGGCTCCGTGGGGGTAGTGAGGGGTAGCTGAGCCCCGCGCTCCACCAGTCAGTCTCTGCTCACCACACGCCTCACTGCCTACAAATTAGTTCCTCCAGCCGCGAGGTGGAGAGGAGAGCTTCCGAATGACACCGATGCTAACAGAACAACGTGTAAGAATATATGCGTACCCGTCAACAGATGCACACACACAATCGTAGTCATATGCATAAACCCTGTCAGAGAGAGAGAGAGAGAGAGAGCAGAACGCTTTCAAAAGTGCACACACAAGCACACATAATTCATGGTGTGAATGCAATGCATACACATATTATGCAAATTTCTTCAAAGCAAATCCTCAACCCATGTTGCAAAGCAGGAATAACTGTGAGATAGAGAAACACACACGCACGCGCACGCGCGCACTCACACACACACACACACACACACACACACACACACACACACACACTCAGTCAGAGAGACACCCACCATGTCTCAAACACGCACCGTCATTCGCATTTTGACTACCTTCATCTTTCTAAGCTCAGCTGCCTTGGGAGTTGCTGACTGTATATCTATAACCAGACATCCAGAGCCTCCCACTGGTACTTGCCCCCCTCCTCCTCCTCCTCCCTCTGTCTGTTCCTGTTTTAATCTCTCTCTTTCTCTGTTGCCCTCATTTTTCCTCTCTTACAGCTCGCCCTATCTCTACGCCCCTCCCTTCCCACACACAATTCTGTGACACAATCGCACAAGTCCCCGCCCTCTTACACTGGCAGTGTGTCGCATACATCGTGACCTCCTCATGGAATGAACACGGCCTCATATTTCCTTTCACAATAATGCGGCCACCCCTTGTCTCTCCCTTTGCCCTTCACTATCCATCTATTGCCCTCCCTCCCGCCTCCGCCCAAGCGTCGCACAGGCAGATCACATAGCGTCCTCACAAGGCTGCGACTGCAATTTGTCACTGTGGTAGAAAAGGGGGGTCAGGCAGAGCAAGAAGAGAGAGGCCTTTCTTACTGTTGGCCTCCATGGAACATACATTCACCCCCTGACTTCTGCACGCATCATCTCCAGGACATGAACACACTATTTCTTTGTTCCTTTCCTTTCCTTTCCTTTCCTTTCCTTTCCTTTCCTTTCCTTTCCTTTCCTTTCCTTTCCTTTCCTTTCCTTTCCTTTCCTTTCCTTTCCTTTCCTTTCTATAGATATGCAGCATGGGCCTGCATAAAGTTATGAGTTATCTGTTTGGATGTATGGGCTGTCACAGCCAGAAAGTAGCTTTTTGCCAGTCAGTAGGCGTTCCCACATCTTCCGGGTATGATGATGATGTCACGCACCTTCTATTATATTATATTTTCTAATTTCAGTTCTCTCTCTCTCTCTCTCTCTCTCTCTCTCTCTCTGAGTCTCTCACTGTAGCTTTCTATCTCACACACACACACACACACACACACACACACACACACAAACACACAGTATTTCAATGGCCTCATTCTCGTCTTAAACATCCTTCACCTCTATTCACCCGTGACCGTCAGCAACTCAGTTAGTAGTAGATTATAATATGGTTGTCGTCATTCTTTTGGGTGCGTTTGAGCTCAAATGTTTATTAATGATGTGAAGCTCCCGTGATCTCAACCATGACCTCCCCCACACACACACACACACACGCGCGCACATACACATTCACATACCGTACAATACACGTACAGTATACTGTGAGTGTCCACACACACTGCCTACGCGCTTCTATTTCACATTCCCCTTGTGTCATATACTGTACTGTATCTAGAACGGAAGGACAGGATAATCCTCCATAGTAACAGCATTACTGGGTGGGGGTTCATTGCTTCAATCATATTTCCTGCAGTTTACAGTAAACCCAATGTGTTACACTGTAAAATTCTGAGTGCAATTTAGTAGTACAGAGTAGTAGTAAAAAGTGTATTTTGAAGAAAACACACTATATACTATACTATATGTATGCACAGCAGGGCCTACTGTATGTAAGTACTGTAAGTTGTATCATGATCCAAGGAATCCATGGAAAATAGATGTATTGTATGGCCTACTGTTCAAGTTATTCGCCAAAACGCTGGTCTAGCGCCACCATGAGGAGATTTGAAACATTTGGGATGGAGGTTCTTCCTTGGCGTAGTTTCCCAGCATTCAGGCGCTGCATTCATGATGCAAAACGACCACCCCCACAAACTTTGGAAGGCAATCTATCGAATCCTAGCCAAAGGGAATGTTATACAAGAAATGTGACAGCTAGATCACACAGGGTACAGGGTACATATTTTCATTGTATGACCTACAGTTCAACAGTTGTAGGCCAAAACGTGAATCTACTTGAAAAAATTAGGGTGGCATTTCCTTGGCATAGTGGAAAATTCTGGGAATGCGTGCAAAGTTTCACAGCAATTGGACGCTGCGTTCATGGTTTGAGGCATTTTGTTCAAAACGGGCCACTCTTTGGAAGTCAATCTTAGCCAATCATGAAGGAATATAAAAAATCGGACAGATCCGTCTTGGTCACATGACTATAGAGATTTGTTTCGACAAAATCTGTAGGACTATTTTTTAGGAAGATTTATTTTTGGTCTATTATGCCTTCATTGATAGGAGAGTAGACTGACAGGAAACAGGGTGAGAGATGGAGAGTGACATGCAGCAAAGGTCTTCAGGATCGGGATTCGGACCCGCAACCAGGGGGGCAGTCAGACAGATATTTCGTGAAGCCACTAAGGAAATTGGGACTTCCTGAAAGTTCATATAATGGCATGTTGTGGCGCTGTCATTGGGCCCAAAAAAACCATAGAGGCCCATGTATTTGGGCCCAACTTCACCTAGACTGTATTACCTTAATAAACATGGACATGAATACTTTCTGCTTCCAGTCACTAGTTTAAAGTCTAATTTATCATGTCATAATATTCTTTTTGGAAAATTAGGGTCCCATTTATAAAACAAATGACCATAAAGTCGCGTATGTCCTGATGGGCGTGGCTACCGTTACAGTCTATGAACGGGAGCCACCCCCCGTTCAGTCAAAATAAAAACCAACGAAGAGTAAGGGGGGAAGTCCCGCCTCGTTGTCTGGGCCAGCCAATGGCCAGCTGGGCCAAAACGGATCTGGAAAGATGGCGATTTACAATGCAAGGAATTACAGGCTTCATTTTACGTCCATGTTAGACCCGGGGAACGCTTTGTCCATATTTTTTACAGTCTATGCCTGCAACACGATGTCAGGCTAGCATTGCAGCTTAGGGTGTGTTTTGCAAAAATCTGCTTCCTGGTAGCGCTATAACAGGCTGTAAATAATGTTTACAAAAAAACAGATGTAAAAAATGAGTTTTTTGGGGGATAGGGAGTGTGCGTACAGTTTCACGCCGAGTGGTCCAAAGGTGCAGGAGATTAGACGGACACTCGGACAGGGTTGAAAACATAGTCTTGGCCACACCTTTGGCCTGGTGGAGACTAATTGTTAGAAATAATAAATAACCTAAATAATAAATAACCTACTATTCTTTCAAATTGCTTTTATTTTTTTGAAATAGGACATTGTAGAGGAGGTGTCACATTTTATAAGCAGCCATCAAGCATTGTGTTAAGAATGGCCATGTACATTGTACAGACCATTTGCAGGTATTTCTTAACAATTAACATTGATTTATTAGTGAGCGTGTTATGTTGATAGAAGACAGCTTCTCAGCTGTGTCACTCAGCTGTGTCACTCAGCTCGTTTCTCAGCTGTGTCACTCTGTCAGCATTTATTTTTGATGGGCATGGTGGACTAGTTGACCTAAGCGTGTCTTAGCCCCTAGGGCCTAGGCCGTACGTGTCACAGCCTCTGATGTCCTGTGGCTCAGGTTCATGTGCACAGACCCATGTGAATGGCCTGCAATCAGATGATATGATATGATATGATATAGTACTTTATTGTCAGTTCACACTGAAATTTGTCTTGCGACACAGCAGCCAAGTATGCAGAAACACATATACAAAACACAAATAACAAGACAATTTACATACATAAAGACATGAGCAATATCCACCTCTTAGATTATCCTGTGGCTACTACATCTCCTGATTAAGCCTCAAGGTCGACTGGTAGACAAAGGACCTCTTTAGTCTGACCTTATTGTATGCTGGTACACCATATCTCCTTCCTGAAGGTAGCAACCTATATTCTCCATACAACACATGCTTAGTATTAGAGGTGATATTCCTTGCTAACCTTAGGATGCTGTTATCATATGTGGATGTATAAAGTTTCTGAAGTTGTTGTCCAACAATCTTTGAACAATTGTTCAGTTTTTGTTGCAGCAGTTGTGACTTTAGGGCTGCAGACAAACTTCCATACCAGGTGGTACTACAGTACTGAAGAACACTCATAATAACAGAAGTGAAAAACAAACGAAGAATCCGTCTACTAGCACCGAAGGATCTTAGACGGCGAAGGAAGTAGATTCTTTGCTTTGTTTTCTTACACACTGAATCAATCTGATCTTTCCATGACAAAAGATGGTCTATTACTACTCCTAGGTATTTGTACGAACATACCTGGTTGATCGGTTCACCATGACTAGTAATGGGGGATCTGTGTATCTCTGGTGGTGTACCAAAAACAATCTCTTCTGTCTTTTTTGTGTTAATGATGAGAGCATTGTTATCACTCCATTCAACCACCTTATTTACTCTGTGTTGGTGCAGTCCAGGATCACTGGAACTATCTAGGAGAGAAATCGAAACTGTATCATCTGAGTATTTTAGAATGTATTGGTCTGGTGTGTCAGTGCGACATTCAGACAGGCATTCCTCAATACGACAGCTTTCAGTATAGAGGGTGAAAAGTACAGCTGAGCTCACACAACCCTGGGGAGCACCAACATTAGTAGTTAATGCTGATGAGAGGGTTGTGTTCACCTTCACCCTCTGTACTCTGTTAGTAAGAAAAGAAGCATACCAGTGAATTAGGTATGGATTCAGTTCCAACTGTACCATTTTTGACACTAGTATATCAGACTGTATTGTGTTGAAAGCTGAAGAAAAGTCTAAGAATAGCACTCTCGCATGATTCTTATTTGACTTATCTAGGTGTTTTGTAATTAAGTGGACCAGTGTGACAACCGCATCCTCTGTACCGCAACCCTTTTTGTAGGCAAACTGACTGGGGTCGAATTTGTCTTTGGTTATACTGACAAGTGAAATCAAGTGATTTCATAATGACTGAAGTGAGAGCTATGGGTCTGTAATCCTTATGTTCTTTTGGACATTGGATTTTGGGTAGTGGTTTTATGTGTGAGGTTTTCCAAGACAGGGGAATTGTGTGTGTGTCTACAGAGGTTTGGAATATTGGTTGCCACACTGGAGCCAGCTCAGATGCAAAGTGTTTGAGGAGAAAAGCACTGCATTCATCTGGCCCATTAGCTTTCCTTGTGTTAGTACACTGAAACACTTTCCTTACATCCTCTTCAGAGATGGTAATTCTGTCTGAGGGGGCAGGTGTTACAGCCTGTTACAGATCTTGTGCCACTACAGTAGCTTTGCCCACGACGGCGAACATCTCTGATGATCCCTGTGTGGAGTGGGGCCAATCAGGAAGGATGTACTCTAACTCTGTGATGGACTGTTCAGGTTCCTTTATGTCCATAAATATTGTCCTCCTGTATGCCATAGGCTCAGCAGATTTATTTGAAATGATCAGTGTTGAATTAATTTCCCTTCAATAAGTAAGAAACATCCGTACACTAGTTTATAGAGCTCCACAAGAGTTTATTTATTAAAGCAAAAAGCAAAACATGATGTTTGCCTTGATGCCTTGACATTCAGCACCTGGCCTAAATACAGGCAAGAGATGTGCACCCAATCTTCTCTGTGAATTGTTGCCGTCAATAACAGTATTTCCGGTATGCTGTATTCTAGTTGGAGATCGTTTCACTGATCAATATGAGAAAGCCCTGCTTAAGTATTATGACATCAGAATGAGCTGAGCTGGGCCATAGAAACACTAAAAGCTCTCATGGAGGCTTTCTCACTGTCAGCTAGATTCTCAGCAAAGGTAGCCATTAATCTTGCAGCACGACTGCAAGATTGTGTGTGTGTGTGTGTGTGTGCGTGCGTGCGTGCGTGTGTGCAAGAGATATAAAGAGAGAGAAAGAGAGGCCAGTGCTGTGTGTGTATAAATATAAATTAATATAGTGTATAAATGCACTGACATTAAATGGATCTCTCTGTATCACGATGCAGTCCCATGTCATAGTTCATAGAAAAGCAGTCTGTCATTAGAGTTATGGATTACAAACTCAGGACCAGATATGTGAAGCTGGTAATGTTTCGTTGCCATCCTTTGCTTTTTAAATAGACTTTATTGAAAATCATTCAGGGTTTAAAATCTATGCATGTGTTGTGATGACAAACCACTGAGGCGGTTACATTTAAAAGGTTAGAAATTGCTTTCATTGCTGCATACAAACCTCATTTGATTCTCTCACTGTGAGTGAATTAATCTAAAGTTTTCTGTTTGCCCCGTGCTTGTCCCTCTAGTACAAATAACATTTATTCACTTAGCAGGCACACTCTCTGAAGTGACATTCAAAGCATGAAATGAAGTGCTCATTATAGAGCTCTGTACCTGTGAATCCAGAGTAATTCTCATTCCTCTCTCTCCCTCTCTCTCTTTTTAGGCGAGGGACGACATACTGAATGGCTCCCACCCGGTCTCCTTTGATAAAGCCTGCGAGTTCGCCGGCATCCAGGCTCAGATCCAGTTCGGACCCCATGTGGAACACAAACACAAGCCTGGATTCCTGGAGTAAGCTCCCCCGTATCAGAGGAGATGCATTAACACTAGCGTAGGCCCCCCATTCCTCAAATACACTGCGCAATGTATTGTACTTTCACACGTTCAGTGCACAGCCATCCACATACCGTCATTATCTAGCTTGTAGTTTGTTTTGGGGCCCATTCCTTGTGGGATTTCCTCAAGCGGAGTGTTCAAGGGTGATGTCAGCTGTTAGTGCTGTGCCGTCTGAAACGGTCTGTAGGCACCGGGGCAAGAATGACCTCATATGTGGAAATATGTTAAGGAAATGCATAAGTGTAACCTTGTAAAAAAATGTGATTTATCTCTGTGTAGCCTGAAGGAGTTCCTGCCCAAAGAGTACATCAAGCAGAGAGGGTCAGAGAAGAAAATATTCCAAGTATGTACATTGCAGTCCTGCTTGGTGTAATGTAGCACTTTAAAATTGTTGCACTATATGTGGGAAATGTATATAATGCGTAATGCAATGATTCTCAAACACAAAAGGATTTGGCTGCGGACCCACCTCTGAAAATGTTTTGTGCCACGGATCCTCATGCAAGATTTGTGTTCTTAAAATGTTTCAAAAATATTCAAAATGTTTTACATTTTGTCCAAGATTGTTTAGAAAATAGCTCATGTACTGTATATAGGGTTAAAGTGGTTAAACTGATTTTGATGCTTTATTTAAAAACGTTTTCAGAACTAATTTGAGAACCACTGGCATAATGCATATATAACACATATTAATAAATTGTTGTAAACTTTGCGTTCTGTCCAGGATCATAAGACCTGTGGAGAGATGACGGAGATTGAGGCCAAAGTGAAGTATGTGAAACTTGCCAGATCCCTGCAGACCTATGGAGTGTCCTTCTTTCTGGTGAAGGTAAGGCACAACACCAAGTAGGCCTGTCACAGTTATTACAAAATCGCAGGGGTCAACAAAGTCAAAGGAGAAGGTCACAGTCAAGGTCGATGTAACAATTAGATGTAATGTGTATTTCAGCATTTTGATTAGAGGTGGTTTTGTTTTAGTTTTTCTATTTTCTTTGGGCTGAATATACTTTGTTTATTTTATAAACAAAGTATCAGTCAATCAATGTAGAGAGACGGTAAACCAAGGGACAAAGAGAGAGACTAGAGACATGCGATGGTCGACTGCGATCCCAGGAAGCATACAGTATGGGCTGTGCACTGCCACAGAGATGGTTACATTTGGCATCGGTTTGATGTGATTAAAGTCAGGGTAAGGGTCTGAAAGGGTGGTTAGCAACTGTGTTTCCATGACCTTGCAACTTGTAGAAATTGTTTACTGGTACCATTTTAGGACCTACAACCCAAACAATAATATATTACGTGTTCATTTTAACACATTCACAATAAATGCAGTGTTAGCAGGTTTAGGATGATGAACCATGCTGAATGATTACTGGTCCCTGGTTCAATAATTTTCACCTTTGCTTACTCTCGCTCTCCATTTCCTCTGTGACACCTTTATTCTGTCGCCTTTATTGACACTGTTGCGTCAAAAATAACATATGTCCCACAAATATCTGCAAATAATTATATTTACTTGTAAATGAGAATCTAGACTTGAATGTTCTAAATTATTATATCATATGCACACCTACTTGTTATATCTAACAAACTGTGTACTATGGTAAATGTCCATCAAAAGATGTTATACACGCTTTCTAATAACAAATGAGCTATTGCTCAACTATTGCAAAACCCTGGTTTTGCCATGTAGCAGGGTGCGCATGGCTTTGAAACGGGTGGTAATGGCAGTTTGATGCTGGCGTTGTCTTATCTCACTCTTAATGGGCTATAAATGGAAAGTGCCATAGTTAAAGTGTGGCATGTGCATGACTGCATATCCCTGTATGTCTATATGTGTGAGAGTTTGTCCGTGTTTGATGAAGAAAGGTAGTGATGGGAACCTTAGGACGGTGTTTAATAATTCACTCCAGCACTCTCTCTCGCTGTCTTCTGTCTGTATGTTTGTATGTCTGTCTGGCAAAAGAACAGAGCTCTCCATTTGTGTCTGTCACTCATCAACCACAGCAGGTTCCTAGAACAAGCCATCTCCTGCTGTAAACTTCATCCATATGAAAGTAAATAATCCTGTGTGCATGCATGCATGTGAGTGTAAGAGGGAGAGTGCAAGAGAGAGATGCTTGTTTCAGGCCAGTAAAAGGCTTCTGACATTGATTCAACTATCTGTTGTAAATTCCTCTACCAACAGATGTTCACAAACCTTAAGCAAGTGTATAAGATATGATCTTACTAGCCACCTACATTTAGACTCTTTCTTCCTACCGTGAATACAATTTGCATGGCAATGGTGCTCGAGCAATGTACGGTAACCAGAGACAATGGAAGATGTGAATAAACCTCTATACATAGCTACTACAATTCGAGGGACAATGTTATCTGTCCTTGTTTTAAAAAGGTATCACAGTCAAACTGCAATACTTAATGGCCTTTGTTCCCCTTATAAAGCACAGTGCTTTGACCCTGAGCTGACAACAATAACCCGAAGACGTGGAAAAGGCATGTTCGCCTCCCCCGCCTCCCCTTAACCATTCATTTACATGGCATATCGCGCAACTGTAGGAAGGCCAAGTGTGGGCTCAACCATTGAAATAAGCTGTAATGGATTTTTCAGTGGGCCGATTGGAGGGCATCGGAGTCAGGCAGGCAGAGCGAGCTGGTAGGAAGCATCACCGCCACGCTGCGTCTGCCGACAGTGACTAAAGCCTGGGGGAGAGACCCCGCTCACTAGATCAGCAGTTAAACAAAGCTGAACACTACAGGGTCGCTTCCCATCCACCCCTCTCTTCCTTCTCTTACGGTTGGGCTTCAAAACCACAGATAGAGCATGCATTCTGCCAGCAGCAGCACAGTCATAGATAGATACTGTCTTTTGTTCAGTGCCTTCAGTGAATCATCCGTGTAGGTGTACTTATATATACTGTCTGATGTATTCTCTCTGCACAGGAAAAGATGAAGAGCAAGAATAAGCTGGTCGTGCGGCTGCTGGGGATAACCAAAGAGTCGGTGATGCGTGTGGATGAGAAGACGAAGGACGTGGTACAGGAGTGGCTGCTGACCACGGTCAAAAGATGGGCGGCCTCCCCCAAGAGCTTCACCCTGGTACTACTGATTTACTCTCTTCAACACGTACAGAATCAAGACTTTATACACGCACGGCCTCCCCTTCATTTGTATTTACCACGTACACTTCGATACAGCTCCACATATAAACATCTCATCTCACCCAAAATTACATTTTCCAATATAAACAACATTCTAGAAACTGTTGCGGCCTTATTTCACCTCAGTCTACCAGTCCTGCCAGTCTGCTATTAATATTTCATCAGATTTTTAAACTAGATACCATGGGAAGAATGTATGTTTTATTCAACTGAGAAATCTTCTGTTTTGTATTTCCGCTGTTGTCAACAGCCCCTCTCTGTCACTTCATGCATTGTCTTATATACACAACGCTTTTTAAATCCGATGAATGCTCAAAGGTACATCTGACAACTTTAATTTGGATGAATTATTACAACCTTGCCTCAGTAGATTGCTTTAAAGTGATTCTGAGATTGAGTACAGTACATCTTATTTTTTTAATCAGTTCTTTGAAGAAGTTGGATCTACAGCGGGAGCCATTCAGTTCCCCTCTATTCATTAGTTGTACGCCAGGACAGTTTATTCAAAGTTTCGCCTTCAGTAAGTCATGTTTCTGTCTGTCCTGGTACAGTAGTGGCTGAGAATGTTAAAAGTGATGGACCTCAAAAAGCTACTGTAAAACAGCGAGCCATTGAGGACACCAGGCTAGACTGTAACCCCTCCTTGTGTCTTCATCATTATGAACAGGACTTTGGTGAGTACCAGGAGAGCTACTACTCCGTTCAGACCACAGAGGGAGAACAGATCTCTCAGCTCATCGCTGGCTACATCGACATCATTCTAAAAAAGGTACATTTGTTGCAAATAAAATAGCTTATAATTTGTGTGTGTGTGTGTGTGTGTGTGTGTGTGTGTGTGTGTGTGTGTGTGTGTGTGTGTGTGTGTGTGTGTGTGTGTGTGTGTGTGTGTGTGTGTGTGTGTGTGTGTGTGTGTGTGTCACACACACTAAATTGTTTTGTGTTCCTCTTCTTTTGGCTGCAGAAGCAGAGTAAGGACCGTTTTGGTCTGGAGGGAGATGAGGAGTCCACCATGCTGGAGGAATCGGTCTCCCCTAAGAAGTGAGCAGGGTTCTTATACTAACTACTACAGGGTCTTTGCACTGCTAAAGCATGGTAGTATGCTGACCAGCCACATTCATCCAGCACAGCCTACTTATTCCTCATGTGAATTTAAACCTGCAGTGTTTAATTGTGTATATACTGTATAATTACATTTCTGCATGCCTAGCACACTGTCAACCCCCCTACCCCCAGAGGAGGAGTAGTGCTGTAGCTAAACACACAAACAGTTTTTCGAATTAGAAAACCATGCAACATGTTTTCTCTGAAAGCTGTATTCCAGTAGAGACTGTGGACCATTGCTTTCTCTAATGCACGTTTGGTTCCTAATCCCCATACTGGCACTGGTAACGCAACAACGCTATCATCTTGTTTCACAAATAAGGAAGGCATGATTGCTTCCATGTTCTGTCATCATTTTTCATCCCTCAGCTGGCTGCTGTCTCTCCCAATATTGTGCGTTGTACTAGCTTAGCTTCTCAAGGCTCAACACTACAGATGGAGCTGTGTTATTCTGTCACATGGAGCTCGGAGAGTATTGTTGTCACTGGAAGTCTCCAAGGCACAGACTGGGCATCATATCCCGGGCCGCTGATGGGCCAATTGAGTCAATGTTGTGGTTCTCAGCACAAAAAACATAATTGCCGACGTGCTGTCTCTCTAAACAAGCCATAATTAACCAATAGTGTAGAGTCTCTGGCATCTGTCGAGCAGGGGAAAAGCAACATGTTTTTCTGTGTGATATTCTATTTGACCATGCAGAGAAAATAATAATTATGATGATCATTATTTCCATCACCTATAATCCATACTGACGAATGCATTCATTTCTCATTTCTCAACTAATCCCCGGATTTGCTAATTATACAAAAATAAATATGGCCAGCTGGCAAAAAATAACATCATAACCAGTGTTGAATGAATGAGCTCTCCTTTCTCTCTCTCTGTCAACGGAGAAGTGAATGGCTGCAAGCAATGCCGTCGTGTCATGGTGTTACGCGAGAATCAATTACCCATCATGCTTTGCAGTCTGTGGTGATTGCGTAATGATTATAATGTACCGGATTCAATAGGTCACCTGCACTTTTGGTGTGACACACACGGCTCTTGTTTACATTCCGTTGTCAACATGTGTGCTGACAACGACAAAGATTGAGAGAAGACGGATAGTTTATCCTTTAGTAAGGCTGTGGATGTATTCACACTATTTTTAGATTTATTGTGGAGGAGATCAACGTTAATGCAGCATCTTCACAACACTGGTAGGCTGCTTATTTCTTCCTGGGTTTTAATTGTAGGTAACGCAAAATAACGCAAAATTAATCTAACAAGTTACTTTTCTCAGAAGGTAATCTTGTAACGTAACAGGATTATTTTTAATGGCAGTAATCCAGTAACCTAACGAAGTTACTTTAGAAAGTAACATTACCCAACATTGATCATAACTACCCTAAATAATCATTAAAGTCCATAGCCTTGGCTGG
The DNA here is from genome assembly GCF_964188405.1 of Protomyctophum parallelum. Taxonomy (NCBI): domain Eukaryota; kingdom Metazoa; phylum Chordata; class Actinopteri; order Myctophiformes; family Myctophidae; genus Protomyctophum; species Protomyctophum parallelum. Next base: position 20,564,047 of record NC_139700.1, on the reverse strand, counting down.
CGACTGGTTATTAAAATGTGGCTCTAAACAAACATTAAAAGTCCATAGACTTGGCTGGCCTATGACGTAATTTCAGAAAGCCATGCATTGGAGGGTCTAGCGCCCCTCAAAAACAGAACATACTACCACAATTATTTAAAAACATTTTCCCATGATGCTGCTGGCTGCACACACACACACACACACACACACACTTGCTCTACGAGATATTCTATCTAGCCAAACATCACCACAGAGACACCCATGTGAACATTGTGTATGATTGGTCAGAAAGTCAACGTGCCTGTGATTTATAAGGCAATGAATGTACCATGGACAGATGATTGAGGAGGTTATGAGATACAAACCTCTATTATCCCTATCTGATGGAATACAAACAACAACCAACCAGATGGCAATTCATTAATGATGGCAGTGGCACACACTTTGTCCACTGTGTCTGTTGCCAAGAAATGGCGTAATTCTCAAGACAAAGTGTGTCAGAGAGTGATGTAAACAGTGTAGATACGGGTATCCAAATCACCTTTCCATCACTTTATACGGTGAGGGGTTCGGTACTCAAAGCGGAGTATACCAAGTATAAAACAATTTCATCCTCGGAGACCTGTTACAAGGGTGTGCTGCAGGCTGGCCATTTGCTCTGATGTATTGTATATGTGCCTGGCTTAGACGACTGTGGAAAAATACATTCCTGCTGTACTGTTCTGAAGCTGAGCTGCTTTAAAATTACAGAAAAGGGAAAGAAAGCTCAATACACTCTTGCATGCACTGATTCCTGTTTCTGTCGCACTCTTTTCCACTCTGTCCATGCTTTAGATCCACAATCCTGCAGCAGCAGTTCAACCGGGTGGGCCGCGTGGAGCACGGCTCGGTGGCACTGCCCGGCATCATCCGCTCTGGGTCCATCGGTGGACCCGACTCCTTCAACATGGGCACCATGCCCTCTGCCCAGCAGCAGATCACAATGGGGCAGATGCACAGAGGACACATGCCTCCCCTGGTGAGGATGGCAAGCAATATGAATAGGGCCACGTTGTGAGAGCTAGAAAGAGTTCTGGAGGCCAGCACTAAAAGTCTGCATACTGCCGTTTAAGGGCATCACTTGAATTGTCTTAGTCAAACACGTGCACGGCATCATAGACAAATGGAAATCATCGTGGAAGTATGCAAAGCATTTTGATCACATGATTGCATTTTGCAGTTCGCATGAACTGTACTGTATGTCTCTGTACAGTAGTTTGCATTTGTGGGCAAGATATTGTGGTGAGGTGTGTAGTATGCTGTATGAATACAGAGTATACACATAATATGGGTTGTATTTCTCAGAGCTTGGCCCAGCAGGTCCTGATGGGAACCATCAACAGTAGCATGCAGGCTGTGCAGCAGGCCCAGACTGACTTGGGACATGTGGATAACCTGCCACCACTGGGCCACGACTTGGTGAGTTCACCCAATAGGTCTCCTTTAAAGGTTTCATGACATTATATTCAGCTGCAATGAAAACAGGCAAGCAGGCCTCAACAGTGACATCTGCTAGCAAATTCCTGTCATATATGGTATTTGTGGTCTCTTACCTCACAGTCCACAAGCAAATCAGAGCACTTGTTTGAGCCAGAAAACCCCAGACCACAGAAAGTCTACTGAATGTTGAAAGTTCAGGTTGCTTGGGTGCAATTGAGCTCAGAAAGCCCACCCACCAAAAATTTGAACAATTACAAAAACATTTTGTTTCATGTCACAATCCCTTTATGCTACCGTACACTGTCAATCTAACCGTGAGTGTTTAGAAAAGAATACAGGTCCATTTAGTTACATTTTACACTCTCTGAATTACAAATGGTTAATTGGCACATGATTTCATGCAATGCACCATGATACAACACTGTCGTTCTACTACATTTTTGACGATGCCTCCTATGTCCAGCTTTTGGTGTATGACTGTATGTGCTAACACACACTTTGTCCTACACATACATTGATAATGAATGGACAATTTTGAGTGTTCGTGTTAACACAAACATTGCGTAACGCAAACATTGAAGACGAAGGACGCAAGTTCTGATTGGCCAGAATGTGATGATGTATGATGATGTACGATGATAAGATCTTCCTTCACTTCACACAGATGTGATTTTCACTTTCTAGCCTTCCATACAGTATGAATTTCTTAGCTTGTTTGCTCAAGCTAAACGTTAAGCTTTTTGGTATGTTTAAAGTCAGGATCCAAAAGAAGCTTAGCTTTCCCTCTGTTTCTCTATCTCGTTATCTCTCTCCCTCACGCTTCCTCTCTCAGTGAGGCGATGTGTTTAGCTAAGCAGAGACCATGCAAATCATAAAGCATTTATACTCTACTAAAGTCTATGTTGTAATCTTCATATAATTAACTGTATAAATATGCCACTGCACTTACAAGGTAGTGGGAGTTGCGTAGTCCAAGTCCTTTAAACCTCTACGAAAGTTTATATGAGTTGAAAATCTTCCACTGTTACTACATCAGCTATTAAGCTGGCATGGGAAAATGAGCTGGGGACTTCAATTTCAGACGAGCTCTGGGAAGACAGCCTTGAAGAAATTAATGCGTGCTCTATCAATTCCAGACATTGCCTTATCCAGTTTCGAATCATACATAGACTCCATTATTCCAAATTAAAATTACATAACATATACCCAGATATTTCTTCGCATTGTGACAAATGTAATACAATAGATGCAAATCTTCTTCATAGCTTCGCCCTTTGCCCTCGGATACAAAGATATTGGATTAAGATATTTGAGACGCTCTCTGATATTTTGAATATTCATATTGACCCCGATCCTGTACTAATAATTCTGGGTTTGTCAGACTCCATGCCTATGTTGACGAGAGCGCAGAAACAACTCTTCTCATATGGTCTGATTACAGCGAAAAAACTAATTCTGACACACTGGAAGAAGGAGGAGGCTCCTGCATTTAAGCACTGGTTAAATGAAATGACTAGTACACTTCATCTTGAGATAATAAGGTATTTCCTGAGAAACAGGGAGAGACAGTTTGATAAGGTTTGGCTGCCCCTTGTCCATTACCTGAGTAGAAACAATTAATAGACAGGATACCATTGATATGGTTGACTGTACGCCATTTTCTTTTTAGATGTTTTCCATGAGCTTTCTATCATCTTATTTTAGTATGCAGTGTCACTGAGCAGTATGGGTGGGAGGGTTAAGGGATTTCTTTCTCTTTTTTGTCTGGTTTATTTTTTCTTTCATTTTGTTTCATAAAAAAAGTATTTCATATCATAATGTTTGTAATAATTTATAATCTGTTCAATAAAAACATATTTGACAAAAAAAGAAAATCTTCCACTGTGATGAAAGTCAAAATAGCTTTGCTTTTTTACTCCCACACCTAAAGGCATCCAGGGTTTGGGTTCAGAACAAAGTGGATGAATCCAAACATGAAATCCACTCGCAAGTCGATGCCATCACCGCTGGCACGGCATCTGTAGTCAATCTCACTGCAGGTATGTGTCCAGTCCGTAGAATACCATGCTATCATTTTCTAATTTCCATTTCCATCCCAGCACCAGAATTATTATTTGTAAAGCCTTTGCTGGACGAAGCTTGAATGGACTTTAGGGGAGTAACGATATAGTAACTGTATCGAACAATCAATTTTATTTTCAAGTATCGAAATGTAAACAGCAACATTGACTTTGTATCGTATCGCATCGTTTGTCAATGCAAATAATCGGTATCAAATCGTTTTGCAATGCAAATAATGGATTGTATCAATACTAAATAGTTGTACGTTGTATTTAGCAATTTTCAGAACAAAAAAAAGAGGGGGTTAATTACTACACTTGGTCTATCGATAAATGTGTGTATTCTCTGTGTTCATGTCAAGGTATGGGTTTGTCCATTATGTGTTCGAATACAATGTCTATGTATTTGCCAGAGAATCACTGTGTTTACTTATCCATATTTATAAACTTTCCCTTAAAAAACTGCACTATCCACACTTTTCACACAGATTACATTTCTTTGCTAAATAGTTACTGTATAGATTTTAAATCATTGAATCGTATCCTACTGTATCGCCATAATGAACCAATATCGTCCATGTATCGTATGTATCGTCAACCATGTATTGTGATACGTATCGTTTCGCTGTAAAAATGTATCGTTACACCCCTAATGGACTCGAGCCGTTTTTATTTTGAACAAGACATGTTGCTCATCCTAAATTACGAGCAGCTCCAGGGTTGAAATAAATGAACACATTTTCCAAGATGATGTCAATCCCCCACTTAGGAGCAGCCCCTGAGTTCCCCTTTAATAATGGAGCATTTCCCCATTCACTCTGATGAATATTTCCGTTGATGAATAAGTCCCTAACACGTTGTCCCGAAGCTCAACTTGCCTGGCAGCATCAACCCCCTGCTCCCCTTGCTGCACATGGCACTGTGACAGCCCAGTTCCTGCCAGTGTTCTATTACCCAGCCATCTGTTGGATGGCACTTAGAAGAACTCCCCGAAACCATCCAATAGAAAACTTTTCCATCTCCACGCTCACTTGCTTCCTTCTACGTGCTTATCTGTGCAGAACCATGTCAAATGCGCCTCTAATTATGACACCGACGCTGATTTGTGTGTTATTATATCACACGCAGGCTGCCCTGTGGATTAGCCTAAATCGCTGCTGCACTGGTAGAAGCTAATTGAGATGCGCAGCGGAGTGTAGTTCTCAAAGTGGGGTCCGGGGACCCCCAGGGGTCCTTGAGGGAGTTCCAGGGGGTCCCCAGCGATAGTTTGTAACCAAATGGACCCTTATGGGTCTGTAACTCTGAGTGTACACCTGTCAGAGTTAAATTAACATTGATTTTACAATATAAATTGGGGTCTCAGAGATAGAAAGACCATTAAATGGGGGTCCGTTGCCTAATTCATGTAAAACTAGGGGTCCTTGACATTAAACGGGTTGAGAATCACTGCTAGAGCCGTAAACATCTTCTCTTTTGGGGGTCCCTGGCACATCTCTTCAAATGGTCGTCCGCAGGCTAATTAGTGTCAATTTGGGGGTCCTTGACATGAACAAGTTTGGGAACCACTGCAGTATTTGATAACAATCTGTTGTCCCACAGGTGAGCCCACAGAAACGGACTACACAGCAGTGGGCTGTGCCATCACAACCATCTCATCGAACCTCACAGAGATGTCCAAGGGCGTGAAGCTGCTGGCAGCACTCATGGACGACGAGGTGGGCAGCGGGCACAAGCTGATGGGCGCTGCCAGAACGCTGGCGGGGGCCGTGTCAGAACTGCTCCGATCGGTGGAGCCTGCAGCTGCGGAGGTGAGCTGACACAGTCATGGTTTCCATTCTCATTTCCATCCCGATAGTCACAAATTCCTGCATAACCTTGCAATGCAGATATCTACCTTGCAAGGTAAGGCAAGACTTGCATTATCTCTGCTGTCGGGAAGAAACCACCAACTCCAAAATGTTAATTTTTCAAATGAAAAATATACATTTTCAGGAAATATTATATTTTGAAAACAAAGCTGGTGTTGTGACTTTATATATTGTCAACTACTTCCATGAGAGGGGAAGAGGTGGTGGAGTTAGTTCCTATAGCAGACAGTTTGAGGGTCCAATGAAGTGAATTTAAATTTGTTTTTATATTTAACAATATATTTAATTGAAACGGTTTTTTTACTACTTTTCATTGGTTAAATGGTTTTTAACCAACACACAGACGTAAAGGGTGTTCAATAGCACTGATTTAGGCTATGCAAAAACATCGAAAACCTCAAAAATGGAGTTAGGTGGTTTCCTCCCGACAATGATTTTTGGAATGCCCTAATGAATATGCATCGCAGTAGCAGTTACTGCTATGATGATTTTTTTGAACAACGGCCCCTGAGTCACCTATTATGCTTTGACTTATTTTCTGTCTATGTTTACAATGTCTGATGTCCTTGTAAAATTATACATGAATGGTAGTCTGCACTGAATTCTAGGTTACCAACAAAGGGTTAACTTCAAAACAAGCTTTGTTAACTCATGGTCTTATGGTTTTTAGGCAGGGGTCAGGAGCAAATGCAACTTGTTTCAGACAGCTGAGGGGCTGAACAAGCCTGGGATAATATACAATAGCTGGAATTGATTATTCTAAAGACAGATGAAGAACAGCCACTCTTGATAGTGTGCAGTCTACTGCACAGTAATCATCCTAGTCTGTTGGAGAGATTGTAGGGGCTTCCCTACAATCTCTTCAGCAGGCTGTGTGTGAAAGAGCAAGCCCGTCGGTCCACCGCATGTTGTTGAATGAGACTGTGGTGATGTCATCCCTCCAGCCCAGGCAGACGGTGCTGACGGCGGCAGGAAGCATCGGCCAGGCCAGCGGGGAGCTGCTCCGTCACATGGGGGAAGGCGAGACTGACGAGAGGTTCCAGGTTGGACACCACCCACACACGGTTCCTATGACATCCACCTCCAAACAGGAAGATACATACATACAATCACTATGCACGCGTGCATACACACACACACGCACACGCACGCACGCACGCACGCACGCGCGCGCGCGCACGCACACGCACACACACACTTGTGTAACCAGGGCAGGCTTTATTATCAAAACAATATGTGTGAAGTCCATAATGCTTTGTCAGGGAGAAAAACCTCAAACAATTGAATTGGCCAGCTAGCAACAATGTCTCTCACCCTATACAGAATGACACTTGACACTTTTTTTAAATAAAATCTAACATACAGCATAGTAATTAATTAATTCAACAGTCGTCATAATATACTGTAGCTCTTAACCCATTTTGGGCGGGAACCCCTTTTGGTGTTTTAAAGCATTATGTTATACTTTAGCTTTTGAAAAATAGCAGATCTACAAGCTCATAGCGTGCCACCAAAGTGGTGTAGGTCTGCTATTTTTTTTAAATCGTGAAAATGTGCCTCAAATCTTTGAATATATATTATTACAGAGTGAACATTTTAGCTCAAAACTTTGCTTCTGGGGAGGTCCCTGGAACAACATATTTTCAGATGGGGGGTCAGAGGCATATTACATATAATTTACGGGGTCCTTGACATGAAATATTGAGCACCACCGATACAGAAACATAAGGTTTTTCAGATTTATTTTATTTTATTTCGACGTCAGGCCTAAATGGGTTCATTTGATTTGCTTTCTAAAAGGCAATGTATGTGATACAGTAGATCCTTGTCCTACAGTATGTGTGACCTTGAGATGCCAACACTCTGCCGCAGACAAATCAATATGGCATGTAAAGCTAGTGTGAGCACATACAGTACATACCCCCACCATCTATTGTTATCTACAGTATCTCACACTCCTCTTCATGTATTGTTCATGTAAATCTACACCTTGCTTGCATAGTTGGTTTTGCAAATCCATATTTCAATGGTGTGTTTTTGTATTATTACTTTCTTTGGCAAATGAATGTCCTACTTTGTTCGACAAGAGTGTTATGCTTAAAGTAGCGAAAATAGACGATCTGCAAGCTGAGCTATCATTTTGAAAGCACAGACTTTTTACAGGCCATTCTTTGTTGTCAGGCACATCAGTGCACAGCTGTTCATGGTGTTTCAATGAAGGCATCTCAATGAATGTGTTTCAGGACATCCTAATGAATCTGGCCAAAGCGGTGGCCAACGCAGCTGCCATGCTAGTCCTGAAGGCCAAGAACGTGGCCCAGGTGGCCGAGGACACGGTGCTTCAGAACCGCGTGATTGCAGCTGCCACTCAGTGTGCCCTGTCCACCTCACAGCTGGTGGCCTGCACCAAGGTACACATCCTCCTAACCTTGTTCCACTCGGCAGCCATGTTCTACATCAGTGGTTTATAACCTTTTTCGTATCAAGGTCCATGATTTATTCAGCCTTTGAGCCACAGGCCACCATTTGATGACATTTAGCCTCAAAAGAATATTTTGTTATCGTTGGATAAGATTTTGTCCACAATTCCATGCTGTATTGATGTTGGTACCATTAGGAGAGATAACAGGCCAACCTTGATCCAAATAACAATTCTTCTACATTCTCTAATTGTGTAGACTTGTGTAGAGTTAAAGATAAGCGTCCATTAGGTTACCAACTCTCCATCATTTACCTGGGGACCACCTTGAACCCCCTCAAAGACTACCAGTGGTCCCGGACCACTGGTTGTGAAACCCTGTTCTAGCCTGGGGCTCTGAATGACATAGCTAGATCACCAGCAGCGACGGCTCCAGAAAATTGTGACTGGTGGGAATATGGGGGACTGGCTATTCAGGGGGGGGGGGGGGGGGGCTAATGAATTTTGGTTTACATAGAAGTTTGTTGGGAGGGGGGCCTTAGGGGCTCTGGGACGACTCCCCCCAGTGCCGTGCCTGATGACTAGGATTCTACTGGTATACAGGAGCAGCTGCAGATTTTGTCATTTGTCATACTTTCTCCAGGTAGACGGTATTTTGTTTCAGCCATTTGAAAACTTGTGATATGCGACATTCTGCATAATGAGTACTTTTACTTTTGGTACTTTAAGTACTTTTTTAACTCCAGAGTCCAGAAGTTTACTTGTAACAGAGTATTGTCTACATCGCAGTATTGATACTTTTACTTGTTAAAGGTATATTCAGTGATTTCACTCAAAAAACCTTAGGTTTCGTTTTTGGCTGTGGGACTGATTTCGTCCAATCAGGATAGAGTCAAAAACGAAACCTAAGGTTTTTTGACCCCCAGGGTTAACTGGGGACAGGGAGGAACTCCTTATATGGCCAGCACACTCTATAGTAGGGAGGATTATCACAACAAAACAAAAAAATAAGTGATATTTGAATTAAGTGAAATCACTGAATATACCTTTAAGTAAGAAATGTGAGTACTTTTTCCACCACCACCACTGCTAGGTGGTGAGCCCCACCATCAGCTCCCCGGTGTGCCAGGAGCAGCTGGTAGAGGCGGGGAAGCTGGTGGACCGCTCGGTGGAGACGTGCGTCAAGGCGTGCCGCCTGGCCACCGACGACACTGACCTGCTGAAGCAGGTGGGCACGGCGGCCGGTGTGGTGAGCCAGGCTCTCAGCGACCTGCTGCAGCACGTCCGCCACTACGCCAGCTGCGGGGAGCCCATCGGACGCTACGACCAGGCCACCGACACCATCATGAACGTCACCGAGAACATCTTCACCTCCATGGGGGATGCTGGTGAGTTCGTTGCCTATGTCCAGCTTTGAGAGTTTGTGTAAACACAAACATTGAATGCCAATGGCCCGGTTTCCCAAAGGACACATGGTGTAAGAGGTATGCTGTAGCACATGCTCAGATGCCCTCTAGGCCGCACACAGAAGCCTGTGAACATAGACATTCCGTGCATAGATGTGCCACGCAATGGTAGGCCTCAGGCCTCAGGTCTACCATTCTGAAATTTAATTTAATAATATTTGGACTGCTGGACAGCTGACAGTAAGCTGTCTTTACTCTTAAAAATAATAAAAATAATATATATATATATATATATATATATATATATATAATATAATATATATATTATATTTATATTTAAATATAATATATATATTATATTCATGTGTATATATATATATATATTTTTTTTAAGAGTAAAGAGAGCCTACTGTTTGCTGTCCAGCAGTCCAAATATTATTAAATACATTTTCAGAATGGTAGACCTGAGGCCTGAGGCCTACCATTGCGTGGCACATCTAATCTATGCACGGAATGTCTATGTTCACAGGCTTCTGTGTGCGGCCTAGAGGGCATCTGAGCGCTACACCATACCTCTTACACCATGTGTCCTTTGGGAAACCGGGCCATTGACAATGAATGGCCAGTTTTGAGTGTTTGTGTAAACACAAACATTAATGACAAAAGTGAGGACGCAAATTGTGATTGGCCGGAATGAGATGATGTATGATGATATATGATGTTAAAAGCACCCCTCACTTCACACGGGTGTGATTTCTTTGTGGTGGGGGTTATTTTTTGTAACCGGACTTTGCCAGATGGGGGCGGTATTGGGTAACCATGTTCCCCAACACAGCAACCATCTGGGACCTCTCAGGGAGTTCTCCTGCTCTCCGTGGTCTAACCAATCAGTGTGAGCTAAAGGCGGGATATGTGCGAAACCGGATGTGAAGCTATATAGACACGTCAATATGATTGGTTGTGTTTGCACGCCCACACGGTGATAGACAGACGGTCCCATCCAATCATCTACCAAGTATCTTGAAAAAAAGGAACAGCCCCGTCATCGAATTTGCTTCCGAGATCCCAGATCCCAATAAGCTGTGAAACAAATTTGTGTAGCAAGCTTCTTGGATCTGGCAGCGTCAGGTTATATTTTTTGAGGGCCCCCTCCTATACCCAGCTTTGTGTGTACCCCATAGCGATGATTTGATTGGCTGAGCAATGTGTGTACTCCATAGGGATGATTTGATTGGTTGAGCTATATGTGTACCCCAAAGCGATAGCCAGCTTTCTGTGTCTATTTGTACCACGGAATTGAGAATAAAAAGTGAGGACAGAAAAGTGAGAACGGCAATTGTGATTGGCCGCAATGTGATGATGTGTGATGATGTATGATGATAAGAGCGCCCCTCACTTCACACGAGTGTGATTTTTTTTAAACGTCGCTCAGCATTTGTGTAACTAATGAACACATCTGTGGCTATATAGGTTGCGTTGCGTTGATTGACACTGCGAGCACTTTCGATTAAAGCCTTGTGATTGCGGTTTTGCTTTGGTGTTCCATCAATGTGAGTTACAGCCCTGGTCGCTCGCTATTAGGGACTTTAAGCAACGACTGTTTTCAGGACGGCTCCGCTAGGCGGAAGTACGGCAGCTGTGACGCAATCGCCGTAGCTGTCAAAATCGTTAAGCAAACAGCTGTCGGCGACGGCGACATTGGTTAACACCCCGTCACGCGTCAGCTAACTTGCCGATATTGCTTAATTCTTACATGCGCTGGACATGATCAGCAGTGGAAAGATGAAGGTGCTGGAGCAATATGTGATATTCTAAAACTGTTTTAATAAACATGGTTAATATCTATGACATATGGTATTAGTGTTATCTTTTCATTAAGAGCATGCCAACACATTATCAATCTGTGTAAATGTACTGTATGATAGCTATAATTTCAATAAACATGGTTATGACATGGCGTAGTAGACACTACGTGTAAGTGTAGGTTCTGCCGTAGTAGAAAGGGCTGCGACGGAGAGCAGGTTTATGTATCAAGCACTGATCCATTTCCGGTTGCCGGAGCCGACTGCCGTAGCCGTCGTTGCTTAAAGTCGCTATTATCTGAGGACTGCAGAGTCAAAAGGAGTAATAGCTCAAGTCTTTTGGGGGTTTCCAGCCTCTGTTTCACCATACTGAATCCCCCCCTCACCCCTCTCCCCCCTCCAGGCTTTCGATGGACTCCTGATGTATTTTGACTGAGAGGGACTCGAGAGTGGTTTCCCTTTTGGGAAGATTTTCAAAGCTTGGGGTATTTGTTATGGTTCGGGACATGAGGCTAAAGAATTTCCCAAGAGCCAGACAGTCCTCAAGGGCTTGTAGAAAACATGTCATCCTAAACCACTAGAGAGCTCCTAGTCTGGTCTCAATCAGCCTCACGGAGGCTTTGAAACTTAAAAGGAAACACATGACCTAGGCATTTTTTGGGGGAGGCCAAGATAAATTTCTTACGTAAACCATCAAAGAACAAACACCAGAATGAAGTCCATTCACAGTCCATTCCAAGGATATTGAGTATTACAGTATATTCCACCCAGGGCAGTGGGATAGGGGACTGTGAAGAAAGATGAGATTTCTTTCATAAATTGTTGTGGCTCAGGTTTTGTAGGTGTTGTTTGTTGAAATACATATTTTTATTGGCCAACTGTGGGAAGGCACATTACCTGCCACATGTACCATGTATTTCTGAAATCTTAATTTACAAAGGAAAACATCCTCAGTGTTAATTCATCCATTTGTAACTCATTCATTTGTAACTCATCCATTTGTAAACTAATGGACCTGCAGTTAACACATAGCATTGGCTATTAAAAAATAATAGATATACAAGCTCACTTCGTGCTGTGCTGCGAGCTTGTAAATGTTTTGTAATTTTTTGAACATTATTATTTTTTAATCCTGAATGTGAAAATGTTGTTTTAAAGGCATTTAGTAGAATCAGTCTCAGGTCTTACTGATTAAATTTACTTGATTTGGGTGTGTATGGGGAAGATGATGAGTACAGGCGTAAGTAAGGGCACTTGGAGATGAGTACAGCCATAAGTAAGGGCACTTGGAGATGGCTGAGGTATCTGTCTAGACTCTAGTCTAGCAGCACTACAGTAGCAAAGAAATATCCCAGTGATGCATAGGTTATGGTTTTCAGATAGGGTTAGTGGTGAATTCATTTGGGGGTTCTTGACATGAAAATACACCTCAGATAAGAGAGAGAACTGCTCTTATGTCATACTCAAGCGGTGGGAGACTCCACCCTCCTGAGTATGACATAAGATGAAAATGGCCAACCGCAGTAGAACACTGAAGCTGCCGTTGCCTGCTGGACAAATCTGCTTCTACCGCTTGAAACCCTAGTGTGCCTGCTCGGTGCTCACGTCTTCCACATTTTGAGCAAGGAAGGAAAATGCGGAAGTAGAGTGTTTTCCGGGTGCTTTATGCGCTAGTGAGCAACTTTCATTGAAATTAATAGGTGGGGGCGGGGCTGTCTGCCGACTCTGCCCTCTAGATATACCTGTATATATCAGTGTCCTGTCTTGCTGCTGTTTGCCCAGTAGGAGGTATAAATGGGCTTAAGTCTAAACTCTGCTGGTGTGTGTGTGTGTGTGTGTGTGTGTGTGTGTGTGTGTGTGTGTGTGTGTGTGTGTGTGTGTGTGTGTGTGTGTGTGTGTGTGTGTGTGTGTGTGTGTGTGTGTGTGTGTGTGTGTGTGTGTGTGTGTGTGTGTGTGTGTGTGTGTGTGTGTGTGTGTGTGTGTGTGTGTGTGTGTGCGTGCGTGCGTGCGTGAACAGGGGAGATGGTGCGTCAGGCACGGGTACTGGCCCAGGCCACCTCTGACTTGGTGAACGCTATGAGATCAGATGCCGAGGCTGAGGTGGATGTTGACGGCTCTAAGAAGCTGTTGGCCGCTGCCAAACTGCTGGCCGATGCAACAGCCAGGATGGTGGAGGCTGCTAAGGTACATTTATGATATGTTTGCAAATTATGAAATCAGTCCTCCATGTGTCCTGTCTGTTAAAAACCCACATCCAGTTTTTGTGGTGATTTTCATGGAGCTGACCTATTCTGACATTCCATATCTTTTTTCTTTTTCAATAATATTTGTATTGATTTTTACATTTTATGACAATGACAAAGACAAGACAGGAAAAAACAAACAAAAACAGACAGCTCAGCTCAGACACGTTGTGGAACAAAGGACACAGTCATACACATACAGTATGACATTCCATATCTTGATCTGACCTCATCACACCCTGTACACTCAAGATACGCTCCATATATGGCCAGTGCACGCGACCTCGCCCGTCGCTTCTGACCCCTCTAACTGGTCTAACTGGTTTGATAGTTTACAGTAAGTTTACAGTAAGGTGACAGGAAATGGGAGGAGAGAGATGGAGAGTGACACACAGCAAAGATCATCGGGATCGGGAGTCGAATAGGATTAGCAGCCTAGAGTGCCTGGACCGCTAGGCTGGCCCGGGCCGACACTCCTACTTTTAATTACAAAGCTACCAACAATCAATGTATGAAGCTTATCAGAGACAGGCCATGAGTCATATAGATTGGGATATGCACACTGCAACAACAAGATTCTTCACCAATTTGGAACGACAGCTTGTCCCTCAGAGGCCGGTTGGGTATTGAATGATGGGTCCTGTGTGAACCGCATTGTCTGGTCCTCAATTCACTTCAGACGGAATTGCACAATTTGTTCTATTCGCATCATGGCCCGAAGAAACATTTCCCAATTTGTCTTTCCATTGATCCATGCCACAAGAACATTTTTGGAGTGCTGAAATTAACCCCAACTGATGGAAACCCGATTTCGGGCATTAATGTATACAGTAGTCAATGGGGGTGTTCCATATTCGCGATAACGTGGCACAGTTTAATAAGCCTCTGGCACTGCCGACAAGTATAATTGACTGGGATATGATAAATGTGAAATATCAGGCAAGTGAAACGCTGCTTATGGCTTGTTAGATGCCTTTGATCTGCGACACATTTAATCAGCACATTTCGGTTGACGGTTTCCTTGGCAACTATCATAGGGCAGACACATCTAAATGCATCTTTGCATTTGAATAATCAACACTGTTCAAACTGAGGTTTCCTTCCACCTCTGATATGGCACTGTGTGTGTGTGTGTGTGTGTGTGTGTGTGTGTGTGTGTGTGTGTGTGTGTGTGTGTGTGTGTGTGTGTGTGTGTGTGTGTGTGTGTGTGTGTGTGTGTGTGTGTGTGTGTGTGTGTGTGTGTGTGTGTGTGTGTATGCCTGGATTATAATTAGTTGCACTTTACGGATGGTAACGTGTTCTACAGAGGACTCAAACTTTCGTTGAAATCAAATCAACTGTGTTCACATGTATAGCTTCTGACTGGTTACCAGAGTGATTTTTTTGTGGCTTTCGCCTTTATTTTCTTTTTTATAGAGGGATAGGTATACAGTAGGCTGACAGGAAATGGGGAGAGAGAGATGGGGGTGACACGCAGTAAAGGCCGTCGGGATTGGGAGTCGAACCCGCAGCACACTGCCAGACTGGGTTACCAGCCAAGGTGCCCAGACGGCTACACCAGCCGCCCGGGATTATGTTTTTTGTATTGGAGATTATGTAATGGGTATTGTAATTTAGCTGTAAATATTATTAGAATGCATAATTTTTTTGTATTTGATTGGGTGTTTTTTAAACTATAGTGTCACTGTATTATTTTTTTTGAAAAGTGGTGAAAATTAGCACATGTGCTGACACACTATAAACAATACATATACAATTTGTACAACTGTGCAATGAGCAATGTAATTGTTATGTCCATATCAAATAAATAAACATAAACGCCGGTGTCTCACGCTGTGAAAATAGCCGATCTTCAAGCTCGCAATTCTTCCCAGTTTGATGAGCTGTGAGCTTGTAGATTGGCTATTTTCTATATCTGTGCAATCAAGTAAATAACATTTAGAGCAATATATCCGGATAGAATGGATATCTACACAATATCCAGAACATTAGCTGTCTAGTACATAATAATAATAAGGGTAATAATAATATTATTAATATTATTATATGTAATAATAATAATAATTGCATGTGTCCTGTTCTTCCAGATATTTGTTAACGATACTGTTCTAATGCGACGCTGCCGGCATTATCTAAGTGGAATGATATACCCGGTAATACTTTGTTTGTGGTGATGTCATGATGACTTGGTCTCGGTGCGTGTCCTCAGGGAGCAGCAGCCTACCCAGAGAACGAGGACCAGCAGCAGAGGCTGAGGGAGGCAGCGGAGGGTCTGCGTGTGGCTACCAACGCTGCAGCCCAGAACGCCATCAAGAAGAAACTGGTCAACAGGCTGGAGGTGGGCTGCAAATTGGGGGTGCAACAGTTGACCGCCTGTTCTACAAATGCCTTCTAAATCGGTTGTTCTCAAACTTTTTTATCTCCAAAATGTTCCAAAAATAGCTCACAGAGTGCTAGAAAACCTTCTGCCTCTCCCTTGTGTCCAAATGTGATTATTTCAGACAGAAAACATATTGAGTAATGTCCGGTAATACTGGTACAACTTTTTGTTAATTATAGTTGGAGCAAATATTTGTCCATCACAATACAAACTTTCAATGTACCATGTAAAAAAAAGCATTATTCATTTGCCACTTTGTTCAGAAAATACATTTTTGACATATTCGTTGAAGATGACCTCTGCTTTTATACTGTATCTAATTTGTTATTAATCAAAACAATGTTTAATCCTCCTACCGGAGGCATATACTTACATAAGCATGGAGGTACTAAGACTGCATACTTACAGTGAGCACAAACATATTGCTGGTGCTCATCAGTCCAGACTGCAGACACTTCGGTGAAATATAATACAGCTTTCATTTGTAAGAATTAGCCATCGTTAGCATATTCGTTAGCAATTTGTCTTTGCTGTAGCAGTAGGCTACGGAACCCATTAGTGAATGAGTTAATTTAAGTGTAAAAGGTCTGCATTAGCCCCTGGTATCATTCTGACCCTCATGATTTAGCCCCCCACAGCTCTGCTCCACAACTCCTCGTATTCAATCTGCTAAGCACGTAGACTGCACATAACCCAAAGCCAAGACCTGGCTCGCTATCAGACATATGTGCAGAGTAGACGTTCATCTCCATCTGCTCTGTTAAGCCTAATGGTTATAGCCAAGGTGCTATTGGATTGCACCCATTGAGGAGACACAGGAGATACCAGGGTGGAAGTGGAATAGTGAATTGCACACCGTGATGATGACATTTATTGCAGACAAACGCATGTCCTCTAAGAACCCATGAATCTCTTCTTGTAGTACAGAGGTTTCCTTTCCTGTCAGGCCTTATGTGGGTCTAGACAGCGCTCTTTTGTTTTGGAATACACAGAATATGTACTCTGTGTGTAGTTCCGCAAGAGATAGGAATGCCCTCTCCGTCACTCATCTAACTTCCAAGTGCGCTCTGCAATCTTTTTTATTTTCCTCAGGACAAAGATATCATTGTTGTTCAGACTCCCCCACCCATTGATGATTTCTCTACACACCAAACAAGGAATGTCATCTCCTACTATTTTCCATCTTGCCAGACACTTCAAAGCTCTCTTGAATTGATATCAAATGAGGAGGTTTTTTTTCGTATTTTCTTCTTCTTTAAACCCTTGCATCCCTATTTTGGGTATGTTATTATCATTGTAAGACCCACATATTCCAGACCCACAGGAACGCGCCCAGGGTGCCGGCTCGGTTCTGGCGAGCCGCCCTGTGTCTGAAACGGTCGAGAAATGACAGAGTTACCGTATGGGGGTCCCCGGAACATCCAGACCCCCAGGAACGCGCCCAGGGGGCCAGGCCCGTTCCGAAACAACAAATTGTTCAGAAATGACAAAGTTACCGTGTGGGGGTCCCCAGGGGGTCACTGTACTGTACTGTACTGTACTGTACTGTACTGTACTGTACTGTACTGTACTGTACTGTACTGTACTGTACTGTACTGTACTGTACTGTACTGTACTGTACTGTACTGTACTGTACTGTACTGATACACCTGAAACCATCATATATACTGTGTGTGTGTGTGTGTGTGTGTGTGTGTGTGTGTGTGTGTGTGTGTGTGTGTGTGTGTGTGTGTGTGTTAGGCTGCACAACAGTGACAACCAAATGCTATTTTCGTGCTCAGACACAGCCAGCCAGGCAACCAGGCACACACAAAGCTACTTAATGAAGTGGTTGTACTACTTAAAAACGCCATTTTTGCTATAGGGCCCGCATCCTTGTTGTGGGGAAAGTAGGTCAGTAGGACCCTAGGAGAGACATAGATCAATCACTCTGCTAGAGTGACATCACATGCTTGTAAACCGTGACTTTTCCATGCTATTACACTACTTTAATGGTGCAGATTTGCTCGGTTCATACTTGTGCCATAACAGAAGGACTTTAGAAGGAAGGATTTTATTGTCTGGTCTTTCTATCAAACAATCTTTCATTGCTAAATTTAGACGCTGGTGTCGGGTATATACAAATCACATACTGTACTGATTGATATGTAATACTGAAAAAGAAAAAATCTCTTCTATTGCAATTCAAGGCTTTAATGGGACTGTTATGGGACTGGGACTGGGTCTATTAATAGACTGAAACGTTGAGATTTCCCATTAAAGTCTTGAATTGCATCTGAAGACAGTATGCAGGAGTTTTTTCTTTTTCAGTGTGTTGTACCCTCGTTTGGTCTTCCCCCATGCACCTATTGCCTTTGTAGGTGTGCAAGAGACTTTCTTTTTATTGATATCTAATACTGCCTGAAGCTCATACACACAATAAATGTCTCCCCCGGACAAGCGGGATTGCCTCAGAGCAGTAGATTCTGGTTCAAATCCCGGGTAGGACATAAAAGTGACTGTTTGTAGCTTTAACAAACAACTGCCTGACTTAGCTTGATTAGAAGAGCTCTGACTGAGTGCAGAACACAGCATTTAGTACAAGTAGAACAAGAGCCTGGTCTCTGCTATCACTCCCTGTCCTAATTTATACCTAATGATTTCTATGGAACTCTTCTCAACAGATCGCTGCTAAGCAGGCAGCCGCTGCTGCAACTCAGACAATCGCAGCTGCTCAGAACGCTGCTGCCTCCAACAAAAACACTCCATCCCACCAACAGCTAGTGCACAGCTGCAAGGTACGACATCAGAATTGTGTGCCAGTGTATTGTAATTGCTTGTTTTTGTCTGTGTATCTGTGTGCCTATCAACATAATAATACAAATAATGATACTGATAAACTTGATCTATAGCATCTGTGTTTTGCATTAAAAAAGAAAACGGCTAATATTCCTAAGTAAAGCACATAATAAATCAATAAGACAGGTAAATGGAAAACAATATGCCTTGAAATGGTGAGAAATAGTGCTACAGAAAGGCTCTTGTGCTGCACCGAAGGTTATGTCTTATTTCTTCAGGTAATGTATGTTCGTAACCAGGTTAGAATACATGCAGGCCAACCTGGGTGCATGTGTTTGGTGAACTTTGGTCTGATGTACGTAACAGTCCGACACGCATTAGTCCGACACCCTACCCCTAACCCTAACCGCACGCAGAAGCCATGGGTGAGTTTTAACCGGCCACACATGTGTCTTAACCGGCCACACATGTCGGTAGCCACGAGTGATTCTTAAACGGCCACGCATGTGTCTTAACCGGCCACGCATGTCGGGAGCCACGGGTGATTCTTAACCGGCCACGCATGTCGGGAGCCACGGGTGATTCTTAACCGGCCACACATGTTGTCGCACTGTTGCAAGTCGGACTGTTAGTACGTCTGACCAACCCAGCTCTTGAGGTAATTTGTGAGTATTTCATGGACAATATTGTATTGAATGCTTCACTTAAATGAAGAACCTGGCTGCTGGAGGGTGGCTTCAGTTATATGTTGAATATAATTCTAGCTCTTCAAGTAGACTACATTCATGAATTCCATAGTCTTAGAGTCTGCATTGTTGTTAATGCAAATGTTAAATCATTCAAAGTCATATTTGGTGATAATGATAATAAGCAGTCAGGCTGGAGAATTCTGTAAGAATAAAATATCCCACTTTTCCCAGGATGTATAGTCTGAGAATGAAAGTAAGCTCTTCCATGATGTAAATTTCACTTCACTATCCATCCAATGTTCTATGGATGGGGGGTGTTTGTGGGTACCAGTATTTGTCCCTTCCAACCAAAAATAAAGAAACACATCCTGCAAATAATCCTGTTGAGTTTTGGGCCAGGAAAATATGATTGTTGTTTGCCAACCTTGTACTGCTCACCATATTCTACATTTGTTTGTTCCTGTGCCAATCGTTTGTGGTGGTCTCCATTTCGCGCACACACATATTCATTAACGTCTCAAAACTGGTCTGCAGTCGTAGCGTCGGTGATGACTGTGGTCTCTGACTATTAACTGGTGTTGAGTGGGCAGATATCTCTGGTTGTTACCTGCCAGGGGGCACAAGCATTACATTCAGTCGGCTCAGCTGGCTTCACTTGTGCTGTCTCACTTCAACTAAGCCTTGCCGCTATACGCTAGTCCATCTTTCTGAGCCTGCTGGGTTTGCTGGGCTGCAGTGTGTTGTGTTGTTCTAAACTCCATAGTTGAGTTTCAAGCACTTTTCTAGACTTTTTGTGAATAAAATAACTTAAGAACGTAAAATAAATTATTATTGTTATAGTGAAAATAGCAGATCTACAAGCTCACAACGCATCAACTATTAAATACTGTGTAGGGCTTAAATGGTTTATCAGACTACCATGGTAATTGATTTTAGTCAATTATAAAAAAGATATGACAATGTTTTCGCACTGATCAATATATAAAAAATAAACTATTATTATTATTATTAGCCACTCAGATTTTTTTTTTTTTAAATCGGTCATATCTCAGGAACTCTGAGACGTAGAATAATGTTGGTGCGTTTAGGGTTTGCACCACCAGGCATGTAACTGTGTGTGTGTGTGTGTGTGTGTGTGTGTGTGTGTGTGTGTGTGTGTGTGTGTGTGTGTGTGTGTGTGTGTGTGTGTGTGTGTGTGTGTGTGTGTGTGCGTGTGCGCATGCGTGCGTGCAGGCAGTGGCAGATAACATTCCCTACCTCGTCCAGGGCATGAGGAGCAGCCAGGCTCAACCCGAGGAGCTGGGTGCCCAGCTTGCCCTCATCATGGCCAGCCAGAGCTTCCTACAGGTGGTTGTCACACTCACTGGATTACAACATCCACCTAACCCCATTTCTGTCACATGGCCAAAAGAAGATGTGCTTGTACAATTGCAGAATGTTAACAAACCTTTGAATGGGCTCTATGCACACAGAATAACTCTTCCTACTTCCGGGCCCCTTCCCTACTTCCTTCATTGGTGTATGATACTAGTAATTAAGGCTCTGTTCCATTTAGTGTACGGTGGTTCTCAAACCTTTTCATTTCAAGGACCCCCATAACTCTGAGTTACTGGTCCATGTGGTTCCATTTTACACTCTCAGAGTTACAGACCTGTACGTGGCCATTTGGTACCCACTCAAAGACACTTTGAGACCCACTGGTGCAGCAGAGTGTTTCCATGAGCCAACATGCACAATAGCAGCACCCTGACTTTGTTTGACCAGAATGGAACACAGCCTTCATTAGTATCATCGGTAACATCTGTGAAGGAAGTAGGGAAGGGGCCCAAGTTCTTTGGCAGTGGCAGATAGCCACTGTGTATACTGTGTATGCACTGTGTGTATATGCATACTGTGTATGCATATAGCCCATTCCATGCCAGCAAGTGTATGCTTTGCTACCGGTATGCGTCTTTAACACCTTGAGGGCCCGGGCCTATTTAATCCATTAATGTGCCCATCGTCAGCAAGTGCCTCTAGGCTGTAGAGCGATGCGATCAGTTTTCATAGCACTAATTTGACGGAGATTATCAATCTCCGTCTCGGGCACATGACCGTGCACTTGAACTTGACGGTGATTTACGTCATGGGCCCCGATGGTTATTAATGTGCTGCTGTAATATTCCTGTTTCTGTCACCCAGCCTGGCAGTAAGATGGTCACATCTGCTAAATCAGCGGTTCCTACAGTGACTGACCAGGCTGCTGCTATGCAACTGGGCCAGTGTGCCAAGAACCTGGCTACCTGCCTGGCAGAACTCAGGACTGCCACCCAGAAGGTAAACTTATAATTTATTGGCGTAAGCTGTTTTTATTTCCTGGGTGAACTTAGAGACCACCTCATGATCGCTGATCACACTGAGAACGATAGAGACCAAAGGGCAAAACATTGTGCATTGTTTTATTCTGCTTAGTAAAGGGGTTCCTCGTGAGTAATGTGTTTGGCGTGAAACATAATGTAGGCCCACGACGCCTGTGGTCCTCTGGAGATCGACTCAGCCCTCAAAACAGTCCAGACTCTCAGATGTGAGCTTCAGGATGCCAAGATGTCTGTCATCGATGGCCAACTCAAGCCTCTTCCTGGGGAATCAGTCAGTACAATATTAATTACAGTATTGTTCTTTTTTATTTTATTTATTTTATTATTTTGAAAGATTACAGACCTCAGTATGTTGAAATGATAGATGATGTCCTTGTCCATATAGCTGGAGAAATGTGCCCAGGACCTGGGCAGTACTTCTAAGGCTGTGGGCTCCTCTATGGCCCAACTACTGACCTGTGCTGCACAAGGCAATGAGCACTATACAGGTACGAAAACTGTAGTGTACTCAAAGATCGGTTTCCACTAACAGGATCCAATAATTTAATATATCCATTTGTATACTCTGAGAGTGTACAACTCAGAGTGTATAAATGGTTTTGGTTACATGTGTATATACAAATAACACGTAAGAGTTTTTCTGTGTACTTGAATGTTTGCAGGTCCTTTTTTAGGTAGAAAAATCTGGTCACGTTAACATGTCACTGCGTTAAGTTGGAAGTGGAGATGGCAGTCAGAGGAAATCCTGACAACCTGATTTAGCGGTCGTGTTATTGTTACAGCCAAACTCAGAGCCCTGAGACCGGCCTGACTGTTTTTACCGCCCTCAATTCCAGCTCAATTGATGCTCTCCGGGGGAGAGAGATTAAGACAGATTTGAATAGAGGGTTCTAACAATGAGGCCGCCCAGGCAGTGCTTGACTACTCATTAATCTTATTTTCACTAGATTTAACTTTCCATCAGCAACTGGGTCCACTCATCTGGATAATGCAATTTTATGCAATTTGCTGCTTTCCCTCTTAGCTTCATATATACGGTAGGCAGCTAATAAGTGAAAGCCAGCACCCACATGGGAACACATAGACTATATTAGTGCATTTGCTTTAACAATGGAAGTGTTACAGATTGCCTTCATTATGGCACGGTTCGCTAGTGTCCTGCTGATTTGCACATTACCAACAGTATTGTAGTCAAGACTGTAATCATGCATACCATAATGTTTATATTAGTTAATCACATGACTGCTGGTAAGAGCAGTTCTTTAAATAGAAAATAGTTTATTCAGTTAGTAGGCCTACATCATTGTACTAGGGTACCTCCACGTGCTATGCGCTACGTCCAACCGGGGAAACTCCCCCCTGTCACATGAAAAGAAGTGGCTTGGACTCCTCGTGCATTGAAGAAGGCATGAGGTCAGTCTGGTCAGGTCTTCCAGGTTGGCAGAGGGAATGTATAGCGCCCAGGAAAAAATGGGTTACAAACATTGTGGGATAAAAAATAATACAATGTTGGTTAGAATAGAGCCAACAGAGATATTGTTCCACAATGTAAAACACCAGTCAACATCAGCCACCCTGAATGTTTGTCAACCATCCTGCATTGTAAAAAATAATCACTTGTGCCCGTTCTGTACATGCCTGCGTATTGTGTATGTTAGGTGTCGCTGCAAGAGAAACGGCTCAGGCATTGAGGACGTTGGCCCAGGCAGCCAGGGGTGTGGCAGCCAGCACCAAAGAACCCCAGGCTGCAGCTGCAATGCTGGACTCAGCCCAGTGCGTCATGGACGGCTCTGCCATGCTCATCCATGAAGCTAACCAGGCTCTGGTTCACCCAGGGGATGCCGAGAGTCAGCAGAGACTGGCACAGGTAAGCCTGGTGACTGGTAAATTTGGACAACTAAAAAACAGTGGGTGCTTCGTGTTAACAATAAATGATCCTGTCTGGCCTCTCTCTCTCTCCTGATGTGTAAGCATCAGTCTGGCCCCTCTCTCTCCTCTCCTGATGTGTAAGCATCAGTCTGGCCCCTCTCTCTCCTCTACTGATGTGTAAGCATCTCTACTCTCCATAACAATTATCCCCTCTTAGCAGTGCAATTTTCTTTCCGTCTCTCTTGCCTTGCAGTCTTGTCTCAAGTATAACAGTAAAACTGCTCATTTTCTGGCAGCCATCTTGGAGATGAACATATTACTTGGCATGTGTCTGTGACAGCAGCATACATTTGTAACCCGGATTGTTGTGTGCCACTGTGCAAAATTTACATTTGCACTGTTTTCACTCACTTGCTGTTGTGTTGTGGGACTGTCTGTCGTGCATTGTCAGAATGACTTATGGTAGCACATTGAAGGAGCATTGTGCTGTGTTTTCAGGTGGCCAAAGCGGTGTCCCACTCCCTGAATAATTGTGTGAACTGCTTGCCTGGCCAGAAGGATGTGGACATGGCCCTCAGGAGTATTGGAGAGGCTAGTAAGAAGCTGCTGGTTGACACGGTGAGATTTACTGTTGCTTTATACTGGGTGGGTGGGAGTCCCTTTACATCTTCCATTATGGAGTGTTACAGGAGGATCCTTTATTGTTCGTAACACAGAATTAGGCCATGTGTCCACCGGAGACCTGTAAAAATAACAGAGCTCTTTTTAGCACCAAGCTCCATCCTGTTGTCAAGTGGAAACGTTAGGCTTAGCATCAAGCATTACATTGCTCCATATACTTTCTAGATGAATAGTCTCTTGACACGACTCCGTTCCTGCCTCTGCTTCACTCCTATTGGTTGCCGAAGCTTCAATGAGCGCTGTGGTTAATTGACAAAGTTCAAATAGTTTCAACTTGAGAACAAGTCAGCACTAAGCACTAAAAAGATAAGATACACATACACATTTCAACAACAGGACAATTCAGTCCTTTACACAAAACATTAAAATCCCTGTAAATTTAATTTAATATTGTGTTTCTAATCAGTAATCACATTATACATGTGTCCCCAGGCTAGGAGTCGGTGACAGTGTAGTAGTCACAAGCAAAGATGAGGTTAGCTACAGTACTTGTATTATGTAAGACATTTTCTGGTGGAAAATGGCATCAAAAGTGATCATGAAAGTCAATAAAAGAACAAGATTTCTAGCCCGAGCCTTCATCCAGTGTCATTTTGACACCTCATGATACACTAGCATCGCCAATTAAGCCACCCACTGAAGGCAAAACTCTACACTTTCCAAAATAAGCTTGTGAGATTGCTTCTCAACTTGCACCTCAGGTCTCACCTGGCCCCAGACCACTTCATTAGGCTAGGTGTAAGAAATAATTTCCCAGCTCTCAGTGGCTCTGGCTTTCAAGTTACTCAAATGAACAGTTCCCAAGTTCTTCTCGAACTACTTCTCCAGACTTGCCGATGCTCATAGTGTAGGTACTGCACCAGAGGGAGTTGCTCTGACCTCGCCCACCGCAAGTTGCTTAAGGAAGAAAAGAAAACGCCCTTAATGTTTAAATTCCTCATTAAGGTTTAAAGGCTGATCTAAACACAGCACAGTTTATACAGCATCGCAACAACTGGCCCTTGAGCTACTCCATTATAGTACTGTGTCGCAGCCAGGTCAATATAAGCCAATGTACAAGCTCACAAAACTCTTCAAGCTACTTTTGCTGTGTGACACCATCGGAGGACACCATCGTATGATATGACAAAGCATACTGTAACACAAAACACAGCCACACTAAGCATGTCAACATAGAGGGAATAAGGCAGAGGGCCGTGGGTAGTGAAAACAAACAGCCATTACAGACAAGGCGTTACAAACACATATATCAGCATAAATGGGGCAGCACTGGCCTTCAGCAAGGCACTGAACCCCCTCCTGCTCCAGTGGAGCTGCTCAGGAACCAACAGTTTAAGACTGTGTGGTTGTACTGGTCAGCTCCCAGGTTTAGTCTGTCAGTCAGTCAGTCAGTCAGTCTGTCTGTCTGTCTGTCTGTCTACCCTGGGTAAATAAAGAATAAAAATAATAAAAACACCAAATAAACACTATGATGACACAACACATAAAGACCCATAAGATAATCTGCTAGCGCATTCCAACATTCAAATAAATAGGTAAACAGAACGGCATCCTCGAAAATATGCAAATATAGCATGCCTTCATGGACACGCCCCCAGCATCCAAGGCAGATGGAATACTGCATGTACTTTCACTATTTATGAAACCTAATTTTGCAATTGAAATTCTGTAATTATTACATATTATTACTGCTTTAATAGTATTGATACATAATAGTATTGTGGCATACAGAAAAGTATTCATTGCTTTGATTTAAAAGGACAGAGGTGCAGACCTATAGTTTTCTGGGAGGTTGTTCCAGATTTGTGGTACATACAAAACTGAATGCTGCTTTTCCACATTTGGTTTTGACTCTTAGGACAGAAAGCAGACCTGTGGATGGTTCCTAACATAGCAAAAGTATCAAACATGGATTTCAGTGCTATATAAACCAACAGTAGTACTAGAAATATATTATTTGGCTGACAGGAAGCCAGTGCAAAGATTTGCGAAGTGTAGTGATACGATCTACTTTATTGGTCTTAGTGAGGACTTGAACACCACCATTATGAATCAGCTGCAGCTATCTGATGGATGTTTTAGGGAGCCCTGTAAAAGATACCATTACACAACAACAGTCAACAGTCAAGACTAACAGTAGGTTTTAATAGCGGGCGAACAATGGCAACTCTGGGCGATAAAAATCTTCTAGTGGGCATTCCTGCTGTCCTATAAGTGGTATGGTTCCGTGTGGAGGGTAAACAAAGCAACACATGAATTTGATTGTCGGATGATGTCGTCCAAAGATAAAATATCTTCGTGTTTTTAAACGTTCGCCTCTTCGCCTACTATCGCCATTAGTTGCCGAGTCCCATAGAATAGACAAATAACACACTTCCGGCAAATACGTCAGCCTGTCGCCCGCTGTTAAAACGTACTGTAAGAGCACTGAAAATAAATGCATGTTACCTTTTTTCCCAAATGCTGCTGAGTCATAAGTCCTTTAATTCTTGATATTCTTAAGTTGATAGTAGACGGACACACGGACACACACACACACACACACACACACACACACACGGACGCACACGGACGGAGTGAAAAACATAATCTCTCCCCATGCCTTCGGCCTGGTGGAGACAATTATTTATTTTAACCTACAACTTACACAACCCTGAGTAAGGCCACTCAACCTGGTAGAGATATGCCCCTTTTTAGTCCTCTTAATGAGGCTGTCGAAATTCAGGTCTGATTACACCAACATTTTTGGCTTGGTGTGAGATTGAGCACATACTTTTAATCGTTCTGCCTTTGCTATAAAAATAATGACTTCAGTGTTTACTTTGTTTAACTGAAGGACATTTTGGCACATCCAGTCATTGCTTTGTTCAATGCACTTACTCACTGCTTGTTTTGGACTATAGTCCAGTGAACTGGGAATGTGTAATATGGTAACATATTTAGTTTTTCATAATCTGAGCCAGAAAGAGAAAAAAAGGTCATGTCGCTGATAGGGTTGTGCCAATAATGGAATTTCCATTATATAATGTTAATATAATAATACTTTGATTTAACATGACATTAAGAATAATATAATTTGAATAATTGTTTTGTCATTTTCATTTACAAAGAATATAAACATTTCTTCTTACTACGAAATATGTTTGAAAGTCATCGTGGTATTATGCTTCCCTTCTATGTACATACAGTAGGTAACTGTTACAGCATGAAGAAAGCCCTTCACATCTGCATTGAAGAGAAAGTCAACCTGGCCTATAGTTATTATCCAGATAAAGTACAATATTATCTATAATGGGAAAGAAATACAATCATTAGATCCGTTGTTGGCCCAATCCTAGGTCCTATATGTCCCCCGGTGAATTACACCAAAATGTATTTCACATTAAAGTCACTGCCAGTCCAATATCAAGGGCAACGCACACTGGATTAACCTACAGTATGGTCAAAACATGTGTCTGTGTGATGCTCTAGTCTAAGCATTGCAGTACAGTATCGGTCTAGCTGTTTATCCAGTGTGTCTGTGTCCCTGTCTTTGAAGCTTCCCCCCTGCAGTAAGTCTTACCAGGAGGCCCAGACAGATCTGAACCAGTCCGCCGCTGAGCTCAATCACTCCGCAGGAGAGGTGGTCCACTCCTCGCGTGGCACCAGCGGCCAGCTGGCCGTCGCCTCTGGGAAGTTCAGCCAGGACTTTGATGAGTTCCTGGATGCCGGCATCGAGATGGCGGGCCACACTCAAGTACGTTTTCATCACATTCGCCAAATTCTTTTTTTATCCATTGCCAGGCATGTTCATTTAATTTATAGTTTCAATGAGGAAGGCACATCAGGCCGAAACGCGCCCGTTGTCTGTCACAGGTAAATAATGTGAAAAGGAAATTTCTTGTGTGCTGGCTATTTCTTCATTCCCTTTTAATTTATAGTGCCCGATTAATCTCTACAAAGACAGGGGTGAAATCTAAAACATATGATTGACAAAATGATAGCTTTTTAAACATAGGGTTGACCCGGGTGGTTGGTTTCCTGCAATTTTGTCACTTTGGCACCTGTGCTGCTTTGAATAATTTGCTAATTAGAGTCATTTTATGTAATTCATTTAGGCACGTGATTGTCCTCAAGAGCACTTGTGCATTCACATGTACTGTAATGAGATCGTTGATGATGTTCTTGTTCCGTTTATTTGGCTCATTAATTTGGAGAGATCGTCTGGGAGTGGAGTTGATCTAGCATGACACACGGAATCAGGTTAATCAGGTTTATAGAGGCCTGCTGTGGGAGGAAGGGGGGAGGGTAGGTGCGCTGTGCTGTTGGGGGTAGGTGCGCTGTGCTGTTGGGGGTAGGTGTGCTGTGCTGTTGGGGGTAGGTCCGCTGTGCTGTTGGGGGTAGGTGCACTGTGCTGTTGGGGGTAGGTGAGCTGTGCTGTTGGGGGTAGGTGCGCTGTGCTGTTGGGGGTAGGTGCGCTGTGCTGTTGGGGGTAGGTGAGCTGTGCTGTTGGGGGTAGGTGCGCTGTGCTGTTGGGGGTAGGTGCGCTGTGCTGTTGGGGGTAGGTGCGCTGTTCTGTTGGGGGTAGGTGAGCTGTGCTGTTGGGGGTAGGTGTGCTGTGCTGTTGGGGGTAGGTGAACTGTGCTGTTGGGGGTAGGTGCGCTGTGCTGTTGGGGGTAGGTGAGCTGTGCTGTTGGGGGTAGGTGCACTGTGCTGTTGGGGGTAGGTGAGCTGTGCTGTTGGGGGTAGGTGAACTGTGCTGTTGGGGGTAGGTGCGCTGTGCTGTTGGGGGTAGGTGAGCTGTGCTGTTGGGGGTAGGTGCACTGTGCTGTTGGGGGTAGGTGAGCTGTGCTGTTGGGGGTAGGTGAACTGTGCTGTTGGGGGTAGGTGAACTGTGCTGTTGGGGGTAGGTGCGCTGTGCTGTTGGGGGTAGGTGCGCTGTGCTGTTGGGGGTAGGTGCGCTGTGCTGTTGGGGTAGGTGCGCTGTGCTGTTGGGGTAGGTGCACTGTGCTGTTGGGGTAGGTGCGCTGTGCTGTTGGGGGTAGGTGCACTGTGCTGTTGGGGGTAGGTGCACTGTGCTGTTGGGGGTAGGTGTGCTGTGCTGTTGGGGGTAGGTGTGCTGTGATGTTGGGGGTAGGTGTGCTGTGATGTTGGGGGTAGGTGTGCTGTGATGTTGGGGGTAGGTGAACTGTGCTGTTGGGGGTAGGTGAACTGTGCTGTTGGGGGTAGGTGCGCTGTGCTGTTGGGGGTAGGTGAACTGTGCTGTTGGGGGTAGGTGCGCTGTGCTGTTGGGGGTAGGTGCACTGTGCTGTTGGGGGTAGGTGCGCTGTGCTGTTGGGGGTAGGTGCACTGTGCTGTTGGGGTAGGTGCGCTGTGCTGTTGGGGGTAGGTGCGCTGTGCTGTTGGGGGTAGGTGCACTGTGCTGTTGGGGGTAGGTGCGCTGTGCTGTTGGGGGTAGGTGAACTGTGCTGTTGGGGGTAGGTGCGCTGTGCTGTTGGGGGTAGGTGCGCTGTGCTGTTGGGGGTAGGTGCGCTGTGCTGTTGGGGGTAGGTGCGCTGTGCTGTTGGGGTAGGTGCGCTGTGATGTTGGGGGTAGGTGCACTGTGCTGTTGGGGGTAGGTGCGCTGTGCTGTTGGGGGTAGGTGAACTGTGCTGTTGGGGGTAGGTGCACTGTGCTGTTGGGGGTAGGTGCGCTGTGCTGTTGGGGGTAGGTGAACTGTGCTGTTGGGGGTAGGTGCGCTGTGCTGTTGGGGGTAGGTGCGCTGTGCTGTTGGGGGTAGGTGCACTGTGCTGTTGGGGTAGGTGCACTGTGCTGTTGGGGGTAGGTGCGCTGTGCTGTTGGGGGTAGGTGTGCTGTGCTGTTGGGGGTAGGTGCACTGTGCTGTTGGGGGTAGGTGTGCTGTGCTGTTGGGGGTAGGTGCACTGTGCTGTTGGGGGTAGGTGAACTGTGCTGTTGGGGGTAGGTGAACTGTGCTGTTGGGGGTAGGTGCGCTGTGCTGTTGGGGGTAGGTGAACTGTGCTGTTGGGGGTAGGTGCGCTGTGCTGTTGGGGGTAGGTGAACTGTGCTGTTGGGGGTAGGTGAACTGTGCTGTTGGGGGTAGGTGAACTGTGCTGTTGGGGGTAGGTGCGCTGTGCTGTTGGGGGTAGGTGCGCTGTGCTGTTGGGGTAGGTGCGCTGTGCTGTTGGGGGTAGGTGCACTGTGCTGTTGGGGGTAGGTGCACTGTGCTGTTGGGGGTAGGTGCACTGTGCTGTTGGGGGTAGGTGAACTGTGCTGTTGGGGGTAGGTGAACTGTGCTGTTGGGGGTAGATGCGCTGTGCTGTTGGGGGTAGGTGAACTGTGCTGTTGGGGGTAGGTGCACTGTGCTGTTGGGGGTAGGTGAACTGTGCTGTTGGGGGTAGGTGCGCTGTGCTGTTGGGGGTAGGTGAACTGTGCTGTTGGGGGTAGGTGCACTGTGCTGTTGGGGGTAGGTGCGCTGTGCTGTTGGGGGTAGGTGCACTGTGCTGTTGGGGGTAGGTGCACTGTGCTGTTGGGGGTAGGTGCGCTGTGCTGTTGGGGGTAGGTGCGCTGTGCTGTTGGGGGTAGGTGAGCTGTGCTGTTGGGGGTAGGTGAGCTGTGCTGTTGGGGGTAGGTGAGCTGTGCTGTTGGGGGTAGGTGAGCTGTGCTGTTGGGGGTAGGTGCGCTGTGCTGTTGGGGGTAGGTGAGCTGTGCTGTTGGGGGTAGGTGCACTGTGCTGTTGGGGGTAGGTGAACTGTGCTGTTGGGGGTAGGTGCGCTGTGCTGTTGGGGGTAGGTGCACTGTGCTGTTGGGGGTAGGTGCGCTGTGCTGTTGGGGGTAGGTGCGCTGTGCTGTTGGGGGTAGGTGCGCTGTGCTGTTGGGGGTAGGTGCGCTGTGCTGTTGGGGGTAGGTGCACTGTGATGTTGGGGGTAGGTGCACTGTGCTGTTGGGGTAGGTGCGCTGTGCTGTTGGGGGTAGGTGCACTGTGCTGTTGGGGTAGGTGCACTGTGATGTTGGGGGTAGGTGCGCTGTGCTGTTGGGGGTAGGTGCGCTGTGCTGTTGGGGTAGGTGCGCTGTGCTGTTGGGGGTAGGTGCACTGTGATGTTGGGGGTAGGTGCACTGTGCTGTTGGGGTAGGTGCGCTGTGCTGTTGGGGGTAGGTGCACTGTGCTGTTGAGACCAGTGGTGGAAAGTAACCAAGTACTTTTTAAATTTAGGTGTATTTTATACTTTACTTCAGTATTTCCAATAGGGCTGAAGTCGTTTTGTAATATTAATCAAAATCTACAAAATATCTAGTAACTAAAGTTGTCAAATAATTGTAGTGCAGTAAAAGTACAATATTTGCCTCTGAAATGTAGTGGAGTAGAAGTAAAACTATTGGAAATTGGAAATACTCAAGTAAAGTACAACAAATACCTGAAAATGGTACTCAAGTACAGTACTTAAGTAAATGTACTTGGTTACTTTACACCACTGTGGGACACACATAAAAAGTGCACACTCCCCCACAATACCCCCGACATCGTTCCTAAACATATTTCCGATACATATTACGTACATCTCCAGACAATTTGACCATGTTTTACCATACTGCTAATTATCCAGCGTATCGAAGACAGCTGCATTATCTCTGTCCCCTGTTGGCATGTGCAGAGCCAGGACGACCAAATCCAAGTCATTGGTAATCTGAAGA
This sequence comes from Protomyctophum parallelum, assembly GCF_964188405.1. Classification (NCBI taxonomy): domain Eukaryota; kingdom Metazoa; phylum Chordata; class Actinopteri; order Myctophiformes; family Myctophidae; genus Protomyctophum; species Protomyctophum parallelum. Next base: position 20,532,366 of record NC_139700.1, on the reverse strand, counting down.
ACATCTCTATGGCATCCAGTAAGCTGTTGCTGGCTGCCAAGTCTCTGTCTGTGGATCCTGGTGCAGCCAATGCCAAGAATCTGCTAGCTGTGGCTGCAAGGTGAGACAACGTTGCAGATAGAAACCAGTCACTTAAGCCTCTTCGACAAACCGAAAAGCCATTTGTGTCGAGCATGTCCTTCAGTATGTGCTAATAAACGGAACCCTTTTTTCTTTTTTCATTCAGTTTTGAGTCTCTTGAGAGTCATTAAATATTCCCATGTAATACTTAAATGTCATAAAAGCTCTCTCTGCTGCCACTTGGATGCTGAAGGGAGAATCCCCACCTCCACTCATCCCCTGGTGAAGGAAAGCCAGGCAGACCTAGTCCCGCAGGGCTTTGGGCCTGACTGAATTCTCTCTGTCTAATTAGGAAGATGGAAGCCTTGGCTGCAGCCTGCCAGTGCTCAGCAAGGCTGAACATAAACTCAATGCAGCTCCGACACTTCCTCTGCACTGTTAAGACTGTCACAGAGAGAGACGGGGAGAGAGGACAGCAATAGCCATAGTTTTGTGTAGCTGATATCTGCATAACTGTGTGCATGTGTGTGTGCGGTGCACGTGCATGTGTGTGCAGATGCGTGCGAGTGTGTTTGATAGGCATGTGTATAAGAAAAGGCAGGTTGTGTTTGCATGCAGAGAGACGTGAGAGAAATAGTAATGTGATTGCCCCATGTGTTTCAGAGCGGTGACAGAGAGCATTAACCAGTTGATCACACTGTGTACCCAGCAAGCAGCGGGGCAGAAGGAGTGTGACAACGCCTTGAGGGAGCTAGAGGTAGCCGTCCCCACACACACCCACGCGGCCACACACACACACACACACACACACGCACACACACACACACATCCGTGTTTTCTGTAGTCTTTACAAGCACGACATTGGATGTTCTCCTCCCTGAATTGATGTACTCACTGTTGCCATTCCTTCTCTGATTGATGTTGCCGTGGCATTCAAAAAGACATGCCCATTCATTTGTCCTGCTTTGCCATTGGGGTTTCGTATCGACAATGTTTTTGCTCACACTGTGGTACTCTGTCTCCATGGGAAATAATTAGCCAGTCATTTACTTCCGCCGAGGCCCAAGGCCCTTCAGCTCACGCCCCCATCTTCTACCCACGGACTGACATTTATCACCGGCTCTCTCTGTTCTATCTCACCATCAGCAGAGAGAAGACTTTTTAATGGCCATCACTAACGCTGCCCTAATGACACTTATGTTGTTGCAGAGAGCATTTTGACATGCACTAGCCCTTCTCTCTCATGCATCCGGGCTGTTCCAAAATAACTGAAACTGAAGAAATAAAAAGAATCTGAAGAATACCATGACTCACAACATAAAAATATGATCAAATCAGTTTGGTTCATAAATGAGAAGCATTTTACCATTGTAAATGTGAAATGAAGAATCCACTGTGGTGTGTGCATGGGGGTTTTACGTTTCTACCTTCTCCCACTACACCAAGGCTGTCAGACAACTCCTAGACAACCCCAACGAGCCTGTCAGCGAGCTGTCCTACTTCGACTGCATTGAGAGCGTCATGGAGAACTCAAAGGTACAGCGAGCTTTGGCCATGTGTTGTCACTGTCAGAGAAATAGTTCATATACCGGTTGAAGTTTGACTTCTTTCCCGTTTCCTCGTGTTTTCCACGTGTCCTCAGGTCCTAGGAGAGTCAATGGCAGGCATTTCTCAGCACTGCAGGACAGGCGATGTGCCGTCATTCGGCGACAGTGTTGCCGTGGCCTCCAAAGCCCTGTGTGGGCTGACGGAGGCTGCAGGACAGGTGAGTCACTATGACCTCCTCTCTCTCTACTGCTCTCCTCTCCTTATCAGCCTCATTGCAATACAGTACCTCTGCTATTCTCCCATATTAGCCTGGCCCTGCAGCCAGTGTGCTTTCTGGTCTAGAGGGGCGGGTCGTGCTTGAGCGCAGGCCCCTGCCCCCCTCCACCCCTCCCCTCACTGGTAGAAAACATATTTGGAGCGACGCCCCTCTGCACTGTAGTTCATTCCCATTCCTAGACCAGGAAATGTGTCTCGTTTAGCTAGGCTAGGATTTCATCACGAAAATAAAAGCTTGGGTACCGAGGCTACTCCCATATTGATTTATCCCCAGTGGTGTAACTAAGTACTTTTACTCAAGTACTGTACTTAAGTACAATTTTGAGGTATATTGATTTGACTGGAGTATTTCCAATTTCTAATACTTTTACTTCTACTGCACTACATCTTAGAGGCAAATATTGTACTTTTACTCCACTGCAATTATTTGAAAACTTTAGTTGCTATTTACTTGTAAAAGAAAGGAGTACTTTCTTCTACTGACTTTTGTACTTTTACTCAACTACATTTCGAATTCCAGACTTTTACTTGCAACGGAGTAATTCTACATTGCAGCATTGATACTTTTACTTAAAGATGGAGTGCCACAATTTTTGTATTTTTCCAGCTTTTCATGTGTCTATGGGGTGACAGTACTTCATTAGACACCCTGGAGTCGTTTTTATGTGCAATGGTGCAATAACTTTGTATTTAGGGTTTCTTCCTGGAGGCTGAACACTTGACGGTCAAACGGGCCAATGAAGTAAACACGGATAGTGTGACGTAAAAAAGTTGCACGCACACACGCACCTCCCCCTCTATATATAATTTTTAAATATGACAACCTCTGTGGGCGGAGCTGCCTGCCACATACACACGTGTGAACTGAACGGCGCAGCCAGCCAGTTTGTTGCTCTGTGCCTAACTGTGTGGCAGATTTTCAAACAGTCATTTCACACATTACCAGTTCACAGCAGAGCAGACTGTTTTTCGTTAGATTGGAAGCAAGTAAATGTTCACGTCGGGTCCTCAGGATAATCAAGGAAACCACAACAAACCAGCCTTATAGTCTACCTGCTCTGCTGTAGTTGTTGCTCTTGTTGTTCTCAAGGAGTAGGTTGTTTCTTTTATAATCACAGTGGTCGGGCTTTGATACAGAGTGTAGTGTCACAGTGCATTCTTGTTGGCTGTTGTATGTAGGTCCTAATACGTATACGAGGCTGTAAAGTCAAGAATTAGAATCTGTTGTTGTGTCACGCTGGAAGTCATGTTGCCATGTCTGGCTATTACAAGCGACATGGGCTTGTTTTCATATAAGTAACTTTCAGGGGAGATGTGGTTAACTTGACCAATGGTTCATGTGAAGGACCCTCAGATTAATATGTTGTTAAAAGGATTGGTGTTGTTGAAACGTTTTCATAAATATTCAAGGCAATTTCTGTGACTTATTTTTGTGGACTTGGCCGCTTGTTTCTTTAAATCTGGCGACTTTTGCTGAAACTCAATGCAGTCAGAAGGAACATTCATGTTGTAAATTGAGTTTGATCAGAGCAAGATTGGAGAGTCTTCTGTCCAGAGCATCATGTGCCTAGGGCAGTGCAAGTGTTTTGTGTCAATAAAGGACAGTTTTAATGCCAGGGTGCTTAGCTGGAGGAAATCAATAGCCTACAATATATTGGCAAATTAATAAAATTATTCATGCTAAATGATCTATCAAACTAATTGTTTCTGCTGTTAAACTATGATTTAATTGGATGATGAGCTGAGCTGATTGTGACAATAGGGTCAATATAATTGGAGGAAATAAAGAAATAATTATAAAAAATCTGAAAAAACAGATCTGATATGGTATGGATGCGTGGATTATATGCCTATACATGGATGGTGGCAGTATAAGTGCATAATGGTGCTTATACGATATCTCAGAAATATGGGAAGTGTTCACTTCTAACATTCACAAAAACATGAGTTCTTGTTACATTACAGACACCAATTTGTCATTTTGTAAACAAAAGGGCAGAGCCATGGGCTGTCTTTTTATAAGGAGGGGGAGGGACTAGGACAAGTGGGTGGTCTTAAAGGAGGAGGCGGAGGGACTGGATTAGGTGGGTGGTGCTACGGTTAAACTCACGCATACCTAATGAACTGGTGGGTGTGTCCACATAAAACTATAATTTTAACAAATACTGTACACTTTTTTGAAAAAATTATACCTCATAACATATACACCTAAATACACCTGATGATCATGTTTAAGTGTGGAAAAAAATCACGGCACTCCATCTTTAAGTAAAACAATTGAGTACTTTTTCCACCACTGGTCTCAAGACTAGATGCATAACATACCTCTGTTCTCCAGCTTCTCTTGAGGCAGGGAGTAACTAAGCAAAAGTTACTTTAGTTACAAATCCGTATCGCCCTTAAAAAAACACTGCTAAATTATAATATAGATGCACTTTACACCTTTGTACTTTCCTTGTGTATGTATGTTTTTAAATGCTTTGTTTCCTAATGTAAGCTACTGTTTGCTTGTTTTGTTTGATGTTTTAATGTGGGGACTGCGGATGAAAATGGCTAAATCCGGTGTAATTGCATTTATGTAATGACATTTATGTAATGTCCCGTCTAAATAAACAAATAAAGTAAAGTAAAACTAGAGTAACCTGCACCCTTCCTCTTGTCTTGCAGGCCTCGTATCTGGTCGGTGTTTCTGATCCAAATAGCCAGTCGGGTCAAGAAGGGCTGGTTGACCCCATTCAGTTTGCACGGGCCAACCAGGCTATACAGATGGCTTGTCAGAACCTAGTGGACCCGGCCAGCAGCCCGTCACAGGTGAGAAAGCTCATCTGTGATGTTTGAACATTACATGGAAATTTAACAGCAGACGGCTATAGGGACTATATAATGTCTAGTGTTCTGTGACTTCTATCAAATGGCTTGTTAAGTTTGAATACCATTAATGTCAGCCTAAGGCATCAAGAGAAATATTATTACCTTTCCCAGCTGTTGTTCATGTCTTATTTTCACGTGATCTTGTTTTGTAAGGGACACACCGGTTACCATAAAATGATTTCGATAACCGTATTGGCTCACCAAGCATGATCTCTTGTGTAGTATATTAGGTTGTAGTAGTTTGTTTAACTCTTTTGTCTGTGTGCATTTGTTAGGTCCTGTCTTCAGCAACGATTGTAGCCAAGCATACCTCAGCCCTCTGTAACGCCTGCCGCCTAGCCTCCTCCAAAACCTCTAACCCTGTAGCTAGGAGACAGTTTGTCCAGTCAGCCAAAGAGGTGGCCAACACCACAGCCAACCTTGTCAAAACCATCAAGGTAAGTAAACCACAAATGAATAATGAATATACATCCATGTTTGACCCATTTACTTCCTTCACTATAGGGTCCCCCAGGGATATACTTGGTCCACTCCTTCTTTAGTCTACGCCAAATCTCTTTGCTGAAAATAACCAATCTCCAAGCTCACAATGCATTACATTGCAACGCCCTGTAGATCTGCTAATTTCACCAAATTCTTCACCTATTTTTGCTTTATAATGTGTGGTTAAAGTACATTGTAATACAATATTCTGTGTTGATGACTTAAAACTGCTTTCAGGCCTTAGATGGGGATTTTTCAGAGGAGAACAGAAGCAGGTGCCGTGTAGCGACAACCCCCCTCCTTCAAGCGGTGGAGAACCTGTCCACGTTTGCCAACAACCCTGAGTTTGCTAGCATCCCTGCACAGATAAGCAATGAGGTACGTACGTACAGTATGTGAGCATGTGCTGGGGTTATGTTTCAAATGTCCTACTTTTTGTATACACTGTCACATACTTAGTGTTAATTTAACTCAGAGAGCATTAAACTTGACCCATAAACCTAACTATATTGAGCATGTAGTATACAGTATAATTGATGGATACAATGAATCTTTTATTGAAAGCATGGTGTATTAAATATTTGCTTGGTTCATTATTTTCTTCATGAAACATCTCAAAGCTATACTTCTCAAAGAGATTTCATGAATATATTTGGGAATGCTGCAGTCAGTCTCCTTGAAACAGTGGTCCAGATACCGTGCCAACACCAGCAGTAGATTTACGGAAGCTGGGGGGGATTGGATTGATGTGCAATGTTATACTCTTTTTCTTCTAAAGTCAAGAAAGGCTCATGGAGAAACCGGATGGATTTTTTGTTTTTACAATCTGAGCGGAACAGTCCTCATGTACTTCCAAAAGCTTCATGGCTATAATCTATTGGGGGGCAGTGTTTAACGACACTCTCTCTCTCAGAACAGCTGCTCTAATCTTCAGCTTGTTAATCTAATTGTCAGGGAAGGCTTTGGCTCGGATCATAAAGACTGAAGGTGTTTCTCCCAGCCTTTCTAACCATAACCCTTTCCTTTAATTGCACCTTTGATATCTCCCAATAACAACACTGTTACACCTGCATGGTTATAGCATCTCTCTATTGATTGATTGATTGATTGATTGACTGACTGATTCATGTCGTTATACAGAAATGCATAATTACATTGCATATTTGTACATATCTGTCAAAAGTATAAAACACTAAAAAGCTTGAGAGCTGCTCTTGAGTGTAAAAGTGTGTGTGAAATGAGGTCCATGTGTTGGTGGAGTATCAAAGACATATCGAAAGTTTTGATCAGTACTTCCCAAATGGTATGGTAGTGTGACAACAACCACACATTATGATACATAATCAGCTATATCAATGCTTTGTGTGTAGTCACTTCCAAAAACAGAGAAAGATTCTATTCCCTAAAAAATATTTTAACCACTTTCTGTCTCTATGTCGTTATGAGCAAAATGTGCTGATCTACAAGCTGACAACACGTTGAGGGATAAGAGTGATGCACAGATCCGTGCATCCGTGCATTGATAGTCATCAAGAATCATAAGAAATCTGTACAGTGAAGCTATGAGTATACATTATAGAGTGCTATGTGCTACGTCTACATAAAATGCTAACTTATTGAATCTAATAAAAATAATGCTAAATCATAAATCTAAATTACATAAGTTTAGCCTCGAGGCTAGTGTAAGTGCTATGGCAAGTGCTACGGGCCAAGATGGAGTCTGAAGAGGTGCTCTGAGCTGAGCTGCTCATTGATCTGTACTTGTTCTGCCCCAAACAGGGCTCAGCGGCTCAAGAGCCCATCGTGCGTTCGGCCTGCTCCATGCTGGACAGCTCGTCCCTCCTCCTGGAAACGGCGCGCTCACTGGTACTCAACCCTAAAGACCCGCCCACCTGGTCAATACTGGCTGGACATTCACGGACGGTGTCTGACTCCATCAAGAGTCTCATCACGTCCATTAGGTAATCCGCTCTAAACTTGGCCACTTGTAGAATTTCCCAGAAGAAGTTCATGGTGAAGTCGATACAGCTTGGTTTCTTGAGCATGTGGGGTTTCGTTCTGTGCCAAGCTGCTCCGACTTAAGCGATAAATTGCCATGGTAATTTATGGTTGCTGAGAATTGTAATAAAAAGCCAATGAACACTGACTGTAGAGCAGAGATAAAGAGAGGAGTGCATATTCTGCCATGGAAAAGCAACTACGCTGCTGCTTAAATATATATATTGTTTTCTTTTACCGAGGTATCGTCCCTCCTGCTGTGCATAACACAAGTATCTTCTCTGTTCATTATCACCCTCCAATTATTGTACGTGCATTCACACGGCAGCTAAGTCCTGCTGTAACCCTGCGTTCATTCTCCCTCTAATGAACAGCTGCCTCCAAATGTCACATGGACTATTATATTCCCTCGTCTTAGCACTCATAGACGTCATTCTTCTTTGCCTTGTTGACAGGGACAAGGCACCAGGGCAGAGAGAATGCGACTACTCCATCGACAACATCAATAAATGTATCCGGGACATTGAGCATGCCTCGCTATGCGCTGTGGGCCAGACCTTGCCCTGCAGAGACGACATCTCGATGGAAGTGAGTTCAGAGAAGCCGCCTGCTTCTACTACATCTCAGCTGCTTTTTCTTTAAATGTTCCGGTTTCTACTATAATTCTCTGCTGACATATCCCACCAGGCTCTCCAAGACCAGCTGACATCCTCGGTGCAGGAGATTGGTCACCTGATTGATCCCATCTCCACGGCAGCGCGAGGTGAAGCCGCCCAGCTCGGCCACAAGGTACCAGTCCGCTTAAATTCCATTCTTTAGAGAGCCCCTGTTTATGATAGCCGATGAGCGAGTTCTGCCTTTGTCTCTCAGTCCGTTCTGGTAAATAAAACATTTCTTACCCCCAGGTAACCCAACTAGCCAGTTACTTTGAGCCACTCATTGTGGCGTCTGTGGGCCTGGCCTCTAAGCTCCATGACCACCAGCAACAGATGACCATACTGGACCAGACAAAGACCCTGTCTGAGTCCGCCCTGCAGATGCTTTATGCTGCTAAGGAGGGAGGTGGAAACCCAAAGGTAGACAGAATTGAGCAGTTATGCTATTTGAATTCCAGAACAATGCCTACTGTAGCATGAGCTTACAGCTGTCTCACACTGTCATTGAGTATTGTTTTGTGCCTAGCGTCTGTCACTTGATTGCACCACTTTGCCTCAACTCAGTGATCTCACTGTCACTCTCCGCGTGTGTGGAAGTGCATGTACTGTGGTTCTTATACCAGCTGTGTGCGTCGTGCATTTATTACATTTGGAGATATGCTGAATTCTCAGGCTTGCCACACCCACGACGCCATCTCTGAGGCTGCCCAGCTGATGAAGGAGGCTGTTGATGACATCATGGTGACTTTGAATGAAGCAGCTAGCGAGGGGGGCATGGTTGGAGGAATGGTGGAGTCCATTGCTGAGTCCTTAGGCAGGGTGAGTTAGGGTGTGCGTGCGTGCGTGTGTGTGTGTGCATATTTGCATGTATCCGTGTGTCAGAGCTGGGGACTCGAGTAAAAACAGGCGAAGAGCTGAGACAGAGGAAATGTTTAAGCGCTTCACGTTCATTTTCTATAGAATCCTGCGCAAGGATTTGTGGGGTCGCCCCTGTACGTCCGTCCTTCTGTCTGTTACCAGATAATCTTTCGCTACGAAACGTTTTTTTTTTATTGCTCCTGGACCTACAGAGATTATCACGTAAATCGGTACACACAATCTCTATAGTCATGTGATCAACACGGATCTGAAATTTGTACATTCCTACTAGGCAGAGGAATAAATCCCACCCTTTTCACATTGTTATACTGTAGCTCCACCAGCAGACGGATTATTGCTAAACACATTTTTGGAACAAAATGCCTCAAATCATGATCTTGAAGGTTCAGTTGCCGTCAAAGGCGTAGGAAAAAATTGCACCATTTTCCATTGGCCTGTGGAAGGAACACGTTATTCCAACAAGTTCCTTTCTAACTATGTTGTGAGCAACACATGATACTACTTGAGTTTGACAGAAAGGGGACAAAGCGTATCATGGAGAATGACAGCTGAACGTAATAACTTAGTTATGTGTCATGGTGTTTCTGTGTGCCAGCATTAAGTTAACTGTACAGGAGTTGTCCATGCTGGTATGAAACATTAATATTACCTTCAGCTCCTGTCGGGTACCCATCTGTCATCTTGTATGACAACTTGTTTATATTTTTAAACACACCAGTACATTATTTCTGAATCGATACAAAGAAAAACAAAATAAACCATGGTGAATCATATTGGAGATAGCTAGGGCTTCTTTAAACAAACATATACAGCTTATATTTTAGCGACATGCTCCGAATCAGTTCCTGCCTGTACGATAAGGTCAGCTGTAGATCTAGATTCAGACACCTCATTTCTAAATATGAGCAAGAATCGTGCAGCACTAGTTGGCTGTCCAATTCAAGAAATTTAATCGTGATCTCAATTCTTGTGGAGGAAACTTGTGCAGCGCTAGTGTGCAGATAACACAATCCTGATGGTTTTGACTAATTTTCAGTTCGGAACACTTATTATCCTTATCTTGTCAGTTGTAAGACAAAGCATGCTGTCCCTTTAAGATTGATGCCAGGGGGATTGTGCTGAAGAGCACGTCCTAAATGACATTCATTAGTCAAATAGATGACAAGTGTTAAGTCCTCAGCCCACTGCTGATGTCAGCTGTCATTCAGCCTACTGGGTGATGTGGCGATGTGCTGATGGTCCTGCAGATAATTGAAGGTGACGTGCACATCGTCAGATACTTATGCTGAGATCAGATATAAATCTCAGTTTCATTCTCCCCTCTTTCCATACATCTTTGTTCATGTTGATGCTAAGGATAGCTTGTCAACTTACCTGAGAATGCTATTAATAGCGAAGCAAATCAAAATGGTGGCCAACTGCTTCCCATAAACGACATACACTGGAGTTATTAAAGCCTGGCTTGAAGACTGACGCCAGGGTTTTGTTTTACCTCCACAGTTGGATGAGGGAACTCCTCCCGAGCCAGCGGGCTCATTCGTGGACTACCAAACCACCATGGTGAAGTTCTCCAAGGCCATCGCCATCACCGCACAAGAGATGGTGAGCACTGAACGGTCGGCTACGCTATACACGCCTTGATGTGGTTGTCGTCACATTTTGTCAACATGCTTAATGGGCCCTGTGCTGATCTTGTACGCTCTGTGTCACACCAGATGACAAAGTCGGTGACCTGCCCGGAGGAACTGGGTGGCCTTGCCTCGCAGGTGACAGTGGACTATGGACAGCTGGCTCACCAGGGACGTCTGGCAGCTGCCACCGCAGAACCAGAGGAGGTGAGAACGCATGCTCTCATCATGGCTTACGGGTGAAAACCAGTGAAAGTGAACTAAAACAGAATCAGTGTGATTATGTCGTAGTTTACTTTCACTGCTAGTGCAGTGTCTCTGAAATTCACACATCAGCTAATCCTTTTTTATCTCTTATTTTTTCCAAAAGAGTACTCTGATGTTTTCACACAGGCATCAGATATGTGCCAGTCTTTGATAGAACGCACCTTCCTCAAGGCTGCTTTTTCGACAGCTCGAGATAAAAAAGGGATATAGCATCCTCACCGCCTCCACATCCATCGCACTCAGCACCCACATAGTCTGCGCTTAAAGGCTTGTCTGCGAGTTGCAGAGGACGGTGCCAGCATGTGTAAAAACAAAGCCATAATAAGCAGACACAGCTCTTATCAATATCTTGTACATAACACACTGCTGGAAGCTCAGCTGGTTACCATAGCGACATTGTACCTCTACAAGGCTAAAATGCGTATAATGAAGTGCCACCCACCCGTGAATCTCAGGCAGGAAATTAAAGGTGTAGTGACACCATTGCTGGTGCTGGAAATCAGTTTTCCATCCACCCCGGGGCTGATATTAATAAGAGGCTCGTCAGCTCAGGACATGATTGCCGTTGTCTGGTGCATGGGGCGCGGAGATGGGACAATTGTGTGCACTGGCAGTTAACTGGTGACCGGCTGGTTGTGTGTCGTACAGGTGGCGTTCCAGATAAAGTTGCGGGTGCAGGAGCTGGGCCACGGCTGCATCTACCTGGTCCAGAAGGCTGGAGCGCTGCAGATGAGCCCTACCGACAGCTTCTCCAAGAGGGAGCTCATTGAGTGTGCCCGCGCCGTCACAGAGAAGGTAAGCTGCTCGTAGCAGAAGAAAGTGCCCGAGATTTCTCAAAAGCTTGCACACACACAAAAGCCCTTTCATGTTTTTTTTATATTATCACAACTGCACCTGGCTGTCATATTAAGCATTCAGCATCAAACTTGTCTTCTCCAGTGTTTTTTGAGGCAAAGTGAAAGCACAGCATCAAGTCAGCATTCAGAGGTATTTTGTGCTTTGCACTGTGTTTCAAATGAAGTGATATTATGTCAATATTATGTATCTTTGTGTTGTGGAAAATGTGTTTAAAGTTGTGCAGGTGACAGGGAAACTGCATCCCCATTCTTTCCAGAACCACGTCTGTGCCATCAAATCCCAATTAGCCGTAACCACAACACAATTTATATTTTCTTTTCAAAAATAGCCAATCTACAAGCTCTGCTTTTCTTTTTTTAAAGGTTGCTTTGTACCTTTTTATTTGGGTCCAAAGCCCTTGCCAGCTTCCTCTTTTACTTGTCCTTTTTACTGGCATCCCGGTTTATGTAGCCTACGCAGATCCTGGTATAGCAAGTAAATCCACTCCATAACATGTTTGCTAATTTTGTGTTCAGCGTTTTATTGTTGTTTTTCCCCAACTTTTTTTAGCTTATGCTTCAAGAGCACATTTTCCTGATGACATTAGGGCAGTGGATTTAGACCTGATGTCCCTGCTGTGACCCTGGTAATCACTGCTGCCACCGCTCACTCATGCTTGGCTGGCGCATGATTGGATTCATGGCTCATATCAGACTTGAATAATTTGTGGCCTCATGCGTATGGATTTCTGAACCTTGCGCCTCACTGGAATGCACCTCTCCAGGGCTTTCTGTTTGTTTGTGTGGCGGGATGGGGGCAGACGGGGGTGTGATTTGCAGAGTCATACTCATTGGCCTAATGTGATTGTTTGTGCGACAGAGTCTGGGCCTAATGCCTGGATTGCCCCTCCCTCTTCCGCCACTGCCGAGCTTGTTCAGATCGCACACCAGCGACTATGATGTGAAAATCGTCGTTGTCAGGTGGAAACCTGCTGTGTGTCCAAGACTGTTGTCAAGAAATTAAAAAATGAAAATCTGCTCCAGTCGATCTACTGGATTTATAATATTTGGACACATGCTCTAATACTTTCATTGGTCGGTGTCTCTATTTTGGGCATGTCAATATAGGTGAAATGTTGTCGAAAATATTCCAAACTAGTGAAAATAGCAGATCTACAAGCTCACAACTCACAACTAAGTGGTTAAATAATTAAAAGTGGTTAAATAATTTCTCAGTGTGACCATTAGGATTATAAAAATAAGCAGTCATCAGCATCATGAAACATGTACGGCTCAGTGTCTATACTGTTCGTGACATGTTTTCCTCACACCATCTTGCAGCTTTTGTGTGAGTCAGTAGGTCCCAGCTACATGTCTGTACAGTCAGTAGGCCCCAGCTACATGTCTGTACAGTCAGTAGGCCCCAGCTACATGTCTGTACAGTCAGTAGGCCCCAGCTACATGTCTGTACAGTCAGTAGGCGCCAGCTACATGTCTGCATGTGGAACAGTAGTGTGTGAGTTTGTACAGTCAGTAGGTCCCAGCTACATGTCTGCATGTGGAACAGTAGTGTGTGAGTTTGTACAGTCAGTATAGGCCCCAGCTACATGTCTGCATGTGGAACAGTAGTGGAAGATATTTGACTTACTTATACTTTGTTAAGTAGGGAATGGGGATGGGAATTGATTTGATATTGCATTCATACCAATGCCTTTATTCTGCTTATCACCAGATTCTTTATGCCCTTATTGATTAATTTTATATCAATATCGTAGATATGGATCATGAGACTAGGTTTTAACTTTTTACATATCATAATTATGATATTGTGTCTTTTCCTGATGTAATTGTATGAACTTATCTAGCTGTTATGCTATTATGCCATCAAAATCAAATATTTTTTTCTTTCATTTCTTTTCTTTTCTTTCTCTTTTCTTTTTTTGACTGACACAAAGACAGAGATTTCATGCAATTTTAGTTTGATAGTACAGCCCTAATTTTAGGGCAAAATAAATTACTTTTCCTTTTCAGAAATATAATGTGTTCAACACTTTATTGAAGCTGGTGCAGCTCATTGTAATGATTTTGTTGCTGGGTAGTTTAACCTACCAAAATATATGATAATGTATTAGGTGATTCATAATTTGAACAAAAAAATCTAAATCTGCAATGTAGCTAGTAACTAAATCTGTAAAATAAATGTAAAAAAAACTACAAATAATGTACAGGAACCTCTTTAGTTATAATTTACAATTTAGGCATTTAGCGAGCGATTTACAGTAAGCAAGAACAACACATGGTAATACATCAAATACATACATACATCAGAAATAGTCATCAAGAAGCATAAGCAAGCTAAGAACCTAGCATCTGTCTAACAGTAAAATATATCTATACAGTGAAGCTATGAGTAATTCACTATAGAGTGCTATGTCTACATAAAATACTATATAAATTACATACGTTTAGCCTGTGCATACACCTGTAAGGTCGTCGAGGCTAGTGCAAGTGATAACTGCAAGTGCTACGGGCTATGATGGAGTCTGAAGAGGTGGGTTTTCAGACTATTTTATGCGCAGACTGAGACAGTATAACGTGGAAAAAAGTGTTATGGCACTTTTTCATCAATCCTTTGTGGAGAGTGCATTGACATTTTGTTTTGTTTCATGGTATGGCTCATTATCACTGGTTAATAAGAACAAACTCCATAAAATCATCAACGTGTCCAGCAAAATAGCTGGGGTACGATTTGAGAATATGTCCTCAATGTATGAGACCCGGGTACTCAGGAAGGGGAAAGCTATTACTAGGGACAATACACACCCGTTACACAGCCAATACCATCTTTTACCATCAGGGCGACGGTACCTTCCCTGCAGGCTAGGGCCTCAAGATCGTTTGTTCCCATATGTATTAAGTATAGGACTTATGAACAAGCAGGCCCCATCTCAGTTCTGTGCATAAAGTGTGATGTGATGCCTCTTGGAACTATGACTGGTGGCCTTCTGTTGGCATTGTTTCTTTATTGTCTATGTACTGTGTGATCTGTTTGTTTCCATATGTTTTATGTATATCCTGATGACTGCTGTGCACAAAACAAATTTCCGAAAGGACAAATAAAGTATCTATCTATCTATCTACAGCGGAAGATTGGGAGTGATTTACGTACAGTGACATTCCACCAGTGATGTGGCACTGTGCTCTACTCTTCTTCCAGGTGTCCTTGGTGCTGTCAGCACTTCAGGCAGGGAACAAAGGCACCCAGGCCTGCATCACGGCTGCCAGCGCTGTCTCTGGCATCATCGCTGACCTGGACACCACCATCATGTTTGCCTCTGCCGGAACACTCAACGCAGAGAATGAGGAGTCCTTTGCCGATCACAGGTGCAATGAACCTTGCCACAACGACGAACATGTTTCTCAACATGGGGTCCCTATAGTGGCTCCAAGGAGTCCCCAGCTCCTATAGGAACCAAATAACAATATACCAAATAAGGCACATCGGTACCGCATTTTTTTGCGCCAGGTCCATATATATACGGACCCCGCCGCTAGGGGACGTTGTTTGCTACGGACCCCAACGTATACTCTGTGTATATAATGATTGAGCCCCACGGCAGCTTTTAACATTTGTTCGGTTGCTATGGCAATGGTCACCACCAGCTATGGGACGTTAAAACTTTTCTCAGTTTACCTCAATTCAAAGCAGGATTTTCAAACCTCCATAGGTCGGAATTTTGGAGAGCTGTCCTGGGTGTATCTTCTGCCATCCAAAGTTCGGATGTCATTTGTGACATGTAAACGTTTTTGACGACGAACAGTGTGCGCTTCCGGTAATGATAGCAAAGTGTGTGTGTTGAGTGTGTGTCATCTTGATCCATAATGTCAATAAAGTGCATGCATGCATGCGTGTGCAGGCAGGGATTTGGGCTTTTTTACGTGGATGCTAGTGGTGCCTAGCAACAAAGCAAAAAAAAAAGCTATATATTTTTTATTATTAATTAATCAAAATCTCGTCCTCTCTGCATGGCGTTGAAACCGTTAAATACCCTACCTTCTGCTTAGCAAAGCAATGCTGGCAGTGTGTGGAGTGTGACTTTGGAGCAGACTGTGACTGAACAACTTCCCCAATCCCTCAGGGAGAGCATCTTGAAGACAGCCAAGGCGCTGGTAGAAGATACCAAGCTGCTGGTGGCTGGAGCCGCATCCAGCCAGGACAGGCTGGCCCAGGCCGCCCAGTCTTCAGCCAAGACCATCACCCAGCTCACTGAGGTGGTCAAGCTGGGAGCGACAAGCATGGGCTCAGAGGACCCCGAGACACAGGTGAACACGCGATGGAATATCTGTGTGTGTGTGTGTGTGTGTGTGTGTGTGTGTGTGTGTGTGTGTGTGTGTGTGTGTGTGTGTGTGTGTGTGTGTGTGTGTGTGTGTGTGTGTGTGTGTGTGTGTGTGTGTGTGTGTGTGTGTGTGTGTGTGTGTGTGTGTGTGTGTGTGTGTGTGTGTGTGTGTGTGTGTGTGTGTGTGTGTGTGTGTGTGTGTGTGTGTGTGTGTGTGTGTGTGTGTGTGTGTGTGTGTGTGTGTGTGTTCTCAGGTCTGGATTTTGGCCAGGCAGAAAATTGATTTGGACAGTCCGCCTGTCCTCGCCTTATTGTAGATAAGCCACTGGGCTGACGGATCTGCAGGGACGAGTAGACAAACAGGAGCACGCACAAACAAATACAGACACATAGCAGACCCATATCCCTAACATGCTCTCTTGCTGCATCATTGAGCGTTGATGGTCCGACCAAGTGACCATATATTGGTGATAATTCCGGTTGATAACAATTTTCAGCCCATGGGCTGATACGACAATACTGTGGGCTGTATTTTACGTGTCTTAAGTACCAGGTCTTATTCCCTAACTTGAGTAAACTAAAGACCTGGAGGTGTGATCAATGCCATTTGGCTATTCTGAGTGGCCAAAGAGCATTGATCACGCCTCCAGGTCTTTAGTTTACTCAAGTTAGGGAATAAGACCTGGTACTTAAGACACGCAAAATACAGCCCTGTGTCGGCAATGTGTCAGACATAGCTGCTGCAGTTGCTCTTATCATTAGGATCAAAAAAGGCTATCGATTTGTGAGAAATAAATTGACCAGCATTATTGTGGGCTCGCTCTGGTGAGCACACACTAGTTCTCTACAGCCACAGTGGTGCAACCACTCCAAGGAACAGCAATGTCCGTGTTAGTTAACCTATGTGACTATGAGCACCAGTATGATTATGAGTACCAGTAGGGGCGCTGTTGTGCCATAAACGGAGAGAGAGAGATAGTGCTGCACTGTTGCCTGCTAATGAGAGAGAGAGAGAGAGAGAGGAGGAGGGGGGGGGGGGGGGGAGTTGCACCACTCAGTTCACACGGGTGTGATTTTTTTTTTTACATCTAACTACTTACTTTGTGCTAGAAATCTGGTTCAAACTTCAACATGTTCAGCTTTATGCAGTTATTTAGGCGTGTATTTTTCTTTTCACAAATGTAAACGTTTCTGCATGAGGAAGAGTCAGATCTTTCTAGGTTCACCCAGTTGAATGGTAATAACAACGCATTCAAACCTCGGCCGCTAAATACGGGTTTTGACCACATGTACGGTATATTAGTGCAGTACTGTACTGCTTGTTTTCAATATCATATGTCTGTCTAATGTCCATCATTTAGATTTCTTCGTCATTCAACCCTGCACCTGTGTGCACAGATGAAGCTTTTTATCCCTTTGTTACCCATATAAATTATTATCATCTGGAATTAGCCCTCTACAATGGGTGTCCTCTATCATTCCACAGACACCGGGGGTTAGATTCTCTTTGTAATTGCAGTCTGCTTCCTCTCTCTCCCCTGTGTGTAAGCCTCTATCTCTGCCCTCCTCTCAGACACAAGTATCATGGCTCTAGGTGGAAGTGATAAGCTCCACACTGTTAAATCCTGTCCCCGGGGTGCTGCTGATAAACCTATACTCTGGCTATTGTGGCCGTATTGATTCCAGCTCTATATATCCCCCAGGTGGTCCTGATAAACGCGGTGCGGGACGTGGCCAAGGCTCTGGCCGAGCTCATCGGCGCCACCAAGTGCGCGGCGGGCAAGCCGCCCGACGATCCGTCCATGTACCAGCTGAAGAGCGCTGCCAAGGTAAGGAACGAGACAAGTCTCAAATTGAAAGGATTGTAACATGCAGGTTTAGATACTGTATGTGTATTGTTGGGGGTTTATTTTCTCATTGAGGTACAGTATATGGGGGTATGTGTGGATGTGTGCCTTGGTACTTCTCTCTTTGTGTGACAGCTACATGTTTAGCATGGCATCGTTCATGCAATGTCGCACAAAGCACAAAGCGTGACATTGTCGAACACAACGATGTGACAGTGACAGTCCTTATCTGGGTGGTTTTAGCGTTCTCTCATTCTGTCAGCTCTGCACAGGAGCTGCACTAGTGTCTAAGAAGGATGAGTGTGTGCGCGACTGCGCGCGCGTGTGTGTGTGTGTGTGTGTGTGCGTGTGCGCGCGCGCACACCTTTCATATACTGTGTTGTGCATACACGTAAGACATGCATGCAGTATTGTACCAATGTACCTGCAGTGAGCACGTAGTGATTTGACTCTGCTTTGAATCTTTGGATTTGAGCTGACACTTTTAACTAAAGCTCAGCCAAACATTCCCTCTCTGTCCTTGTCCGTGGTCATGACAACCCCCTCCATGCATGGACGAATTGTCACATGAAACAGCTGCTTAGCGCTAAAAACAGACACAGCCAGAAGCCAGACTTTTTATGTTTTGATCTTTACTGGTCTTGATCAAGGCCGTTAATCTGTCTGCATCAGATGTACAGTATAGCTCACATCAACAACTTCTTACCAGATCTTTGTCTCTCCGTTACCCTTCTCGCACCCCCTCTGACAATTTTCATTTGCCCCCAGCTGTCTTTCTTGTACGTCTAACTGTATACCACAGGGCTTCTGACGGTGTCTCATATAAATGGAATTAGGCCCACCCATGAGCCTGGCTCATGTTGACAGATTGTTGCTTTTCCTCCAACATATGGTGACCTCCGAGTGGGACCCCCTCTCTCAAACACCGGGTGCTCAAATTCTCATCCCTCCGCCCCTTTGACACAATGTAGCCTTTACAAAATGCAGCACAGCACATCTGATTGTGATATCGTGATTGTCACAGTGGAGACAGTTCTCTCTCCAGTGTACCGCTTCTTCTATATTAGTAGCGATTCAACGCCAGCCTCTGGTGGTAACGTCGAAACACATCCTTCATCCCTCTGTTCGCCCCGGAGCGCTCGCTGATCTGGTTAATTTGATTGAACACAGCGACGCATTAAATAACTTCTGCCAACGTAGTCATTATTCATTGTAATGGAATCTGGACGCCGTTGTTTGGAGGGAGGGAAACAAGATTGCCATTAACTGTCTGAGGCGAAAGAGCTCCACCTTCTGGTACGATGGTGAGTGTCATTGGTGTTGTTCCCCTCCCTCTGTGTCTGACAGGTCATGGTCACCAATGTGACGTCTCTGCTGAAGACGGTGAAGGCGGTGGAGGACGAAGCCACTCGCGGGACGAGGGCGCTGGAGGCCACCATCGAGTGCATCAAACAGGAGCTGACGGTAAGTGTGGCCGACATCATCACTCATCCTCTGGGCTCTATACACACAGAATAACTCTGACCTACACTTCCGGGTTGCTTCCCTACTTCCTTCGCAGGTGTTACCGATGATACCAATTAAGGCTCTGTTCCATTTAGTTGTGCAGTGGTTGTCAAACAATTTAAATTCAAGGACTTGTACACTCTCAGAGTTACACATCCGTACGGGGCCATTTGGAACTCACTCAAGGACACTTTGAGCCCTGCTGTTAGTTTGACCAGAATGGAACAGAGCCAACATTAGTATCAGCGGTAACACCTGTGAAGGAAATAGGGCAGGGGCCCAAGTTCTTTCCAAAATGGCGTGTGTCCATAGAGCTCCCTGGGTGTCCGGGAAGGAGGTCAAACTGGCGCCGTCAATGCTAAACAGTGCTAGAGATGGTCCTTTTCTATACTGTTATCCTGCTGCTCTTATCAGGGATTGGGGAAAGGAGACCATTTTCTTTGTGATTTAATGCTATTCCTTATCAGCGGATTCTCCCCCCCCAGCACCACATCAGGCTTAATCCCAAGGGCTACAGCCAAAGCCAAATAAAACACAGCCCACTTAACTCGCAATTACACTGCCATCAATATCGGAGGGGTCTGTCCTCCTTGCTTGTTTACCCTTATTTCTGCTATTGCAGAAACATAGTCCATGTGGATCACCTCAGTTCTTCACTGAGAGAGCTATAATCTATAGCAGTGTTTCAGTCCATGTGGGTCACCTCAGTTCTGCACTGAGAGAGCTATAATCTATAGCAGTGTATCAGTCCAGCCTATACAAAGCACCTGTGTCTGGAGTGAAGTAGCTTTTTCTTTATATATATATAAATATATATTTTATATATATTTATTTATATATATATATATACTGTATACTGTATGTATATATATATATATATATATATATATATATATATATATATATATATTTACAGTATGGCTTTTTAGAGCATGGGTTTTCAACAGGTGGTCCGTGGACCACTGGTGGTCCGTTAAGGTGTTGCATGTGGTCCCTGACCATGCATTTAGTAATGTAGGAAAGTGAAGATTTGTATTTTAATGTATTGTATTGACCACAAGTTGAGAAACAATGCAGTAAATGACGTGTCGATGTTGTCAGTTACTGGGTCGGACGTGAAGAACTTGAACATAAAAAGGGAGTTAGAATCTCAAGGGAAACTGCACCGGTTTGCCTGGTTGAGTCACCATTATAAGGAAATGTGCCCATAATTAATCGCATGTGTCTGCTCGCTCATACATACAGTAAGTTACAATGAACAGCAACATGAGTTTAATATGGAAGGTTAATTTCCCCCCGACAACCACACCCATATCCCCCCTCCCAACACAAAGTGGTCCCCAGGTAGATTCTCAGTCAGGGTGGTGGTCCCTGGTTCATAATCAGTTGAAAAGCCCTGTTTTAGAGTGATAGGTATACAGGAAATGGGAAGAGAGATGGGGGGATGACACGCAGTAAAGGCTGTCGGGATCAGGAGTCGAACCAGGAGGCCTCTGGATTTTGAGCGACGCTACTGTTATTCACATTGGCTCTGGCTGATACTTTTTATTGGTTCAATACTTATAAAACCTGCAGACAGACAGAAAAAGAAATAAAGAAAAAACATAATAATAATAAATAGCAAAAATTGCAAATCTGAGCCTGTAGATCGCTAACCTGGCCCAGTCTGTTTGAATTCTGGTCTAGAGGGGCGGGTGTCGGTCAAAATCCTTAATGGTCTTATTAACCCAGGGGTCTGCAACAGGCGGCTCTAGAGCCGCATGCGGCTCTAGAGCACACCCCTAGTGGCTCCCTGTAGCATTAAAAGTAGCAATAAATTATTTTTCATTTATGGTTTCTGTAGGAGGCCAAACGTGACAAGCATTCTTAATATTTATTCTACACATTTTTACAAAATTGGAAAACTTAACTAAACTAAAATTTGCGTCATAGCATGCGACACACTCAGTGCCGTGCCAGCCAGGTGTCTATTATAAACAAACCGGTGGGTGTGTGAGGCTGCTGCCTGCTACGCTATGGCTTCTACAGGGAGAGAAATAAAGATAGCCGACGAAAAACAGAGGATTTAACAGTTCGTGGACAGAGGCTTTTGCCTTCACAGCCAATGCAGATTGACTGCCTGTATGTTTAATCTGTGCAGTGAGAAGCTATCAAACAACAAATAAAGTAACGTTGAAAGACATTTCCAGGGAAAGCATGCTAAATTCTGCTAGTTTCGTTGCAACCCGGGAGATAATAAAGCTTGGCAAGCTGCATTATAATGCGTAATTTTCTTTGCGGCTCCAGATAGATTTTGAATTTATTTTTGGTCGAAAATGGCTCTTTCAACATCTTGGGTTGCAGGCCCCTGTATTAACCTATCGGTTCACTGATCTGAGCACCTGACCCCCCCCGACCCCCCATCCCCCCACGGTAGAAAACAGCGGAGAACACTGACGTCAGCAAATTTGGTTAGTGAAATACTAGGAAGTGGGCCAGATCTTCCAATGGGTTTCCCCCATGGAGCCAGTGAGGCACTCCAACATTGAAGCGCTGGGCCCTAGTGGTAAGAGGAAGGACTGCAGGCGGACCCGTGGATTCATGACGAGGAAACCCTGTGCAGCTGGGCTGTAACATTGAGCGCTCGGTTGCACTTCCGCATTGGACCACCAAAATTTGGTCTCTATCCTTTTAATACTCTATGGTTTCCCCAGGCTTTCATTTTTGAGCCAAATGCGAACGAAAATAAAAGCCTGGATACCAAGGCTAGTTGACCGCCTATTTTCGTAGTAAGTAGCTTGTAGGTCTGCTATTTATGAAAAATCGTGAAAATATTTATTTCAGAAAATTGGATTTAGAAGAAATTTTTTAAATTTCGAGGTCAGGCCAAAATGGGTTAAGGTACTGCGTCCACTCGGTGTGTACCAAAGTACCAGCAGCAGCAGCAGTGTGAATGCCTCCTCCCGTCGCCAGGTGTTCCGGTCCAAGGACATCCCAGAGAAGTCCACCACGCCAGAGGAGTTCATCCGCATGACAAAGGGCATCACCACGGCGACGGCCAAGGCGGTGGCGGCGGGCAACTCGGCCCAGCAGGAGGACGTGATTGTCACGGCCAACCTGAGCCGCAAAGCCATCACGGATATGCTGACCACCTGCAAGGTGCTAAGCTACACACACACACACACACACACACACACACACACACACCTGCAAGGTGCTAAGCTACAAACACAAATGTAAGGTGCTAAGCTACAGCTGCCCACGGCCTAGCGAGAGGCACACACTCACGTGACATACACACACGTGCGAGCGCGCACACGTACACACACAGACAGACACACACACACACACACACACACACACACACACACACACACACACGGTTTTGCACCAGAAAACTCCAGCTTGCCAGGAAACATGTGAGCCCAGCCTGCCTGGGCGGAGATAGGGCAGCAGGGTATTGCTTACTTGGCCCACTCCCGCTGGTACTGTACTATCAAAAAACTTCTCAAAGTCAGGGTGTACTTCACCTCTTGGCACACTCCCTGCAAGGCAAAGTGAAAGAGGAGTTTCAAGGAACTTATTGAGATCAATCTATCGCAGTGTTTCCTTTCAATCTCAATGTCTCACCTTAACTCTATCTGTCCATTTGTATACTTGCTTTGTATACTGGCTTTAACTGGCTTTTAGCAGAGTCATTGCCATGAACGTCACCCTCTCTTCGAGTCGGGTTTGAGAACGGCACTTCCACATTCCAGTTTGTACTTTGTAGGCGGGATTATCGGAAAGTTGTAAAATGGTGTGATGTGACCTCAAAGTGTTGCAGCATAGTCAGATAGTGTCCCAGGCCGTCACTATTGAGAGTGAGAAGCATGTTGGTCACTGCACTATAAAAATGTGATTCTTGATTATTGACATGCCTGTGTTGTAGTCTTCTCCTCTCCGAATGTAGCGTACTGTACCTGAATGGTTGTTGTTTCTCTCCCAGCAAGCAGCATGCCACCCAGAGGTGAGTGAGGAGGTGAGGAGCAAGGCCCTCCAATATGGCTGTGAGTGCACCCAAGGATACATCGACCTGCTGGAGCAAGTACTGGAGGTCAGAAGGAAAAGCTTGTTCTGTGTGTGTGTGTGTGTGTGTGTGTGTGTGTGTGTGTGTGTGTGTTTATGTCTCTTATACAACTCTGACCATACATATACTTGACAATACTGCTCTGCTGACCATTTTCCAGATTGTAAGGATTTCTTTTCCCCGATCTCATCAGATTAAGCTATTTTTCCAAATCAGACGATAAAGATTATCTGCGTCTATATCTGATAATTCTGTCGGCATAATGGATATTTAACTAGACTAATCAATCCATGCTTTCAAACACATAAAAATGCAAAGATTTGACAAAAAATAATAACAAAATAACTTTCGTTATGTGAGATTAGTAGATTACCTATCTCATGCACGTTTCTGAAAATTCCCTTCATAGCACACACAGTACAGTATGGATGCGCACGGCGCATGTATGCATAAATGCATGCATGTGTGTGACTTTGGCTCTTGTGTTTTCAGGTGCTCCAAAAGCCCACCGCAGAGCAGAAGCAGCATCTGACTGGCCACTCAAAGCATGTAGCCGCGTGTGTGACAGAACTCATCCAGACAGCCGAGGCCATGAAGGGTGAGGCCACACACACTGCCAGTGACACCCCATACAAGCACGCATGCACGCACACACGCACGCGCACACACACACACACACACACACACACACACACACACACGCACGCGCACACACACACACACACACACACACACAATCCTGCAGCCCTCTGACAGTGACACCTCATACACACTTGGCCACCCATTTCAAAACTGGGAAAACAAGGGTAGAGGAATGCGTATGCTGCGTTCGGATTTTAGGCATTCCCTTGAAAATCAGCTCAGTAAAAAAAAAAAAAAAAAAACAGATGACATGAATTATAGAGATGTTAGAGATTATGTCTAGATGCCCTAGTCCTCTTGTGGTGGGAACATATTAATATTAATAATATTACCATCAGCCACCTAACCTGTCTGCACCTCTCCGTAATACTGTATATAAATTGTGAAAATTGCTTTGGAATGCTGAAATCGCACAGGAGAGTAATTGCAGAGAGAATTGAGCTCTGCAGAGTGGTTATGACACAAAGTTACTGGAGTGTTGCCACCAGATGCCATATCTCTGACAGGAGTAATAGATTGTGTTTGGGTGAGAATTAGATTTCAGCGTATAGCCCAAGACCCAACGGGGCTATCCACTTCACCTCTCTAATGTTTCCTTTGCTCTCTCTCTCACTCTCTCTCTCTCTCTCTCTCTCTCTCTCTCCTTTCCTTGTTTTTCCATGCCTCAGATGGAGGTAAGTGGAATATAGTGTGTTTTGTTCCCGCAGATCACCTTTCATGCACTCCGAGGGGGGAACGAGCACTAGAGGGAGGTGGAGGGGTGTAGTAGAGCAGATTTCCCCAGGGTTGAAGATAATCTACCAAAACATCATTCCATCTGCTTCCCCAAGCTGTTCCCAAACAACTCCATGTTATGGCCACTTTAAGACCTATAAAAAGACAATGATCCATCAAACGTGCATTTGTTCTCTTAGCCCATCTTATTTATCTTTAAGAGGCATTCATGTAGCCCGATTGCAACTTTGGAATACATCAAGCTGGTGAACTCTGTTGCAGTTCAGAGAGCTCGAGTTGCACCATCATTATGCATGTCTGGATTTCATTATTGAATAGCAAACAAAAACGTCAGACTGTCGTATATGTTTTGACATGTTTTGTGACATTGTTTTATAGCCGCCAATCTGTGTGTTTCGTAATGATGAAAAGACTTTAGACGTGGGTTAGATTTAGTGACCCATTGTGGTGCGCTCGTATAAAGTGTGTGATGATCTGTTCTTTTTGGTTTTGTTTTTTCAGGTTCAGAATGGGTGGACCCTGAGGACCCCACGGTCATCGCAGAGACTGAACTCCTGGGGGCCGCAGCCTCCATCGAAGCTGCAGCCAAGAAACTGGAGCAGCTGAAACCCAGGGCCAAACCAAAGGTATTAGTGCCCCCTCTCTGTACTCGCCATGCCCTGCTGCTGCTTTTCCCATTTGGTCCAAATTAATCAGCAGGAAGGGCAACATTGACCAGAGGAAGGAAGAGGTGACTGTGACTTTGAAGTGAAGTCATCTTTTTCCATCGACCCAGCAGATATCTTGATGTCTTTCAAATTAAAACAAAAAGGGGTTTTGTTATTTTGAATCAGTCCGAGAGCTTTGTGTAACTCCTGACGTCTGCGTCAGGAGTTAGTTCAACAAAGCTCTCTGAACATTCATATAGGGCGTAATCTACAGTAGTGCTCTTTGGGAGAGTATTTTGAGTTATGTTGCCAGGAGACACAATTACATCGCCTGGTCCTAAAGCTTGTGTTGGATCAGGTTCAAATGTATGATGAACTCTCCGTGGCCCTTATTGAAGGAGAGGTCATCTGTCTTATTGAACCTATTTCCTTTGTTTTTTTGCAGCATTCCTCTTTTCTAAGCTGAACCAAGATAGCCTGTTATTCCACAATCCCATAAGGTTCCGTTGCGCAAAAAATAAAAATAAAGAATTGGCAGAGAAGATTCAAACAAAACATCATTCATGATAGTTGCCGTGACTCGATGAGACAGAAGTTGCCTAGCTTTGTGAAAAGGCTCTGTATAATATGTGGTGAAGTTACTGGTGTGTAGACGATTGTCTTGTTTGTTTTACCTTTCTGACTGGATAGCTAACTCCCAATGTCTTTCCCTGTGCCTGGAGTGCTTTAACCCCTTGTCTATACCTCCTAGTGTACTGTACATACTACATGTGAGTTCACTTACACTCCTCTCTCTGTCTCTGTCTCTGTCTCTGTCTCTGTCTCTGTCTCTGTCTCTGTCTCTGTCTCTGTCTCTGTCTCTGTCTCTGTCTCTGTCTCTGTCTCTGTCTCTGTCTCTGTCTCTGTCTCTGTCTCTGTCTCTGTCTCTGTCTCTGTCTGTCTCTCTCTGTCTGTCTGTCTGTCTGTCTGTCTGTCTGTCTGTCTGTCTGTCTGTCTGTCTGTCTGTCTGTCTGTCTGTCTGTCTGTCTGTCTGTCTGAAAAACAGCAGTATCCAGGAGCCTCCAATTACTTTGTAGGAACGGTGTCAAAGTCATGCCATAATTCCATATTTATATACTGCACTTATGAGGTGCTTATTATTACTATTACTATGACTATTATTATTATTATTATAATAATAATTATTATTATTATTATTATTATTATTATTATTATTATTATTATTATTATTATTATTATTATTATATCAGGGAGGCTTACTAAGGCCGGCTAAAGACTTTCTGGATGTCTGTGTCTCCCTCTAGTGCTATGTCTGAATATTGCTTCCAGTTCTACTACAAGGCAATTAGTAAGTAAATAATGGCAATAAGTTTATTCATATAGCACATTCTGAACATTAAGTTACCAGTGCTTTAAGAAATAAATTAATAATTAGAAATAAACAAATAAATAAACGTAAGGTAAACATAAAGGTTAATGCACAATGCACACATAACGTAAAGATGGAAAGGTTTTAAAAATGTAATTCTGGTGGCCATTACAGCAAAGTCCTGATTACATTTAGTTGTTGTTTTGTTTTGCCTCAGAGTCGCAACATTTGTCTGAACAAAAAAACGGCACAGCAGGGGTTCAGCACACATATCTAACTAAAACTCCTTTTTGTTTCCCTTCTTCCTCCTTATAATTCCTCCATAACTCCTTCTCCATGCGTCGTCCTCTCCTTGCTGTCTGTCCTCAACATAGAGAGAGTGTCTCTCTCTCTCACCTGTTCTGCAGCCCCAGCATGTTGTACCCCCCCTCCCCCCGCCCCTGCTCAATTCTCTGACCGTTGTAGCCCTGGAAGCCGTCTCTGCAGGGCTCTGTCTGATATGTTTGATATATTAGGTTGTTATTCAGTCCAACTATATATCAAACATATTCCTACAGTGTCCCGCCCTGTCTCCAGCCACGTGTGTGCCTTAAATGTTAATGGAGATCGGTGGTCAATGATCTGTCGTTGACTGAGGCAGAGATGGCCATTTTATAAAATATCCCTTGAGCTGATGTTGTTGTTGCTGTTGTTGTTGTTGATCTTCATAGGGCTTCTGTATGACAGTGTGGCGATGCTCTAGTCAGTTATACATTCGCATTGTTTTGTGCATTTAGCCAGAAACCTAAACTGATGCGTGGTTGTGCTTTCAGCAGGCAGACGAGACACTGGATTTCGAGGAGCAGATCCTAGAAGCAGCCAAGTCCATTGCTGCTGCGACCAGTGCTTTGGTGAAGTCTGCATCAGCCGCTCAGAGAGAGCTGGTGGCACAAGGCAAGGTCAGTGAACACCCACTCAGATGCACGCATCCCACAAACATGAGAGTAGCGAGCTAAGAAACCATGTTTTCTCAACCTCTGCCCTCCAGGTTGGAGCCAACCTCGCTAATGCAGTGGATGACGGCCAGTGGTCGCATGGCCTCATATCAGCTGTGAGTTATTCTGAGTAACAGATACTGTAGGTCTAAAGTATATGTTGAGTTGAGCCTGTACTCAAGTTTTCTTTTACCCGACTCTTCCCTTCAGGCGCGTATGGTTGCAGCAGCCACCAGTAACTTGTGCGAGGCAGCCAACGCATCGGTTCAAGGCCATGCTAGCGAGGAGAAGCTAATCTCCTCGGCTAAGCAGGTAGCAGCATCCACAGCTCAGCTCCTTGTGGCCTGTAAGGTGAAGGCTGACCAGGATTCTGAGGCTATGCGGAGGCTGCAGGTAACCACATCGCATCATGGCACTGCTGTTTCATTGATTTAATCACTTACTGACTTACTTACTGTAAACTTTATTTTTCCCCCAGGCTCCCGTTAGCCGATCTGCAAGCTTGCAAAGCGATGCGTTGTGACCTTACAGATTGATTACTTTCGCGAAATGTTCACCCACAGAATAGGGATGCTAGTATTCATATTGTTAACTGTATACAAATGCAAAACAGAGCTAACTTTGACTCTCCTCTTCCTCCTACAGGCAGCTGGCAACGCAGTGAAGCGGGCGTCAGACAACCTGGTGAAGGCAGCGCAGAAAGCAGCATTTGACAAGGCAGATGATGACAGTGTGGTGGTCAAGACCAAATTTGTTGGTGGCATAGCTCAGGTAAGGCAATGGCGTCAAATCAGAAATCTTGCAACTCGAGCATGTCGGAGGGGTATAGTGTTAAGTTCCCACTGGAACACAGCTGTTGTTGTATGATAATGGGGAAGGGTTTAGGGGAGGGATGATTTTATGATATCACTAAAGTGGTGTATTTCGATTGGGCCTTTTGACTCCAACGGTTTTCAGCTTTCAGGAAGAAACCAAAAATACACAGGGAATATTATAACCACACCTGGGGGTCTATTAGACTAGACTAGTCTTCTCTGCTACCGTGGAGTCCGTCCTCCTCTATGCTGGACACTTACACAAGCCCTACAGAAATCCCTGGACGGGTGCTACACCAGAATGTTACGTGTGGTACTTCACACCAACAGGGACGAGCACATCACCAACAAGCGTCTGTACGGGGCATTACCAAGTGTAACAGAGAAGATAGCAGTAAGGAGGATGAGACTAGCTGGCCACTGCCACCGACACCAAGAACTCCCGGCCAAAAAGCTTGTACTGTGGGAACCAACACACGGGCATCGATTGAGAGGACGTCTCACACCTACCTACGTGGACATACTAAAGAAAGATACTGGTGCGGAAAGCACAAAGGAGCTGGCCAGATGCATGGAGAACCGAGATGACTGGAGACGACGATGGAGGGCTCGTCTGAGGACGACGTAGAGAGAGAGTAATGTTAACTCCATAGACAAACAGAAAAAGTACAAAAATCACGGCACTCCATCTTTAACAGAAGGAGTAGGACGGTGGGGGCTTCAACTGAGCCAGTTGTGTACAATGCAGCGGTAACGCAAACATGTGCAGCGGGGATTTAAATGACATAGAGGCGAAATTGGAAGAAAGAAGTTGTTACGGAAAAAAGAAAATAAATCTTTGCGTTTTGGCCTTTTTTTTGTTCTCACTCCCAGGGTGCCTCTAACTCTTATGTTCAACTCTTGAGTCTTGACATTACTGCTAGATTAAAGTCTTGGTCATTGCATCTGTACTGAAACTGATTGTGAAACGGCGGTGAGCCGCTGTGGACAAACAGCCCATCAGCTGTATTTCTGGGCTGTGGTTTACCAGGCATCCACACAGCTGCATGCACACATCCACTCTCTTGAAGGGTTTTCACATTCCTCCTTTAGACCAAACGACTTATCCACTTCCTTTTCATCCGTGGCCAAACGGAATGTAATTGAAGAGTTGATGGCTACTCATTCAGGAAGCCTGGGGCCCCCTCCGCACCAAGCTTTAGTTTTCATCTGGAGTGGTTGAACCTGTGTGTGTGTGTGTGTGTGTGTGTGTGTGTGTGTGTGTGTGTGTGTGTGTGTGTGTGTGTGTGTGTGTGTGTGTGTGTGTGTGTGTGTGTGTGTGTGTGTGTGTGTGTGTGTGTGTGTGTGTGTGTGTGTGTGTGTGTGTGTGTGTGTGTGTGTGTGTGTGTGTGTGTGCGCGCACACACACACACACACACACACACACACAGATTTTATTCGCACCCCTCCAGGGACATCTGTCGCAAAGCTAGTTTTCCTAAGGCACTCATATAGCCCACCCTCCCAAATCAAGAAAAAATAAATACATACTCACTCCATACTTACATTACTGAAATTCCATTTGTTGCCACAGACAAACTGTGCTGATTATAGGTTTTCAATAACCCGCTTTAAAGGAACCCATGACTTGGACAGGCTGTGAGAATAGAAGGAACAAGCCAAATCCCCATGCAGTGTTCTGATGAAAAGTGATTGTTTACATTTTGTATCCAGATGTTGCCAAGCTATGGGGAAATCAGTCCTTATGAGCATTTTTGTGTTAACAAGATTTCATTACACTACAGCAGGGCTATTCAACAAAAAAAAGGGGGGGGGGGGGGTTAATTCGTTTTTTTAGAGAGAGCTAATAAAAGTTACAGGTATGGTGTGTGTGATATGAAGTGTGAGATTATCAGTAATCCTTAATCATATTCTATCATATTCAAGGGTGTGTGTGTGTGTGTGTGTGTGTGTGTGTGTGTGTGTGTGTGTGTGTGTGTGTGTGTGTGTGTGTGTGTGTGTGTGTGTGTGTGTGTGTGTGTGTGTGTGTGTGTGTGTGTGTGTGTGTGTGTGTGTGTGTGTGCGTGTGTGCGTGCGTGTGTGTGTTTTCAGCTGGTGTTCATTGACGCTCGTCAGTTAATGTCAAAGCAATTATGTTTATGCACTGTCAAATAGGTCTACTCTACATCTATTTAAAGGTAGCATATACTTGTATAGACATACAGGTATATCACCCTGTGCTCATACTGTGCACAAATTTGTGCGGCCCCCCACACACAATCATTCTCTTTTCATTGTCTTTTCCAATGACCTAAACACCTTTTTCGCCAGATTTGAATCATTGGACAATTCCTCAAAGTGCACTGAAATACTGAAGGCTGTAACACCTGCCCCCTCAGACAGAATTACCATCTCTGAAGAGGATGTAAGGAAAGTGTTTCAGTGTACTAACACAAGGAAAGCTAATGGGCCAGATGAATGCAGTGCTTTTCTCCTCAAACACTTTGCATCTGAGCTGGCTCCAGTGTGGCAACCAATATTCCAAACCTCTGTAGACACACACACAATTCCCCTGTCTTGGAAAACCTCACACATAAAACCACTACCCAAAATCCAATGTCCAAAAGAACATAAGGATTACAGACCCATAGCTCTCACTTCAGTGATTATGAAATCACTTGAAAGAATACTGTTACAACATCTTGTCAGTATAACCAAAGACAAATTCGACCCCAGTCAGTTTGCCTACAAAAAGGGTTGCGGTACAGAGGATGCGGTTGTCACACTGGTCCACTTAATTACAAAACATCTAGATAAGTCAAATAAGAATCATGCGAGAGTGCTATTCTTAGACTTTTCTTCAGCTTTCAACACAATACAGTCTGATATACTAGTGTCAAAAATGGTACAGTTGGAACTGAATCCATACTTAATTCACTGGTATGCTTCTTTTCTTACTAACAGAGTACAGAGGGTGAAAGTGAACACAGCCCTCTCATCAGCATTAACTACTAATGTTGGTGCTCCCCAGGGTTGTGTGAGCTCAGCTGTACTCTTCACCCTTTATACTGACAGCTGTCGTATTGAGGAATGCCTGTCTGAATGTCGCACTGACACACCAGACCAATACATTCTAAAATACTCAGATGATACAGTTTTGATTTCTCTCCTAGATAATTCCAGTGATCCTGGACTGCACCAACACAGAGTAAATAAGGTGGTTGAATGGAGTGATAACAACGCTCTCATCATTAACACAAAAAAGACAGAAGAGATTGTTTTTGGTACACCACCAGAGATACACAGATCCCCCATTACTATTCATGGTGAACCGATCAACCAGGTATGTTCGTACAAATACCTAGGAGTAGTAATAGACCATCTTTTGTCATGGAAAGATCAGATTGATTCAGTGTGTAAGAAAACAAAGCAAAGAATCTACTTCCTTCGCCGTCTAAGATCCTTCGGTGCTAGTAGACGGATTCTTCTTTTGTTTTTCACTTCTGTTATTATGAGTGTTCTTCAGTACTGTAGTACCACCTGGTATGGATGTTTGTCTGCAGCCCTAAAGTCACAACTGCTGCAACAACTGAACATTTGTTCAAAGATTGTTGGACAACAACTTCAGAAACTCTATACATCCACATATGATAACAGCATCCTAAGGTTAGCAAGGAATATCACCTCTAATACTAAGCATGTGTTGTATGGAGAATATAGGTTGCTACCTTCAGGAAGGAGATATGGTGTACCAGCATACAATAAGGTCAGACTAAAGAGGTCCTTTGTCTACCAATCGACCTTGAGGCTTAATCAGGAGATGTAGTAGCCACAGGATAATCTAAGCGGTGGATATTGCTCATGTCTTTATGTATGTAAATTGTCTTGTTATTTGTGTTTTGTTATGTGTTTCTGCATACTTGGCTGCTGTGTCGCAAGACAAATTTCAGTGTGAACTGACAATAAAGTACTATATCATATCATATATCATTCTACAGTTGTGGCCCCCGGCCTAATCTAGTTGAATTCCCCTGCACTACAGTATACATACAGTATGCTCTCTCTCTCTCTCTCTTCAGTGTATAGCCCAAGACCCAACAGGGCTATCCACTTTACCTCTCTAATGTTTCTCTCTCTATTTATTTAATTAAAAAATATATTTTATTTCTTTGAATTAATTAATTCTATTAGTGTTAGTCCTATCTGATCGCATTGAGTGACGTTAAACTCACTTTGCCGGCCGATTCGACTGGCACTCACTTTATGCAGGAGGTTGCAGGAGGTTCTTTGACAAAGTATCCCTCTTCCTCTCTTCCTCCTCCTGCAGATCATCGCTGCCCAGGAGGAGATGCTGAGGAAGGAGAGAGAGCTAGACGAGGCCAGGAAGAAGCTGGCTCAGATCAGACAGCAGCAGTACAAGTTCCTGCCCACCGAGCTGAGGGAAGACCAGGGCTGATGATTGGCTGAGCCAGCCGGCGACACACTGATTGGACCGCTTCTTGTTACGGAGAGCGACACGGCCAATGCACAATTGGCTGCTTTTTTTTGTTTGTTCCCCCTCGTGTATGACTATGATGACTATACTCGCCACTTGATACAGGTCTGTTCAGCAAGAGGAACACGTGCCTGTGCTCTCCTGTGTGTGTGTGTGTGCGTGTGCGTGTGCGTGTGCGTGTGCGTGTGTGTGTGCGTGCGCGTGTGCGTGCGAGTTTGCATGTGCACTGTGTGCCGTGTGATAAGGAGAGGGTATAGCTGTCTATAAGCAGAGGTAAGGACTATATCTTAATGATCGTGATAGGTTATATATATGATATTAGGCTTTGTGAGTGTTACTCTACATAACAATCATGGATCGAAAGTGTTCCAAATACTTGTTGAATGTGACGGGTGTCGAGCAAATAGAAATGAGATGAGAAAGAACTGACCCCCAAGGTCTGTTCCACATCCAACACCCACCCATCGTAGCCAATCAAATGGCAAAATGGCAGGACCTCTCTGCAGGACCGTCTTGCATGCACCATAATGGCTACCGTTTAAATACATATCAATGAAGCTACTAACCAATAGCTATTGCATTTTACTAATGTGAACATGAACTCGGGGGTCTGCTGTTGAACTGGCAAACTTTTTAGTGTGTGATTTGATGGAAATATATTATTGGGAGGCGGAGACTTCAGCTTAAGACCAAATCTTACGGAAGCCGATGATGAAGCTGTAGTAGTCAATAATCCATGATGTAATACCCCATTATGTGAATACAGTGATAACAGTCTGATGTCTAAAGAAACTGTCTGCTTTGAACCCAAGAAAGGTGAAACGTGGATTGTTCTATGAACTAAGGTATATCTTTAAATCTTTCTTCTCCTCGAGAACACTGCCTTGTTAACCTCTCCTCCTGCCACCACCACCCCTCCTCCTCCTTTCATGCACACTCCAAGCTGCGTGGGGAAACCTGTGTTTACATTGTTTGTTATGTTTGTTCTTTCTTGTCTGTGGTGTTTTAATTCCTGTCCTGCTGACGGTAGCCAGGATTTGTTAAGGAGCCCCCCACTATTTCATTACTCACCACCACCGGTCGCTGTTGGCTCATCGTGGTACATTTTCACTTGAGACACCTATCTATAGCAATATGTCAACGCTAAATACTCGTAAGGCAATCGATGAGAGTCTGTGCCGTATTTTAGTGAAAGATTGTGTGCTGCCGCTGCTGTCATGTTTAGCTCTGGGCTAATAAACGAGAGGAAGGCTGCAGTATGCACTGTGGAATGCACTGAGACCCCCCCCCCCCTTTATGCACTGAGGAACGCAATGAATGGCTTCCCATAACGGCAATGTAGGACACTCTCATGACAGAGATTTTTTTTGGTTGAGAATCTATTTAAGAAAACAATTATTCAATGGTTATTCTGTTTGTGCAGTACGTTATTTTTTTATCTGGTGGTAAGGCAGTGTGCACACGGGACCCATATGGGTAGTTGTTCATTTAAATCCCAGGTTTAAATGAACATGCCGTGTTTTTACCGTGTTGTAGGTCTCTTCTGTCCTTTTCTTGTCAGTGTCTGGTCTGCATTGTGTACTAGTGCCTTACTGTGAGTCTGCTATGTGAGCGGTGGACTGGACGAGCCTTTGTCCTTCCTGAATCAGAACGTTATGCCTGACCACAGTGAAATCCTCAATGTTTATATAAATTTGGGAGTGTACAAATGCAACAACACAATGTTACATTTCTACACTCCTAGAGTTAATAAAAAGCAAGGTTTTTGCACACCTACAGGTGTGTAGGAGAAGGACACTCAGGTGCCCGACGTAATGAAAAAGGAAAAAACTCACACAGTGTCTTCAAATGCAGTTGAAAGGTTTATTAAGGGAACAGCAAAGTTTCGGTGTATTCAACTTTCACCATGCTATCTCTCTAATAAACCTTTCAACTGCATTTGAAGACAGTGTCCAGGAGTTTTTTCCTTTTTCTCTACACTCCTAGAGTTAAATGAACACTCAGGATTTTACAGTCTTTGGCTATTAATTGGTCACCTACTGTAGTCCTATGCCATCTGCCCCCCCCCATCCCCCCACCCCACCCCACCCCACCCCATGTTACCTACAGTACTTATAGGGGCAAATAAGGGCATACCCAGATACCTTAGGACTTGTCGACAATTTTGGAGGGGACTAACACTACACTGCATTCCATGAGCATGTGGCAAGATGTGATTAAAATATAAACATCAGATATGGCTCTGCCTTGACATTCATTACAGTACCAAGTCCCTCACAGTAAATGTTTGATTAAATAAGTTCCTTGCTTCATTGTTTAACCACTATGTTTTTTTTTTCTTTTTATCAATAAATGTTATCCTGAGGTATATTGTCTACTCTAAGCAATTGGTCTTAAGTATTAACTGGAATAGGAAAAGTTACTATCTATGTTATGAGTAAGTGTTGTGCTTTCTTTAACAGACTGCATTTGTTTTTATGACTTCATGCTGTATGTATAATATTTATCTGGTCATAAAAGTATTTTTGTTTTTGTATCCACCAAAAAAAGAAAAGGAAAAAAAACTTGAAACAACCATGTTGAGTTATGATTGTTTTGTGCTTCTTGTGGTCTATTATCTCACATCACTTGTTAATCTGTCATTGCAAATTCTTTCCAGTAGATGACAGTATTCTCCTGCATAGGTGAGAGTGATGGGGTAAGGCCAATAATGGTCATAGCATAACTTTTTCCCCTTTTTACCATCCATAGAACGGGCTTCTCTGACTTTGCACTGATTCTCATTGGTAGAAATTGTGATTTCAGCTGCATATTACAGTACATATCTGGATAGAGGAAGGTGAGAAATAAAGGCTCTGTTGTGCACAGAGGCTTTTAAGTATAGAAATTGGACTTGTATTTACCCTGTTCTCCTGAGGTGACAGCTATTCCATTCTGTACCTGTCCCTCTCTGTCTCTTATCAGTGTCTAGAGCGTATAAAGTGTAGCTATAGCCTGATTTGTAGTTCGTCCTCGTGACCTTGTAGATATGTTACTGTCTGTGCGTGACAGCCATACGACGGAGCATATGGTTGGATGGAGGTGCCTTGCACAATACACAGAACCTTACTAATGAAGACCATATTTGGTTGTTACACTGTGTGGGTCTCATGCAAGGCCCGGCCACACAGTGGAGAGGGGAAACTCAAGCCATGTGTGTAACAGGGAGGGAGTGGAGTGCCGCTCGGCCACCACATCTCTCCCTGTCTCTCTCTCTCTGTGTATTTCTGTTCTGCATCTATCTTTTTTCCTTTCTTGCCCTCTCTTTCTGTCTCTGCTCCACGCATACCATTTCATAGGATGATGAACAGGAGGGTGTTTGTCTGGTTAACTCAAGCTCTCGCTATGAGCTTTCAACAGCCTCCCTATATGAGTAATGTTTAACGGAGGCCACGATGTAGCCCAGACTGTCCACTTATTGCCATGAATTCCATGATTGCAGACTGATTTGCAAACCACTGTATTGCAATCAAGTTTCAACATAGGCCACACTTTTATAGTCCTGCCCAGCAAAATGTGCACTTGGCACAGAAACGTGAATACCCCAATGGCCACACTATGATTGTTCTAATAGCACTTGGTTTTCTGATTTTCACGTCCTCTAACTTATCTTTTATATACAATATATATATACACACACATATACATATTGTGTGTGTGTGTGTGTGTGTGTGTGTGTGTGTGTGTGTGTGTGTGTGTGTGTGTGTGTGTGTGTGTGTGTGTGTGTGTGTGTGCGTGCGTGCGTGCGTGCGTGCGCGTGCGTGCGTGCGTGTGTGCGTGCGCGCGCCAGATTAACCATAGGCCGCTAGTTGCAGCTGCACTGGGGCACTTGGCAAGGAGGGGCACCTTGGCAAAAAGAAAAACGTTTTTTGAAGGGCGCTAGCCCCTCCTATATACAGCTTTTGTCCCCACACGTCTCAAGATTTGCCATTGACAATGAAAGGGGAATTCAGGTCAAATGTCCGCTAAATGCAGCTCGTCCCCACATGTCTCATATTTTAGTAACAACAGTAGCCTACTGCACTTTTGTTTATGGATTTTGAAATAAAAGTCCAATCATATTCTGTTTGCCTTCATGTAATTTATTGTACTGGGTTCGATCCTGGTTCAGGATAACTAATGTTACACATTTGGCTAGGCCTGGTCCATAGCCCTAATGCTTTGATTCTGCCCTGCATTAATGCAGGGCAGAATCAAAGCATTAGGGTTACTAGAATGGTCTATACAGTGGTGCCCATTGGGCACTGGCCTACTTGGAACAATGCAAGTTGGAAATGCATGCCCCACCTAGATATTATGCGTTGATACGGTGCCTGTTGGGCACTGGCCTACTTGGAACGATGCAAGTTGGAAATGAATGCCCCACCCAGATATTATGTCTGTCTCCCTTTTATGTCCATATATGGAGTTCTGTGTCCGGATTGCCTAAATATGGAGTGTTGTGAGGTCAGAACAGGCCAGCTCCATATATGGACGATGCTGGGCAGGGGCCGGATCCAGAGCCCAGGCAGAGAGGCCTTTTGGGGGCGGTTCTGGACAACCGTGGGTCCGACTGACTCGACACCGGGCACTGCACCCCCTGCTGTGGTGTGGAACGCGTGTGTCGAATTTGAAGTCGGTGGGGCTAACGGTTCTCAAGTTGTGTGGATTACACACACAGACAGAGACTTGGTGCATTTATAGATTATATAGATTATAGATAGATAGATAGATAGATAGATAGATAGATAGATAGATAGATAGATAGGATGGATGGATGGACCAGAGCTAACATTAGGCCTATTTCTATATTTATCTGTCTAGCCTTGAAGAAGCTTTAATATGAATATTTTACAATTGATACACAGGTCACTGGTTCAGGTTCAGGTTCAGGTTTATTTGTCATGTGTATAGATACAGAGTATAAATACAATGAAAATTATTTTGCTCACTGGAATTCACTGAATCTATCTAATCTTAGACTTTGACTGATGATAGGTTGATAGATTCATCAATAGAGGCATAGATTTATCTATCTAGCTATGGAGAACATTAATCAAGAATCTTCTCGAGGACTCCTGATATGAGTCCTGATAAAGATTCTCCAATGCATAGATGAATGGAGGCCTCACTGGAAGCTCATCTGTTGACATTCAAGAGAGTTCCTGCTCATTCGCCCCTATACTCCTATCCAGCTCATTCATGTACAGTATGGAGACCAGATGCACCTTGTCGGCACACTGGGTTTGATGTCTGATCTCTTTACACCACGGCGT
Source organism: Protomyctophum parallelum (assembly GCF_964188405.1). NCBI lineage: Eukaryota > Metazoa > Chordata > Actinopteri > Myctophiformes > Myctophidae > Protomyctophum > Protomyctophum parallelum. The sequence continues at coordinate 20,494,176 of NC_139700.1, read as the reverse complement.
ATGCCATTAATAACGGCATGGCCACCGATAGGATTTGTGTGGGTTTCCAAAAGGCCCATGGGACATGCATTGATCCTGGTAGCACCTACACCAAGGAACTCTGACCTGTGCCAAATGTGTTGTTTTAGCTGTGTGGAGGGTTGTTACTTCATTGCAGGTGGTATGGACTGTGCTTTGCCTAATCCTCACAGCCTGGCAGACATTTATTCCAGGCCTTGTTCCACTCTTTAAATTCACAATGATTAACCATGCCAGGAGGGTTGGGGTAAAACTAGCTGCTGACAATAGGCCACATCATCCCACCTTTACTTTTCTGGGCAAATTTATCATTGTGCAAGCTACAACAGAGCTGGGATATAGAGTATACTCTATATATGGCTCTTAAATCTATACTTACTATATTTTCTATACTTCTAACGGGGTCAATTGCACTTTCATTATTTTGGTAATAATCTCTGTATACCAGTAAGACGCCCTGAGGGCGAGAAGCGGCAGCGTGCACGCATCCTCCTGGGTGATGATGACAGACTGCTGGGCGAACGCTGGCACTTTGGCATGAGGGGTCAGATCAACAGAATGGAATGAATTCTGTACTGGCCATATATGGAGCGTGTTTTGAGTGTACAGGGTTTGATGAGGTCAGATCAACATGTAGAATCTCAGAACAGGAAGGACGGGTGGGGTAGGATCAACATATGGAATGTCAGAACAGGCCAGCTCCATATATGGAGATCTAAGGGTTTGAGGGAGTTGCAGGTTTTCATAGTAATTGCGACCTAGTAATCAGCTTTTCTGTTGGTCTTTTGGGTTTCCTTATCTATAGAGTTGTATCACTAGAGTCTAGACTAAACAGTCACAAGTCGTTTATAAGATATGACGGCACAGTCTGGATTTTCAGCATGTCAGAAACCCATCATGTGTGAATGGCCTCTGTCTGCTTTGCTGAGGTTTTTGTTTATTTATGTTTATTTAATTTTTTCTTCAATGGCATTGTTTTTTCTCATCTACTGTACCAAACAGAAGTTACCGCCCACAGTGAAAAGGATCTGTTACTTCTCCTCCAGAACGTGGAGAAAAGGGAAGCAGCGATTAGTGGAGAAAATAAATTGCATGTCAGTAAAAAGGAATCTGATTTGGTTTTGGGTCACATTTTTTCTACAGGCTGTTTTGGAGCTCTGATAGTGTTAGACTAAGAGAGAGAGAAGGCACAGTAGGCGGAAGCCATTGCCTGTACACAGTGTTCAGGTCCATTTGGTTCCATTTGTACACTCTTAAGAGTTAAATTAACACTTAGGATTCTACTGTGTAGTTGGTGTTTAGCTTTCATACTTTGCGGTAAGATGGCCCACATAGTGCAGACCCCAGGGCGGAGAGCTGGTTTATTTGAATTGAATACCCTAACTCAAGTTGCACGTTCATATGTTATTTTGAAGGTTAGGAAGAAGAAATTATCCAAACCTCACAGCCATTTTTGTCCTTGTCTTAGGTATTTTGACAGCTGGTTTGCCAATGCCCCCACCCCCCAAACACACTCTCTCACACACACACACACACACACACACACACACACACACACACACACACACACACACACAAACCCATGGCCTAGTACCTCTGCATTATGTTACATGTTTTATCATAGCCTATATAGGCTATATCCATACATCTGTCATGAAGCCCTTCATGGTGGTCAATTATGTAGAGACCACCACCAGACCAGAATATCACAAATTCCATTTCTGCAGCAACCAAAGGTATCTTTCCTTGTCAAACCTCCTCATACTTTAACATTTCGCCAACCTTTTACTGTAAGATAGTATATCAACGGCAAGATTACATGGAGCGAGTGAGGAAAATGTTAACTAAATCATATCCTTAATTTATTCATAATGCCATACTACATAATTGTATTGTTGTGATGAATAAAAACAATCTCTACCTGCTCAAGGGATCCCTAAGCTACTACTACACAGTCAATTCCTCAGGGTTCATTTATTGATGTGTTACTCAGAGAATGTACACATGTAAGGTTATGTGTACACTGAGTTTAAAGGACAACTTTAGGTTTTTTTCAACCACGGTTCATGTTTTAGGTTGTTATTAGAGAAAGTAAGTCATTTGCTGCTTTATTTCGTTTTAGCAATTTTAGCTATTATTTACGGGGGGGGGGGGGGGGGGCATTCGAACATGGGGCTAAATCTGCAAAATGTTATAGCGATTAATTCTTTATTCTTTTTACTATTTACTATAGTCCTACTAGACCCCAGAAAATTGCTTATGGTCACAAAAGATCACAGTATCTATTGAATGTGAAGGGGGAGGTACAGTAGCAAACTGACATATTGACTTACATACTGACATAATTAACACAGTAGGTAATTAACACAGTGCAGTAGTCAATTAGGATTGTACTGTACCAAAACCAGATCATTGTGTTATAGAGTGCCCCTCATACATGCGTGCATACATATCTCTTGCGTGGATAGACAAGAATCTGTCTTGAGAAGGTTACTTTGCTCCCTAACAATAACATAAACTGTGTTGACGGCATATGATGGATCTTTTCCTCGGGTCTGGAACGCATGACTATTTTAGGCCATCAGCGAGAGCTCTCTCAGCAGTAGGCCTACACTGGCTCCATAAACCATCCCAACATCCAGCCTGCTACTGTACCTGTGCCGATGAGAATTGTAAACGGTCCCTGTAGGGATATGTGGTTTGATAACCAGGAACTGGTCAATGTCTGGTTGGGGTTAGCTTTAGTCTTGTCACGCCTTGAGTACTACCTATAGTCATTTGGTCATCCGCTAAGAAGAAAGACATACACAACTTGCAGCTTTTCATAAATGTTTTAATTGACCAAAAAACACAGTATTTCTTTGACCATGGAGTATAAGAGATGAACATACCCATCTTCTCAAATCTTCTTATATCTATAGAGCTGTAATAGAATGGAACACATGTCTGTCATTACATAACTAATACAAACACAAAATTCACCTTTAAGAAAAGGTTAAATGAACACCTTATGCAAACAAGCCTGTACTAATCCCCAGAGACACAACGTTTCACATATTGTACAGTAAGGGGATTTTGTTCAGTTTTAACTGTACTACTTTTATCACATGATGTTTTTTTAGTTAGATTATAGTGATTGTAAAGTTGATATTATTAATGTTTTTTGTTAAAATGTTTCTGTTTCTTCATGGCAAAATCGGGATCCTAACAAACAATAAACAATAGCATTTCCTCTCTACACCAAATCACTTGTAGATCTGCTATTTTTTGCTAAATGTTCACCTCAGAAGATTCAAAGGGTGTTAAACCCATACTTTGTAGTAGCAAATGTGACTGTAGATCTTCACTTCTATATATATATTTGTGAGAATTTTGAAATGTTCACTTATATGACATTGCCAAAATAGGAATGCCAGGTTGAAATGGTTGAAGTGAGATCAGAAAGTAAAAATCACCCCCGTGTGAAGTGAGAGGCGCTCTTATCAATGCTATGATTAGGTGATGTAATGATGATGTAAAACAAACGGTGTCAAAACAAACATTAAATTATCTTTATTGTTAATGGGATTTAATGTTTGTGTTGGGGACAAGATGATGTACATTTTCCCTTCATTGTCAATGGCGTTTTTAAAACAAACATTGAACTAAAAACAAACATTAAACCTGTATGGAGGGGCTAGCGCCCCTCAGAAATTGCTCTGAAGTATGTGTTCTTGGATAATAGAATTCTGGCTAATTGCACTTTCATACCTGGGAAATAATGAGCAGTTTGTCATTGTTGAACTCCGGGGGCAACAGCATTTGAGGAAATATAATATATTGTTATTGATTAGAATTGATCACATTGCTGGTTCGACAGAAAGATACATAGTTGCTTCAAATTAGCTATATTTATTCATCTTTGAAACCCTTTATATTTCATGGAGTCCCCCAGGGCTCTATCATTGATTCTTCAAGCTTGTAGATTTGCTATTTTGGCCAAAGTTTCACCCCAGCGACATTATAGGGTTGGCTGAAGGCCAGAGGCTATTTGAGAAGCGACTGTAAAGTGGTCTAATAGCTCATGGTGCATCATTCATGCCGTAGCTGCCCTTGTCATACATTGTAAAGCAAATATTTTGGAGTGTCAGATTGCAGGGCGGTCTCCCGCATTCTAGGCCATTGGTTGAGTACGTTTTCAGAAGTCAGAATTGTGCCATTTCACCAGATATATTTAAACAGCTGTCATGTGCTTTGATATACAGTGTGGGCTCACCACAGGTCGATCAGTCACCTTCAGATTGTCCTTCTGTTGGGTGACAGCATTTGCTGTCCATGTCTCCTGAGGCGTCACAGCAGCTCATTTAGCTATCATTTAAGGACGGCATGGCATTTCTTAGTCAGCAGTGACAGCAGGGCTATCTTGGTCCAGAGCTTGGAAGTGGGGGGGCTAATTTTGGAAAACCCTTGCAAGTAACAGAAGGTGTATCAATTAAATTGTATGGTCTAAGAGTCCCAACACCCCAGTCTTCCAAACACGGCCTTTCTCAGAGTCTGTATAGTCTTTTTCCCCTCCTTTTAGCTGGTTTTAGATAATTTCTGAAAGAATGAAACAAAGTGTTGAGTTGTGAGTCGTGGGAGAGAGAGAGAACTGCCTGCTCCATTCTGTGCAGCAGACTGGAACTGATCTGTAGCGTCTCCCGGGATTTAAACTGTAGTGAGTGAAATGTAACTCCCGTCCATCCAATCCCGCTCTGTCTTAATAAGGAAACTTTGCTGAAGGCCAGTTAGATGAGAGGCCTCATTTCTGCACAGAAAGGTTCTTGGCTGCTTCTCTCTCTCTTTTTCTTTTTCTCTCTCTCTCTCTCTCTCTCTCTCTCTCTCTCTCTCTCTCTCTCTCCCTCTCAATCCTGTGGCTTCCCCACCCTGTATTAAAGCTGAATAAACAGCTCCACTGAATGCTCAGCAGAATTTTTCTGTACTCCGATGCCATTTTTCTTGAGTGGATTTAGACTGAGAACAGACCAGAGTGATTAATCAATGTGACCCCATCCTAGTCTTCCGCTGCTGTATTTACCCAGCTGAAGATTGACCCAGAGACGGCTCAGATTTTCATTTTAAAGAGACATCCAGGCCAGGGCATGATCCCAAGCCTACATGGTTTGCTCTGTCTTCAGACCTTTTCCCATTCTCTTGATGGGAGAGATGTTTTCGTTCAGCAGCCTCAGAGGATAATTACACTCTTATCATACGTTGTTATCTTAGACAGCTAAGGCCTTAGGGCAGGAACCAGCCAGACCACACTATAGTTGGATGTCTATTTTATTCTCATGTCTCATGCGCCACTCGCACAGTTGTTTTACGACTTTGCACAACTGCTGTACAGATCGCTACCTGGGCCTTTTTAGTCAGGCTGGGGAACAGTCACAGCATCTGAACAAACACAGGGTCATAGACAGATATAGGCTTTGTTATGGGAATGCAGGTACTTGCAGAGAGGGTTCCTGGGGGCATTCCTCACTGTAGGAAGACCACCAGTCACACCACACATCCTGTCAACTCTCAAACAGTCACCCAAAACCACACTGGAATGTCTCAGCACCACAGATTCTCACGCAGGCTACAAATTATGGCTTTGCTATATGGACATTTCGGGTTTGGAGTCCGTTCACATAAACAAGCTTTAAACGTTCAGTTTCTAATTACATTTTCAGATTAACTTCATTTATTTTGCATTTTCTTTTATTCAAAACAGGGAATGGACCTGATATGCTCTTGAGATGACTTCAGGGCTTTTCTTCTCTTTGATGCCATATAAAAGATAATGCCAGACGATGTCAGAACAGAATAGAACATGATCTGCCTGACTACAGCAATCCATAACATCCTCCTCTAATTGTCATCGTTTCATGTCTCTGTGTGCCGGAACATTCTGATAGGCAGGAGTGTAATGGGGGAGAACAGTGGCTCGGCTCTAAGTACATACCAAAATGTTTTATAGCGCTATGGAATGGAAAGTATCAAGTACATCCTTAGACCTCATAAAGAAAAGCCTTGGTACCCTAGCCCCTCTCCGTCTCTTCACCTCTCTTACACAGAGCCATTACACCAGAGGATCCTTATATGGACACATATATGGAGGATTCTCCCTCTGTGCGCAAACACGGAAAGTTCTAACCTTGTGACATCATGGGGTAAAAGAACCGAGGCAAATATTTAAAGGCTCTTATCAACACAATGTTGGTTCAAGAGCTGAATAGATACAGAACAAGTAGGGTGGCAAAATAAAGCAATTATACAGAGTACAGAGTAACTGAACTGTCAAGTGCAGGGAACTGTCTACAAAGTAGAGCTTGACAACATTTTCTGTTCAATAACTTGGAAAGTATCAGTAGAAAGCTTTCGACAGCCTACGATCCCTGAAGGAAGAAAAGCCCTGATGCTGTGTGAGGAATGTCTTTATCTGAAGGTCAAGCTGGCCATAAACAATCATTGTGTCTTCACTTCAGCTGTTGGTTTGACCCTTGATGTGCACAGCACTGTAAGTTCAAAGGTCTGCTTACCCAGTGTGATCCATATGTAGGTGGGCATCCATGCTGTGACATGTCTAGTGCTTCAGTGCATTTTATTTTGAATCGGGATTCTCATGCTCGAACGGTATCGAGCATAACTTGGAAATGAATCGTGACAGTTCCCCCCTAGTGCACCCCCGCTTTTAGTCCACGCTGACAGAGCAGCATCAGATATGGCTCACATTCCTGCCTCTGTGCGTCCCCATCGGTAGAAGGGGAACACAAACAAACATTTTGGGAGGAGTCCTTTGGTTGGCCACAAATATTCCTCCATTATGACTGCCACCCACAGCTGCCTTTTCAGTGCAGGAAAACCTTCACTTTTGGTATTTTTATCCACATAGCTCTGCTTGTTTTCTTTGAAAAAAGTCTAACTGGTATCCCTGAGGCTGCAATCATCCTTCTTAGCAAACCCTTTTCTCTCCAATACAAAAGGCTAAACTGGGGGAAAATTTTACTTTTGTTGATGTATATTTGGAGAGCAGTGCCGATGTGTTTACAAACTTTCAAACTGAAAATAGTCAAGTAATGCACATGCAGTGCACAGATCAACTGAGGACTTGCTTATTGCCGTTGACTTTAAGGGCACCCTATAACGTATAACGTAAATCTATCTGGCTGAATTTCAATAGGGGTCTCGGCAGTCCAACCGTTGATGGAGCCTTTCCATCATCAGTCTCCACTTGTGCTGCAGCAAATTCCTCACACAGGTGAGGGCACCTGCAGGAGAAATATTTAACCTCCCTGGCCCAGGAATTTGACACCACAAATTATTGCAGGGGTCTCATGAAAAATCATGCCTCTTGAACAGTGTACGGTAAGGCCCTGGGAGAAACGTAAGGGTGATGTTTCAATGACAGATTTATCATCACACGTGTTTGCAGGATTGCTATAGTGCCATCTACCTGGTCATCTAGCTTCCAGAATTAGTCATCATGTTGCATACTGTATGTTAGGCGGTGCATGTGCATTGGTTGGACTTGGTTAAGCCTCCACTTGTGTCCACCATGCCACCAGTTGAAAGTGTCAGGACTCTAAGCCAATGGAACATAACTGGCGCTCAAGTTACGGGCTTGGATTGCGCCCTCCAAGTGCCACCCTCCCCATTTGCTGCTCTAAATGAATATACGCCTGCATCAGCTATCTAAAACTTAAGGGTGCGGTCACAGAGATCCAAGGCGCTCTCTCTCTCTATATATATATATCTGCGCCCCCATGTCTGGATACAGTATATCCTCAGATGGTATTCTACAAGAAGCCCTCTTAACACTCTGCTTCTTAGAGGTTCAACCTACTGTGGACTTAACACATTAATATAATTATTCTCAGCTTTAGATTCCCCAGATAATTTCCTCTTCAGATGGTGATAGTACTGTAATGTAGTATAGTGGTGGCATATACACAACTACGACAAATGTTCTGTCTCAACATGCAGAATAATTATAATATACCGTGGACATAAAGATAAGGCTTACATTATAGACATAATGATTAATTTACAGTGACATCGATTCAGCTGTGAAGTTTTTTTGTTTGGTTTTTCCTTCTTCTTCTCCCAGAGGCCCGTTATGCGAACATATTCTCACACACAACTGAGTCAAGTTCAGCTCCTCCCTTAGTAGCCGGCCACAGAGGGAAACCGGACATTCCATATATAGGGGAGCCTCACTGTACCAGATCAACTGATATACCACTACCATAGCCATGGAACTGGAAATAGTGCTCTGTGAATGATAGCTGCTACTGGGGTGTAGGATAGCTGAGTGGTAGGGCATGTACTAGAAAAGAAAGAATAAGTCTGCACACCATTTTGCAAGCTCCCCAAAAAACTTTATTTACCAAGGCGGGGTAAAAAAAACACAACGTTTCGGCCTATGTAGCCTTCGTCAGGTATATATGTACCATATAGGCTTTAATGTCTGACAGTGAGTCCCCGGTTTGACTCCCGGGGCTGGGTAGACCATTTGCTGCATGTCACTCCCCTGTTCTCTCCCTGTTTCTCTGTGTCCCTCAGAAAAGAAGACCCCAAAATAACTTGAAAAATAAAGTATACAGTACGCAACTGAACCTTGTTTCTAAAGTTGTATAAACCAGATTGCATACAGATAATCATTTTTAGGCGCGCTAGCTTTGTGTGTTTGTACCACGGAATGTGATGATTTGATTGCCTGATTGATTGTATGATGATGCATGACATGAGATGAGATGCATCACATGAGTGTGCATGACATGAAAACATCACATGAGTGTGATGTTTTCTCTAATCTTGACTTGAGTTTACTTTGAATACAATTGTGTTATTGGAATCACTATCAAGTCCACTGTCCATCCATGTAAAAGAACAGCAATTGTGCTATCATGACAGGACTAATTCTTGCTGCCAGACACAGAGGAATGCATTCTTGATCAGGAAATGTCTGGACAGAGCATCTCAGCTGTCTGCCACCTAGCAGGGAGAGCACTGTGTTGATTCCTAGCTTAACCTGGTGATCTTCAGTCTTCACACATGAAAGACACACTGTTTTGACCACTACACAGCAAACTCCTGTCTTCATTGTTGTCCAAAAGGAACCAAATTAACCTGTAAATGAAGACTGGGATTTTATAGTGCAGGGTTTTCTCTTAACATCTGAATGAGATTTGTATACAAAATCATCTTGTACTATGAAATGGCTTGTATTGTACAATGCAATGCTTTTTGGAAGACAGCATTAGATTCTCTGACAAAGGCTCAGAAGCAGACTTGACTTTGAGTAGCTGTGGGTTGCTTCTTTTTTCCCCAAAGAGCACAAAATTATATACCTCTGGAGAATTTTTAACTTCAGAGGCATGGAAAGGGAAACACTGTAGCTCCAGAAAGCTACCACAGCCAAAACAGTAAAATTTCAAAAGCTCTCTCTCTGTTTGTTGTTGCCATTTATTATAATGCCCTTTATATGGTGAAATTAAAGACAACCTGAGCATGTCTTTTGATTTCTTTCACTATCTCCAGAGCGCACCTGTAAATAACTAAACCTGTATGTGTGAGCACAGTAACGCTTCCATTACCTCTAATTTTCCAACATCTGAGTTTGGAAGGCAACTCTAGACAAGAGAAAAAGCTTTGTGACTGCTCACTTCAAAGCAGGCTCATTGGACCTAGGGCTATTTTTACAGTTTCAATATGTTGAAGGAAAACATGATAATGGAGGTTATTTTCATTCCCAGAATGCCTCAGCAAATCCAGCATGCCACCACAGACCTCCCCTGAGTAGTGAAACTACTATACAATTAGTATTAGATCAAATTGCAATTCAAAAGTAAAGAAGAAAGTCATGCAGGCCCAAAGTGCTTACTGTCAGTAATAAAATGTAATGGTATAATCTACACTTTATAACACTTTGGACTTGTTTGTACTATACTGTACAGTTTGTGATATAATCGAGTAAACATTTTACCTCACAAACATTTTACCACATTGCTCACGCGTTGAGAAATGCATGAAAGAAGAAGTGTAACAGAACACACACTCTGCCAAGATTGGTATTCTGGAAAATAATAGGGAGAAGCTGACCACAAACAAAGACAAACCTTAACCTACAACCTTTGTTTCTTTTCATTTTTTTTGTTTGTTCTTCAAATAGAACAGCAGTGAGACAGGAAACGGAGGGCTGAGAGGAACAAGGACACAACATAGGTATACCCAACCGTAATCGAACCCAGGACTTGGTTGACACTATTTCGCCACCTATTATCAGTATTCCTTTTAATAAATGCCTGAGACTGTACAACAGGTGCTTGCAGGATTATCAGACCTCGATATAAACCTTTGTTTTGTTTGGCATTCAAAAGTGAATCTCTCGGCCTGGCCCCCGGCGTGGTGGTCCGGGGACCCTAGGCTGCCAGCCTGATAGCGTGTCACAGGTTCGAATCCCGATCCAGACAACCTTTGCTGCGTGTCACTTGCTGCATCCCCATCTCTCTCCCCATTTCCTGTCATATCAGTCTACTGTCCTATCAACAAACTGCTGGCTTAAACCTGTAATGTTGCTGTTAGTAGAAATAAACACAGAAGCACCCAGGAGGATATGGACGAAGAAAGGGGAGGAGCCAAACCGAGTTCCTGTTTTACACAAAAAAGGAGGAAGAGCCTCCAGAGGCAAAAAGAAAAAACCTTTTAAATGGGTTCCCAGGTCGCTCAGTGTATGACAATTTTAAACTTGACAGTACACATGCAATGCATGCTTTTATTGCTGATAGTTATTTATGCAGGCTGTACTACCAATGTAATGACATAAGAAACAGACACAACATTAGGTAGGTTACTATAGCTGTGGATTATTTTCAGGGCATATCCCATAGCAGCTCTACTTGGCAGAGAGTATATTGGTAACACTTTACTGCATGCCCAAGACAGGTGTTTAAGAAGGCAATACTAAAAATATCTGCTTGAGAATCTTTGCAAAGAGCAGGCTATGTAAGAACCCATGTATGTAGGCTATAGTCTTATCATACTGGCAGTAAACTGTTTGTGTTATAAACCATATAATAGAACATCTTCCACACTTAAAAATAATAAAATACAATATCAATATAAAATATAAATTGATTGGTGGATTAGTGACATTAAAAGTTTATAGTATATTTAACATTTCTCTTCTTCAACGAACAACTGCTTGGTGGCTATAATTAGGTTAGCCTACAAATACCATCTAATTTGACTGCCCCTAGAGGGCTACTCAGCTACAGCCACACATCAACAGTGTACAGATATCCAATATATTATCAGGTAGCCTAACTAGGCTATTCACCTCCCTAATCCCTCCCTAGATATTTTACACATCTCAGACTGTGAACAATGACTCTAGGGCCTGTTTGACTTCAGTCTCTCACTGACAGAAGCTATTTTACTGGACTAATGCTATGCATCCCAGAGGAAGAGTCTCTGCACACAGTAGCTGTAGCTGATGAAAGCCTGACCAGAGCTTCTCTTGGTCCAGATCCCAGCCTGCCAGGGCCCAAAATGAGAAATAGCTGAATGGTAAGGCGAGTTACCCCAGGATTAGGATAGGTGTCAGGACAGGTGTAGGACATGACAGCATGAAAGCCAAACCTAATCAAGAATAAAGTGATGTCGTAAATTATATAATTGCATTAGATGATGCTGAATAAAGACACAACCACCAACTTGTTACACACTTCTGCACTACAGATAATAGAAGCTGCATCCAGCCAGTGGCCCTCAAGTTAACTGCCTCCATCTTCTCAGTCCGTTCAGTTCAGTGGCTTTTATTACATTGGGAATAGGAAGGCTTTCTGTATGGAGCTGTTGGCTTGCCCATCACACCCCATATATAGGCATATCAGCGGTCAAATGTCTGGAAGCGACGAATCGCAGAGCTGATCCTTAAAAAAAACGACAGGGCACGCTGAAGGCACCGCGCACGCCCACTCCAAAAAAGTAGTGGATGTCCAAAGGAATCCAGTGGCCCCCCCTTGAAAGTACATATTTGACAGGGCACAGTCAGGAAGAGCTCGCACTCCAGCTTTGCGTTCAGTTCGGCACAGACGCTCGAAACCTCCTCTCCTCGATTTCTTTCGTGCAGTAACAACACAAATAAACAGCCATGGATGCCATTAAGAAGAAGATGCAGATGCTTAAGCTCGACAAGGAGAATGCCTTGGACAGAGCTGAGCAGGCAGAGGGAGACAAGAAAGCCGCCGAGGACAGGAGCAAACAGGTCGGCATTTGTTTTTTGGAACATCCCAAAGAACTGTAGAAAAAAGCAGGAGTACCGGTGGCTGCATGAGATCCGCAGCACTTCGGTTAAATGGATCGTCTCCTAATATGGATTAACTGATTTCACCGATGATTCCGAATAAGGATTTAAAATTAAGAATAAGCATTTTTTTCCTTGTTTTTTGGGGGATATTCTTAATCGTCTCAACTGGCCAATTGGTGGTGTGAAAGTGAATGATGCCAATAATGATGTTAGCTTAATGTATAGGCCTAGTAGTTTAATGAATTGACTCTAGTGAAGAATAAATCTATTTTAGTTAATGCATGTTTTGTTGTAATTCTAAAACGTATAGCTACTTAATTGAGTAAGTTATGCCTTTTCTTTATATGCATGTATAGTTAGAGGATGAAATGAGAGAGATGGAAAAGAAATTACGCATTACCGAAGACGAAAGAGATAAAGTGTTTGAGGAGTTCCAGGCTGCGGAGGAAAAGTTGCTGAGCGCCGATGAGGTGGCGGCGAAGGTAATCCATTCCACTTGCATGAGTTCTTCTAACTTTTATCTCCATTCTCTCTTCTCCATCTGTCTGTCCGTCTTGTCTCTGTCATGCGCTCTGTGCGCCCTGTGCGCCCTGCACCTCACGCACTTTCCCGCTGGTCACCTCTGAAAACTATCTGCACTTAAAAACACGCGCACCTCAGCTTGAGGATGACCTGGTAGCTCTGCAGAAGAAGCTCAAGGGAACTGAGGATGAGTTGGACAAGTACTCCGAGGCTCTTAAAGACGCCCAGGAGAAACTTGAGGTGGCCGACAAGAAGGCCGCTGACGTAAGTAATGAAGTTCGACACAAAATAATGCACCATTTATTCCTGCACTTTAATAGCTTTCTCTTCACATCTTTGGCACGTCCTGTTTTGTCACTGTGAGTTTGTGAAACGACAGCATTAACGTGACTGGACTTAGGCTATATACGTTCTAATTGGGATCTTGGGATGCATTACCTGGGTTAGTGGGTTGGGTATAGGCGTTGCACACTTGCCCAGTTTATTACTGACAGCAAATCATGTTATGTTAATGTTACTGTTGAGTTTTCGTTTCACTGTTCACTGGCTCACAATCCACAATCACTCACGATTCGACGCAAAGAATGTATGGCTAGAGACCTATCCAAAATCTAATTTATTGTATTTATTTGGGCTATAAATTGTAGATATGTTCATTGTCGTGAACTCTTTGGTAGGCCTATATCACAAAGTGAACTTGCAGAAAGAAGCCACAGTCTTCCCGGAGCGCAGAAGCGCATGGATAAATATAGCGCACTGCTTTATATGGTCAAGATAGAGCGCACATTTCGGGGCTGTGGCCAAGTCTTGCGAGTGCGACAGGATTACAGTTCAAGGAAATGTATATTTAGACAAATTATTGAAAAATCTTCATTCAATGAATAATTAATTTAATCTCCAGTTCTCAAATAATCTGAACACCTATAGGCTACAGAATATTTGAAAATGTTTCGATAATACAAATGAAATGAAAACTATGCCAATGCTTAAAAAAAACACTATAGGCCTACAGTAGGCCTACAGTATCATTGAGAGTGAACACGCCCATGCAAAATGTTAATTAAAGTTATATATTTTCAAAAAAGATAATTTATTTATTTATTTATTTGTACTTTTTTAGATATCGTATTATTAGCCATATATTTTCAAAACGACTCAAATCCTCTTGGAAATAGGCTGACTGAAAACATCAACTCAACAGATGTCAGAACCACTAGGAAAAAAATGGGTTTAGTCATGTTGCACAAACATTAAACATATGACAATGTCATTCTGACAAAAAACAACGTTCAACAATGTATCACTGAGAAAGATGACAGTCAAAATGTGGGCAGTTTAGGTAAACAACCGTCATGTAAGATTACGCATATCAGCAGCAGTTTATACTATGGATCGACCAATAGGCTATCCATTGAACCGGCCTGGTACAGTATTTCCACCACTTATGTGTACTTCTCAGGCACGTCCGGCAGAGGGCGATGTAGCTCAACCTAAGAAACCTCGCCATCAATCCAATAGAGCCTGATGGATGCTCAGTATAATAGTATACTGGGTGCGTTCTAGCAATTAAAGTGACAATATTAGTTTAAAAACCAAGTGTCGCTCATTCATATTTAATACGCGTACACCGCAGATGCACACAGCAGCATAATGCTTATGCTAAACACTAAAAAGAGTCATTGTGTAAACATTGTTACTTCCGGTGGAAATGACTTGCCACTGTTGAGTGCGTCTTTAAAAAGCTGGCGCACTGTTCAGCCTGTCTTCACGCAGAACACAGGGCATTCCAAGGCGTCATTTTTGGCCACATGTCAGTTAAGGGACTTCTCTGCAGTAACAACCAATTTTAGTATTTGTTATCGTTATCATCGTTGTTTAATAACAATGCCTGGACTAGCGACGGTGGAGTCAGTTAAGCGAAAAATCAAAACCCTGCAAGAGCAGGCAGACGGTGCTGAAGAGAGAGCCGAGACATTACAAAGAGAATTGCTCTCGCAGAGGAAAAGCAGAGAAGACGTAAGCATGTTTACCATTATTTTAGAAAATCAGTTATTATGGCGGTCGTGTCATCTGCTATACGTAACCTGTAAAAAATATGAATACGTATTTGGAGGGGATGCGATGCTATAGCACGTAGCCCTCCTCCATAGGGGAACGTCTGCTACCCCGCAGTGCTGTAAACTGAGTTTATTTAATCCTACAAGGTGTATGTCAGTCCCACATCACGGTTTTATTGCCCAGACTAACGTTAGCCCAGGGTAAGTGATCAGTTTCCCCGCTGCATTGCAACAGCCTCTTTGGTTACAGATGGTCAAGCATCGATGCATTTTTGTTGCAGTGACATTAATATTGTTCTGCATGCATTTCCTCACCAGGAAATGCATGGAGGAACCAGTGCATTGCTGTGTAGTGTAGCCTATACAATGCCCTTATAAGGGCAAGGGGTGTTCTGTTCAAAGAGTGATTTAACTTCCTACTATGAGAAACCATGCAGCAGCTATTAGGAGAGGGAAATAAATATAAATCTATGTAGAAAAGATGTTTTAACTGCAGTACTATAATCTCGACAAGCCAATGTATGGCCTATCTTTAGTAGATTTGAGCAAACATGGGGTGTTTTTTGGGGGGCGGAGTTGAAACCAGTGTTTGAGCTGATACATTTATCTGTGGTTCACTGGTAACTACAGTCACGACTCTCTTTTGTCACTATTCATGACTTGGTGCACTTTGCCCTAGTCTTTACAGAGTGAGTTACTAGGCTAGCGAGGTGAAGAGACCTTGGAGTTTGTCTTCTTAACACACACACACACACACACACACACACACACACACACACACACACACACACACTACAGTGGATTGCACTGCCTCACCACACATTTTCTATTGTAAGCACTACAGTGCCGAAACAGCGGTAAAATTGGAGTATGAATCGGCCCCTACGTCTCTTAATGATGACCATCCTTAAATATACGAATTCCGTTTTAACTTGCAGTACTTCTTACACCCTACGGTTGTGTAAAATTGAGTAAAGTACAGAATAATTATAAAACACTGTGGGACAAATCTGTGATTGTGTGTGCATTGACAGTAGTAGTACAGTTGAATAGCCCCCAGCCTTGTTCTCCAGGGGCTTGACTAATGAGGCTAGGTATTCAACCTTCTTGCATCCTGGGACGTTGTTCTCATTAGAGATTCTCATTGAGAAGCATTTTAACAATGTTTACTTTCAGCTCAGGGCCAAAAATGTCAATTGCACTGTAAACTCTGGAGTGTTTGTTAATTTAACTCTTAACCACTTAAGCCCTATTTTATTCTTTGGCTATTTAAAAACGTTATTATTATTAAACATAAATTTCACCTAGATAATGGCATACCCAAAAAATAGCATCAGGATTAATGTTAAGACACTTGGAATTGACGCTGCATAGTACTGTAGACATTAGGGCATAGTGGAAAAAATCAAACTCGCCTGCATTCTTTGCGTTGATGTTTTGTATTTGTGCAAACGCCTTTGTGTGTAGATGTGTGTGTGTGTGTATATATCAGTGTGTAAACCCTGATCTTCAACATTTCTTACATTCTCATCTCCTCTTCTTCCTCATCAGGCTGAGGCCGATGTCGCTTCCCTTAACAGACGTATCCAGCTCGTTGAGGAGGAGTTGGATCGCGCTCAGGAGCGTCTGGCAACCGCCCTGACCAAGCTGGAGGAGGCTGAGAAGGCTGCTGATGAGAGTGAGAGGTGGGTTCCTTTTAGACAGACACACATTTGGAATCTCTTTATTGTTCTCCTTTTGTGTACATTTTGCTCAAGCAGCTCCCCAGACTGTTGCATTTGAGCAAACATGAGCCGTATTCAGTGGCAGGCAGACTGGGATGCTGTGGATAAATAGGCCATGTGGCTGTGTTTCCCTTTGCTTTTGTTTTGGATACAAACGGCCCCTCTGTGCAGCAGAGCTTAATGTCTTCACAGTAGCAGAGCCTGACAGTGTACTGTACAGTCCTTTACTGTCATCTCAAATGTAAAACTATACTATATCCCCTACCTCTGCTGCAGGGGGAATCTGTCAGCCCTTGACTTTGGAAGGGCATATTAAAGATTCACCTCCCAGTATTAATGTGTGTCCTCCGGGAGGTCCCGTGTCGGGCATCTTCCCAACTGCGTTCTGTCTGCCTGTCCGGGCGGGCGCATTGATCCGAGTTAAGTTGCAGCTTTTTACATGAGTGTAGGTGACTCTTAACGCCTCCTGTCTGTTTGTTCCTCTCACAGAGGCATGAAGGTCATTGAGAACAGGGCCATGAAGGACGAGGAGAAGATGGAGCTGCAGGAGATCCAGCTTAAAGAGGCCAAACACATCGCTGAGGAGGCTGACCGCAAATACGAGGAGGCGAGTTTCCCAGATGTTGGCAGACTTACAGGAGCCACCCCATGCTTCCATGCTTGCAATCATAAATATTAAAAAGATTGAAGTCTTTCATCTGTAATCACAAAGTATACATGCCAAGTTGCCAACCTACACACTACTGTACATATCGCTAAGTTACAAAAATATTATAATAAAATCCAGAGCGTCAACTCTGAGTGTGCAAATGTACCCAAATGGAACCGTAAGGGTCCATTTGGGTCCATTTGTACACTCTCAGAGTTAAATTAATACCATTTGGTGTGTATTGACTGTATTGTAACACTTGTTGTGCTACACCTAAAGGTCGCACGTAAGCTCGTCATCGTTGAGAGTGAGCTGGAACGTACAGAGGAGCGCGCTGAGCTTAACGAGGGGTAAGACCTCTACACACATCGACACTTCTAACCTGCATGGCTGCTGAGGTTTCTTAACAGCTGGTTTTATAATAACTAATCCACAAAACACAAAGACCTGTTCTCAATATGTGCAATGTGCCCTTTGTTCTTATTGCATGTGCTGGTCATTTGCATGCACACTGTGGTTTGACTGGCTTTGGGTATCGTATGCCACAACCACTAACAGACGGACTCGAGGAGCAGATGAACAGCTCAGAGTTTTGGAGCACAGCCTAAAAACACTAGACTCATCCATTACAAAGGTACTGCAGACATAACGATAGATGCATCTTTGGTAGGAGTCTCTTCTCTTTTGACTTTCATTCACCTTGTTGAATGAAATCTCTGTCTTGTTTGTTTGTTGCTTTTCATTATTCACGCTTATTTATTTTATTCCGGGCATCTTTTACCCTTTCACAGCTCTAACTTGGCAGGATGTGTGCAACAATTTAAACTCTCATATTTAAAGAGACTTATGTGAAATATATTAACTACATAAACTAACTTTTATACTAAAGCATGTTTACTTTTACTTTTAGACTACTAAAAAACATCACATTCCTGCCCCGTTGGGGCACTTTGGGGTTCTCTCTTCTTTGAATCTACTTAGTTCTTACTTTTTTGTTTTTTCTTTCCTCTACCCCTCTTCTTACTTTTCCTATCCCTTTTTGTGTCTATCCCCTGGTCTGTGTACTTCTTTATTCCCCCGACTTTGTCATCCTTTCTGTTTCCTCCCATCCTTCTATTCTTTTGCACTTGACCCCCCTCCCCTTGTCTAAAACACCAGCAAATGCGCTGAGCTTGAGGAAGAGTTGAAAACTGTGACCAACACCCTGAAGTCACTGGAGGCCCAGGCTGAGAAGGTATGTGTGGCTTGTAGACCAATGCATGCCCATTGAATCCCTCAGCTCCTCCATGTCCTTGGTGGGTAGGGAACAAAAGAGCCTGGAGTGCCACACAGAAGTCCTTATTTCATAGGCAGCGACCATCTTCCATGTATGAAAATAAGCAGACAAATTTCCATTCATGTGTTTGACTCGTTTTACTATTTTCCGGCTTACAGTACTCGCAGAAGGAGGACAAGTACGAGGAGGAGATCAAGGTCCTCACAGACAAACTGAAGGAGGCAAGTTTCCCAGGGCTTTATCTGGAGATGTTGGCCGGAGGCCATGTTATTATATACTTGCTGTAGGATCAGCATGACACAGTGAAAGAGTTCTCATTAAATCTGTCCCTCCACCACAGGCTGAGACTCGTGCTGAGTTCGCTGAGAGATCAGTAGCCAAGCTTGAGAAGACCATTGATGACTTGGAAGGTATGATTTTCTTAATTTTCACTTCAGAATGGTATTGTAGAACTTTCCTCAGTATTTTTCCTCAGTATCATTACGTTTTAAGTCACATTCATGAGGGTAAGTGGTTGTTACAATTTTTTTTCTCTCTGCTTAAGCCTATTCATTTATTTGTTTCAGAACCATTTCCATTTCCTCCCTTTATATTCATTGCTGTTCTTTTTCAAACCCAGCTATATATCTTCTTGTCGCGGTCCATAACTTTGCTGGTATAGTGTATTTTGTTTCTGTAGGTGGAAGTGAGTTATGGCTTCACAGTGTTCGGATATGTTTACTTCTTATCAGGATCTGCAGTATTACTGGTAGATTATTGACTTGGGGCAAGGGGTGAAGGTAAATCATGTGTGGGTAGAAGAATGTTTCACATGGCTGTCAGAGTAATTATGAAGGCCGAGGCGGTTTCTGTTTTGGTATGGAAATGGGTGTTACATTCCTTGGAACGCGTGTAGGAATTTGCCATGGCCTCTGTTACAATTCTATTCTGTCGTCCTCTGCTATAACTTCCTTCTCTTTTCCCGTTTTTGTTTGTCTGCCTGTCATGGCTTGTGTATCTTCTCTCTCTTGTGGCCTGGTTGCTCCACTCTTCACCTCCTTCCTTTCCATGTATGCTGCCATCCCCTCCCACCACCTCACCTCACCTGTACCCACTGCCACCCCAATAGATGAGTTGTATGCCCAGAAACTCAAGTACAAGGCCATCAGCGAGGAGCTGGACCACGCCCTCAACGACATGACCTCCATGTAATTCACCACCACCTACTCCTGCCTGCGTGTGCCCTTTGTCACCCCCTCCACAGTCCACACACCCAACCCCCACTTCCCCTCTAAATTCAAGCACTCTGCTTGTCACCCTCTCATGTCCTGCCTGTGCTCATGTATTCATGTATTCATGAATACATGTATTCATTATAGCAAGACCTTCCTCCATCTGTCTCTGTTCCTAAAATTTTGAGACTATTCATCCAGCTAAACATACAAAATGATTTGTATAGGCCAAGTATAATACTTAGGTGGTATTAAAAGCCACTGCTGTATAGTCAAAAATGAAACCACAATAACCGTAAGTCTCATATACTTCCTCCTTGACGAGTGTGGCTATGAAGAAATGCTGTATTGCGTCAGCCGTGTCAGTCCTTGTTTGAACAGAAGACAGTATGGAGGGGTTCTTTATTTAGGGGTTTATTCTCTTTCGACTGCATTACTCTTTAAATTTAAAGTAATCAGTGTTGTTTCAGCTGCATTACTTTTAAGTTGAAGGTAATCAGTGTTCTGTGTGAGTTTGTACATTTCCCCTTTTTTTTGTCTTTATTATTCTTAATTAAGTATTGACTATAGTTTTGTAAAGATCTCCTGCATGTGAGAATTCTGTTGAAATGCACTAGATTGTATTCAACTTTTAATGAGTCTTGTTGATTATGATTGTAGTCCAGGGTTAATCCCTCTCTATCAAGCATAACTCACTCCCTGTCACTTGTTTTGACTACTAACATGGTCTACTTCTGTCTGGAAGAAAGGCCTTTCTTGTTGCACCATTTTATCGGTTGAAATGTCATGGTCTACCATCATCCTGGCTGGTCTCCCCATGTGAGATTCACATGGTACACTGTTTTAAGAATGACTTGGTGTGCTTCTCCACACAATTCAACAACAATCAAGGGCTGGTTATTCCAACCTTGACTTTGTGCGTTGAATCTGAATGTGTATCCACTTTTAAACTGGTGTCCATTTTTGGGGCTTGACATTAAAGTTGAACATTTTCAAAAATCTTAAGTGGTTAGGAGGTGCATCGTGGTTCTGCCGTGTCGACATTCTGGGTGGATTTGTGGTGCGCATCCCAATATTTCACTGCCCCTTCTCGTCCAGCAAGCCCCCCTGGCTCACTCTACTTCTTCTCTTCCACACAGATAAATTGTTCACAACACATCAAAGACGCCTCCTGCCGGCTGAGCGGCATCTGTCCGCTCTCTCCAGCCTGCTCTCCATTTTCCCAGCCCCTCTCTGTCTTTTTTGCTTTCCTCTCCTCATGTTTTCACCTCATGTCAACGTTAGTTGGATCCCATCTCTTGTACAGAATCTTAGAATCTCTCTGCGTTGTGTAAAAATAAACGTCCTTTCCTTCTATGTAAGCTGTATCTCTTTAATCTGTCCTTTTTCTTTTTTCAACGTTCCTTTTTTTTCTATTCTCATGGCTCAAATAAAACCAGTAAGCCTTGATTTTATGTATTTCATTGTTTGTTTGTGAAACTGAAGACCGTTTTACTAGTTCCAAGTATAGTCTCTCAATTTCGCAGCAGCATTGCAACCATAGTAGCTGAACTGAGTTGCGACTGCTCATGATTTTAAAACTGATGCATGCTAGCACTTTTCAACACCTTTAGTATTGTGGCAGGAGTAGAAGACATTGGAAATGTTTTGAAAAGCATGAATTGGCATTGGATTGTTACAGAGAATGTGGCCAGGTGGAGTAATCGTTGGAAATTGAGAGGATATAGTGCAGTATAGCCTAATTTGTGCTTCAGTGGAAGAAGTGCTGTGAGACATGCTGTTGGACGAGGGATGTATTTTCAACTGGTTAATTATAGTCACGAGAAGCATCAATTAGGCTTTTGTAGGATCTGTTTAGCCTCATCGTGGTGGTGGTGGACGAAGTACTTTAGGATGACGGATTGTTTGAATCCATTGGGATGCTAGAGATGACTCATGATCTTTGTACAGTATCCTGTCACTATTCTAAATAAATTATAGATTTACACTTGCTGGTTCTTCTTTGATTAAAACTCATATATTCCAGAGAATTTGGAAAACATTTGCAGTTGCCCGTCTAAAGGTATTGGTCATGAATGATTAATGCTTCTTTATTGAGATCAAAGAAGTGGGAGTATAAAACCGTTAAGCCAACTTCCTTATGGTCTCAAATTTGTCTTCACGTTTATCTGATACAGTGCCTGTGCTAATGACTGTTATCAGATGTTGATTATCCATGAGAATTGACCAAGTTTGACTGCTGATATGACTATAGAATGGTATATGGTAATGGTACAATATCATACTCTTTATTTACCTAAACATCCTCATGTAGAAGTATTAAAGGGATATTTCACTTTCAAATGTGTGTAAATTAAAACTCTACTTTAACCATGATAGATTCATTAAAACGCCTGTCCTTGGTTCTAGTGACTATTGTCCTAATAATGCGTGAACGTGAGAGGACCGTGGTTTTTACCATAACGTTTTATTACTTTATATACATCCCTTTCGATTTTCTTACATCCCGGTTGCTCAAGCCTAATTTATACTTTGCCGTACCTCATTGTCACTTACCGGTCATTTCAGTTGTTAAATCGTTTTGGGAAGCATAAGACTAAATGTAAATTATGCCTGATTTACTCTATTCTTGGTGTCGTGCATTGAAAATGGCTGATCTGCTCAGCCACCGACTGAGCACACAACTAAGTATAAACCAGGTCTTATGCTTTAGCTTCAGTAATACAAGTTCTCATGGGGGGGGGTTCCTACACTGACCTGTTCCAGAGGAGGTAGGTACAGTAGTACAACTGGCATGGTACATTCTCTGCTCTTTTCCAGTTTTCCACTAAATCCTCTTTTCTTTCCTCCTTTCTACTTGCTTTCTGACTGCAAAGATCCTCTCTACCAGCAACTTGAGAAAAAACGCCTTCTCACTAATGAACTAAGATTGGTCTTGAATGAGGACTAAACAGTGTTAACCATGTACTTTAAATGTGTATATCTGAGTATTTAGGAAAATTATGTTTGCATTGTATGATGCCTGCTCTGCTCGAGATATTCAGGTCGATTTTGAAGGTGCAGTTTACCAGGTCGTGATACATAAATTGGCCTCGCTCTGCGCACATTCGTATTATGAAAGGCATATCGGCCCGTGTTGAACGCACTCGGCCCGTGTTGAACGCACACACATTTGGCATACCGCGTCCCTGAATATTTTAGCATTGTGGGAGTGTCCATATGTTAATTATTCTCGCTTTGCGCAATTTGCTATTAAGCCCCTTGACCTAAAGACACTCAGCGCATAACGATTAGACGTGGGTCTGACCACCTCATAAACGCAAAAAGCACTGTTTGATTTGACACTTGAGCGGCTCTGGAAGGCTGGTAGAGTGTTGCCATGTCTGTTTATTATAAGCGGCTTATTTTTCTGTAAAGTTGCTTTGTGTGGTTGCTTTTCTTGTTTCTAAAGTGGTTATTTGGGCTTTTCTCCTAATGTTGTTTAAACCAGTGATCGTCACACAGCACATTCCCATGTCAAGGATCCCCAGATGAATGCATTTGCCCAACTAAGGACAGCTAATCCAAAAATTAAATAAAAAGATTACTTTTGAAAATAGCAGATCTATACCAGCTCACAATGCATCACATTCATTCATTAAAACTATGAACTCTGACTGCAGGGGGATATATAATGATCATTATAACAATGTGCAAGAACATATTTAAAAAGAAGGAAGAACTTTATATTTGTGGACAATCAAAATATGTTTTTTTATTTTAATGTGGTGTCATTCAAATTAATCTGGATATGGCAGACTCACTATTTAGAAAATAAAAACATGGCACTTCATTTAAAATAGGTTACAGACCCCTGTTATATGCGCTTATTTTTATAGACCTATTTACTTGTTTCTATGAGACATGGCAGATTTGCGTCTTTTAAAAAAAAATGTTGAGATTAGAAACGGCCATAATTCTTTCATTTCTCAACCTTAAAAATAAATAAAAACATCTCCATAATCCGTGGGAAATGTGCTTTCATATGCTGTATCACACCCGATTCAAGTCTTCTTCAATAAAATGCTACGAGCGAACTCAGCGAAGACCATACCATCGGGGCCACAGCACTACGCAGCACGCATTCAACTCATTCCTTCGTCGTGACTTGAATGAAATAAAATATAATAAACGTTATTTTACTGGTGTTTTTCAATAGAAACAAATAAAGAGCGTGTGTAGGCTACTGTGTGCAAGTGCAACAGTGCATATACATGCATGCACTAGGCTATATTTCTTCCGTGTCGGGATGGTGATTGAGCTCTTCAAGTTCACAGCCCGTTTGGTCTTTCATAAAAAAACGTTGATATTAGCCTATAAACACTCATGGTTCTCTCATTTCTCAACCGTTTTATTAAATGTAAAAATCTCCATATTCCTTATGAATCTTGCTTTCATTCGCTGTATGGTACATGGTTCTATCGTTATCGAATTAATTAATTACGCATGGATTGGCAATTTGCCAATATGCTGCTATCTACTCGCAATTCCATTCCGATCTGAAAGGTGGGTCTGTTCTTTTGAGGCATAAAGGTGACAGCATGCAGTGCAATAGGAATAATTAACCCAAATGTGACAAAGGCATGTCATGTCTTCTATGGTGCCAGCCTGAAGAAATGTCATACCACGACCCCCAAAGTGCGCATTCCGTATGTGACATCAGCTGACTGGTAAAGAGAATAGTACGGACATGTTGATTGGGTACGTCTCAAACACGCCTTAAACACACCCATGACTAATTCAAGGCCGTTTTGCGAACTCCGCGGGGTGTCAAAAGCGCTTCTTAACATGCCCAAAATTGCAATATGACATACTACACGCCCCCAGATCATAATACTGTAATTAGATTAGTAATATAGAAGTAAGTAACATAGAAGTCCTAAATCGACCCCATTGTGTTGCTGCTTGTGTGCACACAGTATTGTGCACTCAAAATCAGGGATTATTAACAAAAACAATAACGCTGCATTATATTGGTGGATTTATATGGATGTAGTGTATATTGTATTATATCAATGCATTCTATATATAGACAACGTTTTATCGTAAGCTGTAATCGGTGTGCATGGTTTGCTTGCCTGCAATCACCCTTATGTCTGGTTTCATCAGTGGTTCGCAAATGTTTTAGCTTGAGATCCAAAAGATACATTTGGTGTAGGGATGTACTGATATAGAAGTTCTTGGCCAATACCGATTAAAGTAACATTTTGGTCCATAGCGAATACTGATACCGATACGTTATTTAGTTTTTGTTGTTTTTGTTTCCCCCTTTTGTTCCAGGGGAAACAAATACATCTTCAATATAAGAAGAAATAAATGTTCAGAATCTACACAAAATGTATGCTTATCAACAAAAGATAGATATTGGTTACTGCCATCGGTTAATGTCAGTTGTATTTACCGATATTGGCCGATAACGATGTTGACAAATCGTCCTATACAGATATGTGGCCAATATATCGGTGCCACCCTAATTTGGTGTCTACCTGGCACCCAAACTTAATAAAAGTTCCAAGCCTATTCTCAAAACGGTGATAATAGCCAATCTACAAGCTCAAGCATGACACGTGCCCCTTAAAAATGAGTCTGCGACCCCAAAATGGGTCCAGACCCATTGTTTGGGAACCACTGTTACATGATTGGTTAGATTTGTGACTGACCTGAGTTGATACACTGTGGCCAGCTTTAGTATTAATGCAAGCTAAACATCTGAAGAGTGCATGCGTGTTCGTGTGATAGTTAATGTTGTTCATTTGATGTTCTCACAGAGAAACTGTCACATGCTAAAGAAGAGAACCTCGATATGCACCAGATGCTGGACCAGACTCTAATGGAACTGAATAATATGTGAAAACATACTCTCTCTCTCTCTCTCTCTCTCTCTCTCACACTCACACACACACACACACACACACACACACACACACACACACACACACACACACACACACACACACACACAGGTTTTGGCTTTTTGTACCTGCACCTTGCTTGCCATAAACCACCCTCCTTCCATTCCATCTCCATGGAGTACAAACGGCCAGATGCTATTGTTATTGCACCGTACTGCTTTAAGTGAAACTCAACCGAAGAACAACGGAACACAGTAAAATCCTCAGTGTTCTTTTAACTATAAAAGTGAACAAATGTAAGTTACCAAATGGGTAAATTAACAGTGAGGATTCTACTGTGTAAAAGGGATGGTATAACATTTCCTTAATGAGACCCAAATTTAGAAACCGTTCTTTGCGAGCTGATTTTTATTCTTGTAACAATGTATGCATTCTGAAATAATTGTGTTTTGCTTGACAAGTCATGTGGTAAAAATACATGTGCATTGGTTAAAAGGGTGTTATAAATCTACAATGTTGTTAGTCTTGTACAACCTAACCCGCATTTGGTAATGCATGTACTATACATTTCTATCAAAGGACAAAGTGGAGAAATTTTGCACTTCATTAAACCTCAATGTCATGCACATGTTAATATTGTCTGTCCTTGCCCCTCCATCCCAGTTTCTTCAGGAGTGTAAGTAGACATTGAATATGCCTGGTTGTACTGTATCGTATGTATACTGGTGCTACTGTATTATCAAACAGTTTGGGGAAATGTAATTATTTTTTTGACTACCTTTTTATGAAGGCCAAAAATCAAATTTATTTTATTTACGTTCATAACAGTGGTTGTACAGGTATCTGTCTTCACTCCCAAAGTTTATTTATGTTTCTGTGTGAAATTAATTACAGTGTAAAGCATTTTGTTTATGGGAACATAAACATACTTTTCAGTACATTTGTCTTTTTCTTTCAACCACAGTTCAAAATTTGTTCATCTTGTCTAATAGAATGATCTTTGGTTATCTGGTTGTGCATCGTTTTACCAATGTTTCGTTAATCATGTTTCAAATGTATATGATAACTGAAATGTACAAATAGTGAATATAAATAAAAGCACACGTTTGAGATTTTCTAATTTGTTTTGTGCTGTAAATTGTGCTGGAATTATATGCTATATATATATATATAATGGCCAATAGCCTATGCCCTATAATGTCAATGCAATTGCTTTTTCAGGTGAGTTATAAGAGTTTAAGCCTATTTTTGCCCATATGTTATTTCTGGCATGTGACAAAGTATGAATTTGGGTAGTGTCATACGATTTGTCACATGTTCTCTGCCTTTGACCCATCTCTTGGAGCGGTGAGCCGCAGTCAAGGAGCGGTGAGCTGCAGCCGTGCCGCGCTCGAATCATTTGATTAGTTGATTTGACCCCCCAATCCAACCCTTTGATGCTGGGGGGCAAGCATCTTTTGGGTCTCAAGCTAAAAGGTATAATTAAGACTTAAGTGGAACCAGTGGTCTACGCACTTTAGGGCTGTATTTTGTGTGTCTTAAGTACCAGGTCTTATTCCCTAACTTGAGTAAACTAAAGACCTGGAGGTGTGATCAATGCCATTTGGCTATTCTGAGTGGCCAAAGAGCATTGATCACGCCTCCAGGTCTTTAGTTTACTCAAGTTAGGGAATAAGACCTGGTACTTAAGACACGCAAAATACAGCCCTTTGAGTTCATATTTCTGCACCTATTTTCTGCACCTATTACTGAACATATTGCTATGAGATTTTTACAACTATTTTTAGAATCAAAACATTGGATTAAATAAAGTAAAACAAGCCAGTGTGTGTTGACAGGCCCTTGTCTGGTGGTGGTGCTAAAAGGGAGTTAAGTGGCTATTACCTCTGAGAGTAATTTTTGTCACCTCAGCAAGGCGATAAAGTGTAAAGTGAAGTGGACTGTTGACCAGTCGTGTGTGTGTGTGTGTTGCATGTGTATGTGTGTAGGCATATAAAGAGAAGGGCAAGAAAGGTAAGAGGGCAAAAATCCATTCTTGTATGAATAACTTGCAATAGGCCTACTCAAACACAAACAATTGTGGAGATTATTTACCAATTGCAAAATAAGCACACACACACACGTCATCATCTTGTGACTGCAAATTGTTCCTGTTCGCAGATGACTCAGCACTGCTGGTCTCGGACAGGAACAAGCTGCAGGTTGAAAAGGCCCTCAGCTCTGAAATCTGCACCTATAGCTCACTGATAACAAACTATCTTTAACACCTGGGAAAAACGGAATCCATTCTATTTGGATCAAATTGTAATCTCAGAAAGGCAGATCGCTTCTTGGTTAGAGTGGGTGACAGTATTATCACACAAAAATATTAAATTACCTATAGGTTCCATCCTGGAGGCAAATCTTTCCGGTGACAAAATGGCCACCAACACCAACGTAATCAAAAAAGTCAACCAAAGAGATTCCTATACAGGATCTCCTCACTGGTCAACAAAAACACCTTGAAGACCCTAACAGGAGCCCTCGTACAAGGTTTCTTCGACTAGGCATGCTCCTCTTGGTACCACAGCACCTCTAAGGCCCTTAAAACAAGGCTCCAGACTTCCCAAAACAAACTGGTCAGGCTACTACAGTACTTGGTCTTGGCCTCACTCCCCGAACCCACTTCACCCCTGCCCACTTTGGCAGGCTGGAATGGCTTAGGGTTGACGACAGAGTACAGCATCTTGCAATGGGTCTGGTCCACAAGATTCGCTACACCACCAAGATACCCATGTACCTGTCAATGAAGTCCACAACCACAACACCAGAGTGCAACCCAGATTCGGCACAAACAAGGGACTAAATGCATTTCGCTCCTATGCCACCAAAATGTGGAACGCCCTACCAACTGTCATTAAGACCCCTTCTTGATTCCTTCAAAACCGCTCTCAAGGGGCACCTACGGACAGCTGCAATTCGAAACGGGCCCCTGTAAAATCTGAATCCCCCACCCACCCCCTTTCCCCCTCACTGTAGGCCTATATCTACACCTATACCTATACCTCCTTTATGATGTTTTCCTGTTTTTGGCTATATAGAAGTGTATATTTTTACGTCTCTAAATGTTATGATGAATTGAAAACGGTGGACCCTCTTGTAAACAAGTGTAATGCTTTATGAGTTTATGGTGTCGTCCACTCACAGTTAACAGTTTTTGTATTGAGTTCATTTGTACTGTATGTACTGTAATTCTGCAAACTGTTAATAAATCAATGAAATCAATCAATCAATCAAAACACACACACAGAGAGAGAGAGAGAGAGAGAGAGAGAGTAGCCTATGGATCGTGAATCGATTAGTTCTGTCTGGATTTGGAACAGGGGGAAACAAAATTAAAACAGGAAGTAAATGTTCATTTGTGCTAAATGTAAACACCAGCAGCCAGTGAAAGTTTTTAGTATTTGTTACTTTTTAGTATTTGTTACAATGTCAAGATTGTTTCTGCCAAATCGTTTTTATACCAGATGTAAATACTGCCCGCCGCTCACCGCAGCGCGTCGTTTCACTTTGTTTACACCGCGGTCGTCAGATAAACAGACATGCATTTTCTTCCTCCAGCAGCAGCAGTTCGTCAGGAGAATAAGGTCAAGTAGAAGTAGTAGTACATCATGGTCCTTAAGAAGTAGATGCAGGTTTTGGGTGTATGGCATTGGTGCGGGGGTTGCTTTAGCGTTAGGACTGAAATATCACACTGATGCAACTAACGGCTCGTGCGACGCGGAGGTACGTGACAATCGCAACGAGCGATACCTTGCTGCAATTGCAGTCAGCAGAGACCTTCTGGGACGCATAAAGGTGGGTGTCATCCAGTAAATCAGTAGTTCTCAAACGTTTTCATCTCAAGGACCCCTACATTGACACTTATTAGCCCGCGGACCCCCATTTGAAATTAAGATATGCCAGATAAGATATGCCATATTGAGAATATTGTTTTACCGCTCTAGCAGTGATTATCAACCATTTTAATTAGACGTTTTTGTATTTTTGAGTTGTACTTGAAATGTACTGTAATTCTGCAAACTGTTAACAAATCAATCAGTTTGACATGCATTAGGCTATTAGGAATTTATATCTCTGAGAGTCTGGGACCCTCATTTATACGGTAAAATCAATGTTAATTTAACTCTGAGACCAACCAACTCTGTAACCATTCGTACACTCTCAGAGTTAGAGACCCATGAGGGTCCATTTGGTTCCTAACAAATTTTGCTGACCCCTGCCCCTGGCCTAAATGTCATCTATCAGTGGTTCTCAACCTTTTCAGGCAACCGTGGCCACGACCCCCAAAAATAATCACATTTTGAAATGTCCCCACCAGTAGGCCTATAGTAGCCCATAGTTTGTTGATTACTTTTGATGCAGTATTAAATGGTCTTTTTTTATTCCCCCCTTTTTTTCTTGTTACTTTACTGTCATCTGGGACCCCCAAATAAAGAATCATGCAGGAGTAATTTCCTGTGTTCTGCTGAATTTTGGGAGTTTGATACTTTTATCAGGCTTTCTTTACTAGCAATTTCAATTAAAATGAGCTTTATTGGCATGAGAAAGTTTACATTGCCAAAGCAAGTGTCAAAAAAATTTTAAACTGTTAAAATATACAGTTGGAGGGGACGTACAGGAGTACAGCATTTTGTAAACGGCTGTCATTGCGTTGTTATATACTGTACATGTTATACAGGATATTAGCATTGGAAAATGATGGGATTCAGCCATTAATACGCAAAATGGCCTACAGAAATTGATTTGATGACTGAAGCAATGTAAGACCCATCTTTAATAATATTAACCATTCATTATGGGAACATCTCTCTATGAGACCAAGGGGTCCGGGGGTCCTCCCCCAGAAACATTTTAATATGGTAGTCGTAGATGTGAGTTCCTGTGTTCTGGTGAATTTTGGGACTTTGATACCACATCCAGGAGTGTTGGCAGCCATGGTTTCAAACGGGGCTACATGTCATTGTGTCATTTCCCCTACTGTCCCCTGCCCATGCCCAGCTGTTTTCACAGATCTCTTGCTGTTTTCAGGATGAGGTGGCGGCACCAGGGTTGGTGGTTGGAGTGTCAGTTGATGGCAATAAAGTCTGGTGTGAAGGTTGGTGGCATACAGCATGCTATTATAAATGAATACGATGAACGTGTGAACTACGTGTGAATACGTGTGAACTTTAATTGAACAAATTTAACCCTGTATTAAATGTACGAAATCAACTGTTAACCGGACGGACGTTGGAATATGGCTAATATGGCCATACTGGCATACTAGACATTGTGGTGTTTGGCTTCACCCAGACTGCACGCATGCAGGGTGGTGCAGACATAGCCTGGTCAAGGACTCCCCCTGCTGAACGTGTCATTTCCAACTCTTATTGTCGGGGCATGGAAACTAGGGGCTACTAATATTTACTATTCTCTGCCTATCGGGACTCGGACGGTGCTGAGTCGGGTCTGGTGGCTGTCGCAACGCTCGGCACGACGACTCGCTCGGCTAGCGCCTCGCTCTGCGGTGCCTCATGTGGCTTAAGGCCACCAGACACGGCGTGCCTCCGTCATTGACACAAAAAGCAAACGCTCCCATAGTTTCAGTTCCGGATTTCCCAGTATGTTGATTATCACATACTGGGGGTATTTCTAAGGTGCTGATTACAAACATTCTGTTGATTATCGGGTGATAACATCCAAAGCGGGTGCAGAAAATGAACAAGGAGAGAAATTGAAGGTCTATTTTACACTCCCAGTGTGTCATGCCTTTCAATCTGTGCTATTTTACAGGGCTTGGTTATGCTGATTTGGAGAATCGTCTTCAATGTGGACCAGATACAGTGATGCGAATAGCCAGCATCAGTAAGCCCCTCACAACTACAGCTGCAGCACGTCTGTGTGAGGAGGGCAAGCTAGATCTTGATGTCCCAGTCCAACATTATGTTCCAGAGTTTCCCCAAAAACAGTTTGATGGTGAAGATGTAAGTTAGTCAGCATGAACACGAGGAGCCATAGTTAAATCATCTTCAACATACTCCTCTCCATATTGAGTTCAGTTCCCTCTGTTCCCGTCTTTCAGGTCACGATAACCTCACGGATGATTCTCTCCCACCTGAGTGGCATACGGCACTATGAGAAAGATGCCAAGAAAATACGGGAGGATAGGGAGAAGGCGAAGCGACCTTTGAAACCCCCGGCGTCGGAGAAAAAGTGCTCAGCGGAAAACGTAGATAAACCCAAACAAGAAGACAAGAGCAAGGATGCCAAGCCATCTCAGAGGAAGAAGGAGTTTGAGATGGAGGAGTACTACCTAAAAGACAGCTATGACAGTGTCATTCAGGCCATGGACTTGTTCAAGGACGACCCACTCATTTTCAAACCTGGTAATGGCAGTACCAGCTGTAGCAAAAAGCAAAACGTTTATTTTCTTTCCCTCCAGCATTTTGTTAAAAGTGGTTTTATCTTTTTATCACTGTACATGCAGGTACCACATTCCTGTATTCCACGCATGCCTTCACTCTACTCAGTGCGGTGGTGGAGCGGGCTGCTGGCCAGCGCTTCCGGGATCATATGATGAACATGTTCCGTGAATTAGGCATGCTCAACACTGTGCTTGATGAGAATGACCCAATTATTTACCACCGCTCAAGGTAATCAGTAACCTACAGTTAAATCAATTTTGGGAGTTTCTATGAGGATATTTTTTACTGATTGTGCTCTTTCTCAGGTTTTATCACCTCAACAAGAAAGGGCGGGTGGTGAACTGCCCATACGTGGACAATTCCTACAAATGGGCCGGAGGTGGCTTTCTGTCCACAGCAGGGGACCTGCTGCTGTTTGGTAACGCTCTGCTCTACAGCTACCAACTGGCCCAACTCAAGGACCCTAAAGGCTTCCTGCCTGGCTTCCTCAAACCACAGACGGTCCAGGATCTGTGGAGCCCGGTTGACAGGACGGAGGGCAGCTGGGATAAGGAAGGGCTGTATGCCCAGGGCTGGCTTGTGGTTGAGAGCCTGCAGAAGTACGGCCAGTGCAGGCGTCGTAGACACTACGTGTCGCATACAGGAGGTGCTGTCGGGGCTAGCAGTGTCCTCCTGGTATTACCCAGTGAAGAGACCATTCAGCCTCACGGGCAGTGTCCAGCCATCCCACAGGGAGTAGTAGTGACCATCATGACAAACATGCAGTCTGTTGGACTGAACAGTACGGCACTGAAGATTGCACAGGAATTTGAGAAAGCCAGAAGCCAGTAAGAGGATGTTGTTTGCCATACAAATATGTTTACATTACATTACTTTCAAATAAGACACTTATTTTCAAATAAGACACTTGCATGTCCATTTTAATTATAATTGTTTATGTTTCTGTGGGTAAATTTAATAAATTTGATCTGTTATGTTGTACATTTATTTTATTGTTGTTCGCAACCAGGGTACCTGGCTTTGAATGTGTTGCAGTCTGAACTGAGCCCTGCCTTGGAAGCTTATTTTACCACTAGGTGGTAGCAGTGTACCATATTTCTACAAACAAAGGAAGGCCACTGACTGATTATAAGATGACAATTTGTTTGCTAATTACAATGTAGCAGAGGCAAGTTCACTTTCCATTACAGACACGTTTTTGAATTGGACTAAAGCATTTTATACTTGTTACTATGTTTTGTTAGTTTGGCACTTTGTTATTGGTGAAGTTGCACGAGACACTCAAGGATCAAGTCATTACAGTGTACAATGACTTAAATACTATTTTATACATGGACAATAAAAAAGATATTTCACTTTCAAACATGTTTGCACCCCAGACAGTTTTTAAGTTGCTTGATTCAGTATTTAGATATTTGATTTGATATTCATTTTATCAGACATGCCCCCTTTATAAATACATTGTAACTTCAAAATCTATTTTAACGTGATGGTTTCATCAAAAACACGTGTCCATGGTTCTGGTGATTGACATTGGCCTACTAATGCTTTTCAATGATGCATTGGGTAAAATTGAATTTGAACTAATAATGGGTTTGTATAGGAATGTCTGATAAAATACTGAATCAAGCAACTTAAAAACTTGTAACACATAACTTGAAACACATAAGCCTGAGTAAAGTCAAAATGACCCCAAACATATTTGAAAGTGAAATATCCCTTTAACTCCTGTATTTTTGCCAAATTCCAATCCAGGACTTGCAGTTACAGTATGAGCCACAAGAGCACCCCACCTTGCATAACTTGTGTGGATGTGAAAATAAAATTTATTGCATGTATTTACACAAATTACATTACTTAACAAAAATTCAATTATTTATAGCTTAAATAATGACATTGTATGTATTAATGAATATAATTTAGTGATCTCAATATAATACATTCAACATTGACTAAAGTGATTTACAGATATTAAAAACAGTAGAAAATAGCATTTACATGGGCCAGGTGTGCTCTGTAAATGTATTGCAAGCTATACAAAGCACATTGAAATGTGACTTTTCTTTCCTGTGTAACTACAATGAAACATTAATAGTCAAATTAAAAACAAGTCTATACTGTAGGTGCCATCAATTTTCAGCTATAAATCTGATGTCCATCAACTTTGGCTTTTGCCAGGAGAAGGTCAGGTTGCAGCATGGTTAAACACAGATGTCCTAAGTCCATTTGGTCCTTCATAGCTTCATTTTAAGCAGCATCAGGTCCCATAGAGTGGCTCAGTCCAAAGATTCTGAGCGATTTCATCATCCATCCAGTGCATGACCAAAACGTAACAATAAATATGAGATCGACGTGTGGTTATACTCTTGGCTTTACCCTCCAGTACTCTTGCTTACTGCTTTGTTGGCTCTCTGACTTCGATTTCCGCATCCTGTCAAGAGACAAACAATGTCTATTGGCTTGGACAGAATAAGATCATGGGCAGACTTTCAGAGTGCAATAAGAATAGTAATATAACAATAATATAGTAATCATCAACGTCCTGAACCAATTTCAGATGAGAAAATTTTCAATTTTTAGTGAGTGACAAAAGGAGTGATGCGACACGCATTGATTACTTACTTGCATACGTAGTAGATAACAACTGCAAGCACGACTAAGAGGAGAAGAGCAACAATGACCACGGCTGCAATTAGTCCTGTCTGCCCTGCATCGCTCGAAATGCTGAAGAGCTGGAACTGCTCACACCTACTGCCTTTATAGTTGCCACCGCACCTATAGCAGAAGATCAAACATGTCCATTGTCAACTCAACTCAGTATAGAAAAGAATAGAATAGAAACTTTACCACTCACATAAACCTTGGAATGGTATAATGTTCTGGAATTGTGATTTATGGAATGTTATGAAAACTTTACAGTATATAATGCACCCAAGTTACTTCCAGACCATACTGTAAAAATGCAATTTGTATGAAAACTTACACACAGGAGAGTGTGTCCTGCATGGAAGGTATTTTATAGCATGTTCCTCCATTCATGCAGTAGGTGGACTCAGGCTCACTGCAAAGGTGACCGTGATCTACAGGACATGGACACAAACAGTGGTGGAAAAAGTACTCAATTATTTTACTTAAGTAAAAATATCAATACTGCAATGTAAAAATAAAAGTCTAGAATTCAAAATGTATTTGAGTAAACGTACAAAAGTAGTTTTCTAATGTCTAAAATGTATAAGAATCTTTTGAAAATAGCCGATATACCAGCTTGTAGTTCGTCTATTGGCCGAAATGTAGGCCTATAGGGCTGAAGTGTTTAATGTATGTTTTGTAATAATAATCAAAATCTTCAAAGTAACTAGTAACTAAAGTTTTCAAGTAACTGTAGTAGAGTAAAAGTATCATATTTGCCTCTGAGATGTAGCGGAGTAGAAAGTGAAAGTACTGAAAATGTAAAATAGCCTACTCCAGTCAATTTAAAGAAATACCTCAAAGTACAGTACTAAAGTACAATACTTGAGTAAATGTACGTAGTTACTTTACACCACTTGACATAATTAACATTTACAGGAAAGAAGCTATGCAAGGCATTCATATCCCCCTGCTTTTCACAAGCTGAACAG
The DNA here is from genome assembly GCF_964188405.1 of Protomyctophum parallelum. NCBI lineage: Eukaryota > Metazoa > Chordata > Actinopteri > Myctophiformes > Myctophidae > Protomyctophum > Protomyctophum parallelum. Next base: position 20,458,449 of record NC_139700.1, on the reverse strand, counting down.
GTTCTTGTATTTCCTTGTGGTGTAGGAGAATAACCATTACAAATCAGACTACATAACATAGTTTTTTTCTTAGTACAAAACCAGGAGGTTGAGATTTAATTCCTAATCATAATTGCTCTATACCTGCCATCATTTGGGATGCCCTTCGTTCTTGTCGTCTGCTAAAATTCCAAAATCGGTGTTGATAAATACCTGTTGATAAATAATGTGAGGCAAAAATGTCAGAATGATCAATCTCCAGTTGTTACCCTCCAAGGGTAACAACTGAACATAAACTATCAGTTATAAATGTGTTAGATCCATTTCTTTGCACCCCATGAGGTCTCAGGTCTCACATGAGGAAGATGTTTTGAATTAAATAAAATGTAAACCCCTTACCTGCTCAAGAAACCCTATAGCTTCGGTTTAGTACAAGTTCCCAAGGTGAGTCAGAGTGAATGCTCTAAATAACTGAGAACTGCTTTTTGTTATAGGCCTATAGCCACTGTCATGTGGGCGGGTTCCACAGAACTGAAATATGTTGTTTGTCCACATTGTAATTTATGACATGCTAAATGCCAGGATACTGTTGTGAACTAATCTGGGAAGAAAGTGTAATTTAGGCCTATTATACAATATGTGACTATGTGGCTAAAAATAAGTGTCAAGTCATTTGCAGGAATGTGCATTATAATAATCATGCTCAGTAACATCCTGAATGTTCATTTAAAACTGAGAGTACATGTGGCCCTATAACAGACAAGTAAGACGCGCAAACGCGTGAAGCGAACGCAGCTCGTAAATTGCAATAACAACAATTAGAATAAATTACGTACTTTTTTCTTCTTTTTAGTTAGTAATTTTTTTTAAGTTTTCTACTGTGTGTGTGTGTGTGTGTGTGTGTGTGTGTGTGTGTGTGTGTGTGTGTGTGTGTGTGTGTGTGTGCTACAGCTGCGCCCTCTGGTGGCGGGCGGGTGGTGTCACAGCGGGACAGACACACAGACGGACACACACACACACACACACAGACAGACATGATCTGCAGGGTCTCATAGTTAGTGCTCAGTGCATTCGCAATCACTGCGTTCGCAATAAGATTTGTTTTGCTGTATAGGCTATAATATGGTAACCTGACGCTGCCAGATGGGGGCGGTATTGGGTAACCATGTTCTCCAACACAGCACTCATCTGGGATCTCTCAGGGAGTTGAGCTGACACAAATCCGTTCCGTACCGAACCAATCAGCGTGAGCTAAGGGCGGGATATGTGCGAAACCGGATGTGAAGCTATATAGACACGTCAATATGATTGGTTGTGTTTGCACGCCCACACGGTGATAGACAGACGGTCCCATCCAATCATCTACCAAGTATCTTGAAAAAAAGGAACAGCCCCGTCATCGAATTTGCTTCCGTGATCCCAGATCCCAATAAGCTGTGAAACAAATTTGTGTAGCAAGCTTCTTGGATCTGGCAGCGTCAGGTTAATAATATGGCCCTTTGTGGGAGAAATAGCATTGGCCTCAAAGTAGATTTGTGCATGCTGAAATGCTTTAATTTAATGAGGTCCATAGTGGTGATGACCTCACCTGTTTGTCAGACTTCCGCATTTTTTGGAAGCAGACAAACTCAGATTCTTCTCTGTTTTTGCTGACAGACAGGTATGAGCTATGGCATGAGTTACCACAGTGCCTAAATGCTCAGGCATGAATGGAATCGTGGGAACTTTTACAGTCTAATGGTATTCAGACATGTAATTACTATTTTTGGTCAAGAACCGTTAGTTGACTCATTTGTATTCTTAGCAGCCATTAGACAATAATGGCCCTAAGCCATGTAATAGCCATGCAATTTGGGCAACTCACAAGTTAGTTATTATATGAGATCATAACGTAAACGCCTCTGATCAAGTAATATGATTGTAAAACATTTACCACTTTAATGTGTATCCGTTATGCCTATACTAAATAGGCCAGTGGATCTCAAAGTGGGATCCGGGGACCCCCAGGGGTCCTTGAGGGAGTTCCAGGGGGTCCCCAGCTAGTTTGGAACAAAATGGGCCCTTATGGGTCCATTTGGTTCCATTTGTATACTCTCAGAGTTAAATTAACATTGATTTTATGATTATATATTGGGGTCTCAGAGTGAATATAGTTATAGAAATTCCATTAAATGGGGGTCCGTAGACTAATGCATGTCAAACTGGGGGTCCTTGAAATGTAACGGGATGATAATTACTGCTAGAGCCGTACAAATCTTCTCTTATGGGGGTCCCTGCATGGCATATCTCTTCAAATGGGATTTTAATTTACAGTATATTTCAAGCACAACTCAAAACAAAAACTGTTAACTGTGGACACCATAAAGTGTTACATTTGTTTACAATAGGGTCCACCATTTTCAATTCATCATAACATTTAGAGACATATACACTTATTATAGACAAAAACAGGAAATCATCATAAAGGAAGTAATAAGGGAAATAAAATACAGTGAGGGGAAAAAGCAGCCGGTAGGTGCCCTTTGAGAGCGATTTTGAAGGAGTCAAGGGATTCGCATGTCTTAATGACAATGGCCCGGTTTCCCAATGGACACCTCTTACACCATGGTGTAGAGGTATGGTGTTGCACATGCTCAGTTGCCCTCTAGGCCATACCAGGCCTCAGGCTTGATGCCTGGTATGGTAGGCCTCAGGCCTCAGGTCTACCATTCTTTTTAATTTAATAATTGGACTGCTGGACAGCTGACAGTAAGCTCTCTTCACTCTTAAAAAAAGTGTAATTCAATTTAATTTCTTTGATGCTGAAGTAGGCCTTATTTATTATAAAAGTTTTTATATTTAAATGAGATGACACATTTCTCTGCGAATGGTTTTAATACTGCCATATGTCGACAGGTGTGTGTAGGCTAAAGAGGCTTTAGGGAAACAGGTTTGTGTATTCATGCAGGAGGCCTTACGTGCGCAATGATGATCTAGTCTAGGTTGTGTATTTCTATGTTGTTGTGTTTGACAGTGTTTTGTTAGTGTTTGATTGGCTGCCATGCAGCCAATTAGGCCGCACACAGGCTCCATGTGCGGCCTAGAGGGCAACTGAGCATGCCTCTTACACCATGGTGTAAGAGGTGTCCTTTGGGAAACCGGGCCAATGACAATGAACGTTCCACATTTTGGTGGCAGGAGCAAAATTAATTTAGTCCCTTGTTTGTGCCGAATCTGGGTTGCATTATGGTTTGTTGAACTCCCTCTGGTGTTGTGGGTGCAGTGGACTTCGTTGACATTAAGGAAGTATTTAGACAGGTACATGGGTATCTTGGTGCATGTGTATCGAATCTTGTTGACCAGACCCATTGCAAGATGCTGTACTCTGTCGTCAATCCTAAGCCATTCCAGCCTGTCAAAGTGGGCAGGGGTGAGGTGGGTTCGGCGAGTGAGGCCAAGTAGTAGCCTGACCAGTTTGTTTTGGGAAGTCTGGAGCCTTGTTTTAGAGGTGCTGTGTGGTACCAAGAGGTGCATGCATAGTCGAAGAAGCCGGCTTGTACGTGGGCTCCTGTTAGTGTCACAATCCGTGGTCCCTAGTGGTCCTTGTTCCTAGTTTTTTTTAATGTTTTCTGTTCTTGTGTGCTTTTATTTTGTAGTATTGTTTCCTGTATGCCTTGTTACTGTTTTCCTGCCTTGTCTCACCACCTGTGATTATTAGTTTGCTCCACCTGTGTTCTGTTAGTCTCTTAGCCAATCCCTGTCTTGATTTTAAGTTATGTTCACCTGTGCCCTGTTATCCCTGTGTGTATTTATACTCACCTGTTTTCAGTTCCTTGTGAGATCTTTGTTGAATTATCATAGTAAGTGTTATGTTCCAGTCTCTGTTTAATAAACTGTTTGCATTTGTTTGCAGTGTTCCGTTCACCTCCACCATCTGTTCTCTCCCCTCCAGGTAAGATTGCATCCAGTTTGGCTACATATTGAAGCAATATAGGCTAGGATTATTCGGATAGAATATAGGCAATCTTGTTATATTCTTTCATAAATACTCGTTCATTTCAAAGGATACTCTAGTGCAGTGTTTCTCAACCTATGTACCGCGGCACTTTACTGTGCCTTTGAAATCTCCAGGTGTGCCTCGAGATTTTGATCAAAAGTAACACTAGCCCTCCCCCGAAAGCGATAGATAGGCGTCCTATTGTTGCGTCGTTGTTGTTGTCACACGTCTAAATAGACATGCGAAAACAACATGACGACGGAACAATAGACTCTTCACTCTTAACGACCATCGGCCATAGAAATGTTAATCGCCTGGCAACTTTACTGTATAAATGGGGCACAGCACAGACATTTCGCTCCCTCCAGAAAGACACCACCAGAACCCGACAGCAGCACACACAGCGCCGCCGAGTCACCTCCACCTGACGACGGCACACTGGCACAGCAACAACGGCGGCTACTAATGCAACGCCTACAAAGAAAGCCCCTGCCAGACTGTACCGCGATGATTACATGAAGTTTGGATTCACGTTTACTGGGGATAAAACGTACCCGATTCCGCTGTGTATAGTTTGTGGATTCAAGCTTGCAAACAGCGCATGGTTCCGAGTAAACTAAAGCGCCACCTTCATACCAATCATGATGAACTCGCTACGAAGGACAAACACTTTTTCGTGAGCTTGAAAGAAAAAAAGGAGAAAGACACAACGAAGCAGGCAAGTCTCTTGATACTTGAAAGAATATCCAGCCATCACAGCCAGCGCAATGGCAGTGCTGCTCCCCTTTTCCACAACCTACCTGTGAGCTTAGCTTTTCAAGCCTGACTTGAAAATGAAGAGCTCCGTGTCTGTTTGTCCAGCATCCAGCCAGGATAAAAACTCTTTGTTCAGGAAAACAAGCTCAAGGTTCACACTAAGACAGAACTTGTCAAAAATATTTACTTTTCTTTTTATCAATTGTTTTTTACGATTTTCTTTGTACAAAAGTGCTCAAGTTTAAGACCATTGTATTGTGGCAAAAGATTTTTGTTCTTGTTTTTACAACTCCTTTTTTTATTTAGAAGTATTACTTTGCATTGACAAATTGAACATGTGTGTGCTACATTTTGTATGAGTTTTCAAAAATAAATTGGTGAAACTGAGGCACTGTCTCTGTCCTTTTCTTTCTCTTTAAAGTAATTTGACGAGTGCTGTCATGTGTGTTTTTAAAAGTATATTGGGTTCATATATATATATATATATATCATATATTATATATACAGTATATACACACACCATATATCTAGGTGTGCCCCGAGATTTTTAGGCTATGAAAAGTGTGCCCCGGGACAAAAAAGGTTGAGAGACACTGCTCTAGTGAATGTAACCTATTTCGTCGACGTATAGGCCGGCCTATATTTATATGCTGTAGCTATGGAACTGTAGCTCAAGAGGTGAAGAGAAGCGCGACTCGCGAGTCCAGTTTTTCATCCCCTCCTTTCCTTTTTTTTTTTACGTCGACGTTTCTATAGGGTGGCATGAAAAGAGGACGTCTGCACTCTGCAGGCTCTTCGTGGTTCGCAGCAACAGCAATATAAGATTAGTATAGCCGATCGCCTCGATTTATCTCGGCTATACCGCTGTCCTTGAGAGTTGTGCTCGTCACACATCCGTAGGTAATGGAATCCCCGTTTCAGCACCTGGACAGCGCCTGCTTGTGACCCTCCAATACAGTCAGTGCATTATTATTACTGGGTCTGGGCACATGGAGTCCCTAGCGTGATTGTGGGGAAAGCCCCGCGAGCAGGACAGGCGCGAGTTGGGTATTATGCCATCATGGCATCATCAATCCTTATAGTTTCAAAGATGTCGTTATAATGCAATGATAGATAATCTTGTTGAAGGATGGTGCTTTCAGTCGATAGTGGGCTTTTTCGTGTTGCACTGTTAAGAGGCAATTCGGCTGCTGCTTGGCCAATGCAAATGAGGAGAATCGCAGCCTGCACACAGCACCATCCGAGCATCGCTTCCATGCACTGATCATCATCGACGAGGGAGATGTTGCCATCATCACTACGAGGGCAAAGGAGTCACGACCACACTTTACACAATGTAGAAGGTAGGTGTGCTTCGTGAAGCTCGACGGTGTTCAGTTGCTCTGGGCTTTTAGCCTTGAATTCCCATCCGAGCTCCTCCATTAGTTGTTAGCAATAAATGTCATGTTGCCGTCTACATCCCATCTTGTATTTGTATTTTGTGCACATTAACTAGAACGAGAAACCAAAGCTGGGCATAGTATTAGACAATATGAACTGTATTTGGCTTGGTGCATGTAACTTGATGCCTCTTCTGGCTGAATTGGGAGGACTGGACTAATACATAGGCTATACATACTTGTGTCAATAGGTTGGCTACAGCAATAGCTTGCTTCATATTTTGTAGGTGGAGGAGATTGCTACACTCTTGCTCAGTATAAAAGTGGCTATTGGAATGCTATATATAATGTTGAGATCTGATTATTTCCATCTTAAGTGTGTTTAACCCAAGCCAATGCAAGCAAATGGTATATTATGCAAACTTCACAATTTGCACATAGGTACATTTTTACACTTTGAGAGTTAGATTAACACTCAGGATTTTGCAGTGTAGAGATGAGTCTGTAAAGGCCTCAACCTGTAAGGACTCATGAATGGAACAATAAGGGGCCATTTCTTCACTCAGACTGAGTTAAATTAACACTCAAGGATTCCGCAGTGCACTCAATTTCACAGTCGTTCACCTCACACATACATTAACTGATCTATTGTATAACCACTTGAACCCCAGCATGCATATTCTGGTGACATTAGACAAACATATATATACGAAGAAATTTGGTGTAGAGAACAGGTACAGTACAATAACTCCGGTCCGCTTTACTAAGTAAAGAGAGTTTAAGTGGTTAAGTTACTTATTTATGGCATTGTGCTAAAAGCTATGTTCGTGGAGGCTGTGGTCATGCACTATCACTTTGCAGCCCTTGAATGACCTGCATTGATTCATCTCAAGTGGCATTTAATCTGCTGTGCTATACTACATTATTCGGCTATGGTCTGTTATTGCTGTGAATGCTGATTCCTCAACTCACCGTATGAGAGGTTTCCCTGTACTTATATGTGTTAACACATTAGCCAATATATGTCCCTGCAATACTGTGTACTTCAAACTTGCTGTGCTCTGCTAAGATGTTGATTGAGGATTGGAGTGTATAAATGATGCTTAGTGTAAATGACAATTACAGCGCTGCTTGTGCATAGCGGCTTGCGATTCAAATGCTGCTGACAACTTGCACTGCCTTCTAAGTGGTGCTTGCACACTAAGGCTTCGTTTGCGATATACTAATGACGTTTACGTTTGTGTAATGATACACCGCTCCCTTAAAGGTGGCGGTTATGTGTTTGTGGTTCTCCTGTTTGGAGGTCTCATTTCTGTTCTCCGCAAAGCAGCTGGAGTGTGCTTTCACTGAACGGACTTGGACATCAATGGCTCTCTATCCTATGACACAAAAAGCCAGCTTCCTGGTGTACTTGTTATGCAAGAGGTGTGATGTTTCTCAGCCTCTGATTCACAGAACATTTTTAATTAAACCCTTAGCAATTTAATGTTCACTGCCAAAAAAGTGACAGAACCACAATTCAACGGAAATGCATTCATTCATTTGAGCAGAACCTCAAAGGTCCCTCAGAAAATATAATTGACTAATATTGAAATACAACTGGCTGCCGTAATTGCTGTCTTTTCTTCACAGACGTGACTTTGTATTTTTTTTATTTTTTCCCCCATAGGAGCCAAGTCTCTGCTGTGGTGAAATAACTCACGATAGGGGTTGTTTAGTGTGGACGTTTTCTTCCCAGCATCAGGGCATCCAACATGAGCAACCACCAGTAAGTATCACACTAACAGATGCAAGTCAGATGCCATATCTAAGAGAAAGTGAAATCGTATAATCTCCATTTATTACCACTCACACATGCTTTAGCGAGGGGCTACATTGTGTGATATAGGATGTGTTTATATAAACAGCACCTGCATGTTTAGTAACTCCCCTGTGACTCTCCTGTGAATGACTTTGAATGAAGATTGCGGGGGTAGGGGGTGTAGGGAGGTGTGGCCTCAGCATGCCTCTCTTCGGAGGAGGAGGAGGACAGCCTGCCATCTCCATGTCTCTGCTGGCCTCTCTTAGCATTCAGGAGGGTTGTTCACTTGTCATCTTCCCTTATTAATAATTACTCTGTGTGTGGCCCCCCAGACAGACCCTGTATCCTGATGACAGCCCCGGTCAGGGCTAAGAGAAGGGAAGGGAAGGGTGGGTAGGGTAGGGTAGGGGGGGGTGCAGAATGGTGTGTGTGTGTGTGTGTGTGTGTGTGTGTGTGTGTGTGTGTGTGTGTGTGTGTGTGTGTGTGTGTGTGTGTGTGTGTGTGTGTGTGTGTGTGTGTGTGTGTGTGTGTGTGTGTGTGTGTGTGTGTGTGTGTGTGTGTGTGTATCGCGCAAGGGGACTTGAATTTGTGCAATCATCTGTGGTCTTGTGTTAAAGACGCAGCTCGCTGTACCACCAGCCAGAGGTGTGTATCTAAGAACAGAGGTTTGTGCGTGTGATTGATTGATTGATTGATCTATTTGCAAGAGGAAAAAAAGTGTTGTTGCTAAACTTGTCGCAGGGTTTTGACAGCATAAAGATGTATGTATTAATGCTGTTGGTCGTTGGTCGTGACTGCCTGGTGAAATGACAGATGGGAAACGCTCATGCAGCAAGAGGTCTGTGGAGATATTTTCACCCTTTCTCTCAACTGGATGCTACTGTAAAAACCTTCTCTGTCTCTGTTGGTCTCTCTCTCTCTCTCTCTCTCTCTCTCTCTCTCTCTCTCTCTCTCTCTCTCTCTCTCTGCCTTGTCTCTGGTTGTTTTCCCTGCCTCTCATTCTTTAATGTTTCTCTCTATCTGTAGTGCTGTGTAGAGGATCTCTACCTTGCACACAGGAGACAGTGGGAAACCGAACTGGAAAAGTATTAGCACAATACAGCACTTACTGTATTTATCACTTTAGAATAGAACATTGTTTTTGTATGCATTCAGAATGTGTAGTGTACTGTGCAATCCACGAAATCACATAATAGTCCACAAATTATATAATTTCCAAACTGAAATTATATTGAATGAGCTCTTTCTGTTCTGTGTGTACTGTATATAGTTGGCATATACCAGGATATACGACAGATTTCATAGCATTTTAGTGGTTGGTGATTGCCTTTATACGTGTTTGAGGCAGTGCTCTTTCTTCAGGCTTTATACTGAGCTATTTGTACATTTTGCTCCATTCAGTGCACAAAGACAGCACACCACACATCCCGAGGAGCCAAGTGGCTTTGAAACAGGTCAGCTAACATTTACTGTAACTAACCTCTGTGTCACGTGGTCCAGAGCCACGCTGCGGTTATTTGCCTGGTGTAAGCAATGCCTCTCTTTTCTCTCATTATAGAGTATGATGCACTGATTGCCAGGTCACTGCTTATGCTATTTGCTCTTGTTCATCTCACTGATCATGTTTCATCATCATTCAATCATCATTCAATCATAATCATTCATGCATTTGTGCATATTTGATGGCAGATAAAACTAGAACTGCACTTTGTCGAGTGCATACTTGCTTGTTGCACACTAGTAGGCCATAAATGGTCTACTAGTGAGCAAGCAGAGCGCGCAAGTACTTTCGACCGCTACAAACTGTCAAATCTGGTCTGGTGCCAGATTACATACATGTATACATAGGAGCAAAATCAATTAAACTCTGGCATTGGGTCCTTTAATCCACATCTGTATTACGTCATCATTGAGAGCTAGTTATACCAGCTAGTTATACCAGTGCCGGGTGGATTAAAAGAACTGCCTCTATGTATATGTAATTTGTAAGTTGATTAGCGGTATACTGTGGTTACTTTGCGCCGTATGCACCGTCCCAGCATTTCCAATGCGTATGCACCGTCCCAGCAAATGACGTAATGACTAGTTGTGCCTGATAAAACCAATGGTTTTCGATGGTGGTGACATAATGACGATATGTTTTAGTGTCGGGAGGATTAAAGGTAATGCTCCTATGTATACATGTATGTAATCTGGCACCACTGCCGTATCAGGCACAAGTAGTCATTACGTAATTTGCTGGGACGGTGCATACGCATCAAAAGTGCTGGGACGGTGCATACGGGCCCCGGGGCGAAACTAGTACCTGCTCGCTCTGCTTGCGCAAGTAATAATGAAGTATCCACAATCACAATCTTGTAGTTCATTTTAATTTCCGTCAAATTCTCTCTGAATGCCAAGAACCACAGTGCATGGGTGAAACCACTTCAGTCAGGTTGGAGGAGGCACTCAAACGTTTGTAGCATGCAGAACTGTAGGCGTGGCAGATTGTCGAAATCATGAATAGATTTTAGTTGTTGTTGATTTGTCTTGCTGTAACACCTTTCAACTATTGACTATTGAAGTGTTTCTCTCACCATAGGGCATAGGCTATTGCATCTTTCTTACTAATGCAAGAATACTACTGTACTGTACATTACTGTGTTATTATTGTTTACCATTGTGCCCACTCAAGTGCTTTTGATGGTTTGTTGCATGTGTGAGACAGCTGGTTGTAGAGGTCTACCAGCTGCAGAGCAGATCTCTGTCAGTGTGCAAGGCATCATCCTCTCTTCCTGCTGTGTCCGTGGCTTGGATACGAATGGGCGTATTCACAGCAGCAGAGCTTCCTCCAAAGCAAAAACTCCCAAGAGCAGCAACAAAAATCAGTTTCCACTCTCCATTGATGCACTGGATTTGTCAACTGCAGTAATTTCCTAGCAGGAACCTTGAGAGAGCGACCATTAATACAAAAGCACCACGTTTACAAACATCCCATTGTGCCAGTGGCCTGAGTCAGGGATGCTGCTGGTATGGGGGAAGAAACTGGCTGGTTCCCATGGAAGAGACTTGGCTCTGCACTGCATCTTGCTTTCCTGATAATATCAGGGCAGTGAATTGCTGTGTGTAAACTGTAAAGGAACAGCCAAGAATCCGAAATACAGTCTTTATTGGGCGAGACGCAACAGCAGGGTTGTAGACAGCTGGCCTGAGAGGCTGTGGCAGTGAGTACTCAGAATGACAATGACACCAATGCCCTCTGCACAGCAGTTTATGCTGAGGAAGCATTTTGGAACCCTTTCTTTTTTTTGAATGGGTGCATCGAAATATGACTAGACAGTCACGGTCATCTCATTGTTAGCTTTTGGCTCATATACCTTTAACATACTATATATATATATATATATAATTATATATATATAATAAGGTCTTTGTTGTATTATGAATAAGTGCTATAACTAATCCCATTGAACTCATTGCTATAGGCTACTATAATGTAGGACATATTGTGTAACCACTAACCACCACAACTTCATGGAACAGGTGCCAGGACAATTTAATGCAAATCAAATGTAGGATGTATGTCTTTCTGGACTTGGTTGTTGTGCCCTGCATGTGTTAACCACGTCCTATCTCATCTTACAAATTGCAAATGGTACCACGGCACGCCCTTTCCTGGGGTCCTTACCAGTGTCCCCTCTTTCCATTGCTGTTTTCGCACATTACACCTCAAATTATCAGACGTCACTACCCACTGGTTCCAGAACTAAGCATTGCAACACCGTATTCTAATTCCTCCCTATACATTTGCCTCTTTGTGCCATATTTATTTTCTTTGGCCCATTTCGCTTCAGTACCGATTCTAGACAAACAAACAGATCCATGTTGATCACATGACCATATAGATCCTGCAGTGCACCGATTTGCATGAAATTGGGATAAAGTCTGAAGTTCAGTCAGGACAACTCAAGAATGGATGTAATATATATTTATTGAATATAAGATTAGCAATATATTTATTATGGTTTGGCGATTCATTGGATCTGCTTTTTAGGTACTCAGATCAAGCGCATCAGTCCCGTCCATAGGGACTCCGAATCCCCCGTACCTAAACAGTAACTCCAAAACGACAGGTGGTAGCTGGGGTGGAGGTGGGTGAGCAGCACGTTGATACAGCAGCAGCAAGCAAGCAGGGAAGCAGAGGAGGAATGCAAACCTCCGGTTAAGATGGATGGAGTGAGTGTGTGATTGGCTGAGTGAATCATGTGAATGAGAGCGTGATGCATGTCTACGACAGGCACAAATGCTCATGAGTAATATAAAAAAAATTGTTTTACATAAGTCAGCCTCCTTATGGCACTATAAAAGGCAGATGTGAAAAATGCAGGACAAAAGCTTTTCCTTGGCCTCTCTAGGGAGTGCACATACAAAGTTGTACACAGATCGGTGCAATTATATAAAAACACGAATCGGCCTGATCGGCCACAATGAGCCTGATTTGAACATTTTTAAGTGGCATTTCCTCTGCCTAGTGGGGAAGTGAGGAAGTGTTCGTGTTGCACTGTGTTCATGATTTGAGGCATTTTGTTCAAAACGGACCAATCCTGCAAATTTTGGAAGGCAATCTTAGCCAATTGGGATGGAATATGGACGGACACGGACGGATGGACGTGGTGCGAAACATTAGTTCGGCCTGGTGGAGACAATTTAACAAGCTAGAGTCCAATTGGAATGTTTTCCATGTCTGGACATGATCCAATACAACACAATGGTCTGAGGTTATCTGATATATGAGACACTATTAAACAGTTTAATTGTCTCCACCAGGCCGAAGGCATGGGGAGAGAGTATGTTTTGCCCTCCGTCCGTGTGTGTGTGTGTCCGTCCGTCCGTCCGTTAACAGCTAATCTCCGGCACCGTTAACCCGGTCGATGTCAAACTTTGCATGCACACTCCCTAGAGACCAAGGACAAACCTTTTACATGAATGTTTCACATCTGCCTTTTAGAGCACCACCAGGAGGCCGACTTTTGTAAAACACATTTTTGGATATTACTCCTCCGGATTTTGTCCCCAAATCCCGCAAATCGTTACACAGTATCTCCATAGTCATGTGCTCAAGACGGAACTGTCTGATATTTCATATTCCATCCAAATTGGCTAACATTGGCTTTCAAATTTTGCAGGATTGGCCCGTTTTGAACACAAAGCCTCAAATCATGAACGCAGCGTGCAATTTGACGTACGTGCGTGCATGCGTGCGTGCTTACGTGCGTGCTTACATGCGTGCATGCGTGCGATCAACACGGATCTGAACCATTTTCCATATTCCATCCTGATTGGCAAAGATTGGAACAAACAAACAAAAAACATGTTTATATTACTCCTAAATATTCCTATTGGAGACCTGTGCCCAGAAGGGCACTTTTTCTAGTTGATCATATTTTCTATGGATAATATAATATAAAAAAAACAAATGCCATTAATTCATCAGTGATGGACTCGCTACTTGAGCCTACAATTATTTGTCATACAAAGAAGTATAAATGGCTATAAGTATAAAAGACTGCCAGTGTTTGACGTGGCTGTCCTTGCCTGCATTGGCAATGGCAGACGTGATCTGATATGCAGTGCTCCACCCCCTCCCCAGTATGGCAACTAGCCACTCAACTGGCTCTGCACATAATGGCTCCTGAGTCCTGGCTAGCTCTGTGATTGTCTGGAAATGTTTTGATATGCTGAACAGTTCATGTCTGTCATGATTTAATGATTAGTGCTCTTGTTACTGTCAGTCAAAGGTGGCAAGTGTGCAGTGCAGACAACAGACACATACTGAGTATGGAGGCATGGGAACCCTGGGTTAAACTGAATATCTAGCCGGACCTACAGTAGGCTATCAACCTACTGTAACCTACCTACTGTAAGCTATCAAGCCAGACTATTTCTTTCACAATCTTCAAATGATACAGAGAGTCTTTAAATCCACCCCATAAAAGTTGAGAACAGGAAGCTGCCTTGAGTTAGCCTCGATACCCAGGCTTTCATTTCGTCTGCGCGAAAGATGAAAGCCTGGAAAAAGCCGTGGGCTGAACCAGTCTAAAAGTGGGAGTCAACCCTTCCGGGTGGGCGCCACTCTAAATGATGTGACGTAGCGCTGCACTAGGGGGGAGAGGAGGGGCCGGGGGTGACGGACAGATCGATGAGATCCAATCAGGGTGCGCGCTTTTCTGAGACGCGACCCTCCCATCTAGGCCAGAAATGTCTCTGCTTAGGTCAGGCTAGCCTTGAGTTAACATCTGATCAAACTAGAAGCGACCAATCACGACGCAGTGTTTTGTCATTTGGAGATGCCTATGGAGATCCCTGAAGAATGCACCGAATCGCTGTGTGAAACGTTCAACCGAACCGATGTCAGTACTATCTACTATATGACATCATATTGATGAATGGCTGTGTGAAACGTTCAACCCAACCCATGTCAGTACTATCTACTAGTATGACATCATATTGATGAAACGCTGTGTGAAACGTTCAACCCAACCCATGTCAGTACTATCTACTAGTATGACATCATATTGATGAAACGCTGTGTGAAACGTTCAACCGAACCGATGTCAGTACTATCTACTATATGACATCATATTGATGAATGGCTGTGTGAAACGTTCAACCCAACCCATGTCAGTACTATCTACTAGTATGACATCATATTGATGAAACGCTGTGTGAAACGTTCAACCCAACCCATGTCAGTACTATCTACTAGTATGACATCATATTGATGAATCGCTGTGTGAAACGTTCAACCCAACCCATGTCAGTACTATCTACTAGTATGACATCATATTGATGCCATCAGGGATCTCCATTTATGGGCATAACAGGAACATAGACAGGCAGGCGAGTACAGCAGACAGTGGGTACAATGAGTATAACGGCTGGGTATTAACTGGAAGAGAATGGGTTCCCATTGTTCCCAGTCCCAACAGGTATCTAGTTTTCTACTAATTGTGAAGTACAGACTATTAACTCTAGAACACTATTAGTGTTTGTTTAGAGTACGATGTTTGTTTAAAGGAGTGAGGCACCCCTCACTTAACACAAGTGTGATATTTTTCACCCATCATTAATGATGGAGGGAAAAAAGGGTAAAACAAATCCCATAGAATGGGCAGATTCTCACATGTCCCAGGAATGGGTGAACCAACAGAGAAGTTCCCAGCTCCAATATTCTTTTTTTTCTGGATATTTTTAAAACAATACCCACATTTTTCACAGATATCTGTTTTTTGTTTTTCTTTATGTTGAAATGTGAGTGTACTTTATGGGTACTTATTATAATATTATCTTGGAATTCCAGTAAAGTATTCCCAACGTTAGTGATGGTGACTGACAACTTTCAACATCGTAGTGTTCAAGGTTCATTACATCTTGTGTACAGTTACATAAAGAGTACAACTTATTCTGGTTTGGTATCCTGCAGACAATGCAGCAGCATAGATAATAACGACAGTAGAAGAAGAAAAAAAAGACGTAAAAATATGAAAGAAAGGAAGAGAGTGCAAAAGAGAGCAAGGAGAAAAAAAGGATTCAAGAGCATCATCAAATCAAATGTACATGTGCATATAGTCTTGGTATATTGTATATAGCGTCATCATTCATAGTATAGCATCATAGTGTTCTAGGGTTAAGCATATGAAAATGGTCTGAGCCACAAGTCTGTGCCGAGAGACTATAAGCAGGACCCATTTGGTTTCAAGGTTTCATATATCTAACGGGAGGATTTGCTGTCCTTTCTGTGATGCCGGGAACGATGGCAGCAATTTTGATTTGCACAATATCCTTGCCTGTGATAATAAGAAAACAACCTTTGAAGTGAGTAAGTTAAGCAGGGATTAGTCATTCAGTAGCTCAGGGATGAAGAACGCCTGTTTTCCTTTCCGAGCCTGACAACATTCATATTTCATTTGGGAGGTAAGGGCTACTCGCGGTTCCTCTACTGACCATCTTTCCATTGACCTCTACACAACACCAGAAGGGAGGCCTCAGAGTCCACCATCCCAATGCCTTTTGTTCCCTCTGCCCTGTAATCAATGCCTTCCTTGACTGTTAAGTGTCAGAGTTATTGATGTCTCTATATCAGCTGTACCGGGATGGGTGCCAAACTGTGCAAATACTCCTGTTCCAGGTTGCCTTCTCCTTGACGGCTATTGGCCGAGCTTGGGGGAAGCACAGCCCCCCCTCTGCCTGCATAGCCCTGTTTTATAGGCTCTTCAGAATAAAATAATTATATTTCAGCTGGGCTTTGTTATATATACCCAGCCAAGAAAATGTAGAGAGATAAAGAAAATGCACACTTTGGAACTGATAAATTAGAATCCGAAAACCAAAAAAACTGCTTCAATGAAACCTTTTTTTTCCCTACAAAACATAAACTGTGTGCGACTGTGCGTGGGTCTCCAATAATTCACACACTGGATAGTTACTCCCTTAGACATACAGTATTTAATAATGACGTTTCACACATGTGTGAAAAAGAAACACATAATGTGCAACATCAAACGTATAAGCAAACTTCAATTATTTATGGGACAAAATGTACATCAGAAAGGCACAAGAAAACCAATAATGTATATTTTCTATAATTTCATATTTAGTTTTTCTTGTGTTGATGTATTTCTCCATGTGTACCAAGAAATGTAATGATGATCATCTTTACATTTCTTTTTTCTGTGATCGACAGGGGTCAATCAAGGACTAACATTAAACACTTGTATACACACATTGAACTGAGATTAATTTACGTCAAAGTAGGGTCCAGAGTTTCTTGAATGGTTTCCAAATGGACCCTTGAAATGTCTGTAAGAGTTATATATGGGGGTCCTTGAAATTAAAATGTTTGAGAACCACTGATTTATATCATCTTTTTTTTAGATATCTTTTGGGCTTTATTGACAGTATAATAGAGCGAGACAGGAAAGAGGACGAGAGACGGGGAATGACACGGAGCAAAGGTATTGGATTGGAAGCTGCAACAGCTGTCATGCTGCATTAACCCATTCTGACCTGAGATCAGATTCGCTATGAGCTTGTAGATCTGCTATTTTTCAATAGCTAAAGCACGACATGATGCTAACACCAAAATGGGTTCCCGCCCAAAATGGGTTAAAGCCTACACGTGGTATGCGCCTGGACCGATAAGCCACCTGACCCCCCTGATTTACTATTATTAAACAAATGGGTGAGCAACACCACTGTAACAATGCCATAAAAAAATATGGACAAAGAGTTCTCCGGGTCTGATATGGACGTAAGATGAAGCCTGTCAGTCCTTGAATTGAGAAATGAGACTTTAAACTAGTGACTGGAAGCAGAAGTATTCATGACCATGTTTATTACGGTAATACAGTCTAGGTGAAGTTGGGCCCAAATACATGGACCTCTATGGAGCTATGGGGTTTTTTGGGCCCAATGACAGCGCCACAACAGGCCATTATATGAACTTTCAGGAAGTCAGGACTTTCCTACTGGCTTCAGACACTATTGGCTTCACTGCCCCCCTGATTATGCTTTAATGCTGTTGCATGACGTGCCGTGTTTCTCACAGGGCTGCTGCCCAGGCTGGGACGTCGGAGCTGGAGGTGATCTCCCAGCAGGTGGAAGAGGACAACGCGGCCCCGCCAGCCCAGCTTGTCAGCTACGCCTACAGAGACCTGCCTCTGGCAGCCGTGGACATATCCCTGGCTGGGTCCCAGCTCATCTCCAATCTGGATGAAGATGACAACAGAGAGGGGTATGTAAACGGCCATATAGCATGGCATCACTCACCATCGCTGCCCGCTGAAACCTCATTTCAGTCAATCCAGATAAAATGGACTTATGTACTTGTATGAACGGTCATCATCTACCATAAGCCACACTGGACAAGTAACAAGTCAACGCCACAGGTCAGTTAAAACCAAATATCACACACACACACACACACACACACACACACACACACACACACACACACACACACACACACACTAGGCACATTATTTCTACAGTATTAATGTAAACCCAAAAGTATAAGAAGGTTTACACTTTCAGTGTTAAATTAGCATTCTGGAATTTACTGTGTGACAATTAACATAGCACTGCAGATCATGAACTCATCTGACAACATGCAACTTGAGGGGCACGGTGGCACAGTTGGTAGTGCTGTCGCCTCACAGCTAGAAGGTCCTGGGTTCGATTCCCGCTCGGGGCGCTGTGGGTGCTGGCGGCGTGTTTCCTCCTCCGCATCATCAGTGCCCATACCCGAAGGCGGGGTTGGCGAAAGGGCCTTTCTGTGTGGAGTTTGCATGTTCTCCCCGTGTCCCCTAGGGTAGGTACCCTCACAAAAACATGCAGTAATCCTGGTCTCTAAACTGCCTCCCCCTGGCCAGCCGGGACGCCTGATGGAGGGGAAAGGAACTGGTTGGAATAACGTGCTCCTTCCACGCGCTACGTCCAACCAGGAAAACTCACCCCTGTCAGGTGTAAAGGAGCAACTTGGACACTCAAGCATGAAGGAAGCATGAGTTAAGTCCGTTGCTCTCCCTAGGTTGGCGGAGGGTGTGTAGAGCCCAGGATCACATCACAGGATGATTGACACAGGGGTGAAAAATGGGTTACAAAATCGTGGGAAAAAAAAGGAAAAAAAAAACAAAAAAAAAAACATGCAACTTGAGTGCAGGATACTCATGTAGAAGCAGGAAGGTGTAGAATTTGGCCTGGCATTCAACGAATGTGGTGTTGCTCATAAATCCAGCATCTTGGTGCTGGTGGTGAAACTGCAAGTTTCAACGGCTGATATATGTAGAAGATAATTTCATTCAAAGTACCGGTAGCTGATTATACATTAATAGAATGATTACCAGGGATAATCAGTTTAATATAAACTATAATCCAGTGATTAGTGTTTTCAATGCTTGATGTTAGATGTCTGGAACATTGCCAGTCCTCGGTACAACAAGGACTGACCATGTTATGCATAATTGAGACAGAATTTGCTATTTCTACGATCTCTTATCTGGCCTGGCAGAGAGAAGCTCTGTCTTCACTCTCTCTATTGCTAGTTATTTCACATGATAATTATACCTGACGTATCAAATCACCTCCCATTGTTTATGGAAAGCTGCAAGTCTGAGGATATCCACCACCAATGAATTAATTAGTGTCACCCTGGTACATGGACAATGCTTGGTGATGGCTGGGTGACGCAGAGCTATCTCTCTCTGCCAAAGACAGGACTTTGCTCAGGATGGTGACATTGCTACTGCCATCATTTCAGCAAAACACCTGAGCTTTGCATAGCTGTGTCCCGCTCGTCCTGGTGGTGTGTTGTTCTTTCATGTCCCCATTGCCATGGGCAGGATGCGGCGCGCTCCACCCAGTAGCCAAGCCACGTCACGTCCTTTACTCTCCAATCAGAACGCGTGACTCGCAGCCCTTTGGGCACGTTGTGACACTGGCATGGATGCAGTCAAAGCAGACACGTTGTGACACTGGCATGGATGCAGTCAAAGCAGACACGTTGTGACACTGGCATGGATGCAGTCAAAGCAGACACGTTGTGACACTGGCATGGATGCAGTCAAAGCAGACAAAAGGGCTTCATTGGAGCATCCGGCATTTAGCCATTCTAAGTGTCAGCTGACCACACATGGACGGACCTTGCCTGGCCTGGCTGCGGTCAGGCCCTGTGGGATGCATAGCATGGGCAGATGGGTCCTGTTTCAAACACACACATGCGCGCACACACACACACACACACACACACACACACACACACACACACACACACACACATTGCATTGTGACGTACAACACACCCCAGGGGCCAGGGCCACAGCTGAGTTCAGGAACTGGCAGGCGTTCGCTCTCATCCTCACTGTGGGCACTTACATGGGAATGGGGCCATATGATACCTGGGAGGTGACAGCAGGGCATAGTGGTGACAGTGATATGATACCTGCCCTGCTCACCTGGGAGGTGACAGCAGGGCATAGTGGTGACAGTGCCAAGATGGGCATCTGAGGGATTTGTGAAGTCAGATGCTACAGCGTGAATAGAAAGGGGGTATTGATCATGATGAGAAATGCTACACTCTTCAAAGTGCACAAGGTAGGATTGTGGTTTGCATTGTATATAATACAGAGACCCACTACAAATTGCCAGCAGTGACACTGACGCAATCTGAGTTATCTGAGCATGTTCAGCGAGTATTATCTAGATAGGAATTTGTGATTTTAAAACCACAGGCATTCCAAGACATGCCTGCCGTCACAGTTTCACTGCAGCCTCAAGCACGCGTATATACATCCCTTGGCAGTGTACCTGGAAACAGGAACTAAACAAACACGTTGCAGGTTTTGGTGGCTCTGTGACTCATGCGTATAGCATCAGAGGAATGGCCCAAAGGGAGGATGTGGTTTCACACCTTCAGCTATTAGGTCAATTAACATAGTCAGATGGACAAATAACAACAGGGCAAGGTGCAGACTAATTGCCTGTAACGTCATGGACTATTTACCTCCTGTAGGAGCATATCTTAAAGGTCATTTCAGCATGCAGAGACTAATATCATCACAGGCGTTTTATATTTACTTAGCGTCACACCTAATGATCATTCTCTGTGATGTAATTTGACATTCCTACACCTTTATTATAAATTACCTGTATTTCTGATAACCAGTAAGACGCACGCCCTAAACTAGGGTGAGGTTGCATGCACACATCCGATGATCCGCCTGGGTGACGGCGACGGGAGACTGCTGGGCGAGCTTTGGTATGAGGGGTTAGATCAACATATGGAATGAATTCTGCACTGGCCATATATGGAGCGTGTCTTGAGTGTACAGGGTTTGATGAGGTCAGATCAACAAGAGTTGCTGGCCAGCTCCATACAGTATATGCAGATCTAGGTGATGATCCAGTCTTCTCCATGTATGGTTATCCAGGGTTTTATGAGGTCAGTGTCGTGATATTCATATACAGTATGGAGATGGAGGCGTTAAGGGTCTCCATGATGTCACGTGATGTCATGAGGTCAGATCCATATATGGAGATCTAAGGGTCTCCATGATGTCACGTGATGTCACGAGGTCAGATCCATATATGGAGATCATACAGTACGTTTTAACAGCGGGCGACAGCCAGATGAATTTTCCGGAAGTGCCTTATTTGTCAATGGGACCGGCAACTACTGGCGATAGAGGCGATAGCAGGCGAACAGGCGATTTTCGAAAAGTGGGCGGAGGAACGTCGGCCGAAAAGATAAAAATAATTAATCTTTTGGGCGACTTCGCCCGGCGATAGTGGGCGATAGCCAATGAAATTCAAGCGACGCTCGCCGTTGGTCTCTAAGGTCTCCCGCTGTTAAAACGTACTGTAAGGGTCTCCATGATGTCACGAGATGTCACGAGGCATGATGGATTGGCAACCATATATGGAGGTGTGACGGATGGACACAATCACGCAACCATATATGGAGGTGTGACGGATGGACACAATCACGCAACCATATATGGAGGTGTGACGAATGAGACATGGCCAAAGCATTTCCGGGGGTCCCCAGCCAAAAAGGTAGAAAACCCCTCCTCTATAGCCTACTAGGCCCCGTTTCTTTTGCGGTGTGAGTTTGTAGATTGGCTATTTTTGCTGAAAGTTCACCCCAGAAGAGGTTCAGTGAAGTCGAGTTGGGGTAGGATTAAGCCCACACAGAGGAATTATGTAGACTAATTATCACATTATAATAAGGCTGTACATAGACTTAGAACTCAACTGTGCCTGAATTGTCTGTCAGTGAACTAAAGGCTAAAGTATTGATGAGGCCATGGTTGTGTTTTTCCCAGTGTGGTCATACAAAGGAGACTTTTATTGTACATTAGCCATGGCAGCATCACATGGCTCTTGGTGGGGAGACGTGGGCAAGCAATGCCGAGCATGTACTGTAGGAGGGCGATGTGCTGATGGGACTACAAGGGCACAGGCAGTACCCGCAGATCAGTGCATTGGCTGGATGGAGTTATGAATAATCTGTTCTCCAGGCCTTGGATGGAGAGACCACACCACTGCATTTAGCTCTGAGAGTGTATAAACTGACCCGTCATTGTTAAATTAAGGCTCAGGAATTTTCTCTGCACAGGAGGGTGGTGGGATTTAGTTTTAACTCCCACATTACAGACTCCCACATTAACTTCCATTAGTGAACATAATATGTCTTCATTTAAATTAAATTGTGTCTCAAAATGTGTCTCTATGTTATGGTAGATAGTGGTCATTATTGTTACACACTTTTTTTGTTAATAATTTCAAATTAATTAAATATTTAATTTAATTACCGGTATTAGTGAAATTAAACTACCACTCATTTCGCTGGGGACAGCTGGAACTCCCTCAATGGCCCCTCGGCCAGAGACCCACCATTGAAAACCACACAGAGATAAAAGAGAGCCATTCTTGAGTGCCTAATGTACAGGTGGAGATAATTCAATTATCGTCATTTTATGGGAGATGGATTGGTAAAGTGGTGTGTCAAGATTGGCATCTCCCATAATTTTGACCTTGCCAGACTCAGTGGAGCCAGAACGATCCATGACCTCCTGCCCCCCAGTCTCAGGGACCACATCCCACCCTAAGCCCATGGCTTATCACCACCAGATCGGACTGCCACTCGCAGACGTATAGCCTCGGCAGCGTATGCTACTGGTCTCGGGGCGAGTGAGAAGTGTGAGTGAGGTCGCTGCAGCAATGACAGATGGTTCATATGGGTCAACCTGCCGCCATGGCTGGAGGAGACAGGAGAGGCAGGTCCACTCACAAGAGAAGGAGGGAGAGGGAGAGAGTGATGGGGGAGAGAATGACCCTCCTCCACACTTCCATTCACAAAGCTGACACCCACAGATTAGAAGGAAATGGCTTCATTTGATGTGTGTGTGCGTGTGCGTGTGCATGTGCGTGCGTGCGTGCGTGCGTGCATGTGCAGTGTATGTCCGTACTGGGCAGTATGGGATTAACCGTGAGCAGAGCGATCCAGCGAGAGGCACAGGGGCTCGCTGTTAGAGTGTTATAGTGAGAAGTAGGGGATTAGATAAGCTCATGTGTGGCTGATTTATTGCATTACTCTACATAGAAAGTGTTCCACTGAGAACCCAATGGAATAAAGTCCTTTGGCTACTTATCTTGCCACATTGCCTATGCCCATGCCACAATGCATCGTGGGTATTATACGCTCACTTGCTTATTATCCGACCGCGGAATTAAAGTCGACGGCAGATGTGATAATTATGAAAATCTAGACTGTTGAATGTAGTGCCGACAATGCCTGGCAGCATTTAGCGGGGGAATCTTGGCAGCAGCAATATGTCAGCGGTAGAGCCAGACCGATATATTGGTGTGGTCGATATATTGGCCATCATTTGACTTTTTGGACGACGTCTGTCGCCCAGCAATTATGCAGCTTCTGTCCCGAATTTGAACCACCTTCAATTTGGCCTCCCTATTTTTGGGTATATCATTATAAAATAGTTTTCCAAAGAAGAAAAAAAGAAAAGAAAAAAGAAATCGGGGAAAAAGGTAGATCTACAAATTTGCACTCATATCGTGACACGTGAGCTTTAGATCGGCTATATTTTAATATTTTATTTTTGAAAAAATTCCATAAAATCTAAATGTTTCAAATTGATTTTGTACTTTTGGCCAGGTTTTTCCGTCATAGTGCAACATATGGTGAAGTATTGTAGTGCAGGTAATTGGATCAACCACCGATCCCTATTTTTGGGTATGTCATTATAAAATAGTTTTCCAAAGAAGAAAAAAAAAAAGAAAAGAAAAAAGAAATCGGGGGAAAAGGTAGATCTACAAATTACTGTATATGTTTTCCCCTTTTTACTTCCTTTATATGGTGATTTCCTGTATTTTTCTTTATAGAAGTGTATATCTGTACCATGATCTGTTTATCATGGTGTCGTCCACAGTAACAGTTTTTGTATTGTATTTGTATTCAATCAAATTTCAATCAATCAAACATATGTGTACTAGGCAGAAGAATAGGTCTAGGACTCACTCTACAAAATTGAGATTAGCATCAGACCCATTAATCTGCCATCGGTCGTGCTCTGCGAGCCCTTGAATCCATAGCCATGCTATACCTGCTCCATGTAGATATGGTTGTCTGAAAAGAGTAGGCACCCCCCTCCCTCGCGACTCTATCTATTTCTGACACACAGAAGAACAGTCCTCTCTCCATCAAATTGACTCTGGTGCACCATGTGCGACACAAAAGATGACATTAGAGTAGTGGTATGGGGCACCTTTTTGAGCTACAACCCTGTTTCGGCAGCATTCTCAGCCCGGGGACACTATGGGCGTGGCCTAACCAAGCCCAGGGCACTATGGGCGTGGCCTAGCCCAACTTGATGACGTCATCAGATCTTTTCTGTTTGATGGCACTTTCAGTTTTGTCAGTTAGGGTCAACGTAATTCTAGTTCCGCTTTCTCATTTCCTCTATGTGGTTTCCTCTTGTGTTGTACAGGAAACAGATGGTCTTACAGTTGAGTGTGTCTGCCCTGTTGTGTGCATGTGCGAACATGATACTTTGTTAACTAACATCACTTGTTATTTTCAGTTCCTATTTTAGTTCCTAATTTCTGGGCTACTATTCTTATCTATACCTCGCAGTCAGACTGGCCGATTGAAGCTGTGTGTTTAATCCTTCAGCTTCCTCTTATGTGTTGGGGGCCATTTGTAGCCCACAAACAGTATGTATGGGTGTGTGTGTGTGTGTGTGTGTGTGTGTGTGTGTGTGTGTGTGTGTTTGTATGTTTGTATGTTTGTGTATGTGTTTGTGTGTATGTGTTAAGGCTGTACCCTAGCCCTTATTTTAGGACTCGAACTACGGCAGGAATTTCCGAGTGAACATTCGGACCATTTGTTTTTAATTAATTAAAAAATAACCGTCTCGAACAGAGCGCACAGCGCGTCTCCCCCGCTCTTCTCTCGTCCCTCCCAACACACACACACACACACACACACACACACACACACCCCGCTCTTTATAAATCTCTCTCGTCTCTCACAACACACACACACACACACACCACGAAAACAGCTGATCTGCGCATTGCTCGTTAGCTGTTCCTCGTTAATTTGTTCCACCTGTGTATGAATGCGGCTTCAGAAGAAGTGTGCACAGGGAAAAAGCAGATCCTCCGTGACGTTTTGCTTAACAATGATCAGAGTTCACTCCTTTTGTGATGCTATCATGCTAGAGAGCATATGCTAATATATTATGGCTGCTACTGGTAAGAACAGTTCCCCCTATCAGCGATCAAGCTGGCGTCGTGGCGTGTGTTTGTGTTTGTGTGTGTGTGTGTGTGTGTGTGTGTGTGTGAGAGAGAGAGAGAGAGAGAGAGAGAGAGAGAGAGAGAGAGAGACTATGATCAGTCTCCAATCACCAAATGAATGTGCACAGCAGAACAAGGTAGATTGACTGCATTTTACAATAGTTACTATTAGGTATTATTGACATTTAAAGTTAGATAGACTATAGTGTATACTACATGTGGTATAAGCTATGCTGCTATAGGCATCCAAGGATTTCCAAGGATTTCAACCCAAAAACTGTAGATTGGGTCTGTACACAAAACACAGTGTCTTGTGTTGACAATAACTACTGGCAATAACAACCACCATACTAGTAAATATTATTTATATTAGTTACATTATCTAAACTCAATGATTTGGCATAGGCATACATTTTTCACGATACATAGGAAAGTCTAAACTACATGCAGAATAATAAAATATGCTTGAATGGTTCAACTACTGGATAGTTAGAAGGGTCATGACATGCTAATGTATGTTTTTAATACAACCACCTTAACCCATTATAACAGGTTATGTACACTGTGCATACTAAAGCATGTAATACTGATGTATCGATGTTTTTCCAATAATTCAGAACCTATAGTTTAGAAACTTGTGTAAGTCTATACTATACGAACTCTTTAGATCACGGTCGGCACCAAATAGCATACCAAAAGCATGTATCTTATGTTCATCATGGTTTATTTTGACCAGAAAATAGGTAATTATACACATGAACATACAGTGTAGCACAACATGTAGCAAAATGTACAATCTTGCAAAAAGAAAAATACATGCTCTTACATCATTCAAGGCAGTGAATTCATCAGGACATCAAATATACTCGGTCATCAACTATTTCTAATATATACAACGAGGCAATCAGGTCATTCATAGGGGCATTAGTTATGTCTTTGACTATTATTTTTGGGGTATGACAAAACTGAAAGTGCCATCAAACAGAAAACATCTGATGACGTCATCAAGTTGGGCTAGGCCACGCCCATAGTGCCCTGGGCTTGGTTAGGCCACGCCCATAGTGTCCCCGGGCTGAGAATGCTGCCGAAACAGGGTTGTAGCTCAAAAAGGTGCCCCATACCACTACTCATTAGAGTGTGGGGTTTGAGGGTTTGTTAATATTCACAGACGTGCAAAGTGTGAGATTGGTTTCTAGCCAGAGAGCGAGAGAGATCAAGTGTTCCAGTGAAAAGCCATTTATCAGGAACAGCTTGGCTGCTGCTCCACACGTGGACTCGTGGAGGCCCATCCATCTCCATTTACCTGGTATCTGATGCCCATTTCCCTGGGCCAGCTTCGTATCTCGGATGCTGGATAGATAGGTTCCATACATGGTGTAGGGATGTGAGGAGAGAGGGAGGTTGAAAAGTGAAGTGAAATTTATTTTTTTTGTTTTCACCAGAGTATAGAAATGACAAAGATGAATGCAAACGCCAAGTTTAGGCCCCAGCTGAAAGCATCAGACATTCAGTTGTGCCATCTGAAATTGATTAGCGCTTTTCATTTGATTGGATTAGTTGCAGCCAAAATGTTAGCTAATTCCCCGGGCATGAAACTGTGAGTGATTTATGGTGAGGAGGAAGTGCGAAAATGTCAAATTGATTACCTATGATGATATCAGTCAGAGCTCTATTCAGCATATTTAGTGCTTAGTTGGTTTTTCGCCTCTCAGGGCATCATTCGCTTCTATTGGAGTTAACACAGATGACTCAGCGTTCATACAGGGAAAGAGATTTAGTGAGTTCTTATGTTGCCATTTGTCTTGATTTTATAGCAATATAGGGCAAATGCCTTTGCTTTTCCCTGGGAAGTATTGCTTAAATGCAAAAATGCATGGAATGTGTGGGAAATTGTACAAAATGTCACTTTGAGTGCATCAAAGCACATTAAGGAACGGCTGCAACGGAGGGCTTGTACGCCTTGAACGGAATGTAGTGTTCCAACCTCTGCTGCTCAGTAGCCTGTAGCCTCAAGGCTGATCGCGGCTGTGGTCCATTTTCCTGTTCTTGCGCCTGCTGAGTTCAGCAGATTGGTGTGAATTGGTTGGAGTTTATACTGGGGGAGGTGGTGGTGGGAGAAGGGGGGGGGGGGGGGGGGGCTGTGTAGTTATCAGTACAGAGAGAACACAAGAGAAAATGGAGAGGAGACAGAATGGCCTTGCTCAGGTCAGATCATTTATAAATGCTACCAGAGCAGAATCCAACATCACCATGCATCCAATCAAAGCAGCTTGTTCCCCACCCACTATACTAATCACATTCAGGGCAGTGTGATTCTCCTGACCTTACATGTAGTGTGTTCGGTGCGACATGCGTGCGTGCGTAGGGCCTACTAACAGTCATGTACATGATTTCTGAGTAGGGCCGGCAGTAAAAGTGAGGTAATCTTCTGAACTTACCAGACCATTTCTTTAACTGCCTTTGGCCTGTTATTGCGACCACAGGTCGCATTTACTATGAAAACCTGCATCACGCGTCCGTTAGTTAATCACCCACGCCATGTATGGTCATGCCTCGTGACATCACACCTCCATATATGGTCACGCCTCGTGACATCACGTCTCCATATATGGTCACGCCTCGTGACCTCACGCCTCCATAATATATGGTCACGCCTTGTGACATCACGCCTCCTGACACATACATGGAGAAGACTGGATCATCACCTAGATCTGCATACAGTATATGGAGCCGGCCAGCAACTCTACATCTAACCTCAAACCTCAGACCCTTAGATCTCCGTATATGGAGCTGACCTGTTCTGATATTCCATATGTTGATCCTTCC
Organism: Protomyctophum parallelum; assembly: GCF_964188405.1. Classification (NCBI taxonomy): domain Eukaryota; kingdom Metazoa; phylum Chordata; class Actinopteri; order Myctophiformes; family Myctophidae; genus Protomyctophum; species Protomyctophum parallelum. The sequence continues at coordinate 20,430,380 of NC_139700.1, read as the reverse complement.
CTGCACCCATCCTTTCTGTTCTGACATTCCATTGTGTTGATCTGACATCATCAAACCCTGAACACATGCTCCATTTATGGCCAGTACAGAATTCATTCCATATGTTGATCTGACCCCCCATGCCAAAGCGCCAGTGCTCGGCCAGCAGTCTGCCGTCACCCAGGCGAATTTGTGCACGTGACCTCGCCTTCTCGCCCTCAGGGTGTTTTACTGGTTACATAAGTATTACTGGTACCGGTAATTATTCATCGACACTGTTATTGTCGTGGATAAAGACACTAGCACAGCATTTACCAGTTATTTACCATTGTGTAAATAAATATTTTATGAAAGCCTGAATAATCATCACCACAATATTATTATTATATTGACATCAAGAAGGTGTTTGGTCATAAATATAGTGTTATTATTAGATTTTGTCCATATTAGCCAGTGAATATAGTTTTTTTGTAGCTTGCCTCTCCTTCACGCACGCAGCCATGCACTCACCCTGCTGCCTCTCTTCTTTAGTTCCTGTGTGAATCGTACCTAATGACTTTACATTGTGTCTCAATTAGAGAAGACAGTATAATGAAAGAGATGCTCCCAGAGATACAGGCTCCCCTCTTCAATAGCTTGGACTGTGGTTCGGACCAGTGCCAAAGCGTGTGTGAATGGAGGCCCTGCAGGGTGATCAGCAGACACCTTGCTCTGTGCCAGTCACTCTCAGTGGTGTGTGAATGGAGGCCCTGCAGGGTGATCAGCAGACACCTTGCTCTGTGCCAGTCACTCTCAGTGGTGTGTGAATGGAGGCCCTGCAGGGTGATCAGCAGACACCTTGCTCTGTGCCAGTCACTCTCAGTGGTGGACAGTAATGAAGTACATTTACTATAGTACTGTACGTACATTTGTTTTTGAGTATCTGTACTTTACTTGAGTATTTGTATTTTTGGATACTTGTGACTTTCACTACAGTACATTTCAAAGACAACTAGAACATTCACAATGCTGGGAAATTGAAAGTGTGGTTGCTAAGTACAGTATAATGATTATGTATAGAGGCTACAGTAGTGCGTGACATGACTGACATCATCATCATACACGGAAGTTATGCGAGAAGTTAGTTGTCTCAAAGTCCCTTTGAGGCTCGGTGAGGTGTTGGGACTACATTACCATTCTATTGTCTTAAGGAGCCTCTGAGCTATTTCTGAAATTCTGAGAGACCAAGGTCCTCATTCACAATGGAGAAATACGCCACAGTGTAAATGAGATGCGTAATGATATCGTATTTATCCGTCCGATCAAGCTGCGATTAGCTCCCGTGTTATTCAGCGAAGGTGGTGTAATCACTTATTTTGTGCGGAATGCCCGTGTACCTTTTCCGCCTCTTTCCCAAGCGATTCGCCTGCATGTCGCCAGGTTTAATGGAACATCCACGCCCATTCCACGCCATATAAGGCAACAGGAAATATCTGAACATCTGAAATACATTATCATTACAGCCTGCAAAATGCACTGATCCAGTGAACGCGGTGCTCCGCCTACTTTTACTTCAACATATCATTTTGTATATTTTGCATCATTGTTTTCTACACAAATTCAATTATCCAAAGACACCCCTAAACCAGTGTCTCAGACAGGACAGTCTCTAAGTCTAAACCATACATGTGGCCACATGTGGCCCTCACCTTCACTTAATGTGGCCCTCAGGTTAATATCAACTGGTGGCCCGGGGGCCACATGCAGCCCTCACCTTCACTTAATGTGGCCCTCAGGTTAATATCAACTGGTGGCCCGGGGGCCACATGCAGCCCCCACCTTCACTTAATGTGGCCCTCAGGTTAATATCAACTGGTGGCCTGGGGGCCACATGCAGCCTCCACCTTCACTTAATGTGGCCCTCAGGTTAATATCAACTGGTGGCCCGGGCCGGGGGCCACATGCAGCCCCCACCTTCACTTAATGTGGCCCTCAGGTTAATATCAACTGGTGGCCCGGGGGCCACATGCAGCCTCCACCTTCACTTAATGTGGCCCTCAGGTTAATATCAACTGGTGGCCCGGGGGCCACATGCAGCCTCCACCTTCACTTAATGTGGCCCTCAGGTTAATATCAACTGGTGGCCCGGGCCGGGGGCCACATGCAGCCCCCACCTTCACTTAATGTGGCCCTCAGGTTAATATCAACTGGTGGCCCAGGGGCCACATGCAGCCTCCACCTTCACTTAATGTGGCCCTCAGGTTAATATCAACTGGTGGCCCGGGGGCCACATGCAGCCTCCACCTTCACTTAATGTGGCCCTCAGGTTAATATCAACTGGTGGCCCGGGGGCCACATGCAGCCTCCACCTTCACTTAATGTGGCCCTCAGGTTAATATGAACTGGTGGCCCGGGCCGGGGGCCACATGCAGCCTCCACCTTCACTTAATGTGGCCCTCAGGTTAATATCAACTGGCGGCCCGGGGGCCACATGCAGCCCCCACCTTCACTTAATGTGACCCATCATCACAATACTGATGCCAAACGTGCAAACATGGCCCGTTTTAATTAGTTTAGCCTAAGCTAAACTAATCTAAGCTACATAATATGTAGCTTAATGTGTAGTATTAAATGTATAGGTAATGTTGTCTTTTTTTGGTCCAATGTATTTGTATTCAGTTAAAATAACAGGCATTGAAATTACATAAAAAGTTTACTTTTCAGGATTCCAATTCCAAAACAAAATATTCAGGATTTCAATTAAAATATAGCAAAAATAGCTGATCTACCAAATAGCTGATCTACTGTTGGCTATTAACAGTAATATGCAATGTGGCCCTCTGGAGTCAGTACGGAAATATAATGGCTCAGACAGAACAGCCTCAGGGTCTTGGGTTCCAGGCGGACCGGTGCTACCCTCTATCTCAGACAGGACAGTCTCAGGGTCTTGGGTTCCAGGCGGACCGGTGCTACCCTCTATCTCAGACAGAACAGCCTCAAGGTCTTGAGTTCCAGGCGGACCGGTGTTACCCTCTATCTCAGACAGAACAGCCTCAAGGTCTTGGGTTCCAGGCGGACCGGTGTTACCCTCTATCTCAGACAGAACAGCCTCAAGGTCTTGGGTTCCAGGTGGACCGGTACCCTCTATCTCAGACAGAACAGCCTCAAGGTCTTGGGTTCCAGGCGGACCGGTGTTACCCTCTATCTCAGACAGAACAGCCTCAAGGTCTTGGGTTCCAGGCGGACCGGTGTTACCCTCTATCTCAGACAGAACAGCCTCAAGGTCTTGGGTTCCAGGCGGACCGGTGTTACCCTCTATCTCAGACAGAACAGCCTCAAGGTCTTGGGTTCCAGGCGGACCGGTGCTACCCTCTATCTCAGACAGGACAGTCTCAGGGTCTTGGGTTCCAGGTGGACCGGTACCCTCTATCTCAGACAGAACAGCCTCAAGGTCTTGAGTTCCAGGCGGACCGGTGTTACCCTCTATCTCAGACAGAACAGCCTCAAGGTCTTGGGTTCCACCCTCTATCTCAGACAGGGGGCTTTTCCCATTGTATTAATTGTACTCTGTTTGACCAGGAATATATCTATACTTTGACTCAAGTATTGGGGTTGAGTACTTTGTCCACCACTGGTCACTCTGCCCCAACGTGTCTGTCCACTCTGTCCTCCATACATATCACACATAGACCTCCGTCTCAGTATGCTATTGATCTCTTTCATGCCCCCCCCCCCCCCCCACACACACACACACACACACACACACTTCGATCTCCTCCTTGTTGCTTTACTGCTTCAGCTGCCAACCCCCTTGATGTCTATATTAACCTGTCCACTGTAAACACCAGCCGACATCCCTCATTTCCTCCACACACAGTGGCCTTCAATGTGTTCGTGTATGCGTGAATGCGCACATGCCTGTGCATGTATGTGCTTGTGCTTGTATACGCTTGTGCACACATGACCTTTCCGTGTTGCTCGTTCGATCTGTGCCGACCCTGACCATAGAGGATGGTGAATTTCCGTCCGCACTTGCAAAGGCTCCTCCAGAGAAAGAGCCTCACTTCCTCATAAATACTTCAGGTCCCCGGTGCTCAAGGTTTAAAGTGATTTCCCCCAAAATTAAGTTTCTGGTCTTGTGGAGTAATCCATCATTGCCATTTACTCTGCTTTCAGACAGGGGTTTTCTTTACAGGTTTATTAAATTAATATATTTTCTGCCTGGCTTCAGGAAGTAGTCTGAATGAATTATGATCCCATATGGTACGTGTTACTGTTACATTATGCTTTTCAATACCGATGGCAAGTAAGGTGTCTCATATGTGATTAGGGAAATGTTATTTCAAGTAAAATGTATACTTAATTGTGTGCCAATCTTGTAGATCTGCTATTTTTAGTGTGCGACACGCCGTGGCCAACAAAGTATATCAAGCCCTTTATTTTGGCTTTAATCCACTGGTGCAGACTGACATTGACCATTGACCATATTCACACGGTGGCCATTTTGGGCTTCATACTCATATTAGACAAATTCTAATACCCAAAATCTCAGCCACTCGCTCACTCACACTCGGTCACTCCAGCATGGCAAATTATGGTGAAATTGGTGACCTGCCTAAATATGTGACCATCTTGTGGATTTCACACAACTTACATGGAGGTTTTTAAATACATGACCTAAATACCGCTAGGTTGAACTCTGCTAATGAACAAACTGCAACGATTTGCATTCAGTCACTGACATTATGTGATGTCTACACGATTGTCACATATTTCAGTAGGTCACCAATTTCACCGTAACACCACCATGCTGGAGTGAGCGAGTGTGAGTGAGAGAGTGGCAGAGATTTTGGTTATTGGAATTTGGCTATGGGGACCCCTCGACTATGAGGTTAGAGCAAAATGGTGGACAGTTGCTACACAGGAACAAAGTTGTACTAGGGAACATATCCAGCTCTTCTAATGATATAGCATCAGAGTCTCCACTGTCTGTCTGTCTCTCTCTCACTTCAGGTGTTGAGCTAGTATCTCGAGACAAACTGTTGACCCGCGTCAAAAGTGGTCGCTGTTTTTCTCCTGTTTTTCGCAGATTGGTGTTGAGCTAATCTGTTGGCATGGTGGCACTCGAGTTACTGGTGGTGCTGCAGAGGGCGGAGTGTTGCAGTTAGCCCCTGAGAAAAATGGGTTACAAAATCGTGGGATAAAAAATATTAAAAGAAAAAAATCTTCTCACACCCAGATGCCCCCCCCTCTCTCTCAATTCAGTTCAACAGGCTTTATTGGTATGACATTTTACTAGTGTTGCCAAAGCACAATCACAAATATGACAAACAACAACATAACAACATAATATCAATGAAATAAAATAAAGCAGGTGGTGCAGAATAAAACATGGCATACTGTATTTGTGTCCTATTGGTTGTCCCTTTTCTTGTGACAGGATTTGACATATGTTGCAGCCAAAACTATATTCTTTCTGTTCCCCCAGGAGTGATTATTTCTCCATTTCTGTTATACTTTAGAATTCTGGAAAATTTGTTTCAAATTTTGGGAAGAACTCTCTTATATTTGTGTAGTTTCTACATTGTGTTAAGAAATGTAACTCTATAGCTCTGTCATCACAGTGACAACTCAGCCTCTGGGCAGCCAGGTCGGTCTGTGTCTGCCCTTCTCTATTGTCAAAGTCTTTCTCAGTTTTTTCTCAGTTACTGTGGTTTCTAGTTTGTGTTGTGATTGTGTGAGTTCATTCCAATTATGATGTATTTATCTTTTTCTTTAGTTATAATTTGGTTAGGTCTAATCTTCTGAGTGATAGTGTAGCTGCACTGGGGCTGGCTGGGGTTTGTGATGTCAGAAGTTTAGAGGTCAGCTAGCTTCAGAACCAGTTGACTCCTTTGAATGTTCAACTCTTTGCAGGCAAGGGCTTTATAATGGTAACAGGCAGGGTCACTCTTTTTAATATGGCTCCAGAATTTAATAGATCTTTTCTGTATATTTAGAAGTAAATGATATTGGCCTAATTCAGCCCTGCATGCAGAGTTTGGGCATTATCTTTGTAACCAGATAACACTCTCTCTGATAACGGATAACTCTCGGATAGCTCTCTCTCTCTCTCTCTCTCTCTCTCTCTCTCTCTCTCTGTTTCTTTGTCGCCCTCTTGCTCCTTCTCTATCTTTGTCTCCACCAGGCCGAAGGCATGGGGAGAGAGTATGTTTTGCACTCCATCCGTGTGTGAGTCTCTGTGTGTGTGTGTGTGTGTGTGTGTGTGTGTGTGTGTGTGTGTGTGTGTGTGTGCGTGTGCGTGTGCGTGTGCGTGTGCGTGTGCGTGCGTCCGTCCGTCTGTTACCACTTACCAGCTAATCTCCGGCACCGTTAACCCGGTCGGTGCTAAATTTTAGTCCGACTTTTGAAAATCACATTTTTTTATATTACTCCTCCAGATTCTGTCCAAAAATCCCGCAAATTGTTACACACTATCTCTATAGTCATGTGTTCAAGACGAATCTGTCCGATATTTCATATTCCATCCTAATTGGCTAACATTGGCTTTCAAAATTTGCAGGATTGGCCTGTTTTGAACTAAAAGCCTCAAATCATGAACGCAGCGTACAATTTACGTGAAATCTTTCACAGACTTTCCTACTAGGCTGAGGACTATATCCCACCCTTTTCACATTGGCCTGTTATAGCGCCACCAACAGGTGGATTTTTTCAAAACACATTTTTGGAACAAAATGCCTCAAATCATCCAATTGCCATCCAAGGCGTGAGAAGAAATGCCACCCTTTGGGCCTATTATAGCGCCACCAGGAGGCCACAACCTGACCTGACTTTATCTAGTTTTTCTCTAAGCTTCTGTGCTGAAGCGAGAGGTATTAATAATATCATTGTCTCTTCTCCTCAGACAGAATGGCTGGGTTTCCCAAACGCATATGGTGTAAGACTTGTAGTGCTGCACATGCTCAGATGCCCTCTAGACCGCACACAGAAGCCTGTGAACATAGACATTTTGTGCATAGATGTGCCACGCAATGGTACAGACAGACTCCTTAGCCTTTTGTGTCATTTATACTTAAATAACTGGATTTGAACCATAATGTTTAAATGAAAATCAACACGGTTGTAGGCTACAAGTGTAGCCTTCCTACTGTAGCCACCCACACTCTTACCGGCGTAAACCCATCCCACTCACACTGCCAACCAGCACTACTACCTCCCTTGTCCCTTTCCAATCCATCTCTACTGTATCTGCCTCTCTGTTGTGTGTGCAGCTTTCTCTGTTCATACGTATGAATGGGTTTTCTTTTTTGTTGTGGAATTCACTGTTGTGACAGGAAGGTAAAGCCCTGTGCGCCTCCAGGAGATTTGTCATTATTTATTGACCATAAATCCCCGGGGGAGACTTGGCCAGTCACAGTCCCTGATTGGAGGCTACAGGGAGGGGAGCGTATAGGAGCTGAATTTAAGGCTGGCTTGACACTCGCAACTCTAGGCACTGTGTAGTGTGTACCCACCTAGACATAGAGCGAGCACACTGGGGTCACTTCCACTCTCCACTCTAATGGAAATATATGGCAATGTGGAGGTAGATGTGTAGAGCAGTGGTTCCCAAACGTTTTAGCCTGTGACTCTCCGGGACACAAACTAATAAAAACAGCAGATCTACAAGCTCACAACGCGTCACTTCTCACCGGGTTGTAAGCTTATCGGCTATTTTCCACAATTGTTTTCTAATTTATGGAAAAAGTTGCTTTTTTTGGGGGGGGGGGGATGTTTTTCTTTTGAAATAATAATTAAAAACAAAATGTGGGATACAAAAAAGAAGGGACCCATAAAAAAATAAACCAACAAATGGGTCCAGACCCAGTGTTTTGGAACCAGTGGTGTAGACTGAGGGTTAGTGGTTAAATGGCCGGGGGTGGTGGGTGGTTTGACAGTGTGCACAACAGACTGACACCAGGGTTGAGGCAGGGAGGAATAGAGAGGTCTTATTGCTGGATGGTCTTCTCCGCCCGACACTCATCTGCTCTCTGTAGCCTAAAAAGTGTGGACATTGTCGGGGTAATCAAATGAGGGCATCATCGTATTTATCACGCTGTTAGGCGATCATCTTTTTGGCCGTGTGACTGAGTGGGCTCATGCCGTCCAGATGGTGTGCACTGTGCAGCCACAGTCACACTAGGTGAGGCACACCATGTGGTCGGCCAGCAATCCAAACACCCGGCCAGCCATTCAGTCAGTTAATCAGCCAGCCAGCCAGTCAGTCAGTTAACCAGCCAGCAAGCCAGCCAGTCAGCCAGACAGACAGACAGACAGACAGACAGACAGACAGACAGACAGACAGACAGACACACAGACAGTGGGTTAGCCAGCCATCAGACAAGTCAACATGAGGTGAGAATAATCCCAGGAAGCTCTGGAGGACCTAATTTCACTGAGGCTTGCTGTGGGTGTAGTAGAATGTATCTTTCCGTGTACAACTACATACTGTAGCCTACATAAAGATCACAGACTTATAAGATCACACTTATAAGACAAAACCCTTTGTATCGATATTCTGCTGTTTCAGCCATGCTAATGCTACTGTACATGTATATTCACACTGGACAGGACAAACAAGCATTGTTGTTGCTCATGGTTGTAGATGAAAAAGGATTTCACATGATGCGCTCCAAAAATAGACTCCAGCTATCTTATGGCTATTCTGGTACATCTGCTAGGCTGGTGCTGCTGGCTGGTAGGCTAGCCTACATGTCGGAACAAAAGGAGAGCTTTCAAAAAGGGAAGAGAACTGCCTGATTATAATGTATAATTTATGAGCCAGCGCACACCCAACGGTGTCGCATACTGAAGCCGATCTGCAAGCTCACAACACGTTGCATGTGAGATTGTAGATCGGCTATTTTGGTCAGTCATACGACAAAGGATATATCACGCTTTAGAATAGAGAAAGGTTTGGGGGATGTGATGCTTCAATTTCAGGGCAATACATACATTTAATATTGTATTCAACATAATATCTATGCCAGAGGAAGCTGAGGAACAGTACATTTATGGTTACACAACCATGGTTTTACACTTACAGTACAAGCCCTCTAGCATATACTTTTACATCTATTTTGACCTGCATGCACAATGTTTGTATGTAGATTGCAGAAAGGCGCCCTCTGCTGAAAAAGTGTTGTAAGAGCATTAATTCATTGATAGAACACTGATTGATAAATGACTCTCTTGTCATTCGCGTAAATTGCGTACATTGACTCTTCTTGTGTTTATTTACATTTGTTTGACCTTGTTGTGATGCATGTAATATTTACACCCTATAGGCCTACAGCAAATGCTAAGGTGAGTTTCTCCTCACAATTCATGGACAATCTTTTCATTCAGAATGAAATAACTCTGATAGCGTTAAAAGCTTTTAATCGGAATATAACGTTTCACATGCACAACGTGGGTCTGCCTTTTTTTTGAGGGGCGCTAGCCCCTCCTATGCCCAGCTTTGTGTGTAGGAATGTTTGTAGCACAGAATGTGATGATGTGATTGACTGATGTATGATGATGTATGATGATAAGAGCGCCCCTCACTTCACACATTTTTCTGTTCTTGATGGACCCACACATGTGTCCTCGGCTGTTTGTGTTTCTGATGTTCTTTCTCATTATAATGCCTAAATGACACCTGCACTCGATGGTCATACACCCTAGTCATACCCGTTCGGGGATATATGACATACAATCCAATCCCTACCGCTCAGCGAATCACAGTGCAGAAGGACACACCTTCCAGCCAATCACAGCGCGCCATATCTGCGGACGCGTTCTGTCCTCAAATATCCATAAAATATCTGCGGACGCGTTCTGTCCTCAAATTTTGTCCTCAAATTCCGTCTTCAAATTTTGAGGATGCAGCATCTAAAATTATTAGTTACCGGTAGATTAATGGAAAGGCATAATTGTCCCAGAGGAGGTGACCAAGAAGAACACTTGCATCTCATGGATGGATTCTCAGTGATGTATCCCAAGGTCATCAGAGTTTCAGGTCTTGCAACATCATACCCCTCACTCAGGTGACCCAGCCGCGGTGATCAAGTCCTGACTTATGTCCCAGTAACGACTAACTACCCTCGATCAGTCCCATTAGGGAAGCCTGTTTAAACAGTGCATGTCAACGACCTGTATTTGGCCGCAGACCCTCATCTGAAAATATCCATAATATCTATAATATTACAGATATTATAGATATTATTATATTATATAGGGGGATATTCAGAATTTCACAGTGTTCACAATTCAGAGCCAGGACCTTTGGACCATGCAGACATTGCAGAGGGCATCTTAACACAGTGAACACAGCATATTTTGATGTGTATTTTGTTTGTATCGTTGTTCGTTGTTAGTTAAATGAGAAATAAATCTGGGATGAATCAGGCATGATATGGTGGCTCACTGACACTGTCTATGATGTTAAGGTTGCGGGCAAATCCCTCTGCTGTGAAGCATGTTTTGAACACTGACATCCAGAAACCACACTTAAAAGCACTAAAGAAACGTGTGTAAATGTGTGGAGGTGCCGTAGGGCAGCGGATAGTTGGAGGACACCTCTGTGGTCTTTGGCATGGTGCCACACGGCGAGCAGTATGCAGGCACTGATAGTATTCATCTCTGTAAGCAAGACCACAGGTTCAAGTCCTGCCTAGGGAGGCACCGAAGCCAATACTCATCGATGTATATAAGTACAGTGTGGGGGCGAGGGCCCCTCGTTATATACACAGTACAATTGGGGTGTTACGGCAACAAAGAAAACACCCACCCGATGTCAATTTGGTGAGGTCACTTCCTGAACGGCACTCCTCCCTCCTCACGTTTAGTGTGGCTGTGCTTTGTCATGTTCTGTTCTTAAACTAAACTGATTTATAAACCATTCAATATTGGAACGCAGCCATTCCAGTAGATAGCACTCACACACTGTCATTGGGTTTGTAGGTGTGTCTACAAGTATCTTGTGCATGACAGCACATCGAGGTCAACAGTCAGTGATGTTGTCAGCCTGGGCACACCTGAACTTTCATGCGTGGCCAAAAGAAGCTGTCTGCCGGGGTCTCTTCCAGGTTTTTAGACAGCTGGTGGATGGAAATGAAGCTCTACCCACGCGGCAGATTGCCGCAGGGGAAAGCTTTTCCGGGAATCTGGTCGACGCGGCACTCTGCCGCGTGGGTGGAGCTTCATTTCCATCCACCAGCTGTCTAAAAACCCGGAAGAGACCCCGGCAGACAGCTTCTTTTGTACACTCATGGAATCTTAAGTGTGCTTACAGCAGACTGCATTGTGGCAGGTAACAAGTAGATCAGTGACTTAGCACACTGGCTGCATGATCTGGAGGTTGTGGGTTCAAACCCCACTCAAATCTTTGCTTGCCAAAATCTGCCATTGGGTCCATTGTAAATTTCTCAAATTTAAAAGCACTATATTTCTAAAACTATGAAACATTTCAAAGATTCCTTTTCAGGCACCACCGTAAGATGAACCTAAATAGGTTTGAATGGGGTTTCTAGGTGTAATTATGTAGGACTAGTAGCATGCCAAAGTTATAAATTTCTCCGGACGGCATACTATATCATGTCGTTTTTCGTAATTTTCGAGGATTTGAAAAAAAAGAAGAAAAAAAACGATGGCTTATAGCCCATCGTTTTTTTTTCTTCTCGTTTTTCATCATTTTGGACCATGGGCTATAGCCCATATCGTACGGCATATTATAGCACGCCGTTTTTCATCATTTTTGAGGATTTGAAAAAAATGGGAAAAAAAAAACGATTGGTTATAGCCCATCGTTTATTTATTTATTTATTTTATCCTCGTTTTTCATCATTTTGGACCATGGGCTATAGCCCATATCGTACGGCATACTATAGCACGCAGTTTTTCATCATTTTTGAGGATTTGAAAAAATTAAAAATAAAAAAACGATGGGTTATAGCCCATCGTTTTTTGAAGTTTTGAATGTTTTTTTTATCCTCGTTTTTCATCATTTTTGACCATGGGCTATAGCCCATATCGTACGGCATACTATAGCACGCTGTTTTTCAACATTTTTGAGGATTTGAAAAAAATGAAAAAATGAAAAAAACGATGGGTTATAGCCCATCGTTTTTTGAATTTTAGATTTTTTTTTTTATCCTTGTTTTTCATCATTTTGGACCATGGGCTATAGCCCATATCGTACGGCATACTAAAGCACGCAGTTTTTCATCGTTTTTGAGGATTTGAAAAAAATGAAAAAAACGATGGGTTATAGCCCATAGTTTTTTGAATTTTTGAAACCCCACTCAAATATTTGCTTGCCAAAATCTGCCATTGGGTCCATTGTAAATTTCTCAAATTTAAAAGCACTATATTTCTAAAACTATGAAACATTTCAAAGATTCCTTTTCAGGCAAACATGTCCACCGTAAGATGAACCTAAATAGGTTTGAATGGGGTTTCTAGGTGTAATTATGTAGGACTAGTAGCATGCCAAAGTTATAAATTTCTCCGGAGGGCATACTATATCATGTCGTTTTTCGTAATTTTGGAGGATTTGAAAAAATGAAAAAAACGATGGGTTATAGCCCATCGTTTTTTGAATTTTTTTCAGACATAAGCCCCAACTGTTACATCTCAGGAAACAGGGGGAGAGAGCACCGTCTCCCGATGGTCCTCCAGCACCTTGATGTCAAGACATGGGACTTGAACCTGCCAACTGTCTGTAGCAGAGGCAACCGGTCAAGCGCTCCACACCATTGAGCCAAGGCACCTTTGGCCATTCAGCAGATGTCTCCTGGTGCTTTTGAGTTTTAATTTTTTATTCAAGCCTTGAAAAGTTCAAATTACTGCAGCATTGAGCTGTAGGAGGAACAGGACTTGAACATGGAATGTCTGTACTGAAAGCCTGATGATTAGACCACTGCACCATCAGTCAGACACTCAGGCAAAGTCTCCTGGTAATTTTGAAGTGATCTTTTGTTCGTTAGCCTTCAGTTAGTAAAGTTTAAATAACACAGAATCATATTAATCAGATGTTTCTTAGCGCTGTTGAGGTTTTTTTTTGTATGATAGTGTAACAGCCGGGAATCGAACCCTGGTCTCCCATGTGGAAAGCCAACATCTTAACCACTACGACAATTAGAGTTTTGAGGTAGTCAGGCTGAGGCTGTGAGCCACTGCTAGAATAGCAGTAAATGAAGCTCAATAACTCTAGCATTAAACTTTAGGAAGAGTGGGATTTGAACATGAACTCTCTGTGCTGAATAACCCCTACTACACCATCACTCAGTAACATCTGCCTCTTTGTACTGTTGAAGCGATCTTTTGTATGTTACCTTCAGATAGTAAAGTTGAAAGAATCAAGAGTTGAACATAGAATCACGTTCATCAGAGTGTAACACCCAGGAATCGAACACAGGTCACCTGCACTGAAGGCCAACATCTTAACCACTAAGCCAAAGCAACTGCCTATGGCTCAGGGGAGATAACCCATCGTTTTTTTCATTTTTTCATTTTTTTCAAATCCTCAAAAATGATGAAAAACGGCGTGCTATAGTATGCCGTACGATATGGCCTATAGCCCATGGTCAAAAATGATGAAAAACGAGGATACTTTTTTTCAAAAATTCAAAAAACGATGGGCTATAACCCATCATTTTTTTAATTTTTAATTTTTTTTCAAATCCTCAAAAATGATGAAAAATGGCGTGCTATAGTATGCCGTACGATATGGGCTATAGCCCATGGTCAAAAATGATGAAAAATGAGGATTAAAATGTTTTCAAAAAACGATGGGCTATAACCCATCGTTTTTTTCATTTTTTCATTTTTTTCAAATCCTCAAAAATGATGAAAAACGGCGTGCTATAGTATGCCGTACGATATGGGCTATAGCCCATGGTCCAAAATGATGAAAAACGAGGATATTTTCTTTTCCAAAAATTCAAAAAGCGATGGGCTATAACCCATCGTTCTTTTAATTTTTTTTCTTTTCAAATCCTCAAAAATGATGAAAAATGGCGTGCTATAGTATGCCGTACGATATGGGCTTTAATAATGTTTTTTTCAAAAATTCAAAAAACGATCCCATCATTTTTTCATTTTTTTCAAATCCTCAAAAATGATGAAAAACGAGGAAAAAAATGAAAAAATTAATTCCGTATGGCATACTATAGCACACCGTTTTTCATCATTTTTGACGATTTGAAACGTATAGCCCATCGTTTTTTGAATAAAAAAAACATATATACTGTATATCCTCGTTTTTCATCATTTTTGACCATGGGTTATAGCCCTTATCGTACGGCATACTATAGCACGCCGTTTTTCATCATTTTTGAGGATTTGAAAAAAATGAAAAAATGAAAAAAACGATGGGTTATAGCTCATCGTTTTTTATCATTTTGTATGTAGGACTAGTAACATGCCAAAGTTTGTGCTATTGCCATATAGAATGCATTGGGCGTTTAAGTTAAATAACTCAGAAACTATAAAACATTTCAAAGTAAAAAGTTCCAGCATGCGTCTCCACAGTAAGCTGAATAATAAAAAGTGTGAATGGAGTTTCTAGGTGAAAGTGATTTATTTTTAAATGCTTTGTATAAAGTTATTGCCGTGTCAAGTTTGAAACTCGGGGACCGGAGTAATGGTGTTACCATTGGTGGTCTAAATCCATAATCAAAATTTCGGGACTGTAGCATATTGTAAACAAAAGTAGAAAATGCATGGGTTATAGCCCATCAAAAAACGATGGGCTATAACCCATGTTTTTTTCAAATCCTCAAAAATGATGAAAAATGGCGTGCTATAGTATGCCGTACGGTATGGGCTATAGCCCATGGTCAAAAATGATGAAAAACGAGGTAAAAAAAAAAAACAATAAAAAAAAAACAATGGGCTATAACCCATGTTTTATTTTTTTTCATTTTTTTCAAATCCTCAAAAATGATGAAAAACGGCGTGCTATAGTATGCCGTACGATATGGGCTATAGCCCATGGTCCAAAATGATGAAATACGAGGATAATTTTTTATTCAAAAATTCAAAAAACGATGGGCTATAACCCATCGTTTTTTTCATTTTTTTCAAATCCTCAAAAATGTAGAAAAACCGCGTGCTATAGTATGCCGTACGATATGGGTTAAAGCCCATGGTCAAAAAAAAAGTGGCCCAGTGGATAAATCACAAGATATCTGTAGAGTTCCTTGTAGAATTGTGCTAGCCAACACACTCAGTAGGAAGGTGCTGGTTTTTGACCTGCCAATCATTCTGATTGACAGATTCCTTGGCCAATCAGATCGGTCCGCCTTCAGCCAATCCTAGGGCTCCTTACATTGTCTCCTCCAATCAAACCCGGACCACTTCCTTGTTTACAACTGGATCAAATACTCTGACCTGTTTTAGATTTATAGTGATTCTTCAACTTCATTTTCTTAATTTTCACAGTTTTGGACGTTTTATTAATATAATTGATCATTCTAGATCACTGCTAGATCCGTAACAATCTTCTCTTATGGGGTTCGGGTTAGGGTTAGGGTTAGGGTTAGGTTCAGGTTCAGGTTCAGGTTCAGGTACCTAGTAGAAGTGTGCCGGTTTAAACTGCTAGTATCCAGCAGTTAGCTCAGTCTGATGAGAGGCCATCCTTGGGAGCCACAGGTCTAGGCTTCAAATCCCACATTAGTCATAACTGTGACACTTTGCTTTGCACACTGATTTCTAGAAGGACAACTTTAAAGCAGCCCAGAAATTCACCATGATTGTGTGCCTCAGTGGCCCAGCGGATAAGTCAAATGATATCCGTAGTATACCTAGTAGAAGTGTGCCGGTTCAAACCCGACTCATATCTTTACCTTCAAGACCGATTTCAGAAGAAGAAAACAAACAAAAAAGCTGTGTAGTAGTATCCAGCAGTTAGCTCAGTCTGATGAGAGGCTGACCTTGGGAGCCACAGGTAAAGGGTTCAATTCCCACATTAGTCATAACTGTTACACTTTGCTTTGCACACTGATTTCTAGAAGGACAACTTTAAAGCAGCCCAGAAATTCACCATGATTGTGTGCCTCAGTGACCCAGCGGATAAGTCAAATGATATCTGTAGTATACCTAGTAGAAGTGTGCAGGTTCAAACCCGACTCATATCTTTACCTTCAAGACCGATTTCAGAAGAAGAAAACAAACAAAAAAGCTTTGTAGTAGTATCCAGCAGTTAGCTCAGACTGATGAGAGGCTCTCCTTGGGAGCCACAGGTCCAGGGTTCAAATCCCACATTAGTCATAACTGTGACACTTTGCTTTGCACACTGATTTCCAGAAGGACAACTTTAAAGCAGCCCAGAAATTCACCATGATTGTGAGCCTCAGTGGCCCAGCGGATAAGTCAAATCATATCCGTAGTATACCTAGTAGAAGTGTGCCGGTTCGAGCCAGACTCATGTCTTTAGTTTCAAGACCGATTTCAGAAGAAGAAAACAAACAAAAAAGCTTTGTAGTAGTATCCAGCAGTTAGCTCAGTCTGATGAGAGGCTGACCTTGGGAGCCACAGGTAAAGGGTTCAATTCCCACATTAGTCATAACTGTTACACTTTGCTTTGCACACTGATTTCTAGAAGGACAACTTTAAAGCAGCCCAGAAATTCACCATGATTGTGTGCCTCAGTGACCCAGCGGATAAGTCAAATGATATCTGTAGTATACCTAGTAGAAGTGTGCAGGTTCAAACCCGACTCATATCTTTACCTTCAAGACCGATTTCAGAAGAAGAAAACAAACAAAAAAGCTTTGTAGTAGTATCCAGCAGTTAGCTCAGACTGATGAGAGGCTCTCCTTGGGAGCCACAGGTCCAGGGTTCAAATCCCACATTAGTCATAACTGTGACACTTTGCTTTGCACACTGATTTCCAGAAGGACAACTTTAAAGCAGCCCAGAAATTCACCATGATTGTGTGCCTCAGTGGCCCAGCGGATAAGTCAAATCATATCCGTAGTATACCTAGTAGAAGTGTGCCGGTTCGAGCCAGACTCATGTCTTTAGTTTCAAGACCGATTTCAGAAGAAGAAAACAAACAAAAAAGCTGTGTAGTAGTATCCAGCTGTTAGCTCAGTCTGATGAGAGGCTGTCCTTGGGATCCACAGGTCCAGTGTTCAAATCCCACATTAGTCATAACTGTGACAATTTGCTTTGCACACTGATTTCCAGAAGGACAACTTTAAAGCCGCCCAGAAATTCACCATGATTGTGTGCCTCAGTGGCCCAGCGGATAAGTCAAATGATATCCGTAGTATACCTAGTAGAAGTGTGCCGGTTCAAACCCGACATACTCCTATTAGGCGGTGATGGTTCAAATCACTGACACCTAGAGTAGGAGTGGCCCAGTGGATAAATCAGATGATATCCATAGAATACCTAGTACAAGGTGTGGGGTTCAGGTAGGAGGAGAGTATACTGGGCAGGTAGGAGGAGACTAGTGGTGTCAGGTAGGAGGAGAGTAAGGTGGTCAGGTAGGAGAGTAGGCGGAGTTCAGTCAGGGGGAGTGTAGGGGGGATGGTCAGTGGGTGGCAGAGTGGTGGGGTCAGGTAGGTAGGTAGGTGGGGGGTCAGGTAGGAGGAGAGTAGGGGTCAGTTAGGAGGACAGTAGGCTGAGTTCAGTCAGTAGGAAAGGGTAGGGGCCAGGCAGGGGTAGAGTAGGAAGGGGAGGGGCCAGGCAGGGGAGAGTAGGAAGGCCAGTTGCCAGGCAGGGGTACAGTAGGAAGGGGAGGGGCCAAGCAGGGGTACAGTAGGAAGGGGAGGGGCCAAGCAGGGGGAGAGTAGGAAGGGGAGGGGCCAAGCAGGGGGAGAGTAGGATAGGCAGTGGGAGAGTAGGATGGGGAGGAGCCAGGGAGAGAGTAGGAAGGGGAGGGGCCAGACAGGGAGAGAGTAGGAAGGGGAGGGGCCAGACAGGGAGAGAGTAGGAAGGGGAGGGGCCAGACAGGGAGAGAGTAGGAAGGGGAGGGGCCAGACAGGGAGAGAGTAGGAAGGGGAGGGGTCAGACAGGGGGAGATTAGGGAATTGCCATAGAGAATGCATTGGGCGTTTAAGTTAAATAACTCATAAACTACAAAACATAAAAATAAAAAAAAGTTCCAGCATGTGTCTCCACAGTAAGCTGAATAATAAAAAGTGTGAATGGAGTTTCTAGGTGAAAGTGACTTTTGACGTGCCTATAGAGCTGTCATTGAGCCCCATGTTAAATGTCTCAAATTTGAAAGCACTATATTTCTAAAACTATGAAACATTTCAAAGATTCCTTTTCAGGCAAACATGTCCACCGTAAGATGAACCTAAGTAGGCTAGAATGGGGTTGCTAGGTGTAAGTATGTAGGACTAGTAGCATGCCAAATTTTGTGCTATTGCCATAGAGAATGCATTGGGCGTTTAAGTTAAATAACTCATAAACTACAAAACATAAAAATAAAAAAAAGTTCCAGCATGTGTCTCCACAGTAAGCTGAATAATAAAAAGTGTGAATGGAGTTTCTAGGTGAAAGTGACTTTTGACGTGCCTATAGAGCTGTCATTGAGCCCCATGTTAAATGTCTCAAATTTGAAAGCACTATATTTCTAAAACTATGAAACATTTCAAAGATTCCTTTTCAGGCAAACATGTCCACCGTAAGATGAACCTAAGTAGGCTAGAATGGGGTTGCTAGGTGTAAGTATGTAGGACTAGTAGCATGCCAAATTTTGTGCTATTGCCATAGAGAATGCATTGGGCGTTTAAGTTAAATAACTCATAAACTACAAAACATAAAAATAAAAAAAAGTTCCAGCATGTGTCTCCACAGTAAGCTGAATAATAAAAAGTGTGAATGGAGTTTCTAGGTGAAAGTGACTTTTGACGTGCCTATAGAGCTGTCATTGAGCCCCATGTTAAATGTCTCAAATTTGAAAGCACTATATTTCTAAAACTATGAAACATTTCAAAGATTCCTTTTCAGGCAAACATGTCCACCGTAAGATGAACCTAAGTAGGCTAGAATGGGGTTGCTAGGTGTAAGTATGTAGGACTAGTAGCATGCCAAATTTTGTGCTATTGCCATAGAGAATGCATTGGGCGTTTAAGTTAAATAACTCATAAACTACAAAACATAAAAATAAAAAAAAGTTCCAGCATGTGTCTCCACAGTAAGCTGAATAATAAAAAGTGTGAATGGAGTTTCTAGGTGAAAGTGACTTTTGACGTGCCTATAGAGCTGTCATTGAGCCCCATGTTAAATGTCTCAAATTTGAAAGCACTATATTTCTAAAACTATGAAACATTTCAAAGATTCCTTTTCAGGCAAACATGTCCACCGTAAGATGAACCTAAGTAGGCTAGAATGGGGTTGCTAGGTGTAAGTATGTAGGACTAGTAGCATGCCAAATTTTGTGCTATTGCCATAGAGAATGCATTGGGCGTTTAAGTTAAATAACTCATAAACTACAAAACATAAAAATAAAAAAAAGTTCCAGCATGTGTCTCCACAGTAAGCTGAATAATAAAAAGTGTGAATGGAGTTTCTAGGTGAAAGTGACTTTTGACGTGCCTATAGAGCTGTCATTGAGCCCCATGTTAAATGTCTCAAATTTGAAAGCACTATATTTCTAAAACTATGAAACATTTCAAAGATTCCTTTTCAGGCAAACATGTCCACCGTAAGATGAACCTAAGTAGGCTAGAATGGGGTTGCTAGGTGTAAGTATGTAGGACTAGTAGCATGCCAAATTTTGTGCTATTGCCATAGAGAATGCATTGGGCGTTTAAGTTAAATAACTCATAAACTACAAAACATAAAAATAAAAAAAAGTTCCAGCATGTGTCTCCACAGTAAGCTGAATAATAAAAAGTGTGAATGGAGTTTCTAGGTGAAAGTGACTTTTGACGTGCCTATAGAGCTGTCATTGAGCCCCATGTTAAATGTCTCAAATTTGAAAGCACTATATTTCTAAAACTATGAAACATTTCAAAGATTCCTTTTCAGGCAAACATGTCCACCGTAAGATGAACCTAAGTAGGCTAGAATGGGGTTGCTAGGTGTAAGTATGTAGGACTAGTAGCATGCCAAATTTTGTGCTATTGCCATAGAGAATGCATTGGGCGTTTAAGTTAAATAACTCATAAACTACAAAACATAAAAATAAAAAAAAGTTCCAGCATGTGTCTCCACAGTAAGCTGAATAATAAAAAGTGTGAATGGAGTTTCTAGGTGAAAGTGACTTTTGACGTGCCTATAGAGCTGTCATTGAGCCCCATGTTAAATGTCTCAAATTTGAAAGCACTATATTTCTAAAACTATGAAACATTTCAAAGATTCCTTTTCAGGCAAACATGTCCACCGTAAGATGAACCTAAGTAGGCTAGAATGGGGTTGCTAGGTGTAAGTAAGTAGGACTAGTAGCATGCCAAATTTTGTGCTATTGCCATAGAGAATGCATTGGGCGTTTAAGTTAAATAACTCATAAACTACAAAACATAAAAATAAAAAAAAGTTCCAGCATGTGTCTCCACAGTAAGCTGAATAATAAAAAGTGTGAATGGAGTTTCTAGGTGAAAGTGACTTTTGACGTGCCTATAGAGCTGTCATTGAGCCCCATGTTAAATGTCTCAAATTTGAAAGCACTATATTTCTAAAACTATGAAACATTTCAAAGATTCCTTTTCAGGCAAACATGTCCACCGTAAGATGAACCTAAGTAGGCTAGAATGGGGTTGCTAGGTGTAAGTATGTAGGACTAGTAGCATGCCAAATTTTGTGCTATTGCCATAGAGAATGCATTGGGCGTTTAAGTTAAATAACTCATAAACTACAAAACATAAAAATAAAAAAAAGTTCCAGCATGTGTCTCCACAGTAAGCTGAATAATAAAAAGTGTGAATGGAGTTTCTAGGTGAAAGTGACTTTTGACGTGCCTATAGAGCTGTCATTGAGCCCCATGTTAAATGTCTCAAATTTGAAAGCACTATATTTCTAAAACTATGAAACATTTCAAAGATTCCTTTTCAGGCAAACATGTCCACCGTAAGATGAACCTAAGTAGGCTAGAATGGGGTTGCTAGGTGTAAGTATGTAGGACTAGTAGCATGCCAAATTTTGTGCTATTGCCATAGAGAATGCATTGGGCGTTTAAGTTAAATAACTCATAAACTACAAAACATAAAAATAAAAAAAAGTTCCAGCATGTGTCTCCACAGTAAGCTGAATAATAAAAAGTGTGAATGGAGTTTCTAGGTGAAAGTGACTTTTGACGTGCCTATAGAGCTGTCATTGAGCCCCATGTTAAATGTCTCAAATTTGAAAGCACTATATTTCTAAAACTATGAAACATTTCAAAGATTCCTTTTCAGGCAAACATGTCCACCGTAAGATGAACCTAAGTAGGCTAGAATGGGGTTGCTAGGTGTAAGTAAGTAGGACTAGTAGCATGCCAAATTTTGTGCTATTGCCATAGAGAATGCATTGGGCGTTTAAGTTAAATAACTCATAAACTACAAAACATAAAAATAAAAAAAAGTTCCAGCATGTGTCTCCACAGTAAGCTGAATAATAAAAAGTGTGAATGGAGTTTCTAGGTGAAAGTGACTTTTGACGTGCCTATAGAGCTGTCATTGAGCCCCATGTTAAATGTCTCAAATTTGAAAGCACTATATTTCTAAAACTATGAAACATTTCAAAGATTCCTTTTCAGGCAAACATGTCCACCGTAAGATGAACCTAAGTAGGCTAGAATGGGGTTGCTAGGTGTAAGTATGTAGGACTAGTAGCATGCCAAATTTTGTGCTATTGCCATAGAGAATGCATTGGGCGTTTAAGTTAAATAACTCATAAACTACAAAACATAAAAATAAAAAAGAGTTCCAGCATGTGTCTCCACAGTAAGCTGAATAATAAAAAGTGTGAATGGAGTTTCTAGGTGAAAGTGACTTTTGACGTGCCTATAGAGCTGTCATTGAGCCCCATGTTAAATGTCTCAAATTTGAAAGCACTATATTTCTAAAACTATGAAACATTTCAAAGATTCCTTTTCAGGCAAACATGTCCACCGTAAGATGAACCTAAGTAGGCTAGAATGGGGTTGCTAGGTGTAAGTATGTAGGACTAGTAGCATGCCAAATTTTGTGCTATTGCCATAGAGAATGCATTGGGCGTTTAAGTTAAATAACTCATAAACTACAAAACATAAAAATAAAAAAAGGTTCCAGCATGTGTCTCCACAGTAAACTGAATAATAAAAAGTGTGAATGGAGTTTCTAGGTGAAAGTGACTTTTGACGTGCCTATAGAGCTGTCATTGAGCCCCATGTTAAATGTCTCAAATTTGAAAGCACTATATTTCTAAAACTATGAAACATTTCAAAGATTCCTTTTCAGGCAAACATGTCCACCGTAAAATGAACCTAAGTAGGCTAGAATGGGGTTGCTAGGTGTAAGTATGTAGGACTAGTAGCATGCCAAATTTTGTGCTATTGCCATAGAGAATGCATTGGGCGTTTAAGTTAAATAACTCATAAACTACAAAACATAAAAATAAAAAAAAGTTCCAGCATGTGTCTCCACAGTAAGCTGAATAATAAAAAGTGTGAATGGAGTTTCTAGGTGAAAGTGACTTTTGACGTGCCTATAGAGCTGTCATTGAGCCCCATGTTAAATGTCTCAAATTTGAAAGCACTATATTTCTAAAACTATGAAACATTTCAAAGATTCCTTTTCAGGCAAACATGTCCACCGTAAGATGAACCTAAGTAGGCTAGAATGGGGTTGCTAGGTGTAAGTATGTAGGACTAGTAGCATGCCAAATTTTGTGCTATTGCCATAGAGAATGCATTGGGCGTTTAAGTTAAATAACTCATAAACTACAAAACATAAAAATAAAAAAAAGTTCCAGCATGTGTCTCCACAGTAAGCTGAATAATAAAAAGTGTGAATGGAGTTTCTAGGTGAAAGTGACTTTTGACGTGCCTATAGAGCTGTCATTGAGCCCCATGTTAAATGTCTCAAATTTGAAAGCACTATATTTCTAAAACTATGAAACATTTCAAAGATTCCTTTTCAGGCAAACATGTCCACCGTAAGATGAACCTAAGTAGGCTAGAATGGGGTTGCTAGGTGTAAGTAAGTAGGACTAGTAGCATGCCAAATTTTGTGCTATTGCCATAGAGAATGCATTGGGCGTTTAAGTTAAATAACTCATAAACTACAAAACATAAAAATAAAAAAAAGTTCCAGCATGTGTCTCCACAGTAAGCTGAATAATAAAAAGTGTGAATGGAGTTTCTAGGTGAAAGTGACTTTTGACGTGCCTATAGAGCTGTCATTGAGCCCCATGTTAAATGTCTCAAATTTGAAAGCACTATATTTCTAAAACTATGAAACATTTCAAAGATTCCTTTTCAGGCAAACATGTCCACCGTAAGATGAACCTAAGTAGGCTAGAATGGGGTTGCTAGGTGTAAGTATGTAGGACTAGTAGCATGCCAAATTTTGTGCTATTGCCATAGAGAATGCATTGGGCGTTTAAGTTAAATAACTCATAAACTACAAAACATAAAAATAAAAAAGAGTTCCAGCATGTGTCTCCACAGTAAGCTGAATAATAAAAAGTGTGAATGGAGTTTCTAGGTGAAAGTGACTTTTGACGTGCCTATAGAGCTGTCATTGAGCCCCATGTTAAATGTCTCAAATTTGAAAGCACTATATTTCTAAAACTATGAAACATTTCAAAGATTCCTTTTCAGGCAAACATGTCCACCGTAAGATGAACCTAAGTAGGCTAGAATGGGGTTGCTAGGTGTAAGTATGTAGGACTAGTAGCATGCCAAATTTTGTGCTATTGCCATAGAGAATGCATTGGGCGTTTAAGTTAAATAACTCATAAACTACAAAACATAAAAATAAAAAAAGGTTCCAGCATGTGTCTCCACAGTAAACTGAATAATAAAAAGTGTGAATGGAGTTTCTAGGTGAAAGTGACTTTTGACGTGCCTATAGAGCTGTCATTGAGCCCCATGTTAAATGTCTCAAATTTGAAAGCACTATATTTCTAAAACTATGAAACATTTCAAAGATTCCTTTTCAGGCAAACATGTCCACCGTAAAATGAACCTAAGTAGGCTAGAATGGGGTTGCTAGGTGTAAGTATGTAGGACTAGTAGCATGCCAAATTTTGTGCTATTGCCATAGAGAATGCATTGGGCGTTTAAGTTAAATAACTCATAAACTACAAAACATAAAAATAAAAAAAAGTTCCAGCATGTGTCTCCACAGTAAGCTGAATAATAAAAAGTGTGAATGGAGTTTCTAGGTGAAAGTGACTTTTGACGTGCCTATAGAGCTGTCATTGAGCCCCATGTTAAATGTCTCAAATTTGAAAGCACTATATTTCTAAAACTATGAAACATTTCAAAGATTCCTTTTCAGGCAAACATGTCCACCGTAAGATGAACCTAAGTAGGCTAGAATGGGGTTGCTAGGTGTAAGTATGTAGGACTAGTAGCATGCCAAATTTTGTGCTATTGCCATAGAGAATGCATTGGGCGTTTAAGTTAAATAACTCATAAACTACAAAACATAAAAATAAAAAAAAGTTCCAGCATGTGTCTCCACAGTAAGCTGAATAATAAAAAGTGTGAATGGAGTTTCTAGGTGAAAGTGACTTTTGACGTGCCTATAGAGCTGTCATTGAGCCCCATGTTAAATGTCTCAAATTTGAAAGCACTATATTTCTAAAACTATGAAACATTTCAAAGATTCCTTTTCAGGCAAACATGTCCACCGTAAGATGAACCTAAGTAGGCTAGAATGGGGTTGCTAGGTGTAAGTATGTAGGACTAGTAGCATGCCAAATTTTGTGCTATTGCCATAGAGAATGCATTGGGCGTTTAAGTTAAATAACTCATAAACTACAAAACATAAAAATAAAAAAAAGTTCCAGCATGTGTCTCCACAGTAAGCTGAATAATAAAAAGTGTGAATGGAGTTTCTAGGTGAAAGTGACTTTTGACGTGCCTATAGAGCTGTCATTGAGCCCCATGTTAAATGTCTCAAATTTGAAAGCACTATATTTCTAAAACTATGAAACATTTCAAAGATTCCTTTTCAGGCAAACATGTCCACCGTAAGATGAACCTAAGTAGGCTAGAATGGGGTTGCTAGGTGTAAGTATGTAGGACTAGTAGCATGCCAAATTTTGTGCTATTGCCATAGAGAATGCATTGGGCGTTTAAGTTAAATAACTCATAAACTACAAAACATAAAAATAAAAAAAAGTTCCAGCATGTGTCTCCACAGTAAGCTGAATAATAAAAAGTGTGAATGGAGTTTCTAGGTGAAAGTGACTTTTGACGTGCCTATAGAGCTGTCATTGAGCCCCATGTTAAATGTCTCAAATTTGAAAGCACTATATTTCTAAAACTATGAAACATTTCAAAGATTCCTTTTCAGGCAAACATGTCCACCGTAAGATGAACCTAAGTAGGCTAGAATGGGGTTGCTAGGTGTAAGTATGTAGGACTAGTAGCATGCCAAATTTTGTGCTATTGCCATAGAGAATGCATTGGGCGTTTAAGTTAAATAACTCATAAACTACAAAACATAAAAAAAAAAAAAAGTTCCAGCATGTGTCTCCACAGTAAGCTGAATAATAAAAAGTGTGAATGGAGTTTCTAGGTGAAAGTGACTTTTGACGTGCCTATAGAGCTGTCATTGAGCCCCATGTTAAATGTCTCAAATTTGAAAGCACTATATTTCTAAAACTATGAAACATTTCAAAGATTCCTTTTCAGGCAAACATGTCCACCGTAAGATGAACCTAAGTAGGCTAGAATGGGGTTGCTAGGTGTAAGTATGTAGGACTAGTAGCATGCCAAATTTTGTGCTATTGCCATAGAGAATGCATTGGGCGTTTAAGTTAAATAACTCATAAACTACAAAACATAAAAATAAAAAAAAGTTCCAGCATGTGTCTCCACAGTAAGCTGAATAATAAAAAGTGTGAATGGAGTTTCTAGGTGAAAGTGACTTTTGACGTGCCTATAGAGCTGTCATTGAGCCCCATGTTAAATGTCTCAAATTTGAAAGCACTATATTTCTAAAACTATGAAACATTTCAAAGATTCCTTTTCAGGCAAACATGTCCACCGTAAGATGAACCTAAGTAGGCTAGAATGGGGTTGCTAGGTGTAAGTATGTAGGACTAGTAGCATGCCAAATTTTGTGCTATTGCCATAGAGAATGCATTGGGCGTTTAAGTTAAATAACTCATAAACTACAAAACATAAAAATAAAAAAAAGTTCCAGCATGTGTCTCCACAGTAAGCTGAATAATAAAAAGTGTGAATGGAGTTTCTAGGTGAAAGTGACTTTTGACGTGCCTATAGAGCTGTCATTGAGCCCCATGTTAAATGTCTCAAATTTGAAAGCACTATATTTCTAAAACTATGAAACATTTCAAAGATTCCTTTTCAGGCAAACATGTCCACCGTAAGATGAACCTAAGTAGGCTAGAATGGGGTTGCTAGGTGTAAGTATGTAGGACTAGTAGCATGCCAAATTTTGTGCTATTGCCATAGAGAATGCATTGGGCGTTTAAGTTAAATAACTCATAAACTACAAAACATAAAAATAAAAAAAAGTTCCAGCATGTGTCTCCACAGTAAGCTGAATAATAAAAAGTGTGAATGGAGTTTCTAGGTGAAAGTGACTTTTGACGTGCCTATAGAGCTGTCATTGAGCCCCATGTTAAATGTCTCAAATTTGAAAGCACTATATTTCTAAAACTATGAAACATTTCAAAGATTCCTTTTCAGGCAAACATGTCCACCGTAAGATGAACCTAAGTAGGCTAGAATGGGGTTGCTAGGTGTAAGTATGTAGGACTAGTAGCATGCCAAATTTTGTGCTATTGCCATAGAGAATGCATTGGGCGTTTAAGTTAAATAACTCATAAACTACAAAACATAAAAATAAAAAAAAGTTCCAGCATGTGTCTCCACAGTAAGCTGAATAATAAAAAGTGTGAATGGAGTTTCTAGGTGAAAGTGACTTTTGACGTGCCTATAGAGCTGTCATTGAGCCCCATGTTAAATGTCTCAAATTTGAAAGCACTATATTTCTAAAACTATGAAACATTTCAAAGATTCCTTTTCAGGCAAACATGTCCACCGTAAGATGAACCTAAGTAGGCTAGAATGGGGTTGCTAGGTGTAAGTATGTAGGACTAGTAGCATGCCAAATTTTGTGCTATTGCCATAGAGAATGCATTGGGCGTTTAAGTTAAATAACTCATAAACTACAAAACATAAAAATAAAAAAAAGTTCCAGCATGTGTCTCCACAGTAAGCTGAATAATAAAAAGTGTGAATGGAGTTTCTAGGTGAAAGTGACTTTTGACGTGCCTATAGAGCTGTCATTGAGCCCCATGTTAAATGTCTCAAATTTGAAAGCACTATATTTCTAAAACTATGAAACATTTCAAAGATTCCTTTTCAGGCAAACATGTCCACCGTAAGATGAACCTAAGTAGGCTAGAATGGGGTTGCTAGGTGTAAGTATGTAGGACTAGTAGCATGCCAAATTTTGTGCTATTGCCATAGAGAATGCATTGGGCGTTTAAGTTAAATAACTCATAAACTACAAAACATAAAAATAAAAAAAAGTTCCAGCATGTGTCTCCACAGTAAGCTGAATAATAAAAAGTGTGAATGGAGTTTCTAGGTGAAAGTGACTTTTGACGTGCCTATAGAGCTGTCATTGAGCCCCATGTTAAATGTCTCAAATTTGAAAGCACTATATTTCTAAAACTATGAAACATTTCAAAGATTCCTTTTCAGGCAAACATGTCCACCGTAAGATGAACCTAAGTAGGCTAGAATGGGGTTGCTAGGTGTAAGTATGTAGGACTAGTAGCATGCCAAATTTTGTGCTATTGCCATAGAGAATGCATTGGGCGTTTAAGTTAAATAACTCATAAACTACAAAACATAAAAATAAAAAAAGGTTCCAGCATGTGTCTCCACAGTAAACTGAATAATAAAAAGTGTGAATGGAGTTTCTAGGTGAAAGTGACTTTTGACGTGCCTATAGAGCTGTCATTGAGCCCCATGTTAAATGTCTCAAATTTGAAAGCACTATATTTCTAAAACTATGAAACATTTCAAAGATTCCTTTTCAGGCAAACATGTCCACCGTAAAATGAACCTAAGTAGGCTAGAATGGGGTTGCTAGGTGTAAGTATGTAGGACTAGTAGCATGCCAAATTTTGTGCTATTGCCATAGAGAATGCATTGGGCGTTTAAGTTAAATAACTCATAAACTACAAAACATAAAAATAAAAAAAAGTTCCAGCATGTGTCTCCACAGTAAGCTGAATAATAAAAAGTGTGAATGGAGTTTCTAGGTGAAAGTGACTTTTGACGTGCCTATAGAGCTGTCATTGAGCCCCATGTTAAATGTCTCAAATTTGAAAGCACTATATTTCTAAAACTATGAAACATTTCAAAGATTCCTTTTCAGGCAAACATGTCCACCGTAAGATGAACCTAAGTAGGCTAGAATGGGGTTGCTAGGTGTAAGTATGTAGGACTAGTAGCATGCCAAATTTTGTGCTATTGCCATAGAGAATGCATTGGGCGTTTAAGTTAAATAACTCATAAACTACAAAACATAAAAATAAAAAAAAGTTCCAGCATGTGTCTCCACAGTAAGCTGAATAATAAAAAGTGTGAATGGAGTTTCTAGGTGAAAGTGACTTTTGACGTGCCTATAGAGCTGTCATTGAGCCCCATGTTAAATGTCTCAAATTTGAAAGCACTATATTTCTAAAACTATGAAACATTTCAAAGATTCCTTTTCAGGCAAACATGTCCACCGTAAGATGAACCTAAGTAGGCTAGAATGGGGTTGCTAGGTGTAAGTATGTAGGACTAGTAGCATGCCAAATTTTGTGCTATTGCCATAGAGAATGCATTGGGCGTTTAAGTTAAATAACTCATAAACTACAAAACATAAAAATAAAAAAAAGTTCCAGCATGTGTCTCCACAGTAAGCTGAATAATAAAAAGTGTGAATGGAGTTTCTAGGTGAAAGTGACTTTTGACGTGCCTATAGAGCTGTCATTGAGCCCCATGTTAAATGTCTCAAATTTGAAAGCACTATATTTCTAAAACTATGAAACATTTCAAAGATTCCTTTTCAGGCAAACATGTCCACCGTAAGATGAACCTAAGTAGGCTAGAATGGGGTTGCTAGGTGTAAGTATGTAGGACTAGTAGCATGCCAAATTTTGTGCTATTGCCATAGAGAATGCATTGGGCGTTTAAGTTAAATAACTCATAAACTACAAAACATAAAAATAAAAAAAGGTTCCAGCATGTGTCTCCACAGTAAGCTGAATAATAAAAAGTGTGAATGGAGTTTCTAGGTGAAAGTGACTTTTGACGTGCCTATAGAGCTGTCATTGAGCCCCATGTTAAATGTCTCAAATTTGAAAGCACTATATTTCTAAAACTATGAAACATTTCAAAGATTCCTTTTCAGGCAAACATGTCCACCGTAAGATGAACCTAAGTAGGCTAGAATGGGGTTGCTAGGTGTAAGTATGTAGGACTAGTAGCATGCCAAATTTTGTGCTATTGCCATAGAGAATGCATTGGGCGTTTAAGTTAAATAACTCATAAACTACAAAACATAAAAATAAAAAAAAGTTCCAGCATGTGTCTCCACAGTAAGCTGAATAATAAAAAGTGTGAATGGAGTTTCTAGGTGAAAGTGACTTTTGACGTGCCTATAGAGCTGTCATTGAGCCCCATGTTAAATGTCTCAAATTTGAAAGCACTATATTTCTAAAACTATGAAACATTTCAAAGATTCCTTTTCAGGCAAACATGTCCACCGTAAGATGAACCTAAGTAGGCTAGAATGGGGTTGCTAGGTGTAAGTATGTAGGACTAGTAGCATGCCAAATTTTGTGCTATTGCCATAGAGAATGCATTGGGCGTTTAAGTTAAATAACTCATAAACTACAAAACATAAAAAAAAAAAAAGTTCCAGCATGTGTCTCCACAGTAAGCTGAATAATAAAAAGTGTGAATGGAGTTTCTAGGTGAAAGTGACTTTTGACGTGCCTATAGAGCTGTCATTGAGCCCCATGTTAAATGTCTCAAATTTGAAAGCACTATATTTCTAAAACTATGAAACATTTCAAAGATTCCTTTTCAGGCAAACATGTCCACCGTAAGATGAACCTAAGTAGGCTAGAATGGGGTTGCTAGGTGTAAGTATGTAGGACTAGTAGCATGCCAAATTTTGTGCTATTGCCATAGAGAATGCATTGGGCGTTTAAGTTAAATAACTCATAAACTACAAAACATAAAAATAAAAAAAAGTTCCAGCATGTGTCTCCACAGTAAGCTGAATAATAAAAAGTGTGAATGGAGTTTCTAGGTGAAAGTGACTTTTGACGTGCCTATAGAGCTGTCATTGAGCCCCATGTTAAATGTCTCAAATTTGAAAGCACTATATTTCTAAAACTATGAAACATTTCAAAGATTCCTTTTCAGGCAAACATGTCCACCGTAAGATGAACCTAAGTAGGCTAGAATGGGGTTGCTAGGTGTAAGTATGTAGGACTAGTAGCATGCCAAATTTTGTGCTATTGCCATAGAGAATGCATTGGGCGTTTAAGTTAAATAACTCATAAACTACAAAACATAAAAATAAAAAAAAGTTCCAGCATGTGTCTCCACAGTAAGCTGAATAATAAAAAGTGTGAATGGAGTTTCTAGGTGAAAGTGACTTTTGACGTGCCTATAGAGCTGTCATTGAGCCCCATGTTAAATGTCTCAAATTTGAAAGCACTATATTTCTAAAACTATGAAACATTTCAAAGATTCCTTTTCAGGCAAACATGTCCACCGTAAGATGAACCTAAGTAGGCTAGAATGGGGTTGCTAGGTGTAAGTATGTAGGACTAGTAGCATGCCAAATTTTGTGCTATTGCCATAGAGAATGCATTGGGCGTTTAAGTTAAATAACTCATAAACTACAAAACATAAAAATAAAAAAAAGTTCCAGCATGTGTCTCCACAGTAAGCTGAATAATAAAAAGTGTGAATGGAGTTTCTAGGTGAAAGTGACTTTTGACGTGCCTATAGAGCTGTCATTGAGCCCCATGTTAAATGTCTCAAATTTGAAAGCACTATATTTCTAAAACTATGAAACATTTCAAAGATTCCTTTTCAGGCAAACATGTCCACCGTAAGATGAACCTAAGTAGGCTAGAATGGGGTTGCTAGGTGTAAGTATGTAGGACTAGTAGCATGCCAAATTTTGTGCTATTGCCATAGAGAATGCATTGGGCGTTTAAGTTAAATAACTCATAAACTACAAAACATAAAAATAAAAAAAAGTTCCAGCATGTGTCTCCACAGTAAGCTGAATAATAAAAAGTGTGAATGGAGTTTCTAGGTGAAAGTGACTTTTGACGTGCCTATAGAGCTGTCATTGAGCCCCATGTTAAATGTCTCAAATTTGAAAGCACTATATTTCTAAAACTATGAAACATTTCAAAGATTCCTTTTCAGGCAAACATGTCCACCGTAAGATGAACCTAAGTAGGCTAGAATGGGGTTGCTAGGTGTAAGTATGTAGGACTAGTAGCATGCCAAATTTTGTGCTATTGCCATAGAGAATGCATTGGGCGTTTAAGTTAAATAACTCATAAACTACAAAACATAAAAATAAAAAAAAGTTCCAGCATGTGTCTCCACAGTAAGCTGAATAATAAAAAGTGTGAATGGAGTTTCTAGGTGAAAGTGACTTTTGACGTGCCTATAGAGCTGTCATTGAGCCCCATGTTAAATGTCTCAAATTTGAAAGCACTATATTTCTAAAACTATGAAACATTTCAAAGATTCCTTTTCAGGCAAACATGTCCACCGTAAGATGAACCTAAGTAGGCTAGAATGGGGTTGCTAGGTGTAAGTATGTAGGACTAGTAGCATGCCAAATTTTGTGCTATTGCCATAGAGAATGCATTGGGCGTTTAAGTTAAATAACTCATAAACTACAAAACATAAAAATAAAAAAAAGTTCCAGCATGTGTCTCCACAGTAAGCTGAATAATAAAAAGTGTGAATGGAGTTTCTAGGTGAAAGTGACTTTTGACGTGCCTATAGAGCTGTCATTGAGCCCCATGTTAAATGTCTCAAATTTGAAAGCACTATATTTCTAAAACTATGAAACATTTCAAAGATTCCTTTTCAGGCAAACATGTCCACCGTAAGATGAACCTAAGTAGGCTAGAATGGGGTTGCTAGGTGTAAGTATGTAGGACTAGTAGCATGCCAAATTTTGTGCTATTGCCATAGAGAATGCATTGGGCGTTTAAGTTAAATAACTCATAAACTACAAAACATAAAAATAAAAAAAGGTTCCAGCATGTGTCTCCACAGTAAACTGAATAATAAAAAGTGTGAATGGAGTTTCTAGGTGAAAGTGACTTTTGACGTGCCTATAGAGCTGTCATTGAGCCCCATGTTAAATGTCTCAAATTTGAAAGCACTATATTTCTAAAACTATGAAACATTTCAAAGATTCCTTTTCAGGCAAACATGTCCACCGTAAAATGAACCTAAGTAGGCTAGAATGGGGTTGCTAGGTGTAAGTATGTAGGACTAGTAGCATGCCAAATTTTGTGCTATTGCCATAGAGAATGCATTGGGCGTTTAAGTTAAATAACTCATAAACTACAAAACATAAAAATAAAAAAAAGTTCCAGCATGTGTCTCCACAGTAAGCTGAATAATAAAAAGTGTGAATGGAGTTTCTAGGTGAAAGTGACTTTTGACGTGCCTATAGAGCTGTCATTGAGCCCCATGTTAAATGTCTCAAATTTGAAAGCACTATATTTCTAAAACTATGAAACATTTCAAAGATTCCTTTTCAGGCAAACATGTCCACCGTAAGATGAACCTAAGTAGGCTAGAATGGGGTTGCTAGGTGTAAGTATGTAGGACTAGTAGCATGCCAAATTTTGTGCTATTGCCATAGAGAATGCATTGGGCGTTTAAGTTAAATAACTCATAAACTACAAAACATAAAAATAAAAAAAAGTTCCAGCATGTGTCTCCACAGTAAGCTGAATAATAAAAAGTGTGAATGGAGTTTCTAGGTGAAAGTGACTTTTGACGTGCCTATAGAGCTGTCATTGAGCCCCATGTTAAATGTCTCAAATTTGAAAGCACTATATTTCTAAAACTATGAAACATTTCAAAGATTCCTTTTCAGGCAAACATGTCCACCGTAAGATGAACCTAAGTAGGCTAGAATGGGGTTGCTAGGTGTAAGTATGTAGGACTAGTAGCATGCCAAATTTTGTGCTATTGCCATAGAGAATGCATTGGGCGTTTAAGTTAAATAACTCATAAACTACAAAACATAAAAATAAAAAAAGGTTCCAGCATGTGTCTCCACAGTAAACTGAATAATAAAAAGTGTGAATGGAGTTTCTAGGTGAAAGTGACTTTTGACGTGCCTATAGAGCTGTCATTGAGCCCCATGTTAAATGTCTCAAATTTGAAAGCACTATATTTCTAAAACTATGAAACATTTCAAAGATTCCTTTTCAGGCAAACATGTCCACCGTAAAATGAACCTAAGTAGGCTAGAATGGGGTTGCTAGGTGTAAGTATGTAGGACTAGTAGCATGCCAAATTTTGTGCTATTGCCATAGAGAATGCATTGGGCGTTTAAGTTAAATAACTCATAAACTACAAAACATAAAAATAAAAAAAAGTTCCAGCATGTGTCTCCACAGTAAGCTGAATAATAAAAAGTGTGAATGGAGTTTCTAGGTGAAAGTGACTTTTGACGTGCCTATAGAGCTGTCATTGAGCCCCATGTTAAATGTCTCAAATTTGAAAGCACTATATTTCTAAAACTATGAAACATTTCAAAGATTCCTTTTCAGGCAAACATGTCCACCGTAAGATGAACCTAAGTAGGCTAGAATGGGGTTGCTAGGTGTAAGTATGTAGGACTAGTAGCATGCCAAATTTTGTGCTATTGCCATAGAGAATGCATTGGGCGTTTAAGTTAAATAACTCATAAACTACAAAACATAAAAATAAAAAAAAGTTCCAGCATGTGTCTCCACAGTAAGCTGAATAATAAAAAGTGTGAATGGAGTTTCTAGGTGAAAGTGACTTTTGACGTGCCTATAGAGCTGTCATTGAGCCCCATGTTAAATGTCTCAAATTTGAAAGCACTATATTTCTAAAACTATGAAACATTTCAAAGATTCCTTTTCAGGCAAACATGTCCACCGTAAGATGAACCTAAGTAGGCTAGAATGGGGTTGCTAGGTGTAAGTATGTAGGACTAGTAGCATGCCAAATTTTGTGCTATTGCCATAGAGAATGCATTGGGCGTTTAAGTTAAATAACTCATAAACTACAAAACATAAAAATAAAAAAAAGTTCCAGCATGTGTCTCCACAGTAAGCTGAATAATAAAAAGTGTGAATGGAGTTTCTAGGTGAAAGTGACTTTTGACGTGCCTATAGAGCTGTCATTGAGCCCCATGTTAAATGTCTCAAATTTGAAAGCACTATATTTCTAAAACTATGAAACATTTCAAAGATTCCTTTTCAGGCAAACATGTCCACCGTAAGATGAACCTAAGTAGGCTAGAATGGGGTTGCTAGGTGTAAGTATGTAGGACTAGTAGCATGCCAAATTTTGTGCTATTGCCATAGAGAATGCATTGGGCGTTTAAGTTAAATAACTCATAAACTACAAAACATAAAAATAAAAAAAGGTTCCAGCATGTGTCTCCACAGTAAACTGAATAATAAAAAGTGTGAATGGAGTTTCTAGGTGAAAGTGACTTTTGACGTGCCTATAGAGCTGTCATTGAGCCCCATGTTAAATGTCTCAAATTTGAAAGCACTATATTTCTAAAACTATGAAACATTTCAAAGATTCCTTTTCAGGCAAACATGTCCACCGTAAAATGAACCTAAGTAGGCTAGAATGGGGTTGCTAGGTGTAAGTATGTAGGACTAGTAGCATGCCAAATTTTGTGCTATTGCCATAGAGAATGCATTGGGCGTTTAAGTTAAATAACTCATAAACTACAAAACATAAAAAAAAAAAAAAGTTCCAGCATGTGTCTCCACAGTAAGCTGAATAATAAAAAGTGTGAATGGAGTTTCTAGGTGAAAGTGACTTTTGACGTGCCTATAGAGCTGTCATTGAGCCCCATGTTAAATGTCTCAAATTTGAAAGCACTATATTTCTAAAACTATGAAACATTTCAAAGATTCCTTTTCAGGCAAACATGTCCACCGTAAGATGAACCTAAGTAGGCTAGAATGGGGTTGCTAGGTGTAAGTATGTAGGACTAGTAGCATGCCAAATTTTGTGCTATTGCCATAGAGAATGCATTGGGCGTTTAAGTTAAATAACTCATAAACTACAAAACATAAAAATAAAAAAAAGTTCCAGCATGTGTCTCCACAGTAAGCTGAATAATAAAAAGTGTGAATGGAGTTTCTAGGTGAAAGTGACTTTTGACGTGCCTATAGAGCTGTCATTGAGCCCCATGTTAAATGTCTCAAATTTGAAAGCACTATATTTCTAAAACTATGAAACATTTCAAAGATTCCTTTTCAGGCAAACATGTCCACCGTAAGATGAACCTAAGTAGGCTAGAATGGGGTTGCTAGGTGTAAGTATGTAGGACTAGTAGCATGCCAAATTTTGTGCTATTGCCATAGAGAATGCATTGGGCGTTTAAGTTAAATAACTCATAAACTACAAAACATAAAAATAAAAAAAAGTTCCAGCATGTGTCTCCACAGTAAGCTGAATAATAAAAAGTGTGAATGGAGTTTCTAGGTGAAAGTGACTTTTGACGTGCCTATAGAGCTGTCATTGAGCCCCATGTTAAATGTCTCAAATTTGAAAGCACTATATTTCTAAAACTATGAAACATTTCAAAGATTCCTTTTCAGGCAAACATGTCCACCGTAAGATGAACCTAAGTAGGCTAGAATGGGGTTGCTAGGTGTAAGTATGTAGGACTAGTAGCATGCCAAATTTTGTGCTATTGCCATAGAGAATGCATTGGGCGTTTAAGTTAAATAACTCATAAACTACAAAACATAAAAATAAAAAAAAGTTCCAGCATGTGTCTCCACAGTAAGCTGAATAATAAAAAGTGTGAATGGAGTTTCTAGGTGAAAGTGACTTTTGACGTGCCTATAGAGCTGTCATTGAGCCCCATGTTAAATGTCTCAAATTTGAAAGCACTATATTTCTAAAACTATGAAACATTTCAAAGATTCCTTTTCAGGCAAACATGTCCACCGTAAGATGAACCTAAGTAGGCTAGAATGGGGTTGCTAGGTGTAAGTATGTAGGACTAGTAGCATGCCAAATTTTGTGCTATTGCCATAGAGAATGCATTGGGCGTTTAAGTTAAATAACTCATAAACTACAAAACATAAAAATAAAAAAAAGTTCCAGCATGTGTCTCCACAGTAAGCTGAATAATAAAAAGTGTGAATGGAGTTTCTAGGTGAAAGTGACTTTTGACGTGCCTATAGAGCTGTCATTGAGCCCCATGTTAAATGTCTCAAATTTGAAAGCACTATATTTCTAAAACTATGAAACATTTCAAAGATTCCTTTTCAGGCAAACATGTCCACCGTAAGATGAACCTAAGTAGGCTAGAATGGGGTTGCTAGGTGTAAGTATGTAGGACTAGTAGCATGCCAAATTTTGTGCTATTGCCATAGAGAATGCATTGGGCGTTTAAGTTAAATAACTCATAAACTACAAAACATAAAAATAAAAAAAAGTTCCAGCATGTGTCTCCACAGTAAGCTGAATAATAAAAAGTGTGAATGGAGTTTCTAGGTGAAAGTGACTTTTGACGTGCCTATAGAGCTGTCATTGAGCCCCATGTTAAATGTCTCAAATTTGAAAGCACTATATTTCTAAAACTATGAAACATTTCAAAGATTCCTTTTCAGGCAAACATGTCCACCGTAAGATGAACCTAAGTAGGCTAGAATGGGGTTGCTAGGTGTAAGTATGTAGGACTAGTAGCATGCCAAATTTTGTGCTATTGCCATAGAGAATGCATTGGGCGTTTAAGTTAAATAACTCATAAACTACAAAACATAAAAATAAAAAAAAGTTCCAGCATGTGTCTCCACAGTAAGCTGAATAATAAAAAGTGTGAATGGAGTTTCTAGGTGAAAGTGACTTTTGACGTGCCTATAGAGCTGTCATTGAGCCCCATGTTAAATGTCTCAAATTTGAAAGCACTATATTTCTAAAACTATGAAACATTTCAAAGATTCCTTTTCAGGCAAACATGTCCACCGTAAGATGAACCTAAGTAGGCTAGAATGGGGTTGTTAGGTGTAAGTATGTAGGACTAGTAGCATGCCAAATTTTGTGCTATTGCCATAGAGAATGCATTGGGCGTTTAAGTTAAATAACTCATAAACTACAAAACATAAAAATAAAAGAAAGTTCCAGCATGTGTCTCCACAGTAAGCTGAATAATAAAAAGTGTGAATGGAGTTTCTAGGTGAAAGTGACTTTTGACGTGCCTATAGAGCTGTCATTGAGCCCCATGTTAAATGTCTCAAATTTGAAAGCACTATATTTCTAAAACTATGAAACATTTCAAAGATTCCTTTTCAGGCAAACATGTCCACCGTAAGATGAACCTAAGTAGGCTAGAATGGGGTTGCTAGGTGTAAGTATGTAGGACTAGTAGCATGCCAAATTTTGTGCTATTGCCATAGAGAATGCATTGGGCGTTTAAGTTAAATAACTCATAAACTACAAAACATAAAAATAAAAAAAAGTTCCAGCATGTGTCTCCACAGTAAGCTGAATAATAAAAAGTGTGAATGGAGTTTCTAGGTGAAAGTGACTTTTGACGTGCCTATAGAGCTGTCATTGAGCCCCATGTTAAATGTCTCAAATTTGAAAGCACTATATTTCTAAAACTATGAAACATTTCAAAGATTCCTTTTCAGGCAAACATGTCCACCGTAAGATGAACCTAAGTAGGCTAGAATGGGGTTGCTAGGTGTAAGTATGTAGGACTAGTAGCATGCCAAATTTTGTGCTATTGCCATAGAGAATGCATTGGGCGTTTAAGTTAAATAACTCATAAACTACAAAACATAAAAATAAAAAAAAGTTCCAGCATGTGTCTCCACAGTAAGCTGAATAATAAAAAGTGTGAATGGAGTTTCTAGGTGAAAGTGACTTTTGACGTGCCTATAGAGCTGTCATTGAGCCCCATGTTAAATGTCTCAAATTTGAAAGCACTATATTTCTAAAACTATGAAACATTTCAAAGATTCCTTTTCAGGCAAACATGTCCACCGTAAGATGAACCTAAGTAGGCTAGAATGGGGTTGCTAGGTGTAAGTATGTAGGACTAGTAGCATGCCAAATTTTGTGCTATTGCCATAGAGAATGCATTGGGCGTTTAAGTTAAATAACTCATAAACTACAAAACATAAAAATAAAAAAAAGTTCCAGCATGTATCTCCACAGTAAGCTGAATAATAAAAAGTGTGAATGGAGTTTCTAGGTGAAAGTGACTTTTGACGTGCCTATAGAGCTGTCATTGAGCCCCATGTTAAATGTCTCAAATTTGAAAGCACTATATTTCTAAAACTATGAAACATTTCAAAGATTCCTTTTCAGGCAAACATGTCCACCGTAAGATGAACCTAAGTAGGCTAGAATGGGGTTGCTAGGTGTAAGTATGTAGGACTAGTAGCATGCCAAATTTTGTGCTATTGCCATAGAGAATGCATTGGGCGTTTAAGTTAAACTAGAAAGCAGTT
The DNA here is from genome assembly GCF_964188405.1 of Protomyctophum parallelum. Lineage (NCBI taxonomy): Eukaryota > Metazoa > Chordata > Actinopteri > Myctophiformes > Myctophidae > Protomyctophum > Protomyctophum parallelum. Next base: position 20,391,512 of record NC_139700.1, on the reverse strand, counting down.
CCCTGCAGAAACTGCGTGGGCTCGCCAAAAGACGCAATGTATATAATGTACAGTAGAAAATGTATTAAAGCTGAAGGAAAAGTTTAAAAAAGAATGTATAAAAATTGGTAAAAAGAATAAGCATTAATAACTGCATAAAGCGGAATAAAGTATGTGGAAGAAATAGCATACTTTTACATGTAAAAAGAAGGTTCAAATAGCGTATAGGCCTATCTTTAAAAGCATAAACACAATGATTATTGATAATGGTCTAAGATTTTTCTTTAAATGTAAAAAAATAATAATATTAAGTTCTTTATTAAAAGTTTTTTCTTTTTAAGTTTAAAAAAAAGTTAGTTTTTAATTTTTAAATGTTTTTAATTGTTACATTTTTTTTTTTTTAAATCCAATTTTTTCCAAATTCTTTTTTTTCTTCAATTTTTTCATTTCTTTCATTTTTTTCATTTTTTTTAATTTTTTTTTCATTTTTTTAATTTTTTTAAATTTTTTTAATCTTTTTTTAAAAAAAATTTATTTATTTTTTAATTTTTTAATTTTTTTGAAAATACTTTTTTGAAAATACTTTTTTGAAAATACTTTTTTGAAAATACTTTTTTGAAAATACTTTTTTGAAAATACTTTTCTGAAAATACTTTTTTGAAAATACTTTTTTGAAAATACTTTTTTGAAAATACTTTTTTGAAAATACTTTTTTGAAAATACTTTTTTGAAAATACTTTTTTGAAAATACTTTTTTGAAAATACTTTTTTGAAAATACTTTTTTGAAAATACTTTTTCATCTCTATCTGATCTATCTGTGTAAAGGCCATCCAATTGCACAAATAGCAGACCTACAAGCCCACAAGGTATCGCAGAGCAACTCATTGAGATCTTGTAACTTTAATTTCAGCCCTGTAATTAAGCCCTTATATGTCTCAGCTGTGGAAGTGTAAAAGACTGGGAGTGGCGCGCAACTTGATCTCTTATTTTACAATGGTTCTGAATGGGGGGAAACTATGCCCGAACAAATTGCTCTATCGCAAAAAGTAAAAGTCGAATGCAAATAATTTTTTCGCTGTGAGTGGCCTGAGATATTGAGGTACACCATGTGCTATTGTGGTGTTGGTACGATCGAAAATGTGGTTATAAGAGCGAGTTAAGAATTGTCATCGCGATAATTTCCTCGTAAGGATTTTACAATTGAGGTCAATGAGCAGATTGACTGTATTTGTGTCACTTAAAAGGCCGTAGTTCACATTCTGTATGTCTCTGTGTTTTGGTGGTCACATTGTGTGAAAGAGGACATGTGTGGCTACAAAATGACCAAAGGACATGCGTGTAAAATGAATATTTTGGCCGGGACGACAAAAAAATCAGTTCCTGCACTCTAGTGAAAAAAGCCCCGCACTCTAACTTGGCACTAATTAGGCGAAACGGCCTGCGATTGAACTGCGATTTCGGAAAAACCGTTTAACGTATTCGAATACGGTTTGAACCACGAAAAAGTCCAGAGTCGTGTGAGCTTTCTAAAGTTTAAATCACGTTTCTACGACAAAGTATGCCAGAGTAATGAGGCTGCAAAAGTGAGGTTGATTTAGAGATCAATCCCATACATTGTCAATGGGAGGAAAAAACTATAAATAAAGTTAAATATTTTAAAAAGTATAAACTTTTTCAAAACAACTTTTTCACCAATTAAAGTTCAAAGATAGATGAACATTATAAAGTTTGAATGAAGTTTCAAAGTGAAAGTATGACGGAGTAATAAGAGCTCAAAAAGGTTAACTGTGAAAAATGGGACCTTTCTTCCATCGACTCTCACTATAAAGAATGTAAAAAAAAGTTAAAAAGTTAAAAAGTATAAAAAGTATAAAACTTTGTAAAAATTCTAATTGGAGCAATAATAACTGCAAAGAGCTGAACAGTTTGAAGTTTGAACTAAATTTCTAGCATAAAGTATGTGGAAGTAGTAGGGTGCCAAAAAAAGTGGCGGAAATTGGAATAATAATAATATATATAAACTGAGAGTAACTAGTGTGTGCTCGCTGTGGCGAGCCCACAACTAGAAAGCAGTTCCCTGCAGAAACTGCGTGGGCTCGCCAAAAGACGCAATGTATATAATGTACAGTAGAAAATGTATTAAAGCTGAAAGAAAAGTTTAAAAAAGAATGTATAAAAATTGGTAAAAAGAATAAGCATAAATAACTGCATAAAGCGGAATAAAGTATGTGGAAGTAGTACGATGCCCAAAAAGTGGCAGAATAAAGTAAGTAAAGTATTACTGTCTACTAATGATTTGTAATGTATGAATAATGCTTTACAATGTATTCTTGATGAATTAAGAAAAGGTAAAAAAGAAAAAGAAAAAAAGAGTAAATCCAATGGAGTATACATATAAAAGCATTCATGAGCTTAACAGAAATAGCATACTTTTACATGTAAAAAGAAGGTTCAAATAGCATATAGGCCTATCTTTAAAAGCATAAACACAATGATTTCATTCATTCATTTCATTTTTTTTTTTTTTTTTTTTTTATTATTATTTTTTTTAATTTAATTAAATTTTTTATGAAAGTATTTTTTTTATAAACGTGTGTGCGTGTGTGCGTGCGTGCGTGTGTGCGTGCGCTTGCGAGAGCTGTGTAAAGGCCAGCCAATAGGAAGACAGGGTGTGTGTGTGCGTGCGTGCGTGCGTGCGTGCGTGCGTGCGTGCGTGCGTGCGTGCGTGCGTGCTCTTGCGAGAGCTGTGTAAAGGCCATCCAATTGCACAAATAGCAGACCTACAAGTCCACAAGGTATCGCAGAGCAACTCATTGAGATCTTGTAACTTTAATTTCAGCCCTGTAATTAAGCCCTTATATGTCTCAGCTGTGGAAGTGTAAAAGACTGGGAGTGGCGCGCAACTTGAAGGTCTGCTATTTTACAATGGTCCTGAATGGGGGGAAACTATGCCCGAACAAATTGCTCTATCGCAAAAAGTAAAAGTCGAATGCAAATTTTTTTTTTGCTGTGAGTGGCCTGAGATATTGAGGTACACCATGTGCGATTGTGGTGTTGGTACGATCGAAAATGTGGTTATAAGAGCGAGTTAAGTATTGTCATCGCAATAATTTCCTCGTAAGGATTTTACAATGGAGGTCAATGAGCAGCTTGACTGTATTTGTGTCACTTAAAAGGCCGTAGTTCACATTCTGTATGTCTCTGTACTTTGGTGGTCACATTGTGTGAAAGAGGACATGTGTGGCTACAAAATGACCAAAGAACATGCGTGTAAAATGAATATTTTGGCCGGGACGACAATTTGTTTGGTAAATTTTCAAGGAAATAAATTCAGTTCCCGCACTCTAGTGAAAGAAGCCCCGCACTCTAAGTTGGCACTAATTAGGCGAAACGGCCTGTGATTGAACTGCGATTTCGGAGAAACCGTTAAACGTATTCGAATACGGTTTGAACCACGAAAAAGTCCAGAGTCGTGTGAGCTTTCTAAAGTTTAAATCACGTTTCTACGACAAAGTATGCCAGAGTAATGAGGCTGCAAAAGTGAGGTTGATTTAGAGATAAATCCCATACATTGTCGATGGGAGGAAAAAACTATAAATAAAGTTAAATATTTTAAAAAGTATAAACTTTTTCAAAACAACTTTTTCACCAATGAAAGTTCAAAGATAGATGAACATTATAAAGTTTGAATGAAGTTTCAAAGTGAAAGTATGACGGAGTTATAAGAGCTCAAAAAAGTTAACTGTGAAAAATGGGACCTTTCTTCCATCGACTCTCACTATAAAGAATGTAAAAAAAAGTTAAAAAGTTAAAAAGTATAAAAAGTATCAAACTTTGTAAAAATTCTAATTGGAGCATAAATAACTGCAAAGAGCTGAACAGTTTGAAGTTTGAACTAAATTTCTAGCATAAAGTATGTGGTAAGTAGTAAGAAACCGAAAAAAACGGCGGAAATTGGAATAAAGAAACATAAATATAAACTGAGAGTAACTAGTGTGTGCTCGCTGTGGCGAGCCCACAATAACTCAGAAAATACAAAACATTTCAAAGTAAAACGTTCCAGCATGTGTCTCCACAGTAATAAAAAGTGTGAATGGAGTTTCTGGGTGAAAGTGAATTTTTGACGCGCCAATGTCTGCCATTGAGCCCCATTATAAAAGTCTCTACAGAAACTACAAAACATTTCAAAGTAAAAGGTTCCAGCATGTGTGCTGTGTGTTTGCCATAGACATAAAAAGGTCTTCCAGCTCTGGCGCACATGTCTCTGTTGAAGGCAACATTTTCCTGAGATTCCTTGTGAAGCATAGCGGAAGCAAAGCAGAAGCTTGTGAAGCTTCCACGTGCGTAACGGAAGGGGACGTTCAGTAGGCCAATCAGAGGCAATGTAACCGTTTGTTTACATTGCCTCTGATTGGCGGACGGACGTCGGTATTCGGTGACGTCATGTGCGTAACACTCCGGTTCGGTCTCTATCCTTTTATTACTCTATGCCTTTAATGGAGACACGTCCAATATATTCTTTTAGATAGCTATGGTGTTTTCTGCCAGAGAGACAATTAAGTCAAGTGCTAACCTCGGACCGTCAGATAAAAGGATAAAGCAATAAAAGAGACATCTTCAATAATAACAACCACTAATTACTTAAAAGTCACTATCTTTTTATAATTGCATTAAATTACAATTTATCACTTTGGGGCACAAGCAGCACTGACCAAGTCCTTTGAAACAGGAACACTCCCCAACTACAGCTTTAGACATGCTCAAGTTGGATCTAAACATGGCAATGATTATGTTCTTGCTGCAGCAAACAGAGAACTCTGTCCTTCTCTAGAGTTCTGCTACAGGTAATGTGATATTTAAAAAGTTACTAAGTTGCAGTACAAAATAGCCTTGCCTGTCAGAGGAAACAACACCAACAATTTCTGTGAGGCTGCAAGATTCTACTTCGCACGAAGGCATACAACATACCACAGCTGCTCGACTTTCTGGCCACCCGCCTCAGTGGCTACAGAGTCCAAACTACCCCACAGCTGTTGGCTGTTGGGAAGCCTTCCAAAGGTCAAAGTTCCTGGTGAAGGGCAACCCTGTAAAAACGGAGGACATCCAAAAGGTCAATACTTTTTTTAAACTTTAACTTTTTACAAAGTAATTATTCTATGTTAATAATAATATTCATAATAATTAATTCATTAAAAAAAATCCTTTCTATTTCTCCTTTCATAGATTACTGACAGCCACTTTAAAGTCAAATGTTCCTCCAGACCTGGACAGACCTATGTGATGTAGACACACATCTGGAAATTCCCCAGACGGGTAGCAATGGTGGGCCCTGCAAACACCAGGCTGGCTGAAATATCTGAAATATGCTGAAATATCGACTCCAAAGTACAAACTTTCTGCCACAAGACGTAAAGACGAAGGCAGAGCTCCACTACATCGCAACTGGTAGTAAGTAAATATGTCGGATTTTGGACACCTAGGTATTAGATACCACAACAAATGTTGTATTTACAGTATGCACACACCTGGGTATAACCATAGACTAAAAAATAGGGTATAACATAACTTTTGTATTTATTTTGCCGAGTTTCCTGTCAAGTTTTTCACGCCACTGAGGGAAGAGTGCGTCTCTGATGCCACCTGCCGAGAAGACACAAACGTGGGTACAAGGTAAGACCGGGCCATCGACAATGCCACCTGCCGAGAAGAGACAGATGTGGAGATGGCAGTTGAAGAGGCTCAACAGGGCGGTTCAGAAGAAGGTAACACAGTCCACTATTTCAAATGATATACCTGACTTACAGGACACAATTACTCAGGGCTTTCAAAAGTATTGATACTTTTGTGATGATGTCATTGCTTTAGCTTAACTGATTTTGTATTGTTTTCCAGTGATGATGTGAGGACACAGTTATGGCTGATGTGATGGTAATCATTCTGCGGGTTGTATACATTTCTGCAAAGCGCTTCTGTATATGTGTTGTTGCTTCATGTACTGTACCTATTTCTGCAAACAGTGACGAATAAAGACCCTGATACAATAGGTGTTGTTGTTGAAAATTCCATCTGTAACCATTACTTCAATAACAATAGCTGCACCTCGCGGCATGGCTTATTATGTGCAGCGTAAATGGTTATGATGGCAAGGTGTTGACCATTGTGTTTACCATTTAATGCGTAGTCATTATGCACTCATTACTCATCAGATGTAACTTCAATGACTAAGTATAGGCACCTTGGCATGACAATGATTGACCCAAGGCGCTTATAGTGACCCACCTCTATGCATTGGTATTCCATTGAATAACAAATAGCTGCAAAAAAAGATGACCCAGATCTAATCTATCTATCTATCTATCTATCTATCTATCTATCTATCTATCTATCTATCTATCTATCTATCTATCTATCTATCTATCTATCTATCTATCTATCTATCTATCTACTTTAGCATGTTATCTATCCATCCATCCATGAAAAAAATGAAGTATACCAGGCTTAATTAGAACGATTGTTTTATTCTATCTATCCATTCATCTATACCAGTGGTTTCCAACCAGTGGTCCTTGGCTGTGCCTGGCTGACAGCCTGTCACTCAAGACGGCCATGGGCGTGCCTCTAAGCACATAAACACGTGTCTCTTCCGGGTTTTTAGACAGCTTTCACCAGCTGTCTTTTGTCCGCATGGAATCTTAGGTGTGCACCTAGAGAGACCTAGTAGACCTAGAGAGAGAGAGAGAGAGAGAGAGTGTGAGTGAGTGAGTGAGTGAGTGAGTGAGTGAGAGTGAGGCAGGTATGCCTACTGGTTGGCAAGTAGTACTGCCTACAACTCATATTAAGCACAACATTTCACTCGGCCATGCAGTGATTGTTTCTTGGAAACATGGTAAATGTTTGGTCAGTTTTTTGAATCCCAGGTAGGACAGATTGCAGCTTTAAATGAACACGTTGCTCTTCCTCTCCCTGTCTCCTCTCTGCTCCTCGGTCCTCCCTCCCGCTGCAGGTCCAACTGGCTGAAGCCGTGCTGCGGGCGGAGGGCATCCCTGTGGCAGGTGTGCCTGCTGTCAGCGGCCTTCAACAGTTTCCTGGTGGCCTGTGTCATTCTGGTGGTGGTGCTGCTGACACTGGAGCTACTGATCGACACCAAGCTGCTGCAGTGTGAGTGTCTACTCATGGAGTGGTGCGGGGGCAACAAATCATTGCAATCAATGTGATATAAGTGCAGAATGCCACTATCTATATGGCAATATCGACACAGATATGGTTTTGAGAACAGGATATGGACAAGCTGGTATTCTGTGCGCAGTGACTTTGTCTGTGATTCTAATCTAAAAGCAGTAGCCACAGCATTAAAGTTAGGTTGGGAAGATTGCTTAACAATCCCACTAATATATCCTATAAAATAGAGAAAACTCTGACTTTCTGTCCATCAGTCCAGAAAATTGTTAAATAACTTTGGGAACATGCAGATCTTTACTTGGCCATTACACAATATACTGTATGTGCGTGAGCCTTTTTTCGATTACATTTTGTACAGCTTGACTCTTGATGAAATAGTATAGCATGGCATTGTCTTTCATTTGGTATTTTAATGTATTAAAGTGGTTTCGACATTGGAGGACAGTGTGTAGAATGTTTATTGCTAGACTCCTGCAGAGGGTAGAGTCCTAAAAGTACCAGGCAGTAATATTGAGGCTAAATCAACATCTTACTCATTTATATAACCTACGATTGTACCAAGAGAATGTCACATCATTACCTGTACATAGAGATGATGACACATTCCCACGTGTATCTGATTTGATTTCTTAGTGATGTAATGTAGGCCTAATATGTTTTTGGTTACAAAGTAGATAATCCACAATGCTTTCTTTTTGTTAATGATACATATAGCTGTGGCTAGCATGCTGTTATCATCCCACTGAATGGTAATTCAGTGTCAATTAATTATTCTATCTCTAGTTGAAAGTGTGCTGCTTAAAGGAAATCACCCTCATCTGCATTCATTCACCATTTGGCGTGAGGGGGACATCTATCATTAAGTCAGGAGGTCATGACCATTAGTATTATACCAGGACAACATTACCATGTCTGAGTGAAGATCTGTTGCCCTGTGTGAACATGCCCAGGTCCTCGTCCTTACGAGTCCCCAGAGATGTACTGGAGAGACGGACAGAGAGAGAAGACAAATGTGTGAGGAGGGTTTCAGTAAAAAATTGAGCAATTGAGAGCTGGTCAGTTTGGTGAGTGCAGAAAGAAGATAGACAGATCACTGAACACAGCAAACAAAGACAGATGAGAGCTGGGGGAGATGGTCAAGGATGCTTGGGGAGGAATATGCCTCAGCTGATCCACTGGGAGGGAGCTGTCCATGAATATTAGGAAGGCATATAAATCCACACAATGTGGAGCGAATGCTTGAGAGTGTATCCATTCACACTTGTCATCTCTTGATTTCTGAAAAGCTCGTCTCTTGTCCTGTCCCTCAGTTAACAACGCATTCCAGTTCGCCAGTATCATCCACTGGATCAGTCTGGTGATTCTCTCTGTGTTCTTCACTGAGGTGAGTCTCTCTCTCTCTCTCTCTCTCTCTCTCTCTCTCGCTCTCTATCTCTCTCTCTGCTTGCTGGTTTTATATTTAGTTATGTGTTGGTGTCGTGCACCGAAAATACCAATCTACAAGCTTACGGCGTGCTGCACAGAGCTGAGAGCTTTTAGATCGACACAAGTAGGCAGGCTTACTTAAAGCTGATGCAGCGGCGTATTGATCCATATACTGCACATGATGCTTGGAATTATAACGTTCTTATTTTTAAAGAATTGGGCACGAGAGAACTGGTCCTGTTTTTTTGTGGTGGGGGGCCCGGTTCACCTGTATATATGAATATTGTATCATGATTTTCATAAAATGATAACAAGACTATACTATGAAACCACCCTCCTAAAACTGAAGACGTTGGATTCAAGGCGAGCTGCCTATCATTCCACAAGTATCTTGCTGGGCCTATTAAACAGCAAAACATTGGCCATCGTTAAAGGCTGAAACAGTCGCTGCCTTTGTTGATGTATTGATCCTCAACAATGCCAGTTTAAAATGCAGATGGGGCTTTTCTCTGCCACTAGTTCTATTAAATGGTGTCAGTGCCTCAGGTGAGCCATATTGATTACAGTTTCCCTGGCGCTGAACACATTTGTCTTAGTTCAGTGGTTCTCAACATGTGGGCCCGGGCCGCAAGGGTATTGCAAGTGGGCCCACAAATAATTGGAAAAACACTATAGATTTTAATGATACTATAACATTTATAGTAAAAAGTGATACAAATAAATAAAAACTAATGCCCTCATTTATCAACTGTGCGTACGCCAAAATATGGGCGCACGCCGAAATTACCGACATTTTCGGCATTTAACATTTCCGGCAAAGCTTGAAATTGAACGTGACAACGTTCAAAACCCACGTCTGCTCGGCAGCTGGCGTACGCTTTGTCCTCACCTGTTTTTCTGTAGTAGAACAGCGGAGCAGCATTGTTTGACCAGCTGAGAGGCTGTCACAGGCATTTAAACATATGTTTTCACTCCTAAAATGTTAATATAAAACGGTATGTGTATGTAAAAAACAAAAGAGAGATTTCCAACTTTACAAGTAATTAAAATCGCGCAATTAAAAACAATATAACATGTTTACAATGTATTAGTTTGTGCTTAATCAAACAGTGCTTTACTGGCCTTGTTATGCGAGCACACTTGTGAGATGATTTTGGAGCGCATGCGGTGATGCGGCATATGTGATTATGATATTATTAAAAAAAAGGCATAAATGGACTGCACGCCTTTATTTCCAAGTGACAATGACAAGCATACAACTTGCCTATTTGTAGTAAGTACTAGCAGGCTATAGGCATAAGGGGCTTAATCATTCACCATTTAAATAAGTGCTTAGACAGGTTTTGACAGTTTTGACAGTTCAGATAAAAGCGTGATCATTTTCGGGGGTCGCGGCGTGCGTCGCCAACACATACCAGCACACATGCAAGCCTTCATCCATATGTTTATGATTCGTTCATCAATGATCAAATCACTACATAAACGTTGATTATGACTGCCTTGACGACATGATAGCATATCTCTCATGCAGGCATCACTGACACTCACCCACAGGACTTTAATATCACAGCAGTGCGCAGTATCACGCCTTCGCCGTGCACTGCGCACGAATGGGTAAAATTAATATAGGCCAGCCCAAACGTATTCCATTCATGGCGATGCGATGTCGATGTGTCATGTAGGTGCGTGCGTGCGTGGACATGACAGCAAGGCAAGCGAGGTGAGAGGGAAACAGACAGGGTAGGCCTACAACTTTATTTAATTCATGCAGGTGTTCGTTGTTTATTTATTTAACAACACACCAGTTAGTTGGGCTTGCAAGTTGCGTGTGCGTGCAGCGTGTGTGCGTCTGTGTGTGTGTGTGTGTGTGTGTGTATGTATGAGAGAGGGGGGTGAGGCGGGCTGAAAGGCACGGTAACCATGGTTTCCAGATCGTATAGCAGTGGTTCAGGTCGCAAAAACGAGGGCGAGGCTTGATTTCTTAGGGCGTGCCAGATCAAATTCAGCCGTGACATTTATTAACGTGAGAACAAAATTAAGGAAGGATCAGCTGTTTGCGATCACTTTATAAATGCCGTGGCGACGTGGGTGTACTACGAAACCTGCACTCGAATCTGTGGCAGATTTTACACTCGATTGAGGGCCATACTGTATACCATGTATACCATGTTAGTTCCATTGAGCCAAGGTGAAACACTTGATTGATCATTAAAATACAAAATTCTCAGAAAATTCACCAGGCCCGACCAGCAGCTTTTCCAGCAGGTGGGTGGGCCGCAAACACGTTTTCAAGTGGGCCCTGACACAGAAAAGGATGAGAACTACTATCTTAGTTCTTTGCTGAATGCTAGTGTGTTAACTCTAGTCTAGTTGGCGACTGTGGCTCAAGAGGTAGAGCAGGTCGTCCAATGATCCATGGGTCGGCGGTTCGAATCCCGGCTCCTCCTGTCTACATGTCGAAGTGTCCTTGGGCAAGACACTGAACCCCCAATTGCTCCCGGTGTGCTGGTTGGTACCTTGCATGCCTTCCGCCGCAATCGGTGTATGAATGGGTGAATGTAATGCACAATCTATGGATAAAGGCGCTATATAAATGAACCATTTACCATTTTACTTATCATTAACCGAGCCGCTTTAATGATTCATTTTTAACACTTCACAGTAAAAGCGTAAGTGTTCATTTGTCAATTTGTAACTCTGAAAATGTTCAAGTGAAACCAAAACCGACCCACTGATATACATTTATACACTGTTTTACAGCGATGGTGGGAAACAGTGGGGGCTGTACTGTAGTTTTTGCTCCGTTGCAGCCTTGAATATCTGAAGGGAAGATGGGGGAGTGTAAGCGGGAGGGGGTGGGGGGGGGGGGCAGAGATAGCATAGAACAAGAGAGTTTTTGCCCTCCGCAGTCTCCATTGCATCAGCAGAAGGAATGGAATTGTCTGGATGAAAGTACTGCCGTGCCGTCTGTGATGAGTGCACAAATATGATGTAATTGATGAATTACCAGCATAGAAGTGACAGGAAACTGAATCACAAAAATGCAAATTTGTCACTTTTGCTGAGATGTTCAGATTTTCCATTTCATGCACGGCTTGCGCATGAAAGGGGAATTAGGAAGGAAGGATGAATCCAGAGGTGGACAAGACAGTAACAAAGTATAGCTACATTTACTTGAGTGCCTTCCTTATGTAAATCTTTTGGGTATTTGTACTTTACATGAGTATTTGTATTTTTGGATACTTAGGAATTTCACTCCACTACATTTCAAAGTAAAATATTGTATGTTTGACTCCACTCCAATTTAAAAGAGAGAGAGAGCACATGAATAAATCACTTCAAATATATTTAAAATATAGACCTAGTGAAAATAGCCAAATCTACAAGCTCACAACAATGCATCGTGATGCAAAGTGTTGTGAGCTTGTAGATTGGCTATTTTTGTTAATATTCTTTGAATAGTTCTGGAAAAGCTTTTACATTTTAGGGACAATGTCTTAATTTCAATACGGCAATGCAGTTAAAAAGAAGATGTAGGCCTATTTAGTTTTAGGTAATTTGTCCTTTTGAATAATGAGGGTTTTTTTGAAGATATTTTTATGGCTTTTTTGCCTTTATTTGATAGGGTACAGTAATGTGACAGGAAAGGGGGAGAGAGATGGGGAGAAGACATGCAACAAAGACCGACGGGCTCGGGACTCGAACCCGTGGCACGCCGTCAGGCTGGATTACCGGCCTAGGTGCCTGGACTGCTCAGCTGCAGCCCAGGCCTGAATACGTATTTTAACCCATTTTGGTGTTAGCATTATGTTATAATTTAGCTATTGAAAAATAGCAGATCTACAAGCTCATAGCGCGCCACTCGGTGGCGTGCTATGAGCTTGTAGATCTGCTATTTTTGACAAATCTGTCACGGTGAGTCAAAGGGTAGGACCCAAATGCAGGACAAGAGCAGGAATGTTCAAATTAAAATTATTTATTAAAGCAAAATGCAGTCAAGCTACAAACAAAACGAATGAGTAGTAGCTGCATGCAGAAATCAGGAAATGCCAAAAATGCAAAAGTTCTCAAAAGCACAAAGCAGTAAAACCGAAAGTTCAAAACATGCAAACCTTTCGAAATGCAAAAAGCAGTAGTCCAAAAATGCAGCCTTTCAGAATAGCAAAATACAGAGAACCAGGAACTCAGGTACAACACAGGGGACAAGGAAGTATGTTTTGACAGTGGGAGAGTGGAAAGAGCTTAGAGTATATATACTAAGGGAAAGAGTCCAGTCTTATGGGGAGCAGGGTAATTGCTGAAGTGTTCACAGGTGTGGAAGGATCACTGTTGGTCTGAAGAGGGAGTGGGAATAACAGGTGTGTGACAAGGACTCAGTAGGAATGGAGAGTGGGAGTGGTTGACGTGGAAATGCAGACATGGGAAGAGTCGAACCATGACAAAATCGAAGAACGACTAACATAGAAACAGCTTTTTCAGAAAACTGTCAGGATGTAGAAGGATTTTTTTTAATCTGATCTCAGGACAAAATGGGTTAAGAGCAAGTACTCCAGTACAAAGTTGACACAGCAACTATCACTTGTGTATTTGAGTAACATTTCACTCAAGTATGGGGGTTAAGTACTTTGTCCACCACCATTATGGTGCCATCATCTCCTGATAGCTCTCACTGGTGTAGATAATGGCCGATCTACAAGCTCACAACGCATTGCATTGCACGACACGTTGGTGAACTTGTAGATCAGCTATTTCCGGTGCAAGAACGATGTACAACAAAGAATAAATCCTCCTCCTTGAACAACCCCCCCCCCCCCAACCTCCTCTCGCTTCCCTCCATCTCTCTCTGTGTCTCAGACGGTGTTCAGGATCGTGGTGCTGGGGATATGGGATTACATAGAGAACAAAGTAGAGGTAAGCTCCCCGGGGTCCCATTAGTCTCCAGGTTAGGCCCCCCTTCCAATGCATTGTTATTCCCTCAGTGGAGCAACTTGGGGATTGTGGGGTACACGAATAAATTGCCTGTGTGTGCGTGTGTGTGTGTGTGTGTGCGTGTGTGCGTGTGTGTGTGTGTGTGTGTGTGTGTGTGTGTGTGTGTGTGTGTGTGTGTGTGTGTGTGTGTGTGTGTGTGTGTGTGTGTGTGTGTGTGTGTGTGTGTGTGTGTGTGTGTGTGTGTGTGCACGCGCATGCTCATGTGTGCATGTGTCTCTGTCTGTCTGCCTGCCCACACATGCATGCACACGCAACTTTGCGTCCATACGCCTGGTGTGTGTCTCATTTACATGTGCATATGCGTACATGCGCTGTATGCATTTGCAAGATTTCCTTTCTTTGTTCAGGTGTTTGATGGTGCCATCATTGTTCTCTCACTGGCCCCCATGGTGGCCTCCACGGTGGCCAACGGACCCAGCAGTCCCTGGGACGCCATCGGCCTCATCATCACCCTGCGCATCTGGAGGGTCAAGAGGATCATCGACGGTGAGGCTGGCTGAGGAGGGTGGGTGGGTGGGTGGAAGGGGAGGGGTGGTGGGTGGATGTGGGAGTAATATCCTCTGCATCCCGTCCTTTACTGTAAGGTCACAAAGACAGATACTGCAGCACGGCCGCTGCAGTAGTCGGCTCCCCTCCTCCGTTTCATTAATTCACCCCGATAGTTTCACAATGTTTATGTGGGTGTCCCCCGAGAGCGATTCTGTGAGTAAAACTACCTATCCACTATCCAGTGCACTCTACCATACAGCCATCCATCCACGTCAATGTTATTTTACATACACATGCCTATTGGGCATTTTCTGTGCTTGCTGCTGAGACGCATAAATCGTTTCAGCTGCATTGCTCCACCTTGTGGTGTTTGAATGGACTTGTAGCCTACGGAATGAGAATAAAAGATGTGTTGAATTTCAGCTGAAGTGCATGGTGTTGATTAAAAAGGGACCGTACCTATGTTCCCCAGGTTCTATGTTCCCCACCCTGCAAAAAAGGTTCTGTGTTCCCCGCTTACAACAATAAGCCTAACCCTAAACCTAAACCTAAGTGGGGAACATAGAACCCGGGGAACCTGGGATGACACCATTACAAATCAAGTGTCTCTCTCCACTGATTCAAACCTGTCTGGAACTCATTTACAAGCTCAAAACATGTACATAAGTTATTTTCTTCAGGAAATGCCACCAAGTACAGTGTGTTGCAGATGATGGATCTAGCAATGTCACGTTGTGTCCTGTCATTCCAGCCTATGTGCTGCAAGTGAAGGTGGAGATGGAACTGGAGATCCAGCAGTATGAGAAGGCCAAGGCAGTGAGAGATGAGCAGCTTGACCGCCTCACCCAGATCTGCCAGGAACAGGCAGTATGTCCTCTGCCCTCTCAATTTACTGCCTGTCTGTCTGAATACCATACATCACCATGCACTCCTCTTGTTCTGTCTGTGTCTAACCACAAGAGGGCAGCAAATTACCAGGGAGAGAGATTACTTGTAAACAATGAAATGAAAATAAATAATTAACAGACTTTATAAGTTATGCTGTATAGATCCAACAAAAACACAGCAGGCTCGTATGACATGGCTGTGAAAAGCAACTCATGTTCTGGTGCAAATAAAAAAGTTATTTACTTTAGCTAAGCTCACAACACAACGTTGTAAGATTGTATTGGCTATTTCTGCTATTAGTCGCACAAGAAGTATATATAAACACTGCCTTAATAATGTAAGGCCCATCACAATATTCTTCCTCCCTGCATGCAGGAAGTGTTCAAAGCACAACAAACTCAGGGGAACTGGTGTATTTAAGAGAAATAACGCAAGAACCAACACCAAAGATAAATGCTTATCCGTAAGAGGGGTTGGATAAGGATCTGCAAATGTGCTCATCAGTCACCAAATTCAAACAAATGTTTAAATCCAAGGTAATAAATAGATATAAAACATTAGAGTATCCTAGTTAGAAATAAGTACTAGTAAATATTAAAACCAAATAAATAAATATATTTAAATGTATACAAATGCAATTATTAGTAAGTAATGTATAAATATTACAAAGAAGCTGTATATAGAGGGTCTGAGTCATTTCATACACAAACTTAATGTGCAAACTGTATGTATATGACCATTTATCAATTCTCCACCTAGTGGTGTAGCTAGTGTGGTGCAGCTTGATGGCAATACTTCCATATTGTCACAGCAACGGACCATATTGATAACTAATAATAATGTATGAGGTTTGAGTTTTCTGTTAGTCTTATTTTTTACTTATTATTATTATCATTATTATTATTATGTTATTTTCTTAGTTTACTGTTTGACAGTTTTGTCAGCTCTATTATTATTATTATTATTATTATTATTATTATTATTATTATTATTATTATTATTATTATTATTATTATTTCTTTTTTAGTAGGCAATTATAAGCTTTTAGCTTCAGCCTACACCTCTTCGGGCCTGTATAAGTGTCTGTATAATGTATTATGTATTGTTATACATGTGAAAGGTTCGAAATAAACTAAACTTCAATCAATCAAACCCCAATCTGTTAATTTAACTCGGAGTGTAGGCTAGTAAGGCTACAATTGGTAGGCCTATAAATGCTCACATCATATAGACATCATAATGCATGCACACTGTCTCGTATTAATCATAATGCCTGTCACTTCTCAGCCAGGGCTAACCTTTTTAGACATCTGTCAATCAGTATGTCAATGCATTGTTTTGTTGACTCATTTAGGCCTGTTGTTTATGTACACACCATTTTGTCAACATTTATTCCTCTACATTTGTTCAAATAGCTATAATACTGAATAATAATGGATATGCTTTTGTATTGTTTATGTAACTGCCACTATAGCCTACAGTTTATCAAAAGTAATGCAACTGTTATTCTATAGGATTGAATAAGCCATAACATGACATGAGCGTAATGTACAAAGTGCGCTCATCATATATGTTGCTCAGCAGTTTTCAAGTTGCGCTCAGAAGGTTGGAGTGTTTGCTCAGACCGATGAAACATTTGAGGGAACATTGCTGAGGACAGGCCATTTTTCAGGATTTGTAATGAAATGAGAACAATATGTGAAAACCTCATGAAGGTATATTCCTTTACAGAACAACCATCTAATCTGTTTTACAGAT
This sequence comes from Protomyctophum parallelum, assembly GCF_964188405.1. NCBI lineage: Eukaryota > Metazoa > Chordata > Actinopteri > Myctophiformes > Myctophidae > Protomyctophum > Protomyctophum parallelum. The sequence goes on along the minus strand of NC_139700.1, from coordinate 20,374,804 downwards.
TTTTGGGTAAAACAAGTTTTATTTCACTGCAACAGTTCCAGGACAGTTAGATAGATGTACGTTTCTGGTATAATGTCCGATAGGTGTTAACTGGGTAAATTAACTTTCATTTCAATGTGTCACGACGATCAGTTAATATCTTCAGCCTCTCTCTCTCTCTCTGACACTGTCTATCTCTTCCCCTCTCATCCCATCAGTTTGAGATCAGGCAGCTGCGAGCCCACCTGGCTCAACAGGATCTGGACCTGGTGGCTGAGCGGGAGGCGGCCATGCAGATCCATCATGTGTGGGGTAAACAGAGCAGCAGCTTCCAAGAGGTGGACGGCCTGGCCCCCGGGGCCCCTGAACACCCCGCTCAGGTTAAAGCTAAAGAGCCTGGAGGTGTAACAGGTAACAGAGCTGGAACCCCCACATCCTGCTGTGTATTGCAGGCTGTGGGTAGCACCTGGTGGTTATTAAGGCCCTGCCTGCTAATATCAGCCCACATGATACGTTTGAATGCAACAGATGTGCTCTGAGCCCTGGGTGATATATTCGAGGGACCGCTTTTGCGATCTGCCAGGTAAAGCATCTTCCAGTAAAATACTTATAGCCACCCAACCCAATTGGGACCCAAAAAAAAGGAACGTCATTGTCATCATTGAGAGATGGCTTCGGGTCAGAGGTACAGTATATCTATAAGTATAAAGGTCACTGGAAACAATAAACTTCAGTAGCAACTAGTGTAAAATAGAAGGTCACAGCAGGTCAACAAAGGTCACACTGTAACCTGTAGGTCACACCATATTAATCATGTAGTTGTATAGAATATATATCACTGCTACAGTCCCTGCAGTATTTTAAGTTGGAAGGCAGGACAGTTGATTAAAGATGAACATTACACACATACACACACAATCAGGCCCGGCAGCGCTCAACATTAGTCTCTGGATCTACATTCCACAGCCACACTCAGATGAATAGATGGACTATAAACCTTTCCAAACGTGACAGGTCATAACTTATAGGACTTAAAGGAACAAAGCACCCTTAGTCCCAGTGATGTCAGGGCTCAGAACACTGAAGCCATTCCTTTATCAAAACTATAAATCCACCTTGTGACATTGCCACACATCTGAGCCGCCATGTGTACAGTCAGTTACCCAGACAGCCTTTTAACTGAACCTGCTCCTCACATGCATGTGTTATTAATCACTCTGAGATAGTCTCTGTCACATCTTTCAGGCTGAGCGTTGCCCATCCCCCTCCCGGGGCATTCACAATATGAATGAATATTTGAAGCACAAACATAAATGAATATAAGCCATCAGAACGATCCGGTGGGACTCTAGTCTGGATAGCACTTAACGGAATTCTTAAAGTGGACTGATTTAGGGTCAGCGAAATACACTCACTACAGAGTATTTGCTGTGCTTTGGTCATTCAGGCACAGCAGGCTTTCTGCTGTCCAACTATAACCAAGTGCTATGGGTGGTAAATCATTGAACAATCTACTGTACAAAGATGTCTGAAATCCTGCTTTCCCTCCGGTCATATTAATTATTATTTATGCTGTGAGAAGAAGATTCATACTCAGCTCAAGCAACTCTGAGACAAAGTACTGTCTTAAATAAAAGTCATAGTTTAGACATGACAAAAATGTGACATTTTTGTCTAGTGAGACCAAATGTGATGAACATCTCACCAGACAGAAACATCATGTTTTTAGCATTTAGAGTCATTTTGCGGCAACCACTCAACCGCTGTGTTGTACCTACCTTCTAGTCTGTGAATCTGAATTTACAAGCACATTAAGCATACATTTTTATTGTTTGAGACAATAAAGTTGCCATTTTTATTTCTACCAGATCATTACGTTCAAGATGACATGAACAACTACATAAGCCAGTACTACAGTGAGCCAAGCAGTGGTAAGAACCCGCAGGATTCCTCTCTCCATTCTCACTTTCTACACCGGTGTAACTGTATTCCATCCCTCCCAGTGTACACTTGTATAATATATACTTTTCCCATGCAGATATTGGCATCCCAGATCCAGCTGCATGTGTCATCACCACTGCAGCCATCGACGTGCACCTACCTAACAACCCCAGCCAGCTGCCCTCCACGTTGGTGAGTGCTGACGCAGTGACATCCGGCCGCCTGCATCGGACCGGCAGCTCGGTGAGCGAGGCCTCCACCAACGTGTCACGCTCTAGCTTCAGCGCCCGCCAGCACAGCTTCAGCAGCCACACCCTGGGATCCACCACGGACTGCAGCTCCACGGTGCGAGAGGCCTCCACGTCCACAGACTACAGCGGCCAGCGCTGCTACCCACCGCCCTACAGCAGCCCCCTGGCCCTGGGCTCGCAGGGCACCAGGGGGCATCCCTGTGCCGTGGTGCAAGAACTGCTCTCCTCACTGTCCGAGGACTCCTCTCTCGGCCAGAAGGGTCTTGACCCTGTGAACCTGAAACTGCCCAGCCCCACGGACTCTACTAAGACCAGCCCCGAGCTGGACCACCGGGTCAACATCTATAACAAGAGGAACCAGGAGAGCCGGGCCGGGCTCCACAACAAGCCCATTATCCACATGCAAAGCAATGAGCCTCTGCTTGAGGAAAAGTACAGAATGATGGAGCCAGTGGACACCCCAGTAAACCGCCTTTCAAAGACATAAGACAGGCCTTGAGGAGGGGGCCTCACTCCAATTCTATCCCCTTGTTCTCTGGAGGCCGCTGACATCCTGTTTGTCCGACCACCCCTTAATGCTGTTAGTTGATAAGGAGTCATAAACGGTAAAAGGAAGGTCTGCACATTGTAGCTCTCTAACACGGAGGCGTTTTGATCCCATGCTCGTCTGAAGAAGAGCATCTGCTCAAAATATCATGGTTGGACCAACATGGATGCTCTAATTATCTACACCTAAGAGACCTACTGTACACTGTGTAGCCCTTCCTTTTATCTTTTAGGATTGTTTTCTGTGTGTTCAGCACCTGCCTTCAAATGGTTTGTGGATGTGCGTGACTTTTGTGAACCGTTTGAGTTTAAAGAGTGGAGTGGACACAAGTGTCTTTGCCACAGCAGCACACAAAAGGAGGTCATGAACAGACTGATTTGTTGTCAGGCATTCAATATCTATCAGGAATTCACTTAGGAAAAATAAAAAATAAACGCTTCAGTGAGTACAGTGAAAACATTACAAACAGAAACCAGCAATGGGGCTTCAGCCCAGAATTTTCTGATGACAGGTTTGTGCATAAGAATCTGGCTTTGATGCATTATGCTGGTCACCACTCACCGGGCAGGGGCTGGTGCTTTGTTCCTCTACTACACTTTGTCATTAATGGAGGCACTAGACTGATGATCATTTATTGGAAAACCAACAGCTGCACATCAGTTATCCCAGGCAGATTAATCCTAAATTAAAATTGTATTAAGTTCATCTTGGTCATCAGCCTAGTCTCTCCACACTCACAAAGAACGGTCCTCTTTGACAGGACTGCTGCAGGGTACAATTTGATCTACGGTCAGATGTTGAGCTGTGATCTCAACCTTTCTTATCTTCGTCTTTGTATAATTATCAACGCTAACATTTGTACTTCTGAGTGTCAAAATTCGGCAGATTCAAGCACTGTAGTTTTTATTGTCCAGGTGCCACAGCTAGAGTCTGATCAAACCCAGTGGAGCCAGTTTACACAGGGTCTTCATTTACAATCTACACTACCGTATTTCCCATTTCACACGTTAAATGACAAAGAAAAACATCTACATGTATAGGTTTTTATTTCAAATAGTAATTAAGGTCTAAGGTTTTCGATTTTCACAATTTCATCATTGCGAGTTTGTGTAGGCTGTGTAGGTATTACTGAATGGGTTTGATCGAATTCCAGCCAAATAAAATAATGGATAAGTGGGTACCGTTTTAAAGTGTTGCTCAGAAGGGAAAGTATTATAGCATGAACCTTTGAGATGATTTGCTTTTTAGATATGGCAAACTAATCCTGTTCATTTTAATGTCAACAGGCACTTTGTATAATGACTGTTCAAAAGAAGCAACTAAATACAAGAAGCTAATAAAGAACAAACATGGCAAAATTAAAATAATAATTTGTTTTTAATTCAATAGTTAATCTGAGACTTTCAATGAAAACTCCTGGTTTGAAGTGCTCCACCTGCAGGTTTTACATGAACTGCACGATCAAGCCAAATACATCATGGACTGTATCAAACCCAAAGATGACCATAAAGTTAAAATACCATGTTATGCCGTAATAGATATATCAAATATCCCCAACAGTAACCATTATTCAAAGACAGTGTACAACACATAAAAACGGACAAGATATTGAACTGAGAATGTTCTGTTGCCCGTCAAGGAGAAAGTTGATGAGAACATAAATTATGCCTCCTACGGAACACTTTCAGAAATCCTTTAAGGCAGAGGTTGAAGGAGAGGTCCCTCATTGGTTGCAGTGTAGTTTCCCGAGGTGAGAGTGATGACTGGAAGCATGGTGGAAGATTGCTCCACGTCACTTGCTGAGAGCTGCAGTCATCTCTGGAATAGCCTGAGCAGATGTTAGAGAGGAGAGATATTTCATATAATACAGTGTGCATGTCACAGTTGTGTGACATAAAAACTGCCATAGGCGTCTTCACTATGGCCGTTTTTAGCCCAAGGAATGTTTTTCGTGCAAAACAAATGCTTGGAATGGTTTCAGAATCATGAATAACTCTTAGTTTGACTACTTAATGCAAATTTGAAGATTTTGCCTTATATATAGGTTTTCAATGGTATCCCAATGTTTAACCCCTCAATTTACCATGATCCAAAATTAATATACCGTAATAATCCATTTGTTATTTGGATGATCCTAAGGATCATAAAAAACCTTGAACGATTACAATTGAAATTTTGTTTGGGTCACGCCCCTTTTTAACTTAGATTGACTGGCCTATTATAATTTATTCGTACACAGTCTTGACATAGAATTATTTGTGCACTAGGATTAAACGCATAATGTTGTTCATTGAGGATGAGTTATTTGTAGGGTTTGAACTTGGGGAGCTGTTGACCAAGTCCAAAAAACATCTGGCAGTATCAAATTAGTCACATCCATAGTTGTATGCCAAAACTTATGTCATAATACTGTGTGTTTAAATATTTGGCGTTAATTAAGACATCAGGTATGGTATTCGTATAAGGATAAACACACAACTGCAATGTTCTCAATTAAAGGTAGCAGTTAATGCAAACACACCTATTGTAAATGGCTTTACTACAAACTCAAGCGATTGAAAATCTATATCATTGGTCCCCAGAGACAAGTTGGTCCCAGCCCAGGTATCAATTTTCCCACTGGAGGAAAAAGGAGAAAGCCCATCCATTTTAATCAGCTACGTGAGGAGTGATCACATGTAAGGTGATCACACGGAAGGTCACAACTCCACTGCCACAAGCTATTATTCCTAATCACTTCTACAGAGTTTAGCAGGACACCTGGGCTGCTCATGCACCACTGATGGACTAAATAAAACATGACCGACAGGACACACACATGAAAATATAAGCTCCTAGCCTTTCACCAACGTCGCAGGACTCCAGTGTTGCGAGTGCCAACCAGACACTAGAGGGCAGCTAAGCATGTAAAAGAGTTGGCAACAAGCAGCTGAATATAAACCTGGAAAGTTCCACCCAGCCACTTAGGGCAACAATTGATTACATTTCATAGCTTGTAGGAAGACCTGGGTGGCTCTGCCACTAGCACGCACACACACCTGATTAATTCAGGGACTCAATAATTCAACAGTTGCACATTTCCATTTCTCAACAAACTGTCCCGTCTTGGCAGTGCAGTCAAGTGTTTAGAGCAGTTGAGTTGTGGTGTGTGGATTTGGGTGGTTCTAGCTCAGGAGATGGAGCAGGTCGTCCAATGATCCCTGGGTCGGCGGTTCGAATCCCTGCTCCTGGTGTCCACATTTGTGTGTGAATGTGGCAAGTGAGGACGCTGGCGTCGACTGTTCGCCGCTTCACCTCCCAATGTATGAATGAACCAACCAACCATTGTAAAGCGCTTTTAGCACTTAGAAATGCGCTATAAAAATGCAATTCATTATTGTCTGTTTTGTTAATATGCATTCATGCCACTCCTCTGGCAACGCCAAGTTAAAATTCTTACCTTGAAAAGATCTGCTACCAAGCCAAGGTCAGCCACCTGGAAAATGGGAGCCTCCGGGTCCTTGTTGATAGCAACAATGGTCTAAAAGGAAAAATGTGTTTAGACGTGTTTAGAATATCAAGGAGACTAAGGCTGCCTCAAACTTTTGCTTTAATTACCAAGTGTTTTAATTTACAGTAATTGCCTGTGGCCCTAGGTTTTTGATATTGTAAAAAATAAAAAATAAAATCACACTGTAGGCCTATGCTATGGTGGGTGGGTGTGTGCATGCCTAAGTGAAGAAGGGTAATTTAAACAAGGTTAATGTTGGTGTTGAGCAAAATGAAAAAAATATCTTCATGAAGAAAATGTAAAGGAACTTTTTATGAAAACTAGTGAAAAACTATTTCAGAATATAAAACAACTTAATGGGGTCCATATGACTGTACCTTGCTGTCTTTCATTCCAGCAAGATGTTGAATGGCACCAGAGATACCAACAGCAATGTACAGCTCCTGTGAACAGAACATTTAACAGTGCAACAAACCCAATTATAGTTAGTTTTGAACAGGCACTTCAAAATTCATTCACTTTCATTTCACTTGTACAGGTAATTTTTTGCACAGTGTGCCATAGCTGTGTAGAGCAGAGAGCAGAGAGAACAGAGAGCAGCCTGCTGGTGATAATAAGTGTAATATCTCACAGGGGGAGTGGTGGGGGGGATGGGGGGCACTGGGGCATGAGTCACAGAGGGCAGTGCCCTTTCTGCAGCTCCCCGATTCCAGTGGGAGAACCCATCCCTGGCTCTCAGCTTAATGCACCGCCATATGAATATTTCAGTGCCGTTTTAGCATCACTGCCAAAGTCTCTGAAGAGCGGAGCATCAATTTGTGAACACAAATCTACTGGAGTCTAAACCTAAGTGCATTCACTGCCGGGTTTTACTGACCAGACAAACACCACAGAATCTGCACTGTTCTAAGTATCACTGTAAAAAGCCAGCACTCCGAGTGAGCAATCTGTCAACTAAGCACATACATACAGGATGGTCCTGGTAAGATGCCTATGGGCAGCCAAAGCAAGTCCTCTCAAGAACACACATTTACTACACAATTAACTTAGAAAATGTACCCATTTTCCCCACTCAGAATTAAATTAGCACTGAGGATTTTATTGTGTATTTGAAGGCTGATTGCACCTCTGGAGAGTTATTCAAGGGTGGTAAAGACAACATTGTTCAATGACAACAACAGCAGCCTGAACTTTTGCCTACACACTTCTACGCTGCCAAGCTGTTCCCTATAAGCACTGGCACTGCTCCCCTGGAAGGCTGCTCAGGCATAGCAGCTGACAGCTTCAATTACATTCTAAACAATTGAAAAACTAACAACCCTGTAAACATCACACCAAGTGTGAGGAAGTTAACTAAACAACAGTTCCAGGAATCTGGGTGGGGCAGGGGTAAGGTTCCTAGTGCCCACCACCGTGGAGAGCCGAGACTGGGGTTCAATTCCTCCACGGTGCCTCCCGCTTGGCTGGGTGCTCCAAGACTAAGGTCACATTCTCACCTAATACTTCGGTAGACTCAGATCCGTATGGGCGGGGAAAGGGAATTCTTGCATATTTAATTGGCTGCGGTTTGCCTTCACACTGTCATTCGCAGCAATTGGAAACGCAGCAGGGGGGACCTTTATCAATGTGTTCCGTTCATAAACTATAGCCTACACAGTGAAATCTATGGTGATAAAATTACACTCATAACGATAACGTGCATGTGTCGTGCCGTCTGGGACCCCCCCCCCCCCCCTCTCTCTCTCTCTCTACGCACGCAGCCGCCACACACTGTTCTTTTGGGCATGGAGGCACAGCGCTGCATGAGCGCACTGATATAACTCCCCAGTCCCACACAGTGACAGCACTCCATGTTTACGGCACGCACAGACAGACAGACAGAATATTATGTAGGCTATAATACACTGCAGTGTTTTTATGTGTTTTCTTAAGCAATTGATTAATGTAGCCTACACGTCCTCATTTCGATCAGGGCTTCAGTCTCCTTATTCTACCACGTCTATCCACAGTAACGGGACATCTTTGCGCTGCGTAAAATATGCCTTAACCGTCTCCAACTGTGTTCAGCTCCTCACCCGCCACATTATGTTTGCTTCATTTCCTTTATTTACTGCGGATTGCATTCACACCTGCACCGAATCGTAGTCAAGTGCGATTCGAAGCGAAGCGAAACCCACGTTTTTTGGCGGAGTAAAATGCGGTTATTTGCTGCGCATTAGGATTCGAATGAGCCTTCACACCTGCCAAACGAAGCGCACTTTCTGACAATGCGCAGCAGGATTCGTTTTAATCGCAGCAAAGCTCTCTGGTATGAATGCGACCTAAGTAACACAATTAGACGTGTTCACTAGAAGCTGGCAGGGGTGGGGTCACCGTTGCTGCACTAGCGACACCTACAGGTTGGCCATGGTACCTTGTTCAGCGGGGAAACGAACTGGCTAGCTGGCATTGTACCCTCCAGGTTAAACTACTGACTGTCAGGTGAAAATAAGCAGCTCAGTGATGTTGCTAGGTTTTCAACATAATTGGTCCTGGGACCCACAGGTGGTCATTCAAATGCGTCCCAGAAAAACAAAGCGTACAAAAATCATGTGGGTGTCCAGACTCCGGACCCACAACTGGGGACCACTGTGACACTGTCCTAATGTACATTCTATTATGCACTACTTCTTGGAAAGTAAAAAAAACTCTCAGAATACAGGGTACAATCTAACATACAAAGTACATAGCACAAAAAGATAATTTATACTTCAAAGGAGCACAGATACAATAAATAGGAACTAAAGAACAACAGCCCTATGTGAAAGAGGGGAGGAGAATGTAGACGGAACAAAGATTAGTTTAAAGGTATATTCAGTGATTTCACTCAAAAAACCTTAGGTTTCGTTTTTGGCTGTGGGACCCAGCCTTTCGTCCAATCAGGATAGAGAGTCAAAAACGAAACCTAAGGTTTTTTGACCCCCAGGGGTTAACTGGGGACAGGGAGGAACTCTTTATATGGCCAGCACACTCTATAGTAGGGAGGATTATCACAACAAAACAAAAAAATAAGTGATATTTGAATTAAGTGAAATCACTGAATATACCTTTAAGAAAAGCAGATGTTTGCGCAAATATTTTTTGGTTTCGCACGGAAAATAACAATCTGAAAACAAGATGTCAGTCACACGTTATCACCGGAACGAGCCGCGCACCAAAACGAGATTTGCGCAGAACACACAACTTCAAATTCTCTAGAAGGTATTCCTCACAAAAAAGTAAGTAAAATGCCTGTGATCAAGAACATGTCTAGAACATGTACATTTATTATTGTGAAAGATATCCCCAAATGTAAATTATTAATTTATTATTAATAATAATGATTATTAATTTGCATAGAATTTGCATAAAACATTTAAAAAAAAACATTTTCCTGGATGCAGGGCTAGCAGCATCACTGCGTCCTGCATGCAGACTCCATGTGTAGCAGACGATTATGTTTGTTTACACTACAGCCTCCCCAAGACCAAACAGTAGGAATAGGCAATAGGGATAGGGAGGGGGACTTGTCATAACTAAAATAGAAGTACGTTTAAAAGCTTAATAAATAATTTAAAAAACAACAGTTCCACTCTCAATGTTATCATTTCTAATTACAAAGGCAATACATTATATCTAAAATCTGATTTTAGGTGGCATTCAGAATCACAAATATTCACAATGGTACAGGATGAAATAAAAGAAGAATTATTGAAATTCCAATCAAATGTATCACTCATTCTAAACCTAAATTCAAAGCGATTGTTAAAACATTTGGAAAATTCAATTCAGACAGGCCGGCCTGGTGTGAAGCACCGAGTAGCAGATACCCACTGGAGTCTGCTTTAATGGATGGGCTAAATCATTTAGGCCCTAAATGTGCCATCAACTACATTTCATAGGGCCTAATGTGTGGATAATCACAGCTGGGATATCCCAGCTGGACAGGATAATGGCAAGTTAACCTTTTTAGAAAGGCCAAAGGATCCATCCTAATCCTACTGAATTTCAGGAATGCTGAATGCAAAGGAAAGTAACAGGCATTTGCAATTTGCATGCCATTGACGCAAACTAATGCACTGATAAAGGTTCTGCTTATCATATTAGAAAAGGCACAATTGAGTTCCAGTCTTGTGTGCCTTTTAACCACTTCAACCCTATATACCATGTTGTATGTATGCAATATAGCAGGTATATAAGATCGCAACACGTCAAGCTACTATGAGCTGTTACTGTATGTAGATCTGCTATTTTTGTTCACCCATGAGGACATAACTAGTAAAGGGAGTCAGGGATGTTAGGGTTCATGTCACGTGGTTAACATATTTTGCACAATTCTCACGGTTTCATCCCTGCTGTTCAAATACTCTGAACTGACAGTATAACAGGCATTGAGCGGAATCACTTACAGGCGCTACAATCTTGCCCGTCTGTCCAACCTGCAAGTCATTTGGGACATAACCAGCATCCACAGCAGCTCTGGAAGCACCAACTGTGGGGAGGAATATTACATCATATAAAATTAAAATACATAAATGCAAACACATTGATCATGCAAGAGACAAAATGATCATAAACCATCCACAACTAACCTGCAGCGTTCATTTTGTCAGCAAGGTCATAGAGAAGCTTGAAGTTGTCTCCACTCTTCAATCCCCTTCCTGCAACGAGATATAATTAGCCAAATTTAAATACAAACGGAAATAAAACCAGTTAATTCAATGATATAATGAAGCCCAAAATGTCTTGGAACAGCTGAGCTGTAACTATTGATAATTGAGGTAAGGAGATGCTAAAAGAAATCATGCAGAATCCTTTGAATAATTCTAGATTTACAGAATGCTGGACATGAAAAACAACAACAAAACTCCACTGTACATAACGTCTATCTTCATGTATCTGCTAAAATATATTATATTTTTAAGCTGTTGCTCCTTGCCATCATCTCCTCTCACCAGTAAAAATGTTTTAATATAACCAGATCAATGTACAAGCAATCTTCACATAAGTCACAGGCACAATAACATCATAGAGCCATTACATACCATCTGATTAAACACATGCTTCCATATGATTAAGACATGCCTTTTGCTCCTCATTGGGACTACAATATTATTTTTTTATAATTTATATTTTTTGTCCCACGATTTTGTAACCCATTTTTCACCCCTGTGTCAATCATCCTGTGATGTGATCCTGGGCTCTACACACCCTCCGCCAACCTAGGGAGAGCAACGGACTTAACTCATGCTTCCTTCATGCTTGAGTGTCCAAGTTGCTCCTTTACACCTGACAGGGGGGAGTTTCCCTGGTTGGACGTAGCGCGTGGAAGGAGCACGTTATTCCAACAAGTTCCTTTCCCCTCCATCAGGCGTCCCGGCTGGCCAGGGGGAGGCAGTTTAGAGACCAGGATTACTGCATGTTTTTGTGAGGGTACCTACCCTAGGGGACACGGGGAGAACATGCAAACTCCACACAGAAAGGCCCTTTCGCCAACCCCGCCTCGGGTATGGGCACTGATGACGCGGAGGAGGAAACACGCCGCCAGCACCCACAGCGCCCCGAGTGGGAATCGAACCCAGGACCTTCTAGCTGTGAGGCGACAGCACTACCAACTGTGGACTACAATATTAAACAAAATCATCTGCATCATCATTTTAGCCATATTCATGTAGGCCTACTCCAATTTATACCATAATTTGTCATTAACACCTAGAACGCCCAGGGGTATTTAGGACCATTAAATCAGAGCGCCCAGTGATTTCTTTTTGCGTTTTTTTGCCTTTATTGATCGGGTACAGTAATTAGACAGGAAACCCGCGGCACGCCGTCCGGCTGGCTTGGCAGCCTAGGTGAGCTAACCGTCCGGGCCAAGCCTAAAACATAATCTTTGCTTAGAATTGGACAGAATGATTTAGACCAAGAGTTATTCACGTTTTAAGATTTTTGATCTTATCGGCTAAAATGGGGAGGGAACATTTTCGAAAATAACATCAAATGTTGCGCAACAGACACTCCCAGCCTGTGGAGTGATGGAATCTATACATCTCCGTCCTTTTATTAATCTCCGTCCTGAGCGCTGGGCGTTACTATTTGACGGAGAACTTAGTTTATGCCACTCAGGGTGTTAAAGGGAAAATAGGTGGCGGCCTGGCCCGTGGCTCAGCAGTCCAGGTACCTTGGCCGGTAGTCAAAGTCTGGCAGTGTGCCGCGGGTTCGACTCCCGATCCCGACCGCCTTTACTGCCTGTCAGTAAAGGCGGTCTCCCCATTTCCCGTCAGCCTACTGTCTGTCCCTCCATAAAATATATAAAATAAAGGTGAAAGCCAAAAAGAAGAAAGAAAAAAAGAAAAAAGGTAAAAGAAGTGGTATGAAAATAACACATTTGTACCTCCAGACACTACTATCTTTGCACTGGTCAGATCTGGGCGGTCACTCTTGCTCAGGGTGGCTTCCAGCCACTCAGACACTCCAACAGCTGAAGTTGCAGCCACTGTGGCCAAGGAATAGTAACAATTATCACATAATCAATAACCAATAACCACTGGGGGGTACTGTGAGTACTAGGAGTACTAACGTTCTAGATCACTAGCACAGGATTCATAACCTCCACACCATGCCCGGTGTAATGGCCACCCATTACACTGCGGGTGCAATGTAGGCCGTCTATGTCCTGTCTATGCCTATGAAGGGTGATTACTCACAGAGCTGTTACAGTTTTTGGCGTAGGAGGAATGCAGTAACATTTTCACATTTTCCACAGAAATACATGGTATTTTTCCTATGTTATTGATGTTATAAAATGTACCTTCTTCTGATGTGGCACTGCCTCCTTCCATGACAGCGGCCTCAAAGGATGTCCCTCTGACGGTGAACACTTTCACAGACTCATTACATTTCACAGTGCTGAGAGCATTCCCTGTAAGACACAATCAGACAGACATGACTGTTTAACGATGTCATGAGAGGTCATCTGCAAGGCCTTGTCACTACCAATAATCCTACTGTAGTCTGTGGTTATCGATATTCACTGGCAAAGAAATCAAAGTGGTGCTACAGTACAGGTTCCTACAGTGTGATAGGCATGTGCATGAGAAAAGCACATAATTACAAATTCCTTGAAAGCTGAGCCAAATGGTCAAATTATCAAAGGGCACAATTTACCATTAAATTGCTTCATACTTTGTCAGTGTAAAACAAACCCAATTAAAAGGCTTCAGTTGTCCCATTTTTAATTGAAACATTAAGAAGAGTTACCAGCATAGATGGTTCTGACAAACGTGTCTGGAGACTTGATCTCGATGATATCTGAAATTGGGGCAACATCCAACTTGGCAGCCACTCTTGGGAGCAGGTTCTACAGAATGAGTCAGCAATAGCGTCAGCAATAACAATGTGCTTGTAATGAAAGAGTTATGATGAAAATGGATGATCCAGTGTGGCGACCCAAATGAGAATTAGGCAAAAGAAGAGGAGTTTTGTGAATTTTTAGAACAGTTAAGACAATGCTGCTTGAAATGTTTTCAAAGCAAGTGTATTCCAGAAAATTAAAAAGATGGTTAACACACTCTCCGATTAAGTGACTTTTAACTTTAACAACCAGTACCGTTTCTCATCATCTCCCTAGTTAGACGTTTCCCTCATTAGGCCAGTCAATCTAAGCTAGAAAGTGTGTGACCCAAAATAGGTTTTTTTAATGATCCTTAGGGTCATCCAAATAAATAATTGAAATAATTAGTAGATCATGGAAAATTCAGGGGTTGAAAGTTGGGGTACCATTAACAACCTATATAAGGCAAAAATTACATTTGGCCACAAAAGATCACAGGATCTATTGAATGTGAAGGGGGAGGTGACAAATTGACATTGAGCCTACGACACACACACAGTATGGCATTTCCCTAGTATCTCCCTTCACATTCAGTAGATCCCGTGATCTTTTGTGGCCAAATTAAATTTCCTTTGTCTAGTAGGACTATGGTAAATAAAATAAAATAAGAAATCGCCGTAAAATATATTACATATTATTTAGCCCCATGTTCGAATGCCCCCGCCCCTGTCAAAAATAGCTAAAATCGCTAAAATGAAAGCAAATGAAAAAATATATATACTAATCATCTTTTACTTTCTCGAATAACAACCTAAAACATGAAGCTTGTTTGAAAAACGTTGTCCTTTAAGTAGCATGTGACATTTCAAACTAGGGGTTTTTCATGATTCTGAATCTATTGCAAGCATTAGTTTTGCACAGAAAACACTCCTTGGGCTAGAAACGGCCATAGCCATCATCACAAATGTGATGAGGTCATCACATTTGGTGGTGGCTATGGCCAAATTTAGACCAAGGAGTGTCTTTCGTGCAAACTAATTCTTCACTAATGCTTGGAATGGGTTCAGAATCATGAAAAGCCTGTAGTTTGACACATCGTATGCAACTTAAAGCATAATGAAAATTTGAAAACGTTGACTTATATACAGTAGGTTGCCAATATATATATATATATATATATTTATATGTTGGTACCCCAACTTTCAACCCCTGAATTTACCATGATCAACTAATTATTTCATTGACAATTTTAATGTTATTTGGATGACCCTAACTTTCCTAAGGATCATAAAAAATACTTAACGATACAATTTCCTTTGGTTCAAACCTTAGATTGACTGGCCTATCATGTAAGAGCAACAAAAACATACTAAATAATTAATTGAATAGACAGGACCACAACGGAAACAAGACCTTGGTCTTTTTGCGTTATAATTTTAACAATCGTAGTAAATCGTACCTCTGTACTAATTGTAAACTGTTAATAAAGTATTTGATCAATCAAAAAACAGTACAGACAACATACTATAGTACATGCTGAGTTAGGTTCCCCAAGAGATTAAAAAAAGGGAAAAAATCAAGTAATGTTACAATGTATTGGTTCAGCCAATCATTACCTTTCCAAAGGCAGATGCTCCAGCACAGATGTGGGTGAAGTTGAATTGCTTCTGTGTTGCCAGGATAAGTGGAGTCAGCTCCTCTGCACAAGAAAAGGGAAAATATTCTATGACTCAGCCTTACAGGAGCGCAAGACCAACATATTTTCCGAAACATGATTCTGTAATGCCACATACCTGGCAGACCACCTTTATATGCATCATTTTGAGCCACCAGAACTTTGCTCACACCTGGTACTTTACTAATATCCTCCACCACCTGAGAAGAGACAACATGTTTCAATCCAGCTTTAGCTCTCAAAAAACTAGGTTGCAATTAAAGGAGAATTCCGGACTAGCCGTTTTTTATAACCGTTAAACCCACTGCGCACCCTCAGAGCTGCGGTGAGCTCGGGATGGAGTTATGAAAATGTTCACCTGTACCACTCGTTCTTGGATATAGTTACAACAAATTAAGGTAATCCACCTTATGATAGACAAAACAAAACCTACATCATCACAAACCTGGTGTGGCTTGGACAAAGTCAAATATAATCTACCTTTGCACAATCTGTTCCAGCAACCAAGCAACACACGTCTCCTCCAAGCTTATTGGCTGCAGTTATGGCATTGAGCGTAATGGGCGTCAGAACGCCATTGTTGTGCTCTGCGACCACCAAGGTACTTTGAAACCTCTGGAGGAGGCCAGTCTATTGGGAAGAATGGCAGACAGTTAGTACATGATTCTTTTCAATAGAAAATACATTTTCAGCTAGATTCAATATGTTTTTATTTATTTTTAATCACCAGTCAATTATATTGTACTAGTCCTTACCCGTTCTGAATATATGAACAGCAAATGATGTTCAGTGTGGGTAATGTGATGTAATAGATCACTTTACTGATAGGGGGGAATTGTTTACAGATGGTCTTGGGAACTTGGGTTGGGCACAAAAGAAGGCTAGTTTCTTTTGCAAGAAAATGCTGCAGTACAAATGTACAATCATAAGTACACCATTGATGTGTGATGTAAATGTGGTGGTGATATTCTGCCCAGAATGTGTCGTTCATGAGCTACTGAGCCAGCGTTGGTCATTGCATCCGTCTATGTATTTTTGTCATTGTGTTGTTCCGACGGCACGGGATCCGTCTTCCCCGGATTATAGTATTCATATGTTATGATCCAACAGATACAAAGTGCACAGTATTGTAACCGTTGCCAAGGCAATGTCCCGTCCGGGTGGAGTAAAAGTTAAACCCTGTTGTTGTTGCGTGCTAACGTGAGGCTGTCCGTGCGTTGTGGCGTTGTGAGGAGGTGCTTTGCTCTATGCGGATGGACAGACACACACACACACACACACACACACACAGCGGTTGTTGAATTTAATAATGATAGCATTCTACATTGAATGTAAACTTAAAAGGGATAGTTCCGATTTCTTTTTACTTAAGCTGTATGAAATACGTGACATTAATATAGTGGTTGCAACTGTATTCATTGATTTTCCGAGTCCCGGCGTGGTGGGAGTTCTGCTCTGGTTTTGGTGAAATATTAAGTAGTTCCGGTCGTTTTATGGGGGGCACAGGGGGCCACGCATTAAAAGTAAATTAATCCACAAAACTAACAATTTGTATTGTTGACCTATTTCTAAAATATTAGTGCAACTTTCGTTCATTTTTACCCCTCTGTCACACGGAACTATGTTTTTTGTGTCCATATCACTAGGCCCAAAGAATAGTACCATGTGATAGAGGGGTCAAAGTTGAACAAAGGTTGTGCTAATATTTTATAAATAGGTCAACAATACAATACAAAACGCTAGTTTTGTGAATTAATTTACTTTTACTGCACGGCCCCAGTGGCAGTGCCCCCCAAAAAATGAAGGGAACTACTTAATATTCACCAAAACCAGAGCAGAACTCCCACCACAGGACTCGGGCAATCAATTAATACAGTTGCAACCACTAGATTAATGGCAAGTATTTCATACAACTTAAGTTAAAAAAATCTGAACTATCTATCCCTTTAAATTTAGAGTCTGGTCCAGATAACGGTTTGCCCAAAATATCAGCCATTTGACTTTTTTTTGACAAAATATAAAGTTCCATTTGTGTTCATTATTGATATCAATGAAAACGTTGTTGATTTTTATTCATTTTATTTGCTTAGAAGTTTCTATGTTCTCACATAGAAACTTAAATCAAATCTACGTTTTTTAAATTGATTAGAATATGCTTTGCAGGCCCAGGCCGTAGCGTAACGGTCTGGGCACCGGACTGGTAATCCAGTCGCAGTGTGCCGCGGGTTCGACTCCCGGACCCGACACGGTCTTTACTGCATGTCATCCCCCCATCTCTCTCCCGTTTCCTGTCAGCCTACTGTCTGTCCCTTCAAAAATAAATAAAAGGCGTAAGCCGCAAAAAAATATCTTTAAAAAAAAAAAAGAATATGCTTTGCACTATTTGACAAAATATTGGTAGTTATGGTCTCGGACTCTACATAATCAGGATCCAACATTGGACCCAAACATATGGCACCGGTTTTGGTGTACGAAGACAATGATGAGGGAGGAATTGATTTGGAAAACTTACACAACCAATCTATTCAGTGCAAATACCACAGCCCAGTTTATGCAACCTCTTTAACAACCTCATCGGTCCTGTCAAGTTAAAGCAGGTTGATTCCAGCCATATCTGAACAATTTTCAGTCTGAGCAGCATAGGGCTGGTTGCTAGTACTTGGAGGTCACCGACTCAAATACTGTCAGTGAAAAATGAACACAAATGTCAACTGACTGAAGTGTCATGGTCGAAATAAGTTGGCAGTGCAACACCATTGTTCACTGGCGGATCAATTACCAACATATATATTTTATTATTACTGACAAATTGACAATGGCAATTTGTAGTTCTCTTAGCTATGCTAACACCCCCAGCTAACGGGGGGAAATAATGAGCAATATATTGTTGCCTCTGTCAGCTACTAAAACAAATGATTGATGTATGAGTGACAGATGACAGATGCTGTCATTGCTGTGACATACATTCATTTATAACCCTCCTGGTTGACTAGAACCAGGCAAGTAGGCAACCAGTGCACCTGGCAGAGAAAGTCACCAAGCTGCTGCTAGCATGATAGTTTTATAGCAGCTGAATGTGGAAACACAGGGATCAGTTAACCGACGTATGGGATAATTGAATGATGTAACAACGTAAACGAAATAAAACAAGCCTCCATCACTCCATGTGCTGTAAATACACTTACCAACTGTTTGAACGCGTTTTTGCTGATAGCTCTGTGCATCCTGGCTGCAGTGTTGTTGTCCTCCAGACAGAGATGTTGCGTACGACCGTACGTAGGCTACGCTGCTGGGAGAAGACTGTGGCACTGTGCTAAAGGTTAGCTCAGCTCATCTCGCGAGATCAACTCAGAATAAACATAACACAGTACACGCACTTCCGTTGAAGTCACATGCAAGGGTCACACATGGGGGTCACAGGTACCCTACTACCCTGGTATGGTAAGGTTTTTTAAATTTAAAATGTACAAATTGGATATTATTATAGGCTATAATACAAAGGGACCCCAATGGAAACAAGCTTTATTGGATTTAAATCCTATAGTAGACGGTAGACCATGCATCGAACTGTATATAACCTACTTTCCTGCATGCTTTTACAATCAATCAATCAATCAATCAAATCATTTTTTTAAACTGTGTGTGTGCGTGCGCGTGTGTGCGCGCGCGTGTTAGCCTTGGATCAAGACATCAGATCAGATCATATGCAAATAATCAAAATAAAATAAAAAATACATCTATGATAATGATAGTCTTGAAGTGTATGTTACGACGGTGTTGCGCGACCGATGGTGGTGTGTGTGTGTGTGTGTGTGTGTGTGTGTGTGTGTGTGTGTGTGTGTGTGTGTGTGTGTGTGTGTGTGTGTGTGTGTGTGTGTGTGTGTGTGTGTGTGTGTGTGTGTGTGTGACAAGTGTCGATGTGTGTGTGTGTGTGTGTGGGGGGGGGGGGGGGGAATCACGTTGCCCACGTGATGCTTTAAATCACAATTGTGGGTAATTGCTTTCATGCAAGCATGGAATTATGTCGATGTAAAAATGATAACGTTATTAAAAACATGATAGGAAGGGAATGACGGATTGGTGTATATATATATTGTTTGGTTAAATATACACAGCCTAAACAAACACAAAGGTGCATGTTTTTCCCATATTGAAAATAAAATGTTGCGTGTCACTATCTATTCTGCTGTAAAAACCTAGAATATGCTATTGAAAAGTACCTTGCCCACCGCCGACTAAATAAATCAATTCCTATACAGACTTGCAGTTGCATGAACTCTATATTTCACAACATGGACCTGCTGATCAACATATATATGTATAGACCTTATTCATACTGATCAACCGAAATAACTATGATTTTACCAATTACAATAAGCTATAGTGACAGTCCATAACCGAGCCTAAACGTTTCCTTCATTCATGTCTGCTATTGAAGACTGCATAGGCCTGTCTATATGTCCATGATGTCCCACATGTCTTATAGACTATTTGATTTGCATAGGCTATTTATAAAATGTATATACGAAAGACATGGAAGAGTTGTGGGCAGTATGTGACGTTTATTGGCCAGATGAGAACTATATAGCCCTTTTATATTCAACACATTTATTAGACTAAACCATAATTTAAAATAGAATTTTACTTTAGCATCGGAAAATTAGATGAAGCGCTAAAGAAGAGATTGATTACTTTTAATTAACCTAAAAATCATATATTATGCTGTATGCTGATGAATGAGGCAGCAATGGTTGCAACTTCTGGTTCAAAATGGGTCACTTAGTTGTAAAGTTATACTCTGCCATAAATCTGCAGTCTGCATAGACAAATAAGCTCGCTATGATGGTGCTTCTGCTTGTTGTGACTTGCTTAAGATATTAAATTAACGTCCAAAATCTGAAAAAGGCGCAGTTTTATCAATGAAATAACATTGTTGTTGCTTGTTGAAATTTCTGACTTTGATCCAACTATACCAACAATCACTAAATGATCATTTTTTATTCCGTGAAGAAAAAAATAATACAAATACATGCCTACACGAATAGTCTATCTATTTAAGTGAATTAATATTGATCACTTCAAAATGCTATTTGAGCAGAACATTAAAGCATAATTAAACATTTATAGCTAATATTTTGCCCTCCTCTTCATTCTCTCTAATGGACAGTATAGCTCTGGTCCATAGCTCTATAGAAAGGGCATGCTATGGACCAGAGCTATAGGGGAACAGAAGGATATAATATGAAGAAGATAGGCCTACTTAGGTAAACACGTTTTCTGTAAAGAACCATTTAATTTACATTAATTTAAGTCACTTGTGAACTGCAGCCTCACTCCCAATCTTCCGTCGTAGGCTGAAAACCCACCTTTTCAGACTCCATCATGGCCCGTAGCACTTGCCCTAGCCCCTTACATAGCACTTTATGTAGACTTATCTTTCGACTTATAGCAGGTTAGACAGCACTAATTGCATTTGATGTAGTCATAGCACTTACTACATAATAGTATAGTGTTTATAGCACTTAGTACATAATAGTAGGCTATAGTGTTTGCAGTTTATATAAATAGTTTCATTATAGATACTCCACTGTTACGTTCTTATATCTTACGCATGTTTCATGATAACTACTTTTTATGTATGTTTTGCCATGCTTTTTGTTATTGCTTAATGTAAATTGCTCTGTATTAAGAGCGTCTTCTAATTGCCTATACACTAATTGTAAATAACAGCCTATTATGCGACATGTTGGTGATTGCGTTGATAGACTAGGAGGCTTGCAGGTCACATGGCCGTAATTTCACATCGCACCTATTTTATTTGTATTAACCCATTAGTTTATTTATATTATTTTATTGCGACCGTCTTTCTCTCTTGTGGCACACGCCACGTTCTTGAGGTATTCGAAGGACAGACACAGACTCACATAGCCTAGAATGTTTTCGGTATAGGCCTACTATTATTTGTTGAAGAAATGGCAGAAACTGCTCGGGTGCATGGACAAATGCATTGTTGTCATCATGTTAGGTCAATAATGTATTTGAATGACGTCTCAACTAACAATATACCACGGTTTTGAATTCGTCATAATAACAACAATAACAACAATAACAACAACAACAACAATAATATTATAATAATAATAATAATAATTTGGAGGAGGGGGCGGGGGCGGCAGAAAAAATCATTTGGGATATAGCCAAGTTTCCTCCTCTATGGACTATACATTTTCCATTACCTTTATATGTCCTCATCCAGTAGAGGGCTCTCTCACAGTGCAATATTTAATGTGATTTAGTCAATATACCATTACCAACAACACAACATCAGGCCTATACTTATACTTCTAACAATAATAATAATAATAGAATAATAATAATTTATCTATCAATCTAAATAAGTTTAGATTGTCTATATATTTTGTATAGGGTAATAGGGGTTTATATTTTGCCTTCAGCCATACGCATAACGCATATGACTGTATAGGAAAATCTCCGTTTAATTTGCTGTGCAAAATGCTAAATCATGTGGTGTTATTTAACTAAATGTTGCTGGCCTGGTACAGGAAAAATGGAGAAAAGAAAAGAAAATCAAACGAAGAGCAAAGAGCATGCAGGAGAAATTCTCCTGGAGAATCCTCCGAGTAGTACTTTGCATATATCAGCCTCTCTCTCGCCCCGCGCGCACAGAGGTCCAGGTTGGTCTACGTCACTGAGTGAGGGACATTGTTCTCCCCACCTCTCACTCGAGGAATACAAGTTATCGGTCAGCCAAGGGACGGGACCGTCTCCTCTCCCTCTCCTTTCTAACATCTATCGGCTTGCAAAGCTCTCCTGTATGGTGGATATTCTGTTCAATTCTTCTTTCTTGGGTGATATGGGGGATCATTCCAAAAGTAAGCTATAACTAACTTTCACTTCTACCTTCAGTTATAGGCGTTTAATAGGCTATAGAAGTAGCTGTTTTTTCATGGTGACAATATGCTATGCAATTGTGTTATGCACGCTTCTTTCCCGTGTTAATTGTGAGTAGAATCAGCAGGCTATATATTTGAAACATAATTTTGTGTTGAGCTCAGCATTGCCTCTATCGCAACGCTGCAATTAAAGCATGTTCAACAGACATGGATACATGCAGGGTGGGTGGTGGGGGGGCGTTTAACGAGAATGTCTGGGGATTAAATGGTGTACATTGTAGCATTAATGTGTGCATTCCACAGAGAAGTCTGGTATCGCAATGTGTGTGGGCTGTGGAAGTCAAATACACGACCAGTATATCCTGAGAGTCTCCCCGGACCTGGAGTGGCACGCTGCGTGCCTGAAGTGCGCGGAATGCAGCCAGTACCTGGATGAGACGTGCACTTGCTTCGTCCGAGATGGAAAGACATACTGCAAAAGAGATTATGTAAGGTAGGAGTTGACTTAACCTTCCATATACACAATTTGACATTATGAGAGAGGCCCACTCTGGCCAACACGGTACATCCGAGCACAAGTTTGAAGGAAAAATAGAGTAGGATATATCAGATTTATTTGGGCATTATTTAGGCATATAATTTTCATCATCTTGACTAAATCATTTTCATATATGGCTTTTGGATCCATAGTGAGCTAACATCCTGCAGCACCACAAATATAGGCTAATAATAATGAGTCTAAATTGGTTAATTAAATTGTTCCAGGCCCGTTTGTGCCCCACATTCGAGACCTTAAAAAACTGAAACCTAATTTGTATGTTCCTTTTACAGATTATTTGGGATTAAATGTGCAAAATGTAACATTGGCTTCTGCAGCAGCGACCTGGTGATGAGAGCTCGCGACAACGTGTACCACATGGAGTGTTTCAGGTGCTCGGTGTGCACCAGGCACCTTCTGCCGGGGGACGAGTTCTCTCTGCGGGAAGACGAGCTGCTGTGCCGGGCTGACCATGGTTTACTGATGGAGCGCTCCGCTGCAGGGAGCCCTCTCAGCCCGGGGAATATTCACTCCTCCAGACCACTGCATATTTCAGGTATATATAGAAGCTATACGAGTACTAACTTCTAAAAATATTAATAACTTTATATGGCCTTATAGAAAACTAAGAATAGCAAATGGCAGGCTATAGATATGTATAATATAGGAATAAAGACAAGTTAAACAACAATAATATAATATGCATATAATAACAATAGCGTAATAATAATAATAATAATAATAATACAAACATGGATACATTTAAAGTGAACAACTTCCGTGTTCTTGCAATGTGCTGTTTGGTTATTTATTTTTATGACTTCTAACGAAGAAGAAAAAAACGGATTCATTCTATAGGACATGCGATGCATTGTGCGGGTATATAGCCATACAAATTCAGGATGATTATGCTTTTCTGGTGCCTGTTGTTGTTCACCTCAGAGCCGGTTACTGTCCGACACCCTCCTCATCGGAACCACGTCCACAAGCAGTCTGAGAAGACCACGCGGATCCGGACGGTCCTGAACGAGAAGCAACTGCACACCCTGCGGACCTGCTACAACGCCAACCCCAGACCGGACGCACTAATGAAGGAACAACTGGTGGAAATGACCAGCCTGAGCCCCAGGGTGATCCGGGTCTGGTTCCAGAACAAGCGCTGCAAGGACAAGAAGAGGTCCATTCTAATGAAGCAGCTTCAACTGCAATCACACAGTGACAAAACTGTAAGTCGCAGGATCATGCATATTGTAATACCCAATGGTCCTCCTCAAACCTTTTCATGTCAAGGACCTCTAAATTAATATAGTCGCGGGCCCTATATGAAAATATTTTGTGCCAGGGACTCATCAAGTTTTCAAGATCTCTTGGAAAAAAGCAGATCCATTGTCTATTTTCAAATGTCGATGTGCATGGTTAATTTTGCTGGGGACCCCCTGGATCCTCGTCAATAACCCATGGTGGTCCACGGATCCCACTTTGAGAACCAGGGGTTTTGTTACAGGCTATAGGCCTATCATTATTCTACAATTTAGTCATACATTTGAACAAATCAACGATGTCTTTTCATTGAACATAGGCCACTCAATAATATACTATTAATTAAACAGATTATTTATCATATAGTGTTTAACTATAATCATGCAGCGAGATACTGCATGACCTATTTGAAAATTAGGCCTATAGGCTATTTATTAGTGATTTTCGTTTCCTCTGTAGAATTTGCAGGGACTGACGGGCACCCCTTTAGTGGCAGGTAGTCCAATTCGCCACGACAACAACATCCACGGGAACCCAGTGGAAGTGCAGACCTACCAGCCACCTTGGAAAGCCCTGAGTGACTTTGCTTTGCAGAGTGATCTGGACCAGCCCGCTTTCCAGCAGCTGGTAAGACAAAACACAATGTCACAGTCACTTGTCAAGCACGCACGCACGCGCGTGAACACGAACACACACACACACACACACACACACACACACACACACACACACACACACACACACACACACACACACACACACACACACACACACACACACACACACACACACACACACACACACACGCACGGGGGGAAAGGGAATATTATTACTGTTAGTTAGATTTTAGTTCGTTTTTCCAAATTAATTTAATTAAACTGAGTGCAGTGTGCACACAATTGCAACTCACCGAGTTCATATCGTTTTTTTTGCTTGTATGTTTTGGTGACTTCATATATGGCATAAATAATAAATGATGTTTTTTCCATTATGTTGCTATCCGCTATAACCGTGATGTAATATGCATAATATGAGCTAATGTGACAGGGCTCTCCGTTTACCTTGGCAGGTGTCTTTTTCTGAATCAGGCTCCATGGGGAACTCTTCGGGCAGTGACGTGACCTCGCTGTCGTCGCAGTTACCGGACACACCGAACAGTATGGTGCCGAGTCCTGTCGACACGTGAGGCTGGAACCCTCTATGCACCCTCAGGTGCTGCATGGACCTATACTATATGCGCGCACACTTCCGAGTGTTGACATTTCACTCAAGAAGAACAAGTATTGGACTATGATGGACACGGATATCCGTGCGGAGAGGATGCATCAATTTTGTGCATACCATGACTCAATTCGAGGATTGCATGGGGCCTAAAGAAGCCCCCCGCATAAGCTCAGACCACGATGCTAATACAAGCCATGTCTGGACTGGACATATAAGGAATATACTGTGGGATTCACAACACACGCTGTGGGCCTATTGGACGCTTTGAACATCATTTCTTATGTTTATCATATTTCCATAAGGGTTCAAGTCCAAAAAACACGTGTAGATGTGCATGATTTGTAAAAAAGTGAATCATTGTCGACTCTTGTAAATTAATGAAACAGGTGAGATACCGTTTGTTTGAGAAATTTAAAAAATAAGTTATTGTTATTTATTATGGAGGCAGGCATAGCTGCTCTTACCAATAAAATCATATACGACGAATCGATTATTTCAGCCAACATCTTTTATTGTCGCATTAACCCTCAGAACATTTTTTTTAAATAGCCGAAATAAATCAATTTAGAGTTAAATATAAACGGAAATGTCTCATAATGTCTGCCATTGTATTTTGAAATTTCGATAATTTCAGTTGTATGGTTTCAAATTTTCGATACGCATGCCATGCAGGCATGCATATGCAGGAGTTCAAGAGACTTTTCGCAGAATTCCAATGCAACACATTTCAGGCTATTCTCCAGAATGTTAGCACTGACAGTGACAGGCCTGGACGTAAACAACAAAAGAAGATGATTTATTGCCTATTTTGGCAAATATTGGTCACCTGGCTAGATTTTCGATGTGCCCCGTGTCTTTTTCAAGCAGTCACATGTCTAGACAGAGGACAAGGAGCGGCGGCCCCCTTATCTACGCTTGGCATCACCTGCAAACGATACATTGAATGAAACCACAACAAGTCCACCTCTCTTTCTCTGCAGCCAATGCTAAGGGGGACTCCCAGGCTGCGAACGCATTCTGGCGTGTCTTGAGTTTATTTTCATTTGAGTTGGAATCCCGGATAGCAATATAGCCGCTGGACATGGGAGCGTATAGGTCAAGCGAGGACTGACATACTACACCCCAACAATTTGTTTGTCGAGGATCAACTTTTATCGAGAATGAGAGCATTCACTCTCTGATAGTTTGTGGGCATCTTACAAAATAGGCATATTCTGTTCGAATAGGATATCGAGGGATTTTACACCTGACCTAAATGTAAATTAATTGAATCGGTATAGCCTATAGCAACGAAATCTGCAGGACGTGTTCATTTAACTTTTAATGTGTAGCCTAGGCTATAATATGAACACTTATAGACTGCACGTTGACACATCTATTTAGTGCGTAAATGCTAAATTTGCCCGAGATTTCTTTGGAGGACACACATGGGCCTACATTTTAAACCACGTCTGTTCTCAGTTCTCCCATAATTAGCCAACAAGCAAGCATGGCAATGATTTGGCAATGAAATATTTGCCAATCAAGCTGATCAAATTAAAACTATAGCCTAATAATCATTCAATATAGGAGCCAATAATTATAGGGTTGTGTAGATAAAAGGCAACTGTGTTTTATACGACCGTCGGAAGTTTCCCATCATTGAGATTATAACGATTTAATACTTTTCTAAAATCTGCGTTTTGCCTGCCTTCAGGCAATATAAATATGCAACAATGATCATATATAGGTTTTGTTGACATAATTATACATATGAATAAAGAATGAAAAGGGTATAGCATATAGCCTATAGGCCTACTATTCAACAGGGCTTTAACCATGTAAGCCCTATATTATAGCCTTTAGTCGTACAACGGTGTCGCACGAAAATATCGGGTACAAGCTCACAAGCGTCGCTTCACAACTGTGAACTTGTAGCCATACACTTACAGTATAGCCAATATACATTTTCGCATTTGACATGGCCAAAATATATATGGACACCAGCTTGAAAGTGGTTAACATAAATTGTTAAAAGTATAAACACTATATATAAAAAAGATACACAGAGAACAATAATGCACCACGTGACGTGAATTATTTAATGTGATAGAAAGGACATTATTCAATAAATTATATTAATTTTTAGGAGCTTCCCAACAGGAAAAATTAACATGAAAATACACAAGTGGAAAAAATAGCAATTTAACAGCAACTTAATAAATAACAAAATAGCATACATAAGACAACAAAATATTAGCAATATAGCCTTATAACACTATGTAAACTCAACTGTATAGGTACACCATTTTCAGGCCATTCACATTTTGATAAAAAGAATAAACTATAGGCTATTTAAACGGAAATGTATGGCAGTAATTGTAAGTGGTTTATTATTTTATCAACTCTGATCTATCAACAAGAAGATCGTTCTGTCCACAACATATAAAACAGAAACCTATTGCTAGTTTGGGGCACTGAACTGTCTCAGAACTTGATACAACATACAAACAATGTAACTATTTTGTGCAAAATGCCCAATGATGACTATAGAGAACCACACATAAATCAACATAAGGCTTGTGAATTCTAAGATTTAACACATTTTGGCAAGGCTTGAAGACTATAACCCTACACAGCTAAATCCATAGCATTCATTCAACTCTAATGAGTTAAACTAATACTCAGGATTTGATTGTGTACATTCTTAATCCAACCGAGTAGACCTCAAGTCAAAATTCAAAAAAGGAAAGCAGAGGAGAGCCTGATGTGGCCATCTCTTTGTAGTGTTTATATTGTGCATATCCATTGTTGAGGATAGTTGTGCGACTATATATTACTCCTCCTGCTTCTTCAGGAAAAACTGCAGGGCTGAGTCCCACTGATCTCTCGGAAAGCGGTTCGACAACTCGTAGTAATCCAGCAGTTGAGAAGCTTTGTCTGCAGGAGACAAATACAGGATAATGTATCACAACTTAAAGGACCACTTCACCACTTTTCAACCTATTTTAATATAATTGGTCCTCAATAATGTTCATAATAAAATACCACAATTTTTCTACTTGGTATGTGTATCATAGGAGGGCTGTGGACAGTTCAGAAACCCATAATCGTTAGGCAGATGTTTTTTTAAACAAGATTTTTATTATTGTGAGAACAATGCAGGCTTCCATTATCTCATTGCAACTTTTCAGGAATAGAAAGCCTGCAGTTTCTATTAGCTGGGATTCCCCCATCGATGATGTCACTGGTGGACAGGTTTCTGAACTGCCCACAGCCCTCCTATGAGACACAGACTGAGTAGGAATTTATTTTGCTATTTTATTATGATCATTAGCGAGGACCAATTCTGTGAAGATAGGTTGAAAAGTGGTGAAGTGGTCCTTTAAATAATGTCTAGGAGAAATTAAATCAAGACAACTAAAACGTTCAGAATTTGTCCACAATTACATTTTGTGTACAAATGTACTTACTGTGGTGATATTCTTCAATTATTGTCTCTTCAAGCACATTAATGGACTACATACAGTATTATGCTCAAGTTCGCCTGCAAACCTCTCAGACAGAGGAGCTGCTCGGCACGATACAAAATAAACATTTCTGCGTTGTTTACGATGCCTCATATTTCTTAACCCATTACAAAATAACTTACCATATTGCTTCGTTTTACTCTGCGGTTCTTTCTCACTTGAGGCACAGTCCTAGAGGAGTTTAAAAAAAGGGATGTCAGTGCCTTTTATAGCAGAATACTTCACTGGTATTTGCCTAATTTTCCATATCATTTATAAAACCAAAGTAAAAAGCCTTACAGCTAATAGCCATGGATATCAGTATTTTACGAGCTAACCACTAAAATATATCATTGTGACCTACAAATTAAACGATTTTCAAAGAGTGGGACAAAGTCATCATTCTTAGTCAAATTTGTTTTACTCTACCGACTTTTCTAAGGTTAACTCAACAATAGGGGCATCAGGGCTGGAAACCATGCATCATTTGGTTGTTTGAAAGAAAAGACACTAACTTTGTCTGCCTATGAATGAAAGTTAATCTGTGCCCAAACAGTGGTGTTAGTGGAATAGTTGAGAGTGTGTTGTCAGAGGAGGATGAAACAGACAAGCTGTTTACCATAAATTGAACTAGTGGCAGGTAAATCCGCATGGAGGAAGTGATTCATCTTTGTAAACGTTAGGCTGCAACAGGCCCAGAGCTGATATCGGCCATCCACACAGCAGTCATTTTGCTCTTACTTTATACTTGGTTAGGTGGGAAATGCAGTGTGTATATGGTCAACTTGCAAAAGGCTGTATAGCTTTGTGATGCGCTGAAGTATAGATGTGTGCATGATTTGAGTTGTTTGGTCATAGTTTTTGATGTAATACTTAATTAACATGATTAACTCGAGTGTAGGGGTGTTTGTGTGTGGGTTCCTGTCTGATTTTAGGATGCATTTTGGCCATCAAACCAGTTCAATTTGACAGCAGTTCCATAGGGTAAGAGCTAACATAAGGCATGTCAATTAGAAGTAGGTTATAGTAAGGAGATGCGAAATTAATGTAAGTCAATGCAATGCTCCCAAAAGTGAAAAAAAAATCAACATGCCTGTGTGTAAGCATGATCTCAGGTTTTACCTGAATGAATGTGGCTAGCAGTACACAGCTCATCTCCTGCTGCAGGATGACCTTGTTCTGGGGGTTGTTATAGCAGGCTGAGATGAGGGAGGGAAAGAGCACTTTGATGAGGCGCGGGTGGCTGAAGTACTGAAAGGGCAGCTGACACAGTTTCTGCAGCACGCTGGGCTGCCGGCCAGACTGCACTATCACCTGGAACACACACAGAGCAGAGCAGGGCCAGTCAGTCAGTCAG
Organism: Protomyctophum parallelum; assembly: GCF_964188405.1. Taxonomy (NCBI): domain Eukaryota; kingdom Metazoa; phylum Chordata; class Actinopteri; order Myctophiformes; family Myctophidae; genus Protomyctophum; species Protomyctophum parallelum. Next base: position 20,344,792 of record NC_139700.1, on the reverse strand, counting down.
TCAGCCAGTGGCACTGCTGCTCGTAACTCATTGCTGTGCGCTCCTCCCACATGTAAATCTGCCACTAAAACAACACACAAACAGCCATTAGGAGGAGAACTGGAGGGCATAGCCTCCAACATACAATTACAGGCCATAAAACACAATGATGGGGATGTTTTGTTTCGTCCTTTGTATTGGTACTGTATACTGGCGGTAATTGCTGGAGCTGTTGTGAAACAATGGGGGGAAATGAGAAATACACATCAGAGTATCCCGATGACATTATCAACGGATAAAGCAGAGTTTGGTCTCGACACACGTTATTAGTTCCACTGAGTATAGGCTGTCAGCGAGACAGCCTATACTTCTATCCTGAGGGAGTGCAGATCAGGTTGAGAGGGCATTCACAGTGCAAGATGCGTGCAATGGGTGGAGGCGGGGGGTGGCAGGGCGTGGAGAAACCTACACAGTTGCACGGCCACCCCCACTTTAAGAAATGAGCAATACCATTAACGGAGCTCATGACATCCTGCTCTCGTCCATCACAGGCCGTCAATCAAACACCATCACATCCGGGCCACCGATATAAAAAAAAAACCAAATCGCTCACAGCCTCGTTTGATTAAAGAGAAGGTGGGAGGGGGGATCCAAAGGAAGGGGTCTTGGCCTAATGCTCTGGGCATCTCCCCTGAGCCTGGGAAGACCATCAGAACCTTCTCTGGGAGCCCTGGGGGGTGGGGTCATCATAGTAAATCCTGGCTAGAAAAACACCCCACTGCTTTACAGGTAGAGACCGGGAGTGGAGCTCAACCCCAATGGAAACCAGAAGGGCGAGGTGAGGTCCCCTGGACACGGCGACATAAATTTGCAGGATTTACAAGATTCCGAAAATACACTTCATAATGCCCCTCCAATGCATTCTGCCTTTGATAATGCACTCTAGAGGTTTAAGGGCACGATAAACAGTGATAATTCACCGCTTTTATCAGTTCAAGGTGAAGCGTTTCAGAGTCGCAGTTCTACAGCAGCGTTCAAAGGGCCACTTAACCATGCCATTTCCTATTATTATTTGTTTAAAGAAACCACAATGGCCATGTTAAAGTACTGTATGTGTATGCAAAATATCTGGGGAAAACTATACTTCGTTTTACGTGTTTAAGTACAATGCAACTAGTTGGATGCTTGAAATTATTGTGTGTTTGTGTGTGTCTGCGTATGTATGTACGTACGTACGTATACTTACATATAATGTGGAGATCTCTCTCTCTACTATATATATATATATATATATATATATATATATATACCAAAGGTCCAACATGCGGTCGGATATGCGGTGGAACATGTGCTGTGCTGCTCCCGTGCTTGCGGTTATGGTTAGGGGTAGGTTGTCGGTCTAATGACCGTCGGACCAATAGTATGTCGGAACTAGAGCCTGAACCCGATCCACAAAATGTTGTTCACAATGGAATGTCAACCATCCACTGTAGCACTGTAGGACGAACAAATAAATAAAATAGACGGCTCTGGTTGTTTTCAAAGTAGAGCTGCTTAATTTCAGTGATTTCAGCATTTTCATAATACTTTGTCCACAATCAATTTTATCTTTCCTGTTGCAACATGGCCCAAAGACAAACTGTCTGCGGCTGGTCATAAATTTGGGGCCTTTGAATTCATGAGATAGCCAAAACCACGATTCAGCGCAAAGCTCAAAATAATGATTTGTTCTCGTGGGTCCTCCTGCTGCTGAATATTATAATCCAGAGCATTTATGTCGTAGGTATCATAATTTAACACCATGCTAAGTGTTGGGCGCTGAGGCTCTGAGGAGAGTCAACTCACAAATCAACTCGCAATCTCATAATCCTCCGCCATGCAGAGTTCCATCTTCAGCTGCCTAAACAAATTGTCCACCCTCAAGTGCCTGATGGAGAAAGACATAAAACAAAGGCTAATGTTGCTAGTGAGGGAAACCAAGTCTACTGCCAACTTTCCAGGCTTCTCCCAGGTGAAGAGCAAAACCAGTGCACAAAAACACCTTCTTCAACAAGAGGATTATAGGTCGCAGTCTTGTTTCTCCCTGTTCAACTCAAGTACCGGTATCTATTCAAGCGCTGACATCATAAAAAGGAGCAACAAGCATCTGAACCATTGCATGGGGCCCGTTATAACACAGACCCCATAAAAGCTCAAGTGCCTGACTGCTCTGCTCTTTCTTAACTTCAGAGATCTGGCATTTTCAAACAAGGCTACGCTTTTATGGGCCTTCCATTACATAACTACCTCTCACTGTCCACAAATACAACAAAGAGTGTGTAAAGTTAACGTTCTGAAACGCAAACAAATTCACGGGCAAACACCAATGGTGAAGTGGAAAGTTGAACCAGATTTAGGAATGGAGCCAAAAATAGAAAACAGGCCTCATTCAGATGCATATAACAAAGCTTGAATGGAATATTTAGGCCATGCATTTGCAGGCAATGATACCTTGACGAAAATAAATAATCTCTGATTAACTGCAACAAGGTGATCTCATTCAAATCTACCTAAGTGGGTTATACAAAAGTGGGGTGATAGTCTAGGAAGCAAAGCAGAATCTCTGTCCACCTAGACAGCTCTGACAATGTGTTGGCCTAAGTCTTATTCTCTACAACAAAAACCAGATCCATCACAGTGGAACTACCTTTATTGATCCGACAGACACCGCAGACCAGAAAACATCACAGACCACAGGCAGCAAAGAGCTACTCTTAACTACTGGCTTACCAGCTTTAACAATGGCTTATTGAGACGTGGGCTGAGTGCTCTGTAAATTGGTTCAGGACAATTACATGGTGGCGACGTAGACATTGACATAGAAACCCCAACTTGACTTTTAAGGCAATTGCCAGTTGTCTTAAAAACCTCATAAAAACCTGGTGTTTACACAATAAAGTCTAATAACTCTTTATTTATCTCTCTCTGAGCTGACGCTGTCATGCGGTCTCAGATCCTGCTGCTGATAGTTCTGCTCTGAAACACTCCCGACTGTGGTATTATGGACAAATGGAACCTCCTCACTGAAAGGTTTACGGGGATAAAAATGTCCTCAGCATCACTTAAATCAGTTGGACCGGCGTTCACCCTTGAAGGAGGGTGTAAATCATCAACCGAGCTAACAATCAGACTCCTCTGCTGCCAATCAGCGGAGCATGTGTCTGTGTCTCTCCCCCTGTGTTTACTCTGCTGGGTGATGCACAGTGTGCATTCCCCAGCGTTGGCTCCCAGTGGTCTGCACTCTGCACGAGCCACGCTTTACCCTGGAGGCAGCGAGGGTTTGGTTGTCTTGGCAGTAATGGACTGTTGAAGGGAGCGTTTCAACATCAGGTTAGCGGGGATTACAAGGCCCAGAGTCGGGCTCAGGCCTGCAGGGCAGAGGAAACGCCCTCGTAGAGAATGGGAAAGAGAGGAATGACCCCCACAGATAAAGCCCAGCCCTGGAGATGTGTGTGGGATGTTCATTCAAGACGATGATTCATAGTTTTGGAAGATGTTTGCATAAATGCTTATAATGACGAAAGCAACCAATAGAAACATGGCAAAGCAAAGGGGGGAATTCAGCAGTCAATCTGAGCAGTCAATCTAGGGAAATGCAATTATCCCATTAAAAATCTTCCATACTCCATACCTGAAATAAGATCTACATGAATACCTCTGTGTGTGTGACTGTGTGTGTGTGTGTGTGTGTGTGTGTGTGTGTGTCTGTTTGCGTGTGCAAATTTGTATGAGCGGCTGACTGTGCTTGCGTGTGTGTGGCCACTTTCCATGCATTGAAAAAGCAAAGTTTTCTTAAGGCCTCCATACTCAATCTGCTGATTGCCGCCGAGAAAGCAAGCCGGAGTCAGGTGGGTTAACGTGTCAACAGTTTACAATTACATTTTCCTCAGCTCAAAGAATGTGCACATCATCACCATGGATGATTCATAAATGAATCAGTGTAAACTGGGGTGGATAGACAAGGGAGATTACCGGTACATATCACTCCAGGGGAAACAGGAAGTACAGTGACAGCAGTCAGTTACAGAAGACGTTTCATTTGGCCTGCCGTCTCTACGGACCCACGGAAACAGACAATGCAACATATGGCTACATGGCTCCGTGGCCCCTATGAGCAGAGCTACAGTACACTTGAGCAGCACAAACGGCTACATATGTCACTCTCCCAATGGCTTTTTGTACGACAAAGTGAATTATTCATGCCCCCGGAGCTGAGGGAATACATCACCACATAGAGCGTCCCCCTCAAACTTCTGCTTTTTATGAGCGGCCTTACTTCCAAAGCATATACGTATAAACAAAGGATGGTGTGCCGACAGTGAATCAGCAGAGTCTCCATGACCGCGTGGGCCTCGGGCTTGGCCCGCTTTTGTGTTCTGCCAATGCTTACATTAGCCTGAGAAAAGCTCAAGCTGCTCTAAATATTCCCCTCGGCTCCATCCATCTCGGTGCGGAACTACATGGACACATTCCAGGAGCTGGACCACTGGCAACCATCAGCTTTGTGTCTGTGTGGAACTTGTTTCTCGGTCATGCTCTATTACACAATCAGATTTATAATTGAAATCTACATATCTTATTTTGTTATAACGTTTTATTTACACACACACACACACACACACACACACACACACACACACACACACACACACACACACACACACACACACACACACACACACACACACACACACACACACACACACACACTTTTGTTTACCGTTAATTGTATTTGTTAAAGCAGGACAGATTATGACACGCATGCATAATATCTTTAATATCATTTCCCATAGGTTTTGTCCAAGATGGGAATGAAATATTTCTGCATTAGAGCATTTCAAATTAGCAAATGGCACTCAGCCTGAATAAGGCCAAACAGTTTGAGAATGGCTTCCCTGTTAACTCCGTAGTGAGAGTACAAAACCCAATAATGTGTCACCTCCTTAATTCAATCATCAGCTTTCATTCAATTATCCAATAAAATATGCAAATCAGATCTAAAATGGCCAACAAATGCTAATTCTGTACATCAGAGTAATTAAATTGGATAGGAGCAGTGAGGAGAGCTCAGTGGCCATTAAAGTGGAGGCAGATCCTTTAATTAGAACTAAAATATGTGGCAAATTAGAATCGGTAATCAGCCAATAAATTGTTGCGATGGGGGTTGATCGCAGCTGTGAGGATATAAGTGACGTGGTAGTAGTTTGATGCTCTGGCTGCTGTTTCTGACGGCCAGGCCAGCCGACTTAGCTAAAGCCCAGCCAACTGCAGCACGGCTAATCAGGGGCCCTGCAGACAGACCATGCATGACAGCCAATTACACAACAGCCAAGTCTGCCTCATCGCATCCTGCTCACTTCCACCAAGTCCGTAGTCAGAACACTGGGGCTTGCACACGCCCCAGAGTCCATAGATAGAGCTACACGCTTCACCGGGACAGAACAATAGGTGGTACAACTCCTGAGGGATAATAGACGACACGCTGACCAAATGTAGAGAGGTGCCAAGGCATGAATCATTTATCTGGGGTCTTTTGATACCATTATGGCCAACATATAAACTCTATAAATAATACATGAGCAACAAGTGTATGAAGATATTAAAATCACCAATTTTGCAAGCGTTGTTGATCTTGATTAACAATAAGACTGTTGAGATTCAACTGAAAAGAAGAGAAATAGTTAGGATTCTCCTGAACAAAAAAATAAAATGTATAGAATAAAATAATAAAACATTTAATACACTATGCATTTATCTTTTTCTGTCTGGCTCTTGTGAAATGTTTGATAAAAAGCAACCATTGCCAGCCTCCTAGCATAGTATGCATATTGTGTATTATATAAGGCTACAGTACAGCCACAACAAAATATGTTTCAATTTTAAAATGCATAACAATTATGCCTAACATCTGTACACACAACTCATTTTCAAACCCCTAAAACCGAGACTTTAGAAAACGCTGCTGACCCTGTTTTAGTTTGAAAACTCTTTAGTCTGGACAGGATTTAAAAATGAAAACAATGACACCTGGTTTGAGTTATTGCTTTTATAAAACAGTTACTAAATATGAATCTTTAATAACAGTTAATTATAATAATTTCTAAAAGAAAGATTTCCCCTACGGCCTGCACATTGTTCTGCAATGTTTACATTTTTTTGTCTTATTGTGCAGTTCAGACTGTCTGACTGTTTTTGACACTGGATGCTGTAGATTTATCAACCCTTTCATGACTCCATTCACACCGCTCAGATTGCTGTTCGTTTCACTTTCCAAATTCATTTTGAATTTTGTTGTGGGCTATACCTTGACCTGCATAGTGCATGTGAATGGTCATGTGATATGTGTATCGTGCATGTTAGAATGGACGTTGAAATATGTATTAGTGTGGAAGTGGTCCAAAGTACAAAGGTTTTTGCTCCAGTGACCCAAAAGAGATATTTACCTGGTTGTCAGGGTGGTTGACTGTGAAGTATCCCACACAGATGATGACTTCGTGGAGTAGGTTTTCAGAGGAGTGCTGGGTACAGTACCACAGCAGAGAGCTGACTATGTGGCGGAAGGCCAGAGACAGGCCTTCAGCTCCTAGGACAGCCTGGAACACAACACACAGTTACAGCATGGTCAGTGAGTGCCACCATACCTCAGTACTTCAGTCATGCGTGAACCTTCATCACAGAAATTAAGCATAACATTTTCACTATGAACCAATATTTGTAATTAAAGATAGTGTCTGCAATTTATTTTAAACACAAGGGGCAGTCATTTTGATTTCCTACTGGCAGTAACTCATTGGGTGATAACTGTGACTCTTCACATGCCACCACTGGGTTAAAGGGGTCCATAGAAAACCCCTAATCCCGCATGGAGATGAGATACTATCAGTAGTTCACAGGCAGTATTTATTAAACATGTCAGCGTGATAGAGCACCAAAAGGTCATCACAAAACCGACTGGAAGTTGTGGGTGTGTGAGTGCTGGAAGTAAACACTTCCATAAACACAATACCTGAGAGGATCAATGCTATTTTCAGTACTCATAACCCCTTGGAGGCTGGCAACGCATCCATCAAACAAACTGTATGGGCCATGCAACCACAACAAGCTAGCAAAGCTCACAGCTCTCAAACAATGCCATTGCGGCAGTATAGCACTGATTTAGGTAAGCAGAAATAATATGTACTTAAATGCATTGTTCAGATTTTTCATTTTTGAAAATGTTTTAATCCATGGCCAAAGAGAATACTCAAATCTAATTGGTCAGAGATGGTTAGATTGGTCAATATTTTAAGATAACCTGTGACGAGGCTGTGGTCTCATCACCGCTCTAATTTAATACAAAATAATACAAATGTCACTGTATCATTTAGCAAACATTAGCTTCAACTTAAGATTTCAATATAACTTTCAACCTTTTAGGGGAACATAAAACATGTTGATATTGTACTAGAAGTTGTAACTCAGCTGGTACTCATTTCGAGGTCGTTAATATAAATTTAATAAGGAATTTCACAAAGTAATAACAACTACTTGCATTTGAATTGTTGGTAAGTGGCCATGGTATAAGTGGGATATTTAACTTCCAAGTTGTATAGTTATATAAAATGAATACACTCTGCAGAAGCAGCCTCCGTTTCATACATTTGTTTTTGATAACTACATGATTGTTAATTACTTTACCAATACTTATAAATACTTATTAATACAGAATCTGTTATAACCGCTAGCCTTAAGCCCTACTTTAGACTTTGACTATTTTAAAATAACCTATCTATAAGCTCACAATGCAATTTTCACTTTTGTATGTTTGAAACATTTCTAAATAATCATTTTGAAGATGTTCACATATAATGACATGCTCTAATAGAGATGCCAAGGATAATGTGGTTAGATTCCATTAGAAAATGTCTTCTCTAGGTTTTGATCATCGCATCGTCCACTGCAATACCTCCATGTATTAGCTCGTGCAGTGGGTTAATGTGAACCACAAGGTGATAACAACTCCCGCCACAAAGACACATTATTTAAAATGTACATAAAACTGTGGCACTGAAATGCTTTGACCTCCAGCTGTTTTGAATAGCCAGAGTATGGCAGGTCAGAAAGAGGAAGCCGCTTCACAGTAATTACCACAAGACATTAAAATAATTAATAACGTTCTCACTTCCCCCGGCTTGCGCCTTTCTGTTTATGCGGTGACTTAGCACAGTGAAGCTGTCGCCCTCTCTTCATCAGGGCGGGTAATGTACGGCCTGGGATACAGTGCTAATCACTCCAGGTCCATCCAAACTGCTGAGCGGTCGGGCTCCATTTAACCCTGGCAGCTGACCCGGGTCAGAGGATACCCATGTTTATGTCCACAGGTCAGCTCAATCCCAAGGAGAACAGCTCCTCTCCTAATGGCTGCTCGCAGACACGCCAGTATCCAGCTTATCATTTACACATGGGTTCCTTGCAACCCTTCAAATATTTGTTGGCATCCAAATGGCTGGTGTACATATAGCTGACCGCTTGGTGTACAACCAGTGGCAGAAGGCTTTGACTGCACTTTCAACAGCGGATGCTATCCTATAACAAGCCTCCAATATATGGTACATCTATGTTGTAAATGTCTTTGTAGTTTGGAAATGAGTATAACATGAACATAATTGTTTCATAGCAGCAGCGCATGCATGCACACGCACACGCACACACACACACACACACACACACACACACACACACACACACACAGGAAGAGTTTGCCATTCGTATGTGTGAGAGGAGATGGAATGTGCATAATGCTAGGAGTGTGCGTTAGGTACCTGGAAGGCAGAAAGGTCAAGAAGGGCAAAGCTGTTGAGGAAGCGGACTCCTTGCAGGGCCACCTGGATGACCGCTGGGGAGTAAGGGTCCTGCGGGGGACTCTGTGGGCCTTGGGCAGCGGATTCTGGTAGGGAACTGTGCAACAGGATACAGTAGAGTGTGTGTACCACTCCCACCAGGTCTGTGGACTGAAGCAGGGCCGTCAACCCAGTTGGATCCTGGCGCTTGTTGTCAAATATACTGGAAGAGCTGAAAAAGACAGACTCAGATCAGTTACGAGCAGCAGAACCCGCTTTTTTTGGAAACGCAAAAGGCGCCATGTGGATTTGATTTGATCAATCATCATCATCATGCAGAGGCTTATGATGAAATGTCATTCAGACATTTACTGGGTTCTTATCTCACCCTTAAGTACATCTTCAGCTCCCTGCAACCCCCGCAATAAATCAGGCTATGGTTCGACATGCCACATAGCTTTTGGGTCATCCACATTTGTTGCGAATCGAAGAGCCATGGTGACATACAGCGAAAAAAGTTACTGAACCTGAGAAGGTGTTGGCTGCCCTCCTCACCGCAGTGGCCCACGACTGAGGGAGCAAATAGCAGACTAGACCTCTGTGGGTTCTAGATTTACTCACCAGGCAAGGGCTTAGACCATACTTTCCCTTCAGATACAGATAGTGTCCCGTTAGCGCCACATACCTACTGGATTAAGTGACTTAACTAGTTACATTCACAGAGTCAAAGAAGGCTGCTGCTCTCCCAATTCTACACTGGGTAAAAAAATGAATATTGCATTGGACTGCTTGGCACAGTGCTGCATTGCTACAGCACATTTAATGTAGACTCAATTTATAGGATTGAAGGCTGTGTGTTTGTTTGTGTTGGACAGGATGCCACCCTATTGGTTAAAGGGATTGGTAACTTCATCCTGCCAGAGCACATCACACGCCACAACTGAGCCGGGGGATAATGATGATTGGGAGGAGCAGGTTCTAACATACTTTGCTTCTGCTCCGCAGCTCGGGATTTAAGTATAGCATGCAGCTCGCAGAGCAGAATGGACGAGATGATGTGGATCCACTTATCTTGAGTGGAACTGAACTTGATTAACGCTTAAACATTTTCATGCCGCGGACGCTTAAATAGATATTTTATGTTACCCCACGTAGTCTGACATGACGCTGAAAGGCCTTTGAAAAAAGGTCAATTAGAGCAATTCACATTTCAGTTTGTCTTGCGGGAAACAAACTGAAATAACAGAGATAATATCCAAGAGACGTTTTTGTAACAAAGCGCTTACTGTAAGTCAATCTGGATAGTGTCACCTAAATGCTTAAAATGCTAATGCATATGTAGATAGGACTTGAGGAGAGGTAATCATTATAAGTACATCAAGTGTTTTCCAGAAACCCTGCCGAAACCCCGCAAGTCAGCGTTGAAGGGTAATTTAAGACCACTGCCACGGCACAAGCTATGATTTGCAGCCATACAGAATGGAGGTTGTGTGACCTCTGCATGGAACCCGCTGTGCATGCTGATACTTGACATTGGCCAACAGGCCCCGCTGCTCGGCGGGAACACAGCCTCCTAATGCCAGCATAATCCCTTGACACAGCAACTGGCATGGCTAAAATATTCCACGACCCTACTGAGCATTCTCCCATTATGACAGACAAGAGAGGATCCCTTAAAGAACGGAGGCACTGGGTGGATTATCTGCGTGCTGATAATTACACAAACCAGCTCAGTGTGGCTCATTAAACCTGCAAGGTCCGACACTGTTTTTTCTCACAGATATTCAGTGACATACACACAGGCCTCCGATCTCCTCCTCCTCCTCCTCCTTCACTCACTGGTGTCCAGCAGCTGGTCATTGTTACAGCACCCAGCAGCTGGCAGCGTACAGTGGCAGGCCTGGTGACACGGAGCGAGTACAGCAAACAAAACATAGTCACAGCAACGTGGACTGATGAGTCACCAACACCCTAAGCAGCCAAGAAAGGTGCGGTTGTTCTAGAGCTGTGATTTTGGGCATCGAAACTTCACGGGCAAGAACTCCAACTGGCTATACAAACGGAATCTGACATATACTGAAAGGAAAAACATGACATTAAATAGACGCTGCTCGTTCTGAGTATCATTTCGGCATTGCGTTGTGACAACAGTGGGCTACCGCTGCTATACGATCAGCATTTCCTCACTTTGTAAGCAGGCGGACCTGACGTCCCTCGGTGTGACTGTGTGCTTAGCCTCTGTCAACGGCGCCACTGAACCTCTCTGAGTGGAGGTCACCGTAGCATACATGGGTGGCCTCCTCCTCCCCCCCCCCCTCCCCCCACCCCTCTCTGTGCTGCAGGCTAAGGTTTATGGTGAGTGACAGAGCACTGGGGTAGAGTAGATGCCTATCTCTATCTGCAGAAACGACGGCCTGGCTGTCTAACCGACTGCAGGGATGATTCTGCCATGGCTTCTTCTTGTAACATCTCCACCCGTCTAGCCCTGATGGTCAATAACGGCGTAATCACCGGCTGCTCCATCAGTCGCTGTGGAAAATTGTAGGCGCCGTCAGCTCGCAATTCCTTTAGCATTTTATTGAATAGTATTTAGCAGAGTGGGCCAGTGAAGTGCACAAAAAAAAAGTCAAGTCCGTGTTTTCAATTTACCTTGGACATTGGCAGAGTAGGAGAATGCACATGATTGCCCTAGGCCAGCAGTGATGAATCTCTTCTGAAGCATTACAATATTTATGTCTGGGACACCATGAGCTCATACTGTATGTTTGCACGCTACTGTCACGCACACACACACACACACACACACACACACACACACACACACACACACACACACACACACACTGTCCCATTATTGTCCACCCATTAAAAGCGTTTCTGCATTACATCTTATTCTCTTTGCATTACTCTTGAACAATCCAATGAATTCTTTAATCTCTCAAATCGCTGGATAGATCAGCACCACATTTCTTGTGCACATTGCCTGTAGGCTAACTAAGTATCTCCACTACGTTTTTTCATGTATGTGTAAAACTTAATTAAAGTTAATTCAACTTAAAGTAAGTACCGGTAAGTAAATATTTCACTTGAAACCATTTAGGCCTGACGTAAAAAAAACGTTTTCAAAAATAGCTAAAGTATTACATCAGGCTGAAACGCTGCCCACATTTCTAGCCATACATCACAGATACTGTATGTCATAGACGGTCAACTTCACAGGCTGTCGACATTTGAGTCCGAGATCCACATTGGAGCCACGCCGTTCCCATGTCCCTCCAGAGAGCCACATGATGCCAAAATAATTCATGATAACTCTCTATGTACTGTACAGTATGTATGTATGTGCGTATGTGTGTGTGTGTGTATGTATGTATGTATGTACATACGTATGTGTGAGTGTGTGCAAACAGGAGAAGGGCACACACCAGTGTTGAGGTGTGAGGTGCTGCTCGCCTTGGAAAATAAATATAGATGATAAAGAAAAACGCCGCTGTATGTGTGAGTGTGTGCATAGTGCATATATATAACACTATGCTATATATAGATGGGTCTCTTGAGTGAGTGCTCACCGTCCCGTCACAGCAAAGCACAGCTTGCACATGCTGTGCAGCAGAGCCGAGGCCTGCTGGAGGAAGGCAGTCATCTTGGGACACTCGTCAACAGGACCTTGGACCGACAGGAAGCACCCGTACAGTTTGTCAATCAAGCCCATGTTGACCACATAGCTGCGAGAAACAAAGAGGGAGCACAGTGAATTAAAATTTACTGCTTATTTCTTCACAATGTGAAAATATTAAAAGGAAAATCTACAATAAGGGTTCTCTTCCTTTACAAATATGATAAAGCTAACAAAGGCCTGTACTGTGCATGCCTCCACAGTATGTCAATTGAAACCCGATATATCTCACCGTCAGCCCTCCAACCTCCTGCTATTACTGTGATATCTCCAATTTGTCTTCGCCAATGACAGGTCTCATGATCAGGTTCCCTGTACTATTCCAGCCACAAATCACTGCTAATAGTGTCATTAGAGGGCTGTTGAGCCTCCCCTTGTGCAAACCCTCGCTCCGGGCCACCTGACAGACAGCTGACCCGGGGCCGTCTTCTCTCAGCTCAGATCTCAGATAAACCCATCTTTTTACAAGGCGGAACCACAGAGAACCACAAGATGTGTATCAAGACATTGGAGCACGGGTACATGAGACTAGTGAGGAGTAGGAGGCTGCTGCTGTGAAGCAACGCCTCTTCGCTCCCTCGCCTATTCTCTTACTTCTTTATTTTTTTCCTTCTTCCCCTGCATACCTTTTCTTTGTTTGGACCACCGCTCAGAGTGAGGTCTTCTCCAGGCAGGTAATTACTCCTAGTTTCAACCTCCACAATGGGTCATTTGACACTTGAACCGCAGCCCCCTTGTTTTGACTTCATCCTCTTCCACAGCTTTAACTCAGGTTGAAAGGAGCTTTCCTCGCACTGGCTGCCGTAACACAAAGCCGCGGGCCCGACTCCCCACACACACAAGCTGAAAAACCTGTCGGGTGTTCAGTCTTGTCCCAGTGTGTCTTGTCATACACACTACATATGCCGTGGAGCATGCATGTGAATGGTAGGTTGAGGGGAGGAGGGGGGCAATCTACGAGCACTAAAAGTGAGCTAAGGCAACAAATAACAGAAGGAAACGATGATCCCCCTCTCTGTGTGATCTAAAGTTCGCCATAATGGCAGCAGGTTTGCAAAACGTTACAAATGTTTTGATCTTTTTTTTTGTCCCGGCACACGGGCACACCGACCTATACATTACACCAGGCAGTCGAGGTAAATCTTCCGTTCCTGCTTGGGATTACCAGTCTGACGACACCATTTTTCTCAGGCCCTCCCCTGTCTCCAGGGTTACGACTGGGTCAGTGGATGAGAGTGGCGGCCCCTGTGCAGCTGCTCCAACCTGATGAATCATGACTGGTGGGAAGGGCCGCTGGGAAGCCGGGGCTCTTCCTCAAGGCTTCGGGCGTCCAGGGGGCCTGCCTTTCCTCACGGCCCCACCGCCCCCAAACGAAGCCCTGACTCCTACAAGCCGGACCGTAAACAGCCGGCTCAAAAGGCCAGGTCCGGAGGGGAGGACTTTTGTTTACGCTGCCTCGTGGCGCGAGTCCACCACCCCCGCTGGAACAGAGGTTCTTTTTTTAACGCTGTGCCGAAGAACATGTGAAGAAAAGCACACGCTGGAACGTCGCCAGAAGCCCCCCACCCCCCCCCCCACCCTTGCTCTCACACCGCACTCTCATTCTGAGCAGAATCTAGCTGGACCGGTTCCAAAGAGAACTGACATTTTGTCAGCCCATTCTTTACACAAGGCATGCCGCAGAGGAAGGCAAAAGGTTGACCAACTCTCAACCCTGAGAAGAGGAGTGAAGGAGGGCGTGTGATGAAGGAGGTAAAAAGGTTGTGAAAGGAGAAAAAGAGGTGTTGTGAGGGAGGACGATGGCAGATTCATAGCAGGAGGGAGTGTCAGGGAGGGGGATTACCTGATTAAGTCATGTGTGCGGGTGTTGAAGGACTCTGTGGCAGCGCTCTTCGCCTTGGTGTCTGAAAAGCCATCTCCTCGACTTTCCTCTGGGACAAGGGGCCACATGAGCCCCAGGACGGTGGCGCTGGTCTGCAGCAAGCCGGTGGTCAGGCCCTCGAACACTTGCTTGTTCACACAGCGCCCAAAGATGGACTTGTCTTCATCTGGCACGTACAGCTGATGAGAAACGCAAACTCCTCAGTGAATAATAAAGAGATTTTTCCAAAACAATAGTTTAGAAAATCACACCCGTGTGAAAATAGCAGCTTGGGGTGCCGCGCAGATATGGCAGCTTTTACTCTGAAAGCACCCCTTCCGTTCCGTACAAAAACCGGCAGGAATAATGTTGCTTGCTTATCTCGCTATGATTACGATAAAGTCGCTGAATAATCCATCACGTTGAAGAAATGAAGAGATTAGTATATCCATCTGGTCAAAACCACAGAGAGCTCCCTAGATTAAGAGATACGAGGCATTCTTTCTGAGCCATAAACAGGGAAGTGAACGGCAACGCGCATGCACGAACAGCAAGGAGTATGGTGCAGGACAGGCCAACCCCCACAAAAAAGGAAAAGAATCAGAATATTTTCCAATTAATTAATCAATCAATTAAAATGCGCTAAGACGTGTGTACACGTCCTCGCAATCCATCGGTTGGATTAGCTATGACGTTTACACATGTCCTACGGTCTAAATGGGTTAAAGTCTAACTCATGTTAGACTTGGTGATGTAAAACAAACGGTGTCAACACAAACATTAAATAAACAATAAAGAGACAATATGACGTCAATTTTCCCTTCATTGTCAATGGCGGTTTTAAAACAAACATTGAACTAAGAACAAACATTACACCTGTATATAGGAGGGGCTAGCGCGGTAGCGCCCCTCATAAATAAGACCACATATACAGTGTACCCATAAACTGTTATGCCTTTGTGGCAATTATAAATGGCAGTACAGATATGGAAGTATACAGATACCCTTGGTCACAGTATCCACTGAGAGAAAGAACACAAGGCTATTTAAACCCCCTTTAATGTCAATTAACCCAATGGACAAAAGATGGCAAGCATTTACGTAGTTCTCTTTCTTTCTAGCGGGTACTGATACACTAGGACTAGGGGGATGAAATAACCCCATGTTTCTAAGTTTATTATTCATCAGACTGAGCCTAACACATACATTAAAGGACCACTTCACCACTTTTCAGCCCATCTTCATATAATAGGTCCTCACAAATAATAATCATGATAAAATGGCACAATTGTTTTCTATTCACTCTGTGTCTCATAGGAGGGCTGTGGGCAGTTCACATTTTGTGTTTGAAAAAATAAAAAAGTGCCACTGAATTATGTAAACCTGTATAATTCTGTACATTTCCTTGAATAAAGAAAAAATATAAAATAAAATAATGGGATTCGAACCTGCAACACGCTGTCAAGCTGCATTAGAGCCTATATGTGGCATGTGCCCCTGGACCACCCCCCAATTACCTATGTTTTGACCAATATTTTGAAAAGCCAAGATTGGCATTTTCTTTTACCGATATCTTCTATAATGACATGCCCAACATGGAGAAAGCGGTTGAAAATCCGGACACATCGGCTGAAAAATTGCTGATGCTGATGTTGTCAAAGAATGTGAGTCTGGCACTAGATACCGTAAACGCTCAGAAACCCTCCTTGGGCCAAACAGGGAAGGTGTTTATTGTTACCACGTCTTATAACCCCGTTTGCATACTAACTGAGGCATGATTGAGATGGTGGGCAAATGCAGAAGCCTTACAGTATACGAACACCCTGAGGTAAAAGTGGATTTACTAGGTTCAGATAAATGAAATGCGAATGTAAACGTAGAGATCGGGATTAAGGCCAATGCCAGTGTTCTTCAGTGTGGAAAATCCTGGTCAGGTAAAAAACCATCCCATTCGGTCTATAATGGTTGGGCTGCATACTGACAGCGTTAGTAAATCCACCAACATTCTCCGCAAATCTAATTAAAGGGGGACATGCTCCTCAGACAGGCAGCTGCCCCACCCCCACTCCCTGGACTCTATACACACACACACACACACACACACACACGAAACCAGAGACACGTGCGTCTTGCACACGAGTCAAGGCAAACACAGACCGTGTGTGGAAATATTCAAACTAAGTTTCATAAATGCAGGGTGAGAAGAAACATGAATAATTTTACAAGTATATTCTTTTTTTTGTATTTATTTTTTTGAATTGCCATCCAACTTGGGGGGGGGGGGGGGGGGGGGGGGAGTCAGCTCGTCTCCTGCGGTGCTGTTGGACATGTCAGTCATCAGAGCAGCTGCTGGGATTTGTTTTATATAAAACCTAAGCATACGGGGCTAACCTTTCCCTGCGTGCCCTCAGGAAATATGACTGCTTTGGATTGGAACCTAGGACTGGAGAAGGAAGCCCCAGCAGAGTTCATGCATGTACCACAGCCCCATGTCTGTGCCTTGTCCTGTCTACACTGTGTGTGTGTGTGTGTGTGTGTGTGTGTGTGTGTGTGTGTGTGTGTGTGTGTGTGTACACATGTGTGTGTGTGTGTGTGTGTGTGTGTGTACACATGTGTGTGTGTGTGTGTGTGTGTGTGTGTGTGTGTGTGTGTGTGCACGTGCAGCCCCGGCCAGCCGCCACTGTTAGATGTTTGGAGTGGGCTGATGTTTACAGTCCCTCTTACGGAGTGCTGAAGGATATGGGCTGACATGCTCGCCGCCATGCTGCCCGCCTGCCTGACTGTGTTCTCACATTCCCTCAGCCCAGAAGCATCTGCAGAGTGGCTGGGCAAGGGGCTTTGACTAGCCGCCGCTAGCGTGCGTCTCGCTCTGTCTTTTATTAACACTGTTCCAGGAACCGGCGCCGGCGACGAGGTCGCTGTGCTCTCTCCCAGCGCTGCGCATCGGCAGGGGAATTTACAGTGATGCGGGGGGGGGGGTTCGGTTAAACAGACAGCCTGAAACTAACATGATCTATTTAGGTAGCAAATAATTACTGAAGGTAATCCGATCACACCGTGTAACCTCGATCACATTCACAAGCTCCATTGCTGTATTAGCTCGTGCTATCACTCACTGTACATGTCACTGAAAAAGATGTGTGGGCTAACTCATAAATGTTTCTGAAATCAAGGTTCAGGGTATTTTATTGTCACATGCACAACATTACAGTGCACAGTAAAATCATTATTGTTAGTTTATTCATTCGTAAAATACATGAACACAATTTGACTGTGTACCATCAGATAGATAGATAGATAGATAGATAGATAGATAGATAGATAGATAGATAGATAGATAGATAGATAGATAGATACCATCAAATTAAATACAAAGAATTAGGAGTGGTGCTTTCTTCGAAAGTGGACTTACTGTTAGCTGATGATATAGCAGGTCCATTAGCAGGGCTATTTTGTTGCTAAAGAGGTCATAGGAACAGTTGAGGGGGCAGCCGGAACATGCCAGGTAGTAGGTGTTTACAGCAGCACAGAGGGACCTGACAAGACAAGGATGGACATACAAAACCATGAATGATCACAAGCCAAGCAACAGTTCAACACCGGCTGCTACTCCCCCGCACAATTCAAAGACATCTATTAGGATGTAGGTGTGTAGCCCCGGGCGCTGACAAGACTATCTTGCAGTCATCAGGAAACCAAACACTCTCTGTAGTATTTGTGGCTCCTTAAGGGTGCAGTTTATCATTGGGGTGTCAAAAAACCAAACAAAGCAAAAAGAAATGCAAGAACGCATCGCCAGTGACAGCCTTGGGGAAGCCGCTTTTTCGGGAGGGAAACATTCCCGTCGACTACTCAAAGCAAGGGGCAACCTCGTCAAGAGTGCGCCCCACCGTCCGAAGAGCCGAGTGCAATCTGTGCCCCATCTAGGCTGAGATGGTGCAGCGTTTCCTCCGGAGAGATAAGAGCCACTGCTCTCAGCAGCTCCTCACAGCCCCCAGACGGAGGCCAAAGCCAGGGGGGGAAGAGGAGATTGCTGAGCTAGTCAGCGTGCCTCTGTATTATGTCTGCTTTAAAACAAGACGCGTAGAAGATTAATGCCTCAGATAGCTGACCAATCAGTCCGCCCTGACTGCCGCCCCCCTCCTCGCCACCCCTTACACTTTCATCAGTTAATATTTTTTGACAACTGTATATTTTAGCCAATGGCAGAGTGGCATGTCCTATCTGCTAGCTGGAAGAATGGAATCTGGCTCCTCCGTGTCTAAAGTAGGCTGTGTTTATTTCAGCTGGTAAACATTTTGATATCTACCGAAACGTTCACATCTGCTGCGTGTTTTCGGTCTAACAGAGACACCAACGTTGATCCAAGTCTGTCAATGCCTTTCTCCGTGCTGTGTTTTTCGTTTGCTCGTCTGCAGATCAGTAATTTCAGTATATCACTATTGACATTGTAGTGCAAAGCTGTCAGACATGGAATGCAGTGTTAATGTGAGAAGTATACTACATCTTGAGTCACAGGCAAGTCTCCATAATATTAAACATTGGGGCATACGTACCTTGTTGTCCTCAAGACACTGATGCAGTGCTTTCGTCAGACACACCTTCTCGCAAATTGTTATGTATGTGTACGGTACATTAGAAGACTGGGGACCCCACAAAATAACTATTTGAATACCGGTAATCAGATTTCTGGGGACCGCCCAAAATAATGATATTTGACAAACATTGTAGATCGGGCTTGAGCTTGTAGATCGGCTATTTTCACAATTTATGCCTCTAATGACGATTTTGCCAATGTTCGACCAGGTTTTATAGTATAGTTTGTTGATTACTTTTGATGCAGTAATAGTCTTTTTTATTTAATTGATCTTTTAATTTGAATTCCTTACATTATCTTTGGTACTGTATTAACGTTACAATCATTTAACTTCTCTGCAAATATCATTTCCCAAAAGTAGCTAGACTGTTCTCTCATTATGTGCTTTCCAGGACACGAACCAAACCTTGTTCCAGGTCTCACCTGTTCACGTCATGTTTTTAAAGGACCACTTCACCACTTTTCAACCTATCTTCATATAATAGGTCCTCACTAATAATCATGAAAAAATGGCGCAATTTCTTTCTACTCGGTCTGTGTCTCATAGGAGGGCTGTGGGCAGTTCAGAAACCGTCTTAATCCAGTGACATCATAGATGGGGAAACCAAGCTAATAGAAACTGCAGGCTTTCTAGCCCTGAAAAGTTGCAATGCGAAAATGGAAGCCATCGTTCTCACGATAATGAAAATCTAAACGTTTTTGTAAAAAACCTTGTTTAAAAAAATAATCTGTCTAATGATGATGTCACTGGAAGACGGTTTCTAAACTGCCCACATCCCTCCTATGAGACAGACTGAGTAGAAAAAAAAGCCTCTAAAAATAAGTAATAGGGCTTAAGTGGTTAAGATGTCCTTACTGGATAAAACAAGGCATAATGGCAGGAGTGTCACATAACCTATGGGATATAAAATGACATGCTAGGACTGGCTTGGTTCATACAATAGAAGTGTATGAACAGGATAGGGTTCAGACAACTGTAGCATTCAGCATTCTAGCTTTGTGAGAACTGGGATATCTTTCTCTCTGCACACAGAACTGCACTGCAGAGCACTAGAACTGCACTCTGTCGAGTGCATACTTGCTTGTTGCACACTAGTAGGCCATAAATGGCCAACTAGTGCGCAAGCAGAGCGCGCAAGTCCTTTCGACCGCTGTAAACTGTCAAATCTCAGTATCTCTGTGAAGGAACGTTTTAAATGATTAATGTTTAGATGTACTGTAACTATTTGCTACCTACTTTATACATATAAACATCTAGTATTATTAAGTATGATTCAAGTTTCTATCTATATAAGAAATACTGTTTTATCGTTGTAGATATATTCTGGATCCCTTTTTAGTTTTACTAGTCATACACATACACACCACGTACTCTGGTCCCAGCAGATCAGGCACAATTAGCTATTTAATTTTTTACTGATTATGTATATAGTATACGTATGACTAGCTCTAAATGATGACGTAAGAAATATATATAGTATATATATAGTATATAGGCATATACTATATACGTATACATATATACTCTATACTCTATACTGTATAAAGTGTGTAGTTGTAAGTTGATTAGCGGTATACTGTGGTTACTTTGCGCCAAAAACCGTGACAGCTGTTCCGCCATTTGAGGCTTACGCAGAAAAACATCAAATCTGTGCCTGTGTTGCTGGACCAAATGACCACAAATGACCATATTTCTTACGTCATCATTAAGAGCTAGTCATACACATACACACCACGTACTCTGGTCCCAGCAGATCAGGCACAATTTGCTATTTTATTTTTTACTGATTATGTATATAGTATACGTATGACTAGCTCTAAATGATGACGTAAGAAATATATATAGTATATATATAGTATATAGGCATATACTATATACGTATACATATATACTCTATACTGTATAAAGTGTGTAGTTGTAAGTTGATTAGCGGTATACTGTGGTTACTTTGCGCCAAAATCCGTGACAGCTGTTCCGCCATTTGAGGCTTACGCAGAAAAACATCAAATCTGTGCCTGTGTTGCTGGACCAATGATGACGAAATGACCATATTTCTTACGTCATCATTTAGAGCTAGTCATACACATACACACCACGTACTCTGGTCCCAGCAGATCAGGCACAATTTGCTATTTTATTTTTTACTGATTATGTATATAGTATACGTATGACTAGCTCTAAATGATGACGTAAGAAATATATATAGTATATATATAGTATATAGGCATATACTATATATGTATACATATATACTCTATACTGTATAAAGTGTGTAGTTGTAAGTTGATTAGCGGTATACTGTGGTTACTTTGCGCCAAAAACCGAGGCTTACGCAGAAAAACATCAAATCTGTGCCTGTGTTGCTGGACCAATGATGACGAAATGACCATATTTCTTACGTCATCATTTAGAGCTAGTCATACGTATACTATATACCAGGGGTATTCAACTGGCGGACCGCGGTCCGCGACCGGACCGCGGACCACCTCTTTGCGGACCACCCAAAAGTTAATAATATAAATAACATCAGATGGTATACATTTCTCATGTGAAATTGCTGCAAAGGCCCCCAAAATGTCCCCCAAGGGCCCCCAAAATTCCGGCGCGCGCTACGCGCGCACAGTGTGGCCTGCCAGGGCGTATAACTCCCGGCCTGATTTGGAGTTCCACTCCGGGCCTGCACTCTGCACCCCATTATTGGTTGGGTGGAAGGGGATCTGATTTGTATAAGCTTGGCTTGACCATACTAAACGGGCATAGAGCCCCGCTCTCCGATGGACGCCGCGCATGGGACCGGACCTCTGTCTTATTCAAAAAAATATTTGTGGACCTTCTAGTTGAGGACCCCTGCTATATACATAATCAGTAAAAAATAAAATAGCAAATTGTGCCTGATCTGCTGGGACCAGAGTACGTGGTGTGTATGTGTATGACTAGCTCTAAATGATGACGTAAGAAATATGGTCATTTCGTCATCATTGGTCCAGCAACACAGGCACAGATTTGATGTTTTTCTGCGTAAGCCTCAAATGGCGGAACAGCTGTCACGACGAAGGAGACCGGGCGAAAATATTACTTGCGCGCTCTGCTTGCGCAAGTAATAATAATGAAACTCTCCTAATGCAATGGGAGCCACCAGCTAGATTGCATAGGATTAATTTGCATGTAAATCTTATTAAGAACCAATGCTGTCAGTTGCCACCTCATATTGCCCTAGCCTAGGCTGATGACTGAAGGGGAACAAATCCACAATCCGTACAATGTATTCTCTTCCTGGAACCAAGTCTACCGCGCAGGTGACATTTCAAATTTTCTACCATTGAGCTAAGATTGAACGCCAGCTTGTGCAGGTAAATATACCACTTGTCAACATACCTGAATACAGGGTCTAAATGTATGTAAATGCATGGAGACCACCACCAACCACCAGTTATATTACTTAAATTGTATTAACATACTCTACCATACAGATTATGTTTTATTCACACACAAAAGTTATAGATTGCAGTGTTAACTTTATATGCTATCTTGTTTAACACATTTAAGTTTAGAAGCAGAATACATAAGACATACTGCAGAAGCTGAAAAGGAAAAAAATAACTTCATTCCAGTAAAATTCTCCAACTAGCTACATCAGTAACATGATCGTCTAAGAGGATTCAATCCAAGGTATGGCTGTTATTTCTCTCCCACCATTGAAGCCAGCAGGTTCTGATCTAATCACTTCACAGCAATACAGCTTCAGAGTCACAGTATGGACCTCCCCCTCCTGGCTTGACAATCGACTCAGTCAACTGCTCATGTAATGAGCATGCAATTGCTTTGTAACCCGGCTAATCAGCCTTGTCTTTGGTCGCCTCCGAACAAATGGGGAGCCTGTCAGAGGCACGTTTGAGTAATGCCCTTACACCAACTCGTACAATGAACCATCACAGTGATCAGTCTTTGGTTTCCTCCCACCTAATTGAACTTGATTAGCATGACACCTGATAGCACGCTCTTCTCTGCGAATCTCACCGTCCCCACGCCCCTCCAATGACAGCTCGCGTCAAAGATTTTGAGGGACAATTTGGTAAAGTGCCATGCTAAACGTGTCTCATGTTGCACAAAAAGGCATCAACATGTGCCAGGCCAATCTGAGCGGGCAGCATTCCTCCGCCTATGCCACCACGGAGGTCTCATTACGTTGCACTCCTTGATGAACCCGTAGATAGAGCCAAAACGATAGCGGCTATTATTCACAGCCTACCAGGTACGACTACAGCACGTTTCCTAACTAGGAAGTGGGGCTATTTCAAAGATGTGAGAACCCGACTTAACCACTTAAAACCCCGGAGCTCTCCTTTCTTCCCTCGACAACGAATGTCTTCGTGGCAAATAGCCGACCTATAAACTCACAGCAAGTTGCGCTGCATTACGAGCTTGTAGATCTGCTAATTTCTCGGAACGAACCCCCAGCATAGGGATGTGGTTAATAATAACACAGGTAGAGAGAGAAGGGACGACAGGTGGGGGGGATGCAGAGAGAGAAGACAAGAGAGAGAACAGAGATGGAGATAATGAGCTCAGCTACACTAAACAGCTTAACCTTAGACAGCCAGGACAGCCAGGCTTCTGGTGAGACCGTCGACATCACTGCAGAACAGGGGCCAAGAGCTAGAGAGGGATAGAGTACACCTGATCTCCCCCCACCCCATCCCACCCTACCCCAACAGCCCCTCTGGGGCTCTACCTGGGTGGTCAACAGGCTCAGACATGATTGGGTGGGTGGGGGCACCACTGGGGGAGTCATTGACCGATACGAAAAAACGTATCAGCCAACGAGTATCACGTTGGCTGATAGGTTAGATGGCCTTTTTTATTTTACACTGAAAGTCAAATAAACAGCAGCCATAATAATGAGTGTTGCCCTGGTAGCAGGTAAAAAAAAAACAAAAAAAAAACACGCAATTGTAGTAAAGAAAGTTTCTTTAAGAAACAACAAAATGGTTTTCATAATTCAGTATAAAGTCCCAGGGTCTCATTTTGTGTGTGAATTCCATACTAATGCATTGTGTACAGACAAAAATTCTCCCTTTATTAATCAATATCAACTTGACAATTTGAGCAGCTTGGTGCAATAAGCAATAAAAAGCCCACAAAATCGGAGTGCTATTTCTCCAATAACAAGAGTATTAACTTACCGAGAAGCCAGTCATCACACACAGCTCCAGTCTGAAGTCTGACGTTTATAGAATGTTAATGCTTTTGATCAACTAAAATAAATAAATTCAGAGTATTTATTGCACTAATACAAGCATAGATTGTATTGTATTTTTAAATGACCGCGTAAAATAAACTATTCGAGAAACCAGGCATTGCTGTAAAAGTGCAAATTATGTTTCGAGGTTGGCCTGTTCATCTGCAGTGCAAGGAAACCTAATGTGTTGATGTTTCTAAGTCGATAATACAATATTATTATAATGGAAAGGTGGATAAAGGGCCCAGTTATAGTGCAGCTGACCAACAAGAGAAATTGTGATGCAAAATACAGCCAACCAGTGAAGCCAAAGGGTTGGGTTAGCCAATTAGGGAAGCCGCAGGTGCCTATACCGCACCGAATACAGAGATACATTGCATTCTCCGCAGAACCACAGCATTTGTGACACACAACGTTTGAGGTCTTTTGGTCGGACAGCGCCCAATTTATGCCTGGGACAGACATACTGAGAGACACACAGGTCTTGTAAATTAATAGATAGATAGATGCCACGTAGATAGATATACAGTACTCACTGGTTATGACTGGTTGTTGCACAGCATATTGTATTGCTATTGTTAGCACAGTCTTGTGGAACATGCCATCAACATTTTGCTGCTTCTATCTGTATGAGTGAGTGAAAAACTCCTCCTAGCTATTTATCACTGTTCTGTAGACAGTATGTAGGGCAGGCCTGTAAATTATTGTAGTGCTCATGCAGTTTCTACATTAGTTTTTGTTTTTTACATTATTTCTTCTAGCGTTCTTCTAGCAAAATAAAAACACAGTTTAGTCCTGTTTCTTCCTCATGGCAAGGTATTAGAAGGCTGTGGAATTTGATATTGAGTGAAATGCATACTGTGAGAAGAGTCATTAGACCATTTTGCTTTATTTGACTACTTTGCCATCGGCATCGCTATTCTCACCATCTCCAAATCATGCATGAACATGGGTCAGGGTTTGTTTTTATAGATCCTTACTTTTCTGTGGGAAGTGGCATACGCCCGTTTTCTGGCCCCCTTTTGTGCCTACGCAGCGCTTATAAATGAGACCCCAGGTTAGTTGCTATAATGAATAGCCAACTCCCCCCTGGATGGCTACCTGGTTGACAACAGGACAACAAGCATGTAAAAGGCTCTTTATGCTGTTTTTTGTCACTGCCTTAAAATTATCAAGCCAGCGATCTGTGCTCCTCAATCTCAAGTCTCACGTTTCCCACCCTCTCTGTGCGTTTCCTATGTGGCCAGCCATGCCTGACCGGAGCAACGCTGCAGAAATCTGACCAACTTCCAGATCAGGTTGAGTCCGCTGCTTTTCAAACAGGGAAAATTTGTGTTCGGGGGGAAGAAAAAGAATCCTAAGCCAAAATAAAAGGTGAGGAGCAAATCCATTTCCTTGCGCTGTCAAACAATCCCTTCATTCACTGCTATCTAAATGACATTTAATTTGATTCTGCTGCTGATCTTTCCGATACCCTGAATGCTTCCAAGACATCCATTCTGCTTGCCGTGCCACACTGGCCGGCTATGAAGGGAGAGAAATCTGATGAGCCGTCACGCAGCGTCGCGCGCACACACACACACACACACACACACACACACACACACACACACACACACACACACACACACACACACACACACACACACACACACACACACACACACACACACACACACACACACACACACACACACACACACACACACACACACACACACACACAATCTCATGCTCACAGAATGCTAGAAAACATCCTGAAATGAAACCACAGGTAGCAGGTCTGATTTCACAGGATACACCAAGTCATGTTAGAAAGAGGTGGCAATACAAATTGGGTTAACACGAATGTCCAGGCTTCCTGTAGAAATGACCATGATCAAGTTACCACTTTAGTTATGTCCTGCACTTCAACTCGGGAAACACTGCTACAGACACAGTATAAATATAAACTTTTAAAAATCGACTTTCCCCCACAAGTTTCAAGGGGCCGGGGTCTCTGTGTGCGCCTCCCTCACACATCTACGTTTTCAGCAAGTGAGAGGATCAACAGCCAGTTTACAAGAACTATGAAAGCTAAGCCCTTCTTTCTCTCTTCTCTCCAGTGACCCCTATTGGAAGACAGAAGAACAGGCCAACTGACAACTGAATATCAGAACCATTCATTTATTTTATGATAGTGCTGTATTTTCTTTTTTTTAAGGGCTGTAACAGGAACGGGAGTGGTAACCTCTTAAAACCTCCACTGACTGGGACAAAGCATTTTCTGCCTAAAAATAAAAAGGAATCTTGACTTGACTGGCATGCTAAGAGGATTGCTTGTAACTTGGACTGGACCAATGCCCACAGGGAATAATGTTTTGCTTTGCCTTGCCGATCCTGTGCAGACAATATAAAACTATAAACTGACTTATTGGAGTCAAATGAAGGAGCCCAATATGAGTTATGATGTAACATATTTAACATTATGCAAATTGCTTGGACTTATTAGCTAGAGTCTCTAATAATTAAATCAATTTGGTTTACAGCATGTATTACATGGAGGTCAAACAGAGCGTCTACCCAAGACTAGCTCTGGGATTCCAGTGGTCATAAGCCTCATTTATGCTTAATGCTGCGTTCACACAGGCAGATGCAAAGATACCATCTACCATTCATTGTCAATGAAAGCCGGCAACATGAAGATACAAAGATACATCTGACGTTTGTAGCTGCTGCAAAAGCTTCAAAGCTGGCCTGGACGGTTAGCTCAACCGTCTGGGCACCCACAGGATCCACTCCTGAACCCAGCGGCCTTTGCCGCGTGTCTTCCCCCCATTTCCTGTCAAATTATTTTCAACCTACCAATAAAAAAATAAAAGCTTCAAAGCAAAAAGAAGAAAAAAAAAGGTTCAAAGCAAAAAAAAAGAGGAGCTGGTTTCAACTTCAGCTACAAAGATGCAAAGCTACAAATAGTAGCTTTGTAGCTTTGCATCTTTGCATCGTTTGCATCTGCCAGTGTGAATGCAGCATTAGTTGTGTGCAGGTGTTGTGCACAAAAAACAGCCAATCTATTGGCTATATTCGGTGAACGACACCAGCGCTCAACTAAGTATAACTCAGGCTATAGGGTTTAGGGTTATGCCGGGACATTAGCGCAGAGTCTCGCTGCTCTCGCAGAGGAATTAGCTCATTAATGTAATGGTAACAAGATGGAATCGGCTTCCCTGGGGAGAGATATGGCAGCAGCATCTCCGCAGCTGCATTTTTTTTCTTTTTACCCCCATCCTGTAAATCACTCCGCTTATCTGCAAGGAGGAGGTGATCAATACGGCAGCATTACTGTAAACAGATAATGTTGTGCGCTCTGGGGGCGAGCGTCTGCCCAGCGGCCCATTACGCACACAGCCATCCAGATGACGGATGGTGATAAGTAGACAGCCCGGCCCACGTCCTTGTGTTGCATCTCGTCACCAACGATATCAACCCACTTGCAGTGCATGCCGACCTGGCTGAGTTTCTCCTGACATGAGGTCAGTGTTGTGCCTCTTTTTTCCCCCCGTGCACTTTGCATCTCTTTAGGTTTAGAAACAACGGAGAACAAAGTGATCTTTGAATACATGAGTCACTTGCTATCGCATAGCCTTAAAATCTGTTCATTTTGGCGAGCGACACTACTTTAGACATGATATCTGAGGTTCTTTCCTCAGCTCATAGCTGGCAGGGCTCTAATCCAGTGGTTCTCCACGTGGGGTCAGGGCAGGAACTAGTCTGGGTCACAGAGAGGGTTCCGTGGGGTTTCAAATGGGGTCTGTGGTCTAATGCATGTTGATGATGTTGTATCTCCACATTTTGTTAATTAATGCCCTACTTCATTGTGTGTCAGTGTGTCATGCTAAACTAACGAAAATAGCCGATCTACAAGCTCACAAGTCTGTCTGTGGGTTTTAGAAAGTGGCGCAGGAGTGGCAGTGGCTCCTCTGCTGTCAGCATGTGAATGTGTATGTGAATGGATGCTCTTTGGGTTAGCGTTTTGGATATTTGGATAGCGTTTTGGATAAAAAGCACTTTGGATAAAGGCACTATATAAATGCACTATTTAACATAAAGTAAAAACAACAAGTCACTCTGTCATTCTGTACGGGAACAAGTTCTGGTGTTTTAACTAAGCATTATGTTATACTTTAGCTATTGAAACATAGCAGATCTACAAGCTCATAGCGCGCCACCGAGCTTGTAGGTCTGCTATTTTTTAAATATATTTTTTAAATCTCTGAAAATATATTCTTTCAGAAGACATTTCTTTTATTTCGACGTCAGGCCTAAATGGGTTAACAACTTGAAGAGTTCCAGCCGAAAGCGACAATATTATACTGGGCGTCCTTGAAATGAAAAATGCCTAAATGTGCTGACTTCATCACATTTGTGATGACGGCTATGGCCATTTTAGCCCAATAAGTGTATTTCATGAAAAACTAATGCTTGGAATTCAGAATGATGAAAACCCCCTAGTTTGACACGTCACATGCTACTTAAAGCATAATAAAACATTTTGCCTTATAATGGTTGTATGGTACCCCAACTTTCAGCAGCTGTCAAAAATTCCCATAGGGTGGTTGAATATAAACCAATATGGTTCTTGGTAAGAATTGTATTCCCAGATTTTATTAATATCCCCCGACTATAAGGCCAAGAGGAAATGGAATCCAAGAAGGTGTGTCCAGTTGGACTGAGCATCATGCATAATTATGCAAAAATGTCTGCAGCAGAACCTGTTCAGGCTTGGGAGGGATGGAACCATTCCTTTATCATTACTCACAGCCTGCTGTACAGACTCATTGGATAAACGCACTGTGGATGAAAGACATGCCTCTGATCTTCACATCCACTTCCTGTTCTGAACCATGTCAAGTGGATACCTCCAAGCTAAGGAGGTGGCGTGTTTGAACCCACTGTGCGTGCGTGCACGCACCACACGCACGCACACACACGCACGCACACAGTATGCAAACAAACTCAAACGGAATTTGAAGAAAGAATTGACTTTGAAGAAAGA
Organism: Protomyctophum parallelum; assembly: GCF_964188405.1. Classification (NCBI taxonomy): domain Eukaryota; kingdom Metazoa; phylum Chordata; class Actinopteri; order Myctophiformes; family Myctophidae; genus Protomyctophum; species Protomyctophum parallelum. The sequence goes on along the minus strand of NC_139700.1, from coordinate 20,315,546 downwards.
ATTGTCCTTATTTAAGCTGAATTGACTTGTCCTTATTTTAAGTTGAATTGACTTGTCCTTATTTAAGTTAATAACATCTCTCACAATTCAGAAGTCTGCTTGAAATCCCCTAAGAGATTGTGATTGAGGAAGGGAGGATAAAATATAAAAAAATCAATATACACGCAATGCCCTGTAAAAGCCTTATAAATATAAGGAGCATTTGTCCATTAGTGGAGTTTCGGAGACCAGTAAATGCTAATGAATGGGGGGAGCAAGGCCATTCCGGTCCATTAGGAAGTCCCACTAGTGGGTACGGCAGCCTCTCCGAGGTTATCTACTGGCGAGCCACGCAAAACGCAGACCCACAACTCAAAAAACACCCCTGCACTCTAAATGATGGATTAGACACGTATGCTTTTTGTATTTCGAGAGAAAAATAATGAACACAAATTGATTGCTAAAATGGAAATGCATTTCAGGGGAGAAAAAAGGGGGTGCATTGTTATTAATTAATTTAATGAATAACATGTGTTCTGAGAGTATATATATATATTGAGATAAATAGCGATAAAGTAGGTTTGCTGAGATTAGCTCATTCACTTTGTGAAAAACATCACAAATAATGGTAAATAAGACAGCACTGTCGTTGTCACTGTCAATGAGGTCAGTGAGAGGAGACAGTCTCAACCTAGTCAGTGGGATGATAGAAGCCAGCAGCTGCCTAGAGAACTGTAGAAGCATGTTGGTGTGTGTGTGTGTGTGTGTGTGTGTGTGTGTGTGTAAAGGGCAGACTCACGCAATGAAGGCTATAGATCCACTGATTTATAAAACATAATAGATGTTTTATGGGAGGGTTGTTTAACCACTTGAGGTGAGAATAGGGATGCTGGATTGAAAGTGGTTAATACCGGGGTGGTAGATTAGACATTCTACCATTCTGAAAGCACCTTGCACCCTAAGGCCATGAAGGACCGTCTCAGACAGACTATTGGAACCACGAATAACTGACATGGTGCCGTGTCCTGTCTAAATCTTTGTAAAAATTATTTGTAAAGACTGTAATCCAAGTAATGTGAGAATAATTTGTTTGAATGCAGTCAGTAGGAGGAGAATAAAGGCTGTCCACACCAAGCATGATACAGTAACTCTAAGACACCTTATTATTATGATAATGATGTGAGTATCAACATTGATGAATGATAATGTTCTCTAAATATGTTGAATGTCAATTCGGATGGATTTTGATTGGCTGTCAGTGTTTCTATCGTTCATCGTTCAACTATATCGTTCAGCACGGTCAAGTGCTGTTTATCATGTGTTCACATGTGAAGTGAGTGGTGCAACTCCGTGTGGGGGTTTCGGGGGGCTCCAGACCCACAGGAACGCACCCAGGGTGCCAGCCCGGTTCCGGCATGCCGCCCCGTGTCCGAAACGGTAGAGAATTGACAGAGTTACCATGTGGGGGTCCCTCTACTGTACCCTCTACTGTACTGTACTGTCACTGTACTGTACTGGCACACCCGAAAGCATCATATATACAGTTAATATGTGCGTGTGTGTTTGTGTGTGCGTGCGTTAGGTTGCGCACAGGTGGTGAAAAACAACCATGTTGTTTTCGTGCTCATAGTCATACCCAGACACCCAGCCACCCAGCTACCAAGCTACCCACACACATAGCTCCGTAAGGGAGTGGTTGCACCACTCAAAAACACAGGGACACACACACACACTGTCGTGCAGTATGGATGTACAGTACAGTATGCAAATGAGTACTATTTGCAGAAAGTGACGGTACTCACTTGAGCGGTATGCGTGGCACTGTAGTGGGTGTGGAGACGGTTGTGATGACCTGCAGAATCAGCTCCAGTGCAGAGAGACCCCCTGCCAGCTGGAAGGACACCTGATCTGCATTGTTCTGTCAGAGAGAGAGAGAGAGAGAGAGAGAGAGAGAGAGAGAGATTGGAATAATTGTGAGATACAGCTAAAGAGAGTGAGAGAGAGAACCACAGCCAGGGAACGGCAAGCAGCAGGCTGCTCGACAGAGGATTGCGTTGCTCTCACCAAGGGGGGGAGCCTCTCTTTTCCCCCCTAAACGGGGCAAGGGATTGAAATCTGAAGCAAAGTGATCCCTAAAGTATTCCTGTTAAATCTCAAAAGTGCACAACCCTACTCCGCCCCCACAGCAGTCAAATCTCAGCGGAGGACAACTACTCTACAGGCTCCACTTGGCAGCACGGTGGTCTCCACAGACAAACATTGAACTCGGAGAGGCCGAGCGTAGGCCAATGGGACGCGGCGACAAGGAAAATCAAACAGAAAGAAGTTAACTTTAAGTGCATTGCTCCAATAAGATGCAATATGGATTTGTTTCCCGTCTCTCTCTATCCTGGACAAGACACAACTGCAACACCAAGAAATGTGTAGTTGGTGGAGTATGGGGTGGAGGGGGGGTAGAACATCAGTCCATAGCTTTACATTTAAGAACAAACATCTTAATAGATGGTTCCTGTCCTGTCCTCCCGAAGGGAGCAGAAGAAGAGAAGAGTTAGAGTAATTGGCGGTGGGTCAGACGCTGTTGCTGCAGAGTCCTATAAATCAACAACTACAAAGCTGGGAGCGAACGCTGCTATCAGGCATGTTTCTGCCTGGGTCAACAGAGAGAGAAGGGCCTGGAGAGAGGTGGAGGGGGGCGTGGGTCTGTGGCTGTTGATAGAAAGTTCTCCCTCACATGGTACCGCCGAGGAGCACACAGGCGGCTGCATCAGCGGTGTAGGTCGCTAGTAGAGCACGAGGACAGGGGAAGACGACTCCCCTCTTTCTGATGTGACAGGACTCAAATCCAGCCACTTCACAAGGCTTTTGTTCTACGGATGGGAAGTCACCGACAAGCCCAAACACATCGAGAGAGAGAAGAGACTTTGGCGAAATTACAGATAATCTTCTCATCTGTCAGTCATGCCTGCCGCCAAAGTGTACTGCTCTTTCGAGATTCAGTGACACAAAAACAACACGCTCAAACGCTGGTTCAGGGACAGATTACCTTTATTTATTTTTTTATTTTTTTGTATGTTTGACAAGCTCTCCGTTCAGAGTCGTGCTTGGAGCACAATGAGGATTCATTAAAAATGTTTTGTAGATCTCTGGGGGGTTATTTACGTCATCTAAACAGCTCCTAATCAATTGGCTTTCAGTCACAGAGGTTGGTTTAACCCCTTCTCTTAACCCACCATCAACACACCTACCTAAAAAGCTTCCAGGCTAAATGAAAAAAGTCAGCTCTTTCATGGTGGCTTATCAAATGGAATTAAAGGGGGTAGCTCGGAACCTGCTTGGCTAGTGCCTTTTCTGCTGTGTTGACAGATTTATCTGTTGTGAGGATGGAACAATAAGGGTGAAGAGGATTAAGATCAAACTACCCCAAAGTGGGTAGGTGGTCTACACGTGCAATCTTATTTAAAAAACTAAAACTAAAATAAAACTAAAAACATCAAATATCACCATGAATACAACCATTTAATAAAAACTAAACAACTAAACATCCACCATTTTTCTTCAGCTTGAGTGTTGCCAAATGCAAAAGACAACATCTGGCGATGATATATTTTTCTCCAAAAACCTCGCCACGGAAGGGCAACAGAAATCAAATTTGTATGCAACTACTGTGACACCGACTATACACACTAAGCAGCTTGTGTATAAAGCTTGTGTATAAACACTTTTACCATGACGAAAACATTCTCCGCCTCTATAAGTACAGCAGGAGATTTACAAATTGCATTTCTGAGCGATCCTCCAACCGATTCCTGCGGCCACACCCGGCCAGAAACTCCAATAGAACAGTAATAAGATGCGCAGCTCATTTGTCCTCACGAAGAAAAATAAATAAGAAAAAAATAAACAGGAACCCAATCAAAGACTGAGCGTCAAAGAGAGGTGAGAGGCCAACGACAGACCCTTAATTACACAACTCCAGAGCGTTATACAATTATTATCCAGGGTGACCATTATTATTAGCTGGCCTAATCAGAAGGCCAAGCGCCTGCAAATTCCCGTGACCATGGCACAGGTGCTGGGAGGGGTCCGCCAGACTGCCCTGTGTTGTCCACTCCCACCAGGCACTCTAATTAGCCAACATTAAAGCAGGGAGGAGGGGACAGCCTCAGTGCCGTGCAGTGTGAGGGAACGCAAGGGGGAGTGAGATTCTCTCCACATAAAATGTCATCATTATACAGGCTTACAGAAGGGCCTCCGATGGGTAAACAATGTTTTAGGGGCAGAGCCTACTGTAAACCACAACAAGACTGCTGGAATAAACATTTAGAGGCAGAGCGCAAACTTGCGTGTTTACAGGACATAATGGCATATTGTTTAGTATACAGTACGACTGCTGAGGGGACGTGGAAATGGGAAATAATACAAATTGTGTTTATTCTAGAAAATGCTGAGATTAATCGAAGGCCGGCATGGTGCAAAAAATCAAACCAGCCACAGAAACCGCAAAGAGCTGTGGGTCGTCGTTAAAACCATTTCACTCTACTTTTGGTCTTGAGGTGAAGAAAACAAAACAAAAAACTGAAAAACGTTTTTCTGTGAACACTTGACAGTTTATAATCTCCTATTTTATGGGCCTGGTGGAAAATAAAGGTTGTTCATTCTATTAGTGAAATTGCAGTAAATAGACCTCTATTCTTAGTAAATAAAACAGACCTAAGTTACTACACAGTTAAATATCAGTGTTCATTTAAATCTAATCACAACTACACATGGAACTAAATGGACCCTTACGGGTATCTATAGCCGAAATTAGCTGATCTACAATCTCACAAGGCACAATATTGTGACACGTTGTGAGCTTATAAATCTGCTATTTAATGTATTTATTTATGTATGTAATGTCTTTGATTTGTTTTCAAATTTATTAAATTATTTAGAAAAATATTTGTTATTATTATTGATGAACACGTTACATTTTTCGTTTTCTTTAGGAAAAAATGTTAAATAAAATCTAACTATAAATGCACCAAGTCACTGTGTCTGTGTGTGTGTGTGTGTGTGTGTGTGTACGTCTGAAATCCACGTAATTCGACACACGCGTTCCACAACCCCACAGGGAGTGCAGTGCCCGGTGTCGAGGCGGTCCATATGTCCATATATGGAGCTGGCCTGTTCTGACATCACAACACTCCATATTTGGCCATACCTGACATCACAACACTCCATATTTAGGTATGCCTGACACAGAACTCCATATATAGGAATAAAGGGACACAGAGAGACAGATACAGAAATCTCCATATATGGGCATACAAGGGACACAGACAGATGGGTGGAACGGGTACTCTGACACGGGTACAACGGGTATAGCCGGGTACAACGGGCATAGCCGGGTACAACGGGCATAGCCGGGTACAACGGGCATAGCCGGGTACAACGGGCATAGCCGGGTACAACGGGCATAGCCGGGTGGGGCATGGATCTCCAACTTCCATCATTACCGACTCGGTGCTCTACAGCCGGGCACCAGTCTAGTTTATAAAAAAGGATATTTACTTGTGACCCATACAAAAATATGCCACAGCCCAAAAAAAGTCTCCCGACCTTTGGGATATACCCACAGTTACAGATCCATATAAAGCTTACTGGTGGTCCCAACCGGGCCTTGACAGCTGACTAATGAACACATAAATACAGTCTGGAGTCTTTAGCGCCAAGAATGTTGTGTTTCTGACAGTTCCTCAACTTATCATTTTCTGCCTGGTGTATAGTTGAAAGCAGAGGTAAACACTTTGGGCAGTACATAAATATGAACGCTTACTAACGTGCAAACAGAGGAGAAAGTAGGAAAAAAAAGACTGAAAGTGAGGTGCATATTTTCTTCAATATCACCCATGTTAAGAAAAAGGGGGAAAAAAAAGAAATTGGGTTTGACACAAAATAAACCATTAAGTGACCACAGAGGGAGGTGCTCACTGGGGCCAGAGAGCTGGAGATGGGGGGGTTCCAATGGCAGTGCAGGGGGGGCGTGTCAGATGTTGTCTAAGGAATTAGCGGAGAAAGTGGAGACTGAATCAGATAGGGGGGAGAAAAACAAATGTCTAGGTGAGTCAATGACACAAGAGATGCTTGTTAGGTCAAATAATCTAAACGGACCTGACTTGACGTGACTCGGGGGCCAGACGGCCATGCTGAATGAGACTCTATTTATTTGACTTTGTCCAGGGATTAGACAAGGAAGTGTTCCCCAGGCTGCCTCGCTCGTTAACCAATCACAGCGAGCCGAGGCCAACACACGCGGTGTTAGCTCTTTGGGGGGCGAGGCTGAGAGCGACTGCTGCGCGTCATTGGTAATAATCACAAAAAAGCAACATGGTTTAACCACTTTCAAAAATATAAAAACATCTTCAAAGATTTCGTCTATTTTTTATATATTTATAACAAATTTCCCCAAATAACAAAAACAGGGAAAATATCAGCTCTACAAGCTCACAACTCGTCTTGATGTGATGCTGATCGATTGTGACCTTATGATGAAGTATATAGGCATTAAAGGAGCAGGTCACCCATTTTTTACATTACCTTCATATGATTGGACCTCACTAATGATATGAAGGCACAATTTCTCACGCGTGTCATTGGTGGCCTATGGACAGTTGTCACAGTTCAGAAACATGCCTACCATTGACATCATCAATGGTATGCACCAAGCTAATAGAAACCACAGCCTTTCTCTTCCTGGAAAGTTAGCATGAATAGAAGCCATTGTTCTTGCATTAATTGTTTGTTTTGTTTTTAAAGTTTGAAATCCTACCGATGATGTGACAGGTAGGCAGGTTTCTAAACTGTCCTATAGACACAGACCAAGTAGACAAAAATGGTGCCATCTCACAATGAGCATTAGTGAGGACAATTATACGAACATGGGTTGAAACTAGCTGAAGTGCTCCTTTAAAGTGGTTAAAAAGCCGTTTCCATAAACCATATGCAGTAAAGGTAAAGTACAAAGCTGAACGCCATGCACAGACTAAGCCTTCCTTGATCTGCGCGTGTACCCGTGACACCAGTATTGAATGGAGCCCAGCTCCTGCCCCGGCCACCTCTGACCTCCCAGTGGGACTCTGAGTGGAGCTGAGGGGAGGGGCCGTCGTGCGTTAGTGACAGCTTGTGCGGTACTCAAATCACATTGGTCTCCTCCTCTTACCAGTATGTTGGTGCCACTCGCCTCAGCTACCACTTTTTTTTTTTTTTTTACCTCTCTGGGGAAATTCTATAATAGCCTCCGCAGCCCTCCCCCTCGTCAATGGAGAGACACTATCGTCTCTCTATCCTCCCGGCTGCACAATGGGTTGTTATGATGGCTTGAACCACAAGCTGGCAGGAGATTTATGCCTCATCACAGGAGGGTAGTGGCGGCGGTGGCAGTGGTGGTTGTGGCGGTGCATGTTTTCTCCCTTTCATAAACATTGTGGCAGGTGTATCCGTCCCTCAACTCTTATTTTTAATTGTGAGTTTCAGTATCACAAGCCAAAGCCTTTGCCCCCTCGTTACAAAATAGCTTTTAAATACACTGACTACTTCCAACTGGAGTAATGCACAGAAACCTGAACGTTGAACCTGATTACATAAATTTGAGTACACACGATCAACGCTGATGAAGACTTGAGGATCGAAACGCGTTCGTTGTTGCCGCTTCTCAGCTACCATGCCTACTCTTATACGAATTAAAAAAAAGTGCCTTAAGACATAAGTTCTGTGAGTGCTGGCGTTTTCTCTTTCAGAGAATACCTTTTGCAAAGTTACTTACCCGTCCGCGCACCCGGTAAATGCTTAGAGATTTTAAGAGATTTGAGTTGTGCGAGCTACTACCTGATAGCCAAGTACACACAATCAAGAAAATAGTACTCTTGGTCAATGTTTTTTCACTGACATTATTTTAAAATCTGTTGTACATGTTTATTCATCCTTTTTTTTGTCAATGACTTTAAATGGGTTGTAGTGTTTGACAGTTGACTTGTCTGTTTGAATTGTTTGTGTTCATGGTTGTAACAATGTTCATGCTTCTGTCCAGGTCACTTAAAAAAAAATATATATATATATATTGTAATCTTAATGAATCATTCACCTGGTTAAATAAATATATGATGATTAACTCACCCTTGTTCAAAACGTCTGGAATTGCACTTCGCACGAGAGTAACAAATTCAAAGAGAACGCATAATCTAATATCAAATTCCCCTGACTTTGCCCCATAAAATCGTTTGCATTAATGACATTTCATTTGAAAATCCAATTTACCATTGTCTAAACCCATGACATCTGAGCTGTGTGAGCGAGCCAGACGCGAGACAACGTTGGCTCTCGTGATGGGGAAGCGCTTCTATTAGTACCATGTGCACAATGAAAACACAGCTAATCTGGTCTGCATTAACCAATAAGCGAGGGCGGGGGGATTTTATTGGGGTAAGCGATACTCGACGCTGGGACGGTGGGACAGGGGGAGCTGCAGCCAAACATGACGCTTCAGTGGAGAATGCCAGAGGGACTGGTTCGTCCCCCCACAATCCTGTGGACCACTGTGGGCCGCTCACAAGGCAGTCCAACAATGCTTCTGAGGAGATGGGCAGTGGGACAGTGTATATATGACTCTCAAAAGACCGGACAGTTATTGTAAGTATGTGTTACAGCAGTGTGGTCAACTGAATTATTAGTACGGCTGTCACAATCCTGACATTTTAGTTGACGATTAATCTACAAGCTTACAACACGCCTCTTTACAGCATGTTGGGAGCTTGTACATAGTCAGTATTTTTCAAAACAGATGAATGGAAAACAATTCAGATAATTGTGATTATCAAAAACAAATGTGACAGGCCTAATTATGCACAACAAAACATGTAAAAACTAGGGGAAAAAAAGGTTAGGATAAAATATAAACACAAACAGAATAATTTTCCAGAGGTTGCTTTTTTACCTGTTTCTCCAGGATGCGAGAGATCTCTCCCAAGGTTCTGTTCACAGCAGATACTTTGTTGTTGGCCCACTGGCCACTGTCCTGGCCTTGAAGTTGTTTCAGCAGGTCCTTTACCAAGCGCTGGAGCCTGAACATCCAGGAGAAACACTGTCATTACACCAGCGGTTCTCGAACATTTTCATGTATTTGGCCGCAGACCTGAAACTATTTTGTGATTTGTGTTTTAGAATATTTTAACAAAATTCCACATTTTTCAAAAGTTTTCAAGACCTTTTGATGCTATATTAACTTATTTTGCTGGTGATTCCCTGTAACCCCACTCAACAACCCTTGGGGTACCCAGACCACACTTTAAGAAGTCATTACATAGTAAACTCTGGAGTGTACAAATGTAACCAAATGGACTTGTGAGGATCCATTTGGTTACATTTATACATTATCTTACAATCGTTAAATTAAAACACTGAGGATTTTGCCGTGTAGAAATACCAGTAAACCTACAGTAAATACTATTGAAAAGTAATCAATTCCATGCCTCCATTTATCACCAGTTAAAGTTAAAGCGTTAACGTACTTGGCCTTGTACGGTGAGTCAGGAACTTGTGCCTTTGCCTCCACTGACATTTCGAACTCCTTTGCCCTAGAGAAAAAAGAAAAAAAAGGGAGAGCGAGAGCGAGAGAGAGAGAGAGAGAGAGAGAGAGAGAGAGAGAGATGAGGGGGTAAAGTCTTTGAATCGTAGGAAAAGAGTGCTTGGCCTGTCAGTTAAGAAGAGGGAGGATGTAAAGTGTGAAGAAGGAGAGAAAGGTCATGTTGAGGGAGAGTGTTTATTTGGCCTGTCAGCCGTTAGCCAAGTGACTCGGCCTAAAATAATCAGACATCAGCTCTGCGGGGACCTGTTGTCTCGCTGCCATCTACTCATATAGACTATAGGCTTAATTCCATACCGTTAAGTCCCTCTTCCCTCAAGTCATAATTTTACAAGGGCAGCTCAAATTCTTTATTTCACCCATTGTCAAATAAACAGTTAACAGGGGCCCTCATGCTACGCCACTGCTGTTTTGAATGCGTGACCTCCCAGAAGGTCATGGTCATTACGGGACCGGTATCTTTGTTGCATTAGCCCGACAGTCAGACACTGACAAAACACAGATTGTGCGCGTGCGTGCACATGCACGTGCATTTTGGGGACTGGACTGGACGAGTCATCCATCTGTCAATCAGGCATTGCAGACAAGATAAGAACTATTGATCAGAGTGAGATAGATGGCCTTACGGTCATCCATCCAGCGGCTGATAAACTCAAACATTTCCTGGAAGACAGGTGGACCCGTCCCTGAGGACCAGACCTGGAACTAGCAACGCCCAATCCGGTGTTCACAATCTCTTGTCAAGAGATTCAAGGGCAGCCATCTAAAATCAATGGATGTCTTACCTCATAATTTAATAGGATAGTGTGCCAATTTTTTTATAATTTTATAATTATGTCATGTTTTTGTGACCGTTAATCACAATATGCATTCATTTGGTTTCTATAGTGAACTTAATAAAAAAAAGAAAATAAATATATGTTTCTATGGATAATTTATAATTATAATTCATAATATGAAAAACAGCATGGGATACGTAGTATACATATACTACACATACAGGATACTGTATACGTGGGGTGTACTGTATATAAAACAGTACAGGTTTATCTTACAAATAGTTTCCATATGTTTTTATTGTTTCTTTTTAAAATGCAAGGTCAAAAACCTTCAATGTTACAGGCACTCTCTTAGTGCTTCTGACCAGCTAAACCACAGTGGGGGTGAGTGGAGGGGGTCCATCATTTTGCTAACATTATTTACCGTGTCCTCTGAGCAGGAAGAATGGTTAATGCAGGCCTGCTTTCACAAGGGGTCTCGACTGTACCTGGCCCATTTGTCATTCTTGATATTACAATATTCATCTCTGACAGGTTTACACCCAGCCAGGTTAAATGGGGAGCAATTGCCAAGCAATTCATCACAGTCGGCTGCACGGCTGGCTAAATGGGCTTAGGGCAATAAATATCAGTAATCAGCAATAAGGGAAAAGGCACAAATCAACAATGCAGAACTAATAATCAATTCATCATGATCTAAGCCTCTGTATATTGCGTTTTGTCTTATTGTACAAGGAGACAACTATTATACATTTCTCTTCTTAAACCCGTGTATGCAGGCAAAAATCCACGACAAGAACCACATTTGTTCTGAAACTACTGTTTCAGAACAAAACAACATTATAACACAGGACTAAAATCATAGATGAAAACAAGCACTATGTCAGTGGTCGTTAGCCTCTACAATGGCATATCGAATAAGAGGATGGGATGGATATATTTATTTTATACTGCCTGATTTATACTTTATCGTATGATGGTGTCACATGTTAAACATAGCTTTGAAGTGCGTTGCAACACAGAAACGGGGTAATAGCAAACAGTGCCCTACATCCAGCAGAACTCGGCTTGGATGCAAATTATGTTATGTGTGTGTGTTTGGTAAAACCCCATCCAGCTACTCCACTTTCCCCACCTAGGCCAGCAGCACATTGGGTGAAATGAGTTAGGGTTGTGCTAGCCTGACCTAAGTAGAGACATTTCTGGTCTAGAGGGGCGGGTCGCGCCTCAGAAATGCGCGCACCCTGATTGGATCTCATCGATCTGTCCGTCACCCCCGGCCCCTCCTCTCCCCCCTAGTGCAGCGCTACGTCACATCATTTAGAGCGACGCCCACCCGGAAGGGTTGACTCCCACTTTTAGACTGGTTCAGCCCACGGCTTTTTCCAGGCTTTCATCTTTCGCGCAGACGAAATGAAAGCCTGGGTATCGAGGCTAGGGTTGTGCTCACCCTCTCCATATTCCCATACAGGAGTGCCTTTGTGTACACACTTTTCCCTGAGGTTCTCACGCACGCGCGCGCACACACACACACACACACACACACACACACACACACACACACACACACACACACACACACACACCACACACACACACACACACACACACAGGCTGCTCTGTTCCCCGCTGAGCCAAACACATGCAACAAGGTATAGGCAAACAGCTTGTACAAGCGGATCAGTGGGGACTTGGGTTTCTAAGTTCAAAACCCATCTTGACACTAACAGACATGCCACTAACAAGCCCTTTAAATGGCATATTTTCAGAACCGAAAGACTTATTACCGTAACATGTTAGCCAGCCCGCTGGAGCAGAGAAACAACATACACAGGGTTAAAGTGTGTGCGCGCTGCTTTTTGGCAGATTTCGGCTCAGAGTTGGCCTTGGGAGCCTAGTGAAAACTTCTCGTGCGTTTTACGGACACCATACAGTGTTCCAATAAAATGGCTCATTTCCACCCAACGGTGGAGCAGCTCACCTTTATGTTAACTGGGGCTGTGTTATTTATGACCTCTGAAAGCATGTTCCCTTTGAGCGCTGGTCTCAGCACTGCTAGGCCAGGAGTGACAATGAACAGAGGCAGATCGTGTTGTCACCTCCTCAGCAGTGCAGCCAGTACCTCAGAATGCAGCGCTACGCTGATAAGCAAGTACTGTGGACAAAATGCAACAGGCATTTCAAGGGCTGTCGCTGCCCTTTATTCTTCATTTGTACAGCCTCTTGATGTGGAGAAAAGTGAAAATGTATACCGTGAATTGAGTTTGGAGAAAGAGCAATGCATGGGCTGAAAGTGCAGCATTGTCAAGTCATCTCAACGGATTACAGCCAGGACGATATATCAGTTTGGACAATATTTCTGCCATTATTTGCCTTTTTTGACGACCTCAGTATCAGCAATTAAGTAGCCGATGTGTCCCAATGTTTAACCACTTTCAGACAAACTTTTAGTTTAAAAAGGTACGCAAAATAGCATTTAGGAAACACCATCTCTAATCACCTCCAACAATCCATTCCAGTTGTGACAAGACGCTAAATCTACTGAGACCAAAGCATGGGTTCTGACACGGAGAACCCTATTTGGCTCCTATTTGTTGATTACTATTGATTTTCTCTGATACTTCATAACAAAAGAAAATCAATAGCCCAGAGAAAGAAAAATAGACCTGGTGTTACACATACTTCAACATAGTACTGTACACCAGGAGGGCCTTTGGGTTTTGGCAGTGCCGTGGCAGTAATTTGGGGGAGAGCTCTTAACAGGTGAAAGCATGGGGCTCACAGATCGATCGCCAGTTTTGCTCCCCAATCACACAAAGTGGTCATAAATTAAGCTCATCAGTGCTGCACTGTGGACAGCAGGAACAACAACACACAACATCTGCTTTCCATCTTGTTGTCACTCATAAAATAAGACAAAGTCCCTGGCACAGTGAAGTCCTTTGTACTAGGTTCTTTGTACGTTCCCTACTTCCTTCACAGGTGTTACCGATGATACAAATTTAATTTGATGTGCACTTTTAAATTTCAAGGACCCTGTAACTCTTAGAGTGTACAAATGGACACTTACGGGTCCATAATGGTTCCTTTTGTACACTCAGAGTTACGCACCCGTACAGGGCCATTTGGAACCCACTCAAGGACACTTTGAGACCCACTGGTGCAGCAGTGTTTCCAGTGAGCCAACATGCACAATAGCAGCACCCAAACCTTTGTTTGACCAAAATGGAACAGAGCCTTCATTAGTATCAGCAGTAACACCTGTGAAGGAAGTACAGAAGGGGCCCAAGTTCTTTCCAAAATGGTTCTTTCCAATATGTGCATAGAGCCCATTACCTGGAGTTCATCCTGGCACGGAGTTTCTTCGCCTTCTTCCTCGCCTTCTGCCTCTCCTCTCCATCCTTCACGCTCTCCGAAGAGACGGAGCCGTCCGTTACGATATCCACAATGTATTTCCTCAACGACAGATGCTCCTGAAACAGACAATAATCAATACGTCACAAAAACGATCTATCCATCTATCTGACGCAGCAGACGCACGCACGCACGCACGCACACACGTATGCACAGAAATAATGTGTTTATTTGTTCTGGGATCAAAGGAACATACTAATGGGGTTGGGAAGGGGTACAGTTTGTATCATGTGAGACAGGGACAGTAGCAGTACAACTGTACTCTCTCAACACCTCCTCCACTTGCAGCTGAGGGACCTTACAGCACAACTGTCTGACGTCTTGCTTTAGCACAAGATAACTCGCCAGGAGAAGAACCTCCCACCCCGGTGCAAGTAATCACCAAACCTGCCTATAGCAATTCATGTCTACCATGACCAGGGGAAAAATAACACAACTAAAGAAAATTCCAATCCGGCTGCAGAGCGAAAGGTTGTTCATTGTAACAGCAGGTGTGTATCCATTGTGTGCTGCCCTCAAAATGTTGCCATTATATCCTGTAATTGCCAGAGCACCTCCAGTGCTCGGTGCTCTTTGAAGCCACATGCCCACAGACATGCTGAGGGACAGTAGAAGTGTGAGCAGTGGGCCTCGTCACTGTCACTTGATTCTGATATTTCCACCCAGACACAGAGTGAGAGAGAGAGAAGGATGTAACCCAATTTGGACAACATGATGTATGTGCGAGTAACCAATTACGCAATTATCCTGTCATCCAGCACCCTAGAGGACAGAATGGACGGGCAGATAAAGGCTCTTCCATTCAGCGGTCTGTGTTGTCATACCCTTTGGCCACAAGTGTGGGGGCGGTGCACCTGCTTCCCTGGACTCGGGGAGAGAAACCGCTGAAAGACAGGTGTCCTTATACCCAGTCAAGGAGAGTTATATTCTCAAAGTAGAATCTGCAGCGATTCTGTACTCCTTTGTCGTTTTGATTTATCAATTAAAAAATATCAATGTATCATCTGACTTTTCTCCCTCAGAGAATACAAGAATACAATTGGAGGCAATGGGGGAAATGATGACATTGGACAGGAAAAGACCACAGCAACATTGCAAGAGTATTGTGTTTCCCTCAAAGTGTGTACAATTTAACTCAGAGAGTAAAACAAGACGGGGTCTAATAACGGCAGGATCTCTGCCTTCATGCGGCCAGTGGACGATGTGTCATTGACGTATGACTCCATTCACTCAATACCCGTTTCAGCCAGAATGGACTGCAATTGAATTCCTCCAATATAAAATGAAATTATAGTTAATTATTTCAAAACATATACTATACACTACAGTATATAAGGGGGGGGGGGGGGGTTACTCCCTTGACCAGTGTGCCCAAGACATTTGGCATTGATCAGTGCAAAGTTATCCCCAAACTCACAGCCACAGACTTGATAGCTTGGCACATTGAAATGGAGCCATCCATTTTTACACTGAACAGAGTTTAAATTGACAGTGCAGTCCTCTGCCCTCTACCTCTACTGCCCCGCAGTGTACCTGACACTGCAGGGTCTGGTCATGACCGTAGCTGGCCCCTGTATGGGAGGCAGCTGTTCAGTAATCTCTCTGAGAGGCTATCCAGTGCTCAGGCCTGCCGGCCAGCCTGACCCCCCCCCCACCACCTCACTTAATGGGATTATTTAAGTAGCACCTCCAATCGCCTGACAAATACAGTACACTGGTGAGTCAGTGGAAGTATCAGGCCTTACAGATACGTACATCAAAACGCTGTCACGTGAATGCTACTGTGAGTGATGACCTCAATGTGTGTAATCCTAACAGATTCAGAGGAGATGGTGCGTAGTGGATGGTGTGTGGAGGTTTCAGACGACGTGACTGGATGACGGACAGGTGTCTTACCTGAACCATTTGAACAAAAGAGCAACGAGACAGGGCCTGAAGGCATCACTAGTGTACCACAGACTGACTGACGGGCGAGAGTAATACAATACCTCTCTAAACATATCTCTCTTACGCGCGCGCGCATGCATGCATGCATGCACGCACCCGCACACACTCACACACAAACACACACAAAGCAGAGCTGAAAGCCTACTTACACCCGGGCAAAATCTAAGTGATATGTTCACCCGGTCCTCCTTTTGTCACACACAAAAGGCCCAAGAGGTAGGCTTTCCATTTGGTGTGAGACAGACAGCTGTATTTCATGTTGGCTACTTGGTAAAATGTGATGCAAGCCTGTATCGAGTTACCGTCGCTACAACAGTTTTGGAATGGAGGGGGTGGGGGTGGAATTGATGGCTATCAGCGACATTCAAGATGCGTCAAATAATACCACACAAAAAAAAATGTTAAACTGAAACTTTGGAGAAAGACAAAAAAAAGGGGAAAAGACAAAAACTCACACACAAGAATGATCCTAACGTATCTCCTGATGCCATGTTTTTTCCCCTGGGCTCTTTTAAATAGAACGGCTGTCCTCTGTGATATCAGAGAACAGTGGCTGCTTCGTTCCTATATCTAGACAACAACCGTTTCTCAAAACAGCCTGGCAGGCGGGCAGGCAGGGCAGGCAGGCGCAGGGCTATGCAGGCTCAGCTGGCCCTCTGTATATTTCAACACAGTTCTCATGCTAAGTCATCATGGGTGGTTTCAACAACAACAAGACCTTTAGGACCAGTCAGTGGCTTTCTGGGAGGTCAGCCCTGCTCGCCCAGAGCCTCGTTCTAGCCTAGTGATCCCTCTGCTGGCCGAGCCCGTCCACCACTGGCTGCTGCCAGGGATGAGCCCCCCGTCCGTGGGTCTAGAGCACTGGTTGAAAACCAGTGGTCCGGGGACCACCAGTGGTCCTTGAGGGGGTTAAAGGTGGCCCCCAGCTAAATGGTCCCGTAACGGTCCATTTGGTTTCATATTATGCTCTGAAAAGTTCAATTATTGTTAAACATCTGCATTACTTAATTTACAATAATTCTACACAATTAGAGAATGTAGAATAATTGCCTGTTATCTCTCCTATGGTACCAACATCAATACAGCATGAGATTGTGGACAAAATGTTATCCAAGGATAACAAAATATATTCTGTAGTTTTGGGTCTGAGAGAAATGGTGGTCTGTGGCTCAAATGCCGAATATGCCTTGATATGAAAAGGGTTGAAATGACAGAAGGGGGGGGGGGGGGGGGGTTCTGAGCTGCCATGTCAAAAGGTGAACGATAAATAAATCCCACGTGTCAGGAGCCAGGGCTCCAGGAGATCACCTACATCAAATTAAACCAGGACGGAGATGACATGACTACTAAATGAATATAAAGAGAGCGATGGAGTGTCTCTGAGTGTTCCCTCCATACACATCGATCGAACCCTGTTGATAATCATTGTGTTCTCAATTTAATGCGCGAGTCCCTCCGAATGAGAAATATGAAGGTGCGTGGCATCTGGAGGAGAAGCTATGGAGTGACCCCTCCTCGGTTCAGCCAACCATCTTCATTTTAATTAAAAATCTTTCATTGCAGTAAGAGTTATGGAGCAGCAGTCTGGAGAATAGTTGGCAGTTATGTATACATGACTATGTCTGCACTCTCCGCTGCTGCACTAACACTATCAGTTATGTACACACTTACAGTTGTACACTTACAGTTTTCAACTGTAAGTGTTCAATTTCAGTTTTCAACTGAAATCATGCACAAGGGATGGTGATTCAATATCTTCTGCTTTATATAGGTTTTTTTCATCAAGCCAATTCAACATGAAACTGTGATTTAAATATATATCCCCTGAATATGTGAACTGCCAGCCTAGGTGCCTGGACCACTAGGTCCAGGCACCACTAGCCCAGGCCATGTTGACAATTTTTTGAAGATTCTGCCTTTAATGTCATGCCCAAAATAGGGATGACAGGTTGAGGTGGTTTAATTGGATAGATACTGTACTGCATAGCATGTATGCAATCACAGTCTCTGTGAAATTTAGAGTTAATTTGATGCATGATTAGACAACAACCATATCTTCATTGATTAGAATTAGAATGTACAGGACGAGCTGGAAAAATCCTCTGACTATCCATCAGCTATAACTGAGAGGTATATACATATACACTGCAAGGGTATTTGCTGCAAGAATGTGCATGTGAACTGTTTATAGCACCATATTGGTGAATTGCTTCTTTCCACTGCCATGTTTATGATTATCATACTGTCAAACAGGCGGGAAAAAAATGACCCGCATTTGGGAAAGGAAATGATTTAGAGGAGGTAAAGGAGAGGGTATCAATTATTCCCAGCTGGAAAAAAAAGCTGTGAATGAAGGAGGTGCACGGGCCAAAGGTGGCGCATATAGCACCAACAGTTGTCAGCCTCACAAAGAGCACGCTGAAAAGCCAATCTCATATTGCAGCCCGAGAGGTTACCTTGCTTTAACGAGCTGCCTTCCCATGGAAAAGCACTTGGAGACAAAACAGCCCAGAGACAAGAGGGGGTGATGTCACCCCCTCCACCGAAAGCGCTGAACCCTAACTGTGTACATTTCAGGGCTCATTTATAATCTCACAAAGCAAGGGGAGAGAGCCATCGCAATATATGAGGGGACACATAAACAATAATAATGACCCCGTCATAAAAGGCGATCACCATCTTCTCCCCGTCGCTTCAGACGCACGTCAGTGTAGTATAGTTTTGCGGGTTAAATGGATGCTGTTAGCTTTGTGCTTGGGATGGTTGTGTGTGTGTGTGTGTGTGTGTGTGTGGGGGGGGGGGGGGTTACGCACCACTTCCTCATCGGAGAGCTCCCGTCCCTGGATGCTGCTACTGTCGCGGACGGCCTGTTGGTGCCTCTTGCCCTTGGTGTGGCTGAACAGGTGCACCTCTGAGGTGATCTGTGAACGCAAACACAGCGGTCAGGGGTTACTGCTGAGGACACAATGAAGACGTGGGCAGGAAGGGGTCAGTGCAGTGGAGTCCCCCGGGAGGCTGGTGAAACAATATGCTACAGGGACACAACCCGACCTGACCCCCCCAACCCCCTGCTCTTTGCGCTAGGTCACAGAGTAGAGTAGGGAATTACACTGGAGGACTGTAGTGCTTGAGAATGAAAGATGTATTTATCCATTTAACCACTCGTGCATATACATGTGTTGGGAGTGGGACAGGGGGAGTAATTCATCCATGACAATTGCTAATGAGTTCTTAGTTTGTCATTTAAAGTTGTATTTTATCAATACTATTCAGGCTAACAGCAACCTAGAATGAATCGATGAATTGGATACACAGACAGGACCCAAATGGAAACAAGCCATAGTGCTTTCTTGGGTTATCCTTTTGTATTTGTAGGGAAGTGTATCTCTTTACTTTTTTTGTTGCATACCGTTAATAAAGTATTCGGTGAACCCTTTGGATGCGTGTTTGACTGTACCCTGTACTGAATACATTTCTGTTTGACTGTACCCTGTACTGAATACATTTCTGTTTGACTGTACCCTGTACTGATTACATTTCTGTTTGACTGTACCCTGTACTGATCACATTTCTGTTTGACTGTACCCTGTACTGATCACATTTCTGTTTGACTGTATCCTATACTGATTACATTTCTGTTTGACTGTATCCTATACTGATTACATTTCTGTTTGACTGTATCCTGTACTGATCACATTTCTGCCAATAGAGTACGGTATTCAATCAATCAAAGCAGTTGGTGAATCCACTCAAGACATATTTATACTGTACTGTTGCCCAAAATGGTCAAATTTCTGTCAGGCATTTCCTACCCTCAAACCTTAAATCTTCAAACCATTTAAGAGTCAGATTAACCCGGGGGGGAAATAAATACTGGACGCCCCATAGACAAATACCATGGGGTCCAAAGGAGACTTTGGGAATGGCCACAAGTGGAGGCAGGTGTGCATCAGGCAACAATGTTGTTCTCTCAGTGTTGGAACAAAGCCTACTGTCAGATGGCCTGTGTTTAATGTCATTAAATAGAGTGCTTGCTGCTGCTGACCCATCCATGATCTCTGGTGTCAGACGCTGGCCAAGGTCATCTGACATTTTAACAAGATTCCCTCTTTCACCCCCTCCGTCCCCCTCTTTATCTGATGCCGCTTATGAGCCTCAAGGAGTCTCAGGCCGGAGTTATACTTATTTGCGCGCAGGTGTCACACAGCAGAAATAGCAGAACTACAATCTCACGACATCTTGCTCTGTGGCGCGTAGTGAGCTTGTAGATCTGCCATTGTCGGTGCGCGACACCGGCATGCAACCAAGTATAAACTGGGCGTGAAGTCACCCTTGCAGCCATGACTGTCGGCTCATCAAAGATAAATGTGTTTGCCTGTGGATTTGTTGCCTGTCAGGCTGTCACGAGAGAGAGAGAGAGAGAGAGAGAGAGAGAAAGAGAGTGAGTGTGAGAGAGAGAGAGCTAGAGAGAGAGAGAAAGGCAGCATCATCAAGGCCAGACGTAAATCTCAGAGATATATCCCAGAGTTCATGTTTAATCAATGCAGTTAAATCCTCGTTTAAATGTGCTCTCTTCCCAAAAATCCTCTGAATCACCTTCCAGTCAGCATTTTTGTATGCATGGAGCCTGCCAATAGAGCACAGCTGCAGCCACCGGTGTCTATGTATCTTCTTCCCTCATGTCTATGTAAACCAGCAAGACCCACAAATTAAACTTATGGAAGTGAGATAATGAAGTAAAAGGTGAACATCGACTTGATAATGGAATAAGCCAATTAGAGAGTCACACAACATGCCAAGGTGTTTTCCATGCTGTATGAAAACCTAAATGCTTGGCATAAGGAGTGCATTTAAAAATAAAACCTTCTTTTTTTTGCCACCGTCAGTGTCCGAACCAAGGTCACGGGTAGGTGTTGCATGCAGCTCACTAGAAAGCTTCTAGTAGAAACTACAGTTCTTTAATCAAAATGAGCAAAATGAAGATTGAACTGAGCAGTGTCGTCTTAAGGTCTATTCACAGTCCAGTTTTCGGTGAAGAGGTGACCACCGAAATGGTGTTTAGTAAAAACAGAGAGATGTGTCGTGTGAGCGGTGACCACCGCGGCGTGACATAATGTTGTAGTTTTCGGTAGTCACCTCTTCACCGAAAACTGGACTATGAATAGGCCTTTAGCCTATACTGTACGTACCACAACATTACACAGCGAACAGTGCTTCTTGCGCTCGTACGGCGTCAGTTTGGGGGCGTAGTCGGTGTTGGCGTGTCTGCCGCTGCTGAGCTCAGCGGCCTTCTCTTTCCTCTGCTCCAACTGCTCCATGTGTCGACGGCTGCTTTCGTCATGCTGGAGGAGGGGAAGGAGCCAGACAGGACGGTCACAGGGGGAAACGGACAACTGCTGGCATGCATATTTAACCGCCGTTAGTGGCGCTGCAGCGGTCACGTGCCTTCATTTGGATTTTTTTCTGCAGCTCCTCCATGGCCTCCTGCTGAGCGGCGCTCAGAGCGGCCAGGCGTTCCTCACGATCTCTGAGGAAAGTAGAGAAGAGAGCTGTGAAAATACACTCGCTGTACGAACTCGTCGAACTCCATGCGACGCCTGGTCTGTGTCTCTCAGCTATTGGTTGAGACAAGAGTTACATTCACATAATGTTGGATTCTTACAAAAGGCATGTGCAGACTGTATAAAGGTGGCTCTATTGCCTCTTTGTTTCGAGTTTTAAGTTTGTGTTGACATATAGTTGCCTCATGGTTCAGTCTTTAGCTATCAATAATAAGTTGATGTACTATGTATGAAGTTTATGACAGAAGCTGAACAAAATGCAGTGGTCAGGGCAAAAATGCACCATACAGGATTGCTGCTTGTCTGTGTGTTGTGACGGTATAATGCCTTGGCCATCTGGTCAAATGGAAATAAATAATGAAATACATTTTTAATCAATAAGAACAAAAGTGCTTTTCAAGAAAAATGTTGGTGTGATTAATAGTTTGTTCTTTTACGTGCATAGATTTTCAACTACGGCCAAAGTGTCATACTCATCGGGCATTTCGGAATCTTTCATGGCTGGAATTTATTCTCTTTTGTGATGTAGTCAAGCCATGGGACATTGACAACACACGCACGCACGCACACTATTATAAATACCTGCCCCCTTTTCAATCACACAACTTAACACAATTTGTGCCCAAGACGTCTCCAGACGTCCTAGGAATTATCATACAGACAGAAAGACAGACTAACCCTGTTCTAGACGGCTTGGCCTTCAGCCATGCCTTTCAAAAAAATAAATTTCTTGTCAACCGTCGACACGGTTGATGTCTCACTATGACAAAAACAACCACGTCACATGTCGACAACAAACGATTCCGATTCCCTCAGAACAAACCTGGCCCGTTCCCTCGCAGCGTCTTCCCTCGCTCGCTCTTTGTCCTGCCTCTGCTGTTCGATGCGGGCCTCCTGCTCCTTTCGCTTCGTCAACAGCTCCTCCACCCTCGCCTGCCGATCTGCCTCCAGAGCCCGCTTGCGCTCCTTTAAGCGAGCAGAGGAAAGGAGGGAAATGTGGTTAGTGTAAAAGCAGTGGTTCCCACACTTTTTAGCTCGATTCCCCAAAGATAAGTTTTCCCGGGTCGGGTCGCAAACTAGTGAAAATAGCAGATCTACAAGCTCACAAAGCGTCGCTTCGCATCACGTTGTGAGCTTGTAGATCGGCTATTTTAACTGCTTCTACAATTCAAGGCCAACGTGTATGTTGGGACGGGATTATAGGCCGATTCATGGGTACATGATTTGGTCTGGGATTTCTCCTTTAAAGGACAACTTTAGTTTTTTTCAACCAAGGTTCATGTTTTAGGTGGTTATTAGAGAAAGTAAAAGATGAGTCTTAATTTTCTTTTCATTTGCTGCTTTCTTTTTTTTTCGGGATTTTAGCTCTTTTTGACAGGGGGGCGGGGGCATTCGAGCATGGGGCTAAATATGTACTTTTTTACATAATTTTACGGTGATTTCTTTTTTCATGGTTTACTATAGTCCTAATAAACGCCAGGAAATTACATCTGGCAACAACAGATCACAAGAACTACTGAATGTGAAGGTAGCCTACTGGGGGAAGGCTTATACTGTGTGTATAGGCTCAATATGTCAGTTTGTCACATTCAATAGATCCTGTGAATCTTTTGTGGTCTGATGTAATTTCTTGGGGTTTAGGTATAAATAATAAAATAATAAATCGCCATAATATTTAGCCCCATGCTCGAATGCCCCCGCTCCCCTGTCAAAAACTGCAAAAATCCCCAAAACAAAAGAATGCAGCAAATGAAAGAAAAATAACACTCACCTTTTAGTTTCTCTAATAACAACCTAAAACATGAACCTTGGTTGAAAAAAACTAAAGTTGTCCTTTAAACGTTGGTTTTCTAATTTATGGAATTACTTAGATTTTCCTTTGATTTCTTCATGAAATTACTGGGGAAAAAATCTTTGTTTGACAATCCGGGAATGTCCTCAATATGGCCAACACTACTTGCCTTGTCATACTCGGAAGAAGGAATATTGTTTGCCGAAACGTTGCTCTTTTAATAAAAGAATAGGTTTTTGTATCGTGACTATGAGCTGTGCGACCTTCTTCCTCACGTTTTGTCTCCCGTGGTCAGCACCTCCTCACTATTGGAGTGAGACTGTGTGCTCCTACCTCTTTGTTTGAAATTATAATCATTCAAAACTAAATTAAGGGAAACAAAAAATAAAGGGACCGAAAATCTGAAAATCTGTCCGCGACCCACAAAAATCCCCCGACCTACTGTTTGGGAACCCGTGGGGTAAAGGGTTATGGCCTATTCATAGCCCAGTTTTCGGTCACCTCTTCACTGAAAACTGGGCTATGAATAGGCCTTTATACCCGACAAACGGATCTGACGTGTGGTGTGTACACTGTGCAGTGAGGAGGAGGCCCAGGTGAGCATTAAGGGTACCTGTACAGCCCCGTCTCGGGCTTGCTTCTCCTCCTGCCTCCTCTGTCTCTCCTCCTGCAGCTCGTTGAGACGCTGCTCATACTCGTTGAGCTTGGCCAGGACGTCGTGCCGCTTGTTCTGCGCTTCCAGCGTGTTGATGAACGCTATTTCATTCACCTGCACAGACAAGGGGCGCAGACAGCAGCAATAATGAATAACTAGAAATGCACTCTGTCGAGGTGCCAACTTGCGCCTTGCACACAAATAGGCCATACAAATAGGCCTATTTGGACAACACCGACATACGCAGCCTGTACAGTACTTGCGCGCTCTGCTTGGGCAAGTAACTCTCTCTACTATGTTAAGAATCTGCCTAACCCTAACCCATTGACATATTAGGCAAGGTCACAGCCTGATCAGAGTCCCATTGACCCATATTCAAGACGGGAACCCCTTTTGGGTTAGTTGTTGCTATGTACAGTATAGCAACACCTTTCCTTAGTTTTTCTGAAAACTTAGGTCAGGATTTAGAAGTCATTTTTTGAATCGTCCTCAGTACCTTCTGAGAGGCACTAGCACCTCCAATGCATGTCTTTCCGAAATTACGTCGTAGGCCAGCCAAATGTTTGACCGTAACCGGTCGCCAGCCAAGTCTATGGACTTTAATGTTTGTTTAGGGACAACATAAGACGTCATCTGGCTGATATAAATACTGCCTCGCTGCGCCCTCCACTTCACACAAGTGTGATTTTTTATTTATTTGTGCTTTATTGTGACAGTAAAGTGAGACCAAACTACATGCATAACAGATTCTGGGCCAGGAATCAAACTCAGGACAATGTGGTTCAACTTTATTTAGAGTTTACCAGAGTACAACTGAACTGCAATCTGAACTTGAAATTGAAAACATGATGAAAAGAACGTATTATGAAATATGACAATCACAAACATGTTTGGTAGTCTTTAAGGATCAAAGCCTTTAACCAAGATCATTGAGGTCGCTCTCCACAACCCTGTGACAGACTAAGAACAAATATAGAGCTTCTATGAGCAGTTTTAAGAGACAAAACAGTACATGACTTAATCCACACATCTATTCATTCTGGCTACTGTATTTTGTAATGTTTTCCTAAATTGGCTCCTACTGCAGATAAAGAAAGCAGCAGGAAAACAATGGCTTTTTCCCATTGCAGTCCTTTTCATAATTCAGTGTTTTAGCCAAAGCGATGCAGGCCTAATTATTATATGAATTTCATTCCATACCAAAACTGTGTCGCGTGAGCGTGTGTGATTCTGATCTGTGTGTGTGTTGACACTACAGACATGCAGAAGAACTGGGGAGGCGGAGGCCGGGGGGTGCGCTGCCCGGAGAGATGTAGAAAGTGATGTAGAGTGCTTCGCGGCCAGGGAACATAATATTGGGATTCTGAACACATTCACATGGTAGGCGGGTATGGTTTGACCCTAAAAGAATTGGAACAAAAGGTTTCTCAACTGTTTGTTGTAGTACAAATTCAAAACAGGTGGTACGCAGGACAGTTGAGTGATATCTAACGAGAACTTCCAAACTCCAACACTTAGCCCATATACTGCCTACTGCTGGGACTGTGAGCCGATTTCAATGTAGCACACGCTGGACTCATATCCTGTCTGGGCGTCCATTTTTAATGCTAAATAAATAGTGTCGATGCTAGCGAGCTAAAATGAAGCAATCCTTGCTCTGCAAAGCGCCAATGTTTCCATCTAAACCACCGGATAATCAGCAAAGACCTCTGAACATCGCACATTTTATCCAAACCATGGAGAGCTCTGTAGATTTATTCAGCTTTTTAGTCAGCCTGTATAAAGGGAGGTGAATGGCAGCGTGGTTGCACAATCCGGTCTAGGATCACTAAAGAAGAAAAGGCCAAGCCAAAATAATAATAAATAAAAATAAATCAGCGATCCGGTTTGATATCAATAATAAAGCTTATAAGACGGAACATTACGCCAGAAGCAGTTGCTGGCTAGATTCCTTATGACGGAACGTTCCGCCAGGAGCAGTAAAATCGTTAGAAAAAAAACATATGGGCTTAGAGAGGGTGTGCAAGTCAGTACAGACTACAGAGCTATCACAACATGTACAGTATCTAGTGTCTAGGCAGGGGTGGAGTGTGGCATGGATAGGGTTCAGATTTGCTTGTCACAGACATCTTATTCCCGAGACTGTAGTAGTTGCGTGGGGTTTTAGTACAAAATTAATTTCACGTTTACTTTGTGTTTGGTACTACTGGCAATAGCCTTGAGCCCTGGGCTCCAGTCTCGGTCTCCCCATATGCACCTGCCTATGGGCAAAGAATTAAGCTAGAACTGAAATGTCCAGTCTTTGACATGGACTTTTGTGGTTCACTATGTATCAAAGTATTTCAACACTTACGTTTAATTTAAGTAAGTACCACTGCAAAGTAGCACATTTAATTAGTCAAATTGCTCAACTTTCATGCTTAATTTATACGACAGTGACGCTCGTTGAAAATGTATAATCTACAAGCTGAGAAGGCGCTGCGATGCGGACCGGTCCAGGCGAAGCACTGTGCTTTAACCCATTCTGGGCGGGAACCCATTTTGGTGTTAGCACTATGTTATGCTTTAGCTATTGAAAAATAGCAGATCTACAAGCTCATAGAGCGCCACCGAGTGGCGCGCTACGAGCTTGTAGGTCTGCTATTTTTGAGAAATCGAAGAGCGACTGACATCGAAGACATTTTTAGAATCTGATTTCAGGTCAGAATGGGTTAAGCTAGAGGGAAGCCCGGCCTCTACTCTACCTTAGCCTCCTCCTCTTGGGCTTTCTTCACGATGGCCTGGAGCTGCAGCTCGCGCTTGAACTCGGCGTGCAACAGCTTCTCCTCCATCATCCTCCGACGCTGATCCAGCAACTCCTCCTTCCATTTCCGCACCTCCTTCTCCTGCAAACCACACACACAGAAAAAGAGACAAGGAAGACGAAGGGTTGAAAAAAAGAAAAGCGCCAGTCAGCTCGTTTAAACTCAAGGTACAATCCTGCGAGGAGAGAACGACTAGGGTTCCTTGAGCCAGTCTGTTGTTATCCTCTCCAGCGTGTCCACATGGGGATTAATAAGAGTACACAGCACTTCATGTATTTATGTGGTTAATCCTGATTTATTCTCAGACTCACTCATCTCACCAGGGCCCGGAGAACAAAAACAAACTTCATGAAAGACTGTTGACTTTGGCCTGGGGGCTCTCACACTAGTGTCTGTGGCCAGCTGGCCTGGACGAGAGCGGGGGCAGGGGGCTATGATATTTAGTGATTCTATCTGGCAGTGCGCTGACAGAACCTCTCCTCGTGAGCCAGGCTGGGCTCGGGCCGGCATGGGTTTTCTTCCAGGGTGCTTTTCCCTCCACTCACCCTCTCCAGGAGCTTCTGCAGTTTGTGCGTCTTCTCCTCCCTCAGCTTGTCCCTCAGCTGTTGAGCCTTCAGTTGCTTCTCCTCATGTTTCTTCTTAGACTCGGCGATGGTCCTGCCAACAAGACACGGAAACAAACCATTACATCTGCTTCTGCTTCCTCATCACCGTCGCCGACACACAATGAGCTAGTGTGGACTCTGACACAGGATGCTGCAGGTGGCAATACAAGCCTAAAAGCAATGAACAGTAGGGCCTTTTGTAAGGCGGCCAATTTTAATCCATGGGTAGAATACAGGCTGTGAAACGAAGGGGTGAGTAACCCCTTTAAAAACCCCACTGCCATCAATGTGCCCTTGAGCTAACTTAATGCCCAACTGGTCAAGTAGAACAGCTGGTTGTGCTAGGTGCTCACAAATGTCAGTAGGGTGTAACTGAGTAAATGGTTCCTGAAAAACGACACGCAAGAGCGCCAAGCTCACTTACCTTTTGCGTGACGGAGAGGATAATTTCTCGTGCATGTGGATCCCGTGTCCAGGGGGGCGGGAAGGCTCCTCCTCCACAATGTCCCCCCACGACGTGCTCTGACGCAATGCCTCACGAGCTGCGTTGACAACAGACAAAATATGTTATGAGCAGGCGACTCACTAAAATATCATTAATTGCATTACCGAGAGAGAAAACCCAGTGGTTAATGAGGTCTAAAGTCATACAGTACCTTCATAATCAGCCAGCATATCAGTCCAGTCAATATTCAGGCCACAGCCTCCACTGCCAATGCTGGCCTGTAAATGAAGAGCAGTGTTCATTATACTGCAAGGTTGACTAAAATCGAAAATCTGTTTACCATATCAAAAGGTTATGATGAAGCACATATGAGACGCATGAGCTGTCTTACAGTGAAGTCACTTTCATTATCCGTCTCCAGCTCATTGTTCTCAGCCTGAATCTCTCTGGTTAGCTGCTCCTCTTCGGCTATGGCACTGGCAATAGCCTCCTCATTGGCCCGCTCCAATCGGTCAGCCAGCTCCTCTTTCTTAGCTAGGACCTCTGCCATGGACTGGGGCTGGACACAAGGCACAAACACCAACTCACACACGGCATTTCACATGCCACATTGTCCACACTCGTTAGTTCATTAAACCAAAATCAGAAATTTGGTACAAAATTTCCAGCATTTCCATTAATTAATACATCAATTAACTGATTCATTGTAATAACAGAAGTGATTAAAAAAGGTAAGAGAACACCAATTCAAACCCAATCACAGATTCTACCACACGATCACTACAAAACAGCAAATCACAAGTGAGGAAGCATTCACGACTCATGCAGGGCATGTTCGCTGTGAGGATGAAGAGATGGCGGGAGGAGTCAAATGATGAAAGAATATCACCAATTACTTACTACTGTACATAACATCTGATATGAAGCGGATATTTCTGCCCCGAGAAACCTTTGTTTTGGTGACAAAACTGCATCCAAAGAAACTGCAAAGTTTACTCCAACCTTGGACCGATATACAGCCTATAATCAAGGCATTTATTTATAGGGGTGTGTCTTAATGTGAGTCAGACCACTCCGAGCCATCCACTGTTTTGCATAGCATTAATGAAGGAGTGAGGGAGAGGGTTCTCTCAACACTGAGGAAACTCTAAATCATTACAAGGCTTATCTGTAACATTCAATGCGAGTAGGCTGGCAGAACAGAAACACCCGGTCAGTGAAATACCTTTGAAATACCATAGACATAACCAAATAGCAAGCTTAATTAATTTAAGGACTTGGGTCATCATGGGCTAGTGCACTATTGAAGGGCAAGTTTAACTATTTTAGCCCTATATATTATTTGTCTCTTACATACGTGTAGAATTTGGATCTGCCGAGAATAGCATCTCTAGGGTCAGCTGTAAAATGTTGCTGTTTCAACCGACATACTCTAGAGCTAATATTGTATGTAGGACAGGTCCAGCTACTACAAGAGGCAAATTAAATAAATATAGGTCTAAAGTTCTTAGCAAATAATAACCAAATTTTTAGTTTGCCATTAAGATCACACCTGCCACAAGCAAGGTGCATGGATTGAAATTGGACTATTGGAATTAACTGCTAACTGGACCTTCTGTATGCGGAGAGCGCCTTTAAAAGTATGATTAGAAAGACACAAACAAGGCACATATGTTCTTGGGGGGGCTAACTTAACATACATCACTTGAGTTCAAAGGCCACCTACATGTCGTTACTGGCCAACAATACCATTCGCAGTAAACTGGTCTCTGCCGGGCAGAGCTATGCAGCGATGTCAGCACGTCTGGCCTGGAGATTTCTTAAGACTGACTTTGTTTAGGCGGCGAAGGCCCCCCGGGGATCCCTGAACGCCCCCCACCTCCCCTTCCTCCCCCCTCTGCTCCTCCATCTCTCAGCACTCACAGTGGAAAGCTCTGTGGGGTCCAGTACACTCTCCAGTTTCACCGCTGCCATGGGAGCCTCGGCCTGTCCTGGAACAGATGTTGCCATGCCGTGCGACGCACCCCCCACAGTCTCCCCGTCCCCTTGGTCCGTGGTCAGGGGTTGGTCTGGGGATGGGGAAAGGGCCGAGGTGTGGACCGTGACAGGCGGGGCGAGGGCTATGGGAGGGGCCGGGTCTGAGGATGTGGCGGGGTCTGGTGGGGGTGATTGGGGACGAGTGGGGGCTGAATTGGGATTGGGGGGCACGTCGCCGTGGGATGCGTCCACACACTGCCCTGCATCTTGCACGCGCTCTGCTGGGGGCTGCACCGACACAGTCACACACAAACACACGCACAAACACCATTAAACACATGCATATTGTCAAGCATTTCATGAAAGCAGTAACCAAATCCAAACAATCAAAATACTCTCACACAGCACTCCAAATAAAAACAAAACACACACCCATGCAGGGGAGGCTAGAACCAACATGCCCTGTACATTCAATTCGGATCAAAAGATACAGATACAGTAGTGGAGTGGAAAATACAGATTTTGTATTTCAACAATCAACCATAACAAATAACCATAACACACCCATAACACATGCGTTTTCAAGGCATCAATAAGAGTATTTATTTCATGAAGAGTGAAAATGGGATTTCTGCCCCTGAAACGTCAGCGTGCAAATCAATCGTCTTAAAAGCCCGTCTCGACAGCCTGTCTATGAATACCGTGGAGCCCAAAACAAAAACAACGTGGGCTGATAAAACAGTCTAATGTTACTCTGCTCCTCGTGAATAATTGATATCTGGGGACTGCCGGGGAGGAGTCGTGGATTGGGGGGGGGGGGTGTCAGAGTGAGGGAGCAGACCTCAGCTAGTACCTCCATCATGTTCCCCTTCTCAGAGTCCCCTGCCTCCTCCTCCAGGAGGGCAGGCTCCACAGGGACTTGTTGCCCCAAGACCAACAGGACCCCGTCATTGTCCTGCTGGGGGCAGGGAGGCTGGGCTTTCTGCTGCGGCTCAAATTGTCGACGGCTGTTCTTGGTAGTGGTCTCCTGGTTGGAGACGACGTGAGCCATGACTGGGCTGACCTTGAGCACGATGGCGGCGGAGCGAGGCTTGGCGGGACGACCTCGCTGGACGGTCTCCCAACCCTCGGCGTCCTTCTTACCTGGGAGACACCGGGGGAATATAACGCCAACATGCAAGGACCCATGATGCGCAATCCGCGCTATAACGTGTCGTTTTATTAGCATTTGTTTGGGCTTTTGTTTCAGCTCTTTGAGCTGCCGAAACAGGGATTAGGGGGATTAATTAATAGAAAATTACACACACAATAATGTATTGTTGTATGAAATCTATCTATCTATCTATCTATCTATCTATCTATCTATCTATCTATCTATCTATCTATCTATCGTATGACACAGTGATCGATTCACTTACCTAGCAAATACCACAAGCGAGCAAATGTTATGTACCATTAGCTTGCATTGAAATATAAACAGCTTCTCCTGAACAGCAATACACTGTGCATTAGCATGGCAACGTACTTTCAAAATCTATTGATTTACAAGCTCTGTGAAAAGATACGTTTGATGACTGCCTCCCTGACCCAAATTCCCTAATGTGACCACGGCTGCACCGTGGGTAAAAAAAAAAGGTTAGGTTCTCTAGAAGGCCACTCTTAGAATAGTCCGAATTTGTCACACCCAGGGACTAGGAGCTGTTCTTACCCGTTTTCTCTATGGGGAAGCTGTTGCTGGTGACTGGAAGAGACTGGGAACTCTTGACTCGGTCAGCCCAGCTAGGGCCTGTGTGGGAGAGACGAGCCGAAGCCAGCGCAGATGAAGGACCACTGAATGGACACGCACGCACACACGCACACGCACGCGCGCACACACACACACACACACACACACACACACACACACACACACACACACACACACACACACACACACACACACACACACACACACACACACACACACACACAGTAAGACCAAATAACTGGCAACCCATTTCAATGAAGGCTAAAGCAGAGGCAGGTACTTAAAAATAAAAAAATTTAAAAATTAAAAAATTTAAAAAAAAAACACCTTATTAGCCAAGTGCTAACTAATTATCCGAAGACAAAGTAGCTCAGCTCATTCTGCCTGTCCAAACATTAGACTTATATTAGTCTGATGGTGGTGTCTTTCCAACGCCAGTTCTCTCCACTCTCATGGTGCATCATGGGACAGTATTGAGCAACAACAGGCCTCCATCATGATCAATACCCATTTCCTGCCGCATCCGATTACAGAGCACCGCTCCTATTGAACCGATGCCTCAGCAGTCTTTAACAAACACTTTTATCTACACCTCCCGTAGTTTCTGTGGCCAAAGAGCGAGAGACTCGACAAATTGCATTAAAACAAATGCTTCGCCAACAGCAATCAATCGCCCACCCATTAGCAGATAGCGTTAGCCTACGTGGCCGGCACCTTCACAGGAGGCACGGCTTTATAGTGCATCATTTCAAACATCGATTTACTAATAACACCACGTGTCATGATACAATAGTAACAAAATTAGTCTGTGCTTATCTTTTACCGTAAAATCATACGTCTAATGGTGGGAGGGATATAAAACCTGTGTATAGTGATGGCAGGCAGGCTCCGGTGTGCGGGAGACTGTGACAGCTTACAGTACGTGAAAGCTTACCAAAAGTTGAGGGTGCGGCGTGCGCTTGGAGAGGCAACGATTCTGTCAGCCGAGGTGCTGGGCATCACATGACGTCCCGGAGACATCTTACGTACTTCCCAGGCTAAAGAGGTGGGCCTGAAAACACAATACATTCAGACATTATCATACCAATACTCACAAAAAGTAAAAGTATACTGCAATGTAGAAATACAGTAAAAATCCGGAATTCAATTTGTACGTGAGTAAAAGTAAGAGTCAATTTACTTCTAGTACCAAAAGTAAAAGTATACTCGTTGTGCAGAATGTCTCATTTCAAGTTTTCAAATGTATTATAATCTTATCTAATAGCTACAAACTGAGTTTGTAGATCGGCCAACATGAATACAGACAAATGGCCAACATGAATACAGAGCTGAAGTGGTTTGTAATAATAATCTACAAAATAACTAGTAACTAAAGTAAAAAAAAATAAAGAAGAAAAACATTTAGTGGAGTAAAAATACAATATTTGGATCGAAAATGTAGCGGAGGGCCCATGCCGTAGCGTAACGGTCTGGGCACCGGACTGGTGATCCAGTCGCGGTGTGCCGCGGGTTCGACTCCCGGACCCGACACGGCCTTTACCGCATGTCATCCCCCCATCTCTCTCCCGTTTCCTGTCAGCCTACTTTCTATCCCTTAAAAAATCAATAAAGGCGTAAGCCGCAAAAAAATATCTTAAAAAAAAAAAAAAAAAAAAATGTAGCGGAGTAGAAGTAAAGGTATTGGAAATTGGGAATACTCACTTAAAGTACAAATACCTCAAAAGTGTAATTAAGTAAATGTACTTAGTTACTTTACACCACTGTGTACTAATTGTTATTCCTAGCGGTTGACTACACACTTGGCACACACTGGTGTTGGGCAAAAGGCTGATTGGCCCACAGCAAATGTATGTAGTAAACAAGGCATGTAAAAGTTTCAGGTTGCTGCACTGATTAACAACACTTTATATGTACAAAACGGGAGGCAGCAGGGGGATTTTTATTTCTTTGTCAATGCGCGGGTGCAGTGGTCATTGTGTTAAAGACAAGCCAATAAACTGGGGATCTCTTTGAATTAAAGCCAAGTCTATCGATCAGTTCTGTTTGAGACTCAAAGCCGAGGCTCAGACACCAGCACTTCGAGTTTCACCTCGGGGAGCAATTGAAAATTGTACAAGCGAGTGGGAGAGAGAAAGTGAATGACACACACAATGAAGGTAAGCGAGAGAGAGGTGTGATAGAGATAGAAGAAGCCCGCCTACATCACCTGTTCTGGGCGTCTGTTTTTTCCAACTTCTCCTGGAGCTGAATCCAGTCTATGAGAGCTTTGAAGTCCCGTACATAGTTGTCCAGCATCATCAGTACCTCCTGTAACAACAATTACAAACACATGAACTGTGAGAACCAGCAGGCAGCATCACATATTGTTGTTGGTGGAAGAACTGTGAGAACCAGCAGGCAGCATCACATATTGTTGTTGGTGGAAGATGGAGTCTTTTTTTCTGCCTTTTTATTCCTCTTCCCAATTTAGTCGTAATGCCAACTTTAATTATACAATGAATACGTAAACAGTTTATATAAAATACCCACAGTGAAATGTATTTTATTTAACCACTGTGGCCATATTCAAGGAATAGCCAATCTACAAGCTCACAATATGTTCACAATGTGTTCATTCATTGTGTGCAATCATTGTGAGCTTGTAGATCTGCTATTTGTTTTATATTTTGATAATGTTTTTAGCGGCAGGTTCATAGGGCACATTTGCTATATTTCCAATATTGAGTTTGTCAAAAAGATATCAGCTAGACCAGTGGTCTAGTAAATATCCTTTTTTCGTTTCGTACATTTTTTTTATTATTATTATTCCAAAAGATTTTCAAAGATGTCCAAAACAAATTCACAACTTTTCATGAATTAAAAACACATTTTTCAAAAGAATTTCCCAAATAAAAAAAATAAATCTTCCAAATTCCATTAAAGAAAAATTAAACGTAACGTTAACTGCCACCATGTGGCCATAGAGGGTAGTTAGATGCACCAGCCGGAATGTAATAAACATATGCGTTGTGAGCCCACGTGAGCCATGATGTCACAAGTTTTGCGGATTCACCGGCATTTTGCCTGTTTACATGGAGACGGGAGGAAACAGCGTTTTCAAAGCTTTCCACTCTGGTGTTTTCACTTTGTTCCGTTTTCACCCCCCGAAAGCTGTTCTCGTCTAAAGAGACCCCAGCATATATTTTATTTTGCCGTTTTACATGGACACCGTTCTCGTGTAAAGGGGGAATTAAATGGGACACTGTGGGATGTGCGTGCACGTTTCCTGGTGCTCGGGTAAGCAAGGCGCTGCCTAGCAACCGGGCCAGTGTTAAAAGTTGATTTTCAGCTAAACCGTTTCATATCGATAAAGTACATTAATTGATGGAGAATTCCGAAAAAGGCAGACAATGGTTGGATTTTAATTGAGGGAATACTCCCTCAATTAAAATAATTGAGAAATACATTTCTCTCATGAGAGGCTCTAGCCCCCTCCTATTCCCAGCTTTGTGTGTTTTTGTGCCTATAGCCAGCTTTCTGTGCCTGTGTACCACGGAATTGAGGATAAAAATCACACCCGTGTGTGAAGTGAGGGACACTCTTATCATCGTACATCATCCATTCATTGTCAATGGGAATTTAATGTTTGTGTAAGACGAAAATCTACAGAACAGTGAGTGTGGCAATTGTGTTTGGTCGGAATGTGATGATGTATGATAATGTATGATGATAGGAGCGCCCCTCACTTCACACGAGTGTGATTTTTATTTTCATTGAAGGAACAGAAAAAACCAAAAGCTAAGAAAAGGTTCCTTTTATACAGCTCAAGAGTGTACAAATGGAACCAAGTGCACTCTTGTGGTTCCATTTGGTTCCATTTGTACAGTTAAATTAATAGCCAGAATAAATGAGACCTAATAATGCGTGTGTGGGATTCTTCCTGACAGAGAGTACCATACCCAACGGTGGACTGGACTCAAATGTGTGCAGATCTGTTCCCCAGAGCTCTTGTGAAACAGACAGAGTTGATTGATGGGGAGTGGTGAGGGAGTGGTAATTGAGAGTAAAGCCTCACAGTGCTTTTAGTTAATAGACAAGTCAGGGCAGTGAAAGATGTGTCCAGCAGCAGGTCTTGCTGATTAGAGCTGGTTAACAGGCCAGGCCCACTGCCATGGCCTGCTGTTCATTTGGTAATGAAGGCTCCGAAGGAGGAGGGGTTAGTGGAGAGAGTCTTGTTCTCTGACAGATGGACAGACAGTGAGTGAAGGCGCCATAAAGCTATGGCTCACACACAGCATGTTAACAGGCACACTTACCTAAATACAACCCTCTCATAACATTTCACGAAGAATGACGCTTCAAATGCCAGAGGCGGAAGACCGCAAAGTTAGATCGACAGTAAAAGCCGGCGGTTAACTGCATTTGTCTGTACTCGTTAAGTCCAAACAAGACACGATGAGCACATCCCCGTCTACCTTTAACTCACCCTGAATGACAACTTAAAAACTTCTGAGCTCTCAAGACAGACCTCAGATTATTCTCATTCAGAATCATTTCACATTGTCCCGTCTAACATGCAGTAACACTGTTTAAATCAATCTTTTCATTTCTCTGTGAAGAATAAAAGGAGTCATCAACAACAACAAAAATAATTCCATGCATTTTCCTTTGCTCCCATGTGGCATATGTCATATAAATCAGGACTCGGGTGGAGGGAACAGTTGATAAGAACTAATTGGGGCTGTAGGCCTTGGGGTTAAAGAGTGGGCGTTATTAATATGCATGTATGAATCATTCCGCTGGGCTAGGGTTGAGGAAACCATTATGCAGCTGAACCAACTCATTCAGAAGCAGAGGGATAGGACAGCGAATTTCTATATTACAGTATGCAAGTCATGAAGGACCAGAGCTTTGTCCCAGGAAGCAATGGTAAGATGTCCGTTTGAAAGCATACAGTGCAGATTAATGATACTATGTTTGGGCGGGGAGTGGGAGGGAGGGGGGTTGGGGGCAATCAGACCAATGTGCTTATTTTCCAGATAACACCATCATCTATCACATTCCATTAGGCCACGTTGGGTGGGATGGAGATGGAGATTAGAGGCAGCACCCGGCTCCCTGGCCATTACACGTCACAGGGGTGAGAACAGAATACAGTGGCATGAGAGCAACATTGGCTAGACCTCTGACACGGGTCAACTGGGGAGCGTGTCTGCCGCGCCACAGGGGGCTATGCCACTGACCACAGACCATCCACCATGGGCGTGCTCAACATAATTCTGTATGGCAGAGGAATCAATAGCGCACCACCAGAACATAGTCATGCCAACATCAGCCTCCGGGGCAATGATGGAGAGCACTGACTGTGTGTGATCAAACCAGTGATCCAACTGATGCATTATCCTGCGATAAGTCAAGAAATTAGTTTTAAGTTTCTATTGTGCAAAATCCGAATAGTTTCTGCTCAACTTACTGGTGCTTTATCGGAAGGAAAGAAAATGGCAACACCAATATACACCTGCTCAACCACTACTATATAAAGATTATTATACCAATATACACCTGCTCAACCCCTACTATATAAAGATTATTATACCAATATACACCTGCTCAACCCCTACTATATAAAGAGTATGATAGAGCAGTGGTTTTCAACTGGTGGTCCTTGGACCACTGGTGGTCCGTGAAGGTATTGCATGTGGTCCCTGACCATTCATTTAGGAAATTGAAGAATTGTTTTAATCGACCACTAGTTGGTGCACTAAATGACCTGATGTATTGATGACACATCAATGTTGTCAGTTACTGGGAAGTCAGATATAACTTCTTCAAAAAAGGGAACTAGAATTGCAGGCCTACCGTGGATTGACTGGTTGAGTCACAACTATTAGCAAACATGCCCATATAATCATGCTTAGATAGCATTTCTGCAGACTTAGATAGCATCTGATACAGACTTATAGCATGTTATGTAGACGGCACTATAATTGCATTGTATATAGTCATAGCACGCCATAGTACATATGTATAGCATAGTAGTATATATATATATAGTTTATATGTATAGTCTCATAATATAGATATTCCACTGTTATTTTCTTAGCTTACGCATGTTTTATGATAAATGCTTTTGTGATGTATTCCCATGCTTTTGTTCTTGATTATTGTAAATCGCTCTGGATTAAGAGCGTCTGCTAAATGCCTAAATTGTAAATTGTAATCACATACACTTCTGTATGAGTTTATGGAAGGTTAAGAGAACAGAATAAGGGCAACCATGGGAAAGGAATAGATCAGTGGTTCTCAATCGTTTTTGAGCTCCGGACCACTAGCATATGTCAGTTAAATAATGACTGTTAAGGGCTTGATTTACGTCACCTCAAATTAACAAATTAAATGAACTTAACAGTCAATATTTCATTTCAAGCTTTTCCCCCCACACCACGCTCATATCCCCCCACCCAACACAACAATGGTCCCCAGGTTGATTCTTAGTCAGGGTGGTGGTCCCTCCCTGGTTCAAACCCCTGTTAGAGAGCACAATACTGAAGCAATACGTTTGTTCCACAGGCTCAGGGTATGCTGTCTGCATCATTTCAGTGATGGGGGTTAGCTTTCAGAGCTGTCTCAAACAGGGCCATGTGATATGATGTGATGGAGTAAAAATAGATTGTTCTTCCATCCAGCAAAACTATTACAGAGCGCATTCAAATCACACTGCTTACAGTATGTCATCAATATTCAATCCCCTCAGCCAGGCCCGACAGAGGCCTGTGATAATTCTCTCACCACACCAGTGCGCCTTAAGAGAGCCTCTCTGTGACATAAAGCAGAAATTACAAGGAATGTGATGCTCAGGGGGAGAAATAGTTATCAGCTCAATATCCCCCTCTAGTGTTCAGCAAGTGTAGCGCCGTTCAGCCTCACCAATTGCCCTTTCCTCTGGTTCACTATACGTCCTCATTGGCCCTAAAAGGTACATTTTATATTTGAAAATAGTCTGCTTTGATAGAGGAGACCAACCTTGCATTCTACGACACTCTGGTCAGATTCACAGGTGACATAAATCTCATCCACGGCCCTCCGTAGGTTGTCGAACAGGAAGGCCCAGTAGCGTGCCCGCAGGTCCACCTTGCGTGGCGGTCTGGCTTTAGTCGGGCTCTTCTCCGTCCCCTTGTCCAGCAGAGCAGTGTTTTTACTGTCCACCCCTGCATTCTGTGTAGAGAGTAGAGACACGGCAGGAATCAAATCAAGGGCTTACCCCATTTTGACCTGAGATCAGATTCTAAAAATGTCTTCTACATCCTGACAGTTTTCTGAAAATGCTACGTTTGTGGTTCTTCAATTTTTCAAAAATAGCAGACCTACAAGCTCGTAGCGCGCCACTCGGTGGCGCGCTATGAGCTTGTAGATCTGCTATTTTTCAATAGCTAAAGCATAACATAATGCTAACACCAAAAGGGGTTCCCGCCCAAAATGGGTTAACGAAGAATATAAGACGACTCTGATTATAAGACGACCCCCATTTTTCATGACTCATTTGTGGGAGAAAAAAAACATTGAATGTCAAATAGTCCAGTCCCCGATTATAACACAACCCCGTTTCCACACGGGTGTGATACTTATATCTATGATCAGAGTAGCATAAATGTTCAGTATTTCTATTATCCATTATTCTCAGAATTGCCAATTATGTGTATTATATCATCATTTCAATACCATAATGCACATACCTGTTTCTTATTCCGGTGTATTCCAGTGTTGATTCGCTGTGTCCTCAAATTATTAGAGATGCTTTTGGACTTTGCTATGATGTGAGAAGATGAGAAAACACAATGATGGCGCCTGTAGGTGGTTGCAGCCAGCCAGCCTCTAACAGAACAAACAGCCGTGCCTGCCTGGCAGCATACAGTACATGGTGACTTCACACACAGCAAGTACAGTTTAAGAAGCCTTTACATAAAAATAAATAACAACCCAAACACTTCTACAAGCAACAACCATGTAGTGTAAAGATAGGTATGGCTTCACCTAATTTAACCACTTAACCACTATGTTATATTTCCTTGTACGACAGCGTCGTGCAAAAATAGATGATCTACCAGCTACAACAGTGCCACATCACAGCAAACACGTTGCAAGTTTGTAGATCGGCTATTGTAACAATGTTTTTAATAAAATAAAATAAAATAGGAAATAAGAAATAAAGACAAAACATTCATGTTTTGGTTAGGTTATATACAGTATGTCACAGATTCACGTTTTACATGATACATGACTACCATGTGATTAATATGTTTGTATGCTAGATGTGTCTGTTGTTTGTGTGTGAGAGAAAGAGAGCGAGTCTAGTCTAGGGAAATAGAAACAAAGGGAGAGCAATGAACTAAGTTGGCCTAAACAAAGCTTACTTTGGCATAAAGCCTAAACAATGTGGACAAATAGAAGTCTGTTACTTTGCCAACTAGGGCTGCCTAACAGGCATATAAAGGATCCCTTTTTCCGGTTTTCTTTCTGGGGCGACAGTCATCAAACCACAACTGACCATATCAACGCTGTTTTCTTTGCATTATATTTACACAACCATTTACCTTGTCATTTGTTGACTATGGTTCATGCCATTTTATTTACTCTGATCTCATCAGTCACTCTGGATAAAAATGCCTAAATCGTAAATTGTAATTGCACATTGAGTCAAGTCACCTGAAGTCAATATCATCAAACCATCTGTCACTGAGGAACAGCAGCATGAACGGTAAAAAAAGAAAAACACACAAGCCCAAAAAAAAAGAAAAACTAAATTGCTTAAATTAATTAATTACAAGCTGCATTATTATTATTTGTGGGGGTTCGCTATAACTGCGTCTGTGTCAGTTTCAGCGCAGTGCACACACACGCAATAATAGTTGGCGTGCACAGCAGGAACAGGACAGCAGGTTAGGTTGTTGCTATCCCATTGGCTGAGAGCAAAAAGTGTCGTTGCCTAGAGACGAGGCTACCAATGAGAAAACCAGCTGCACTAGCTTGCACATCGATTATAGACTCAGCTTGCTATTGCATAACAGCTGGTAAAAAGAAAGAGACCACACTCTATTCTGGTAACTTCAATATTAACTCCTGAGTCCTGACCGCATTGATGTGACACCTGCAATACTGTAAGTTTAGTCGTTCATCTCACTGTCATAACAGGAACCCTGTGTGGCCAATTTGTGTGTGTGTGTGTGTGTGTGTGTGTGTGTGTGTGTGTGTGTGTGTGTGTGTGGAGATAAAACGTGGGAGGAGGGAACGCTACTACATTGTGTCTGCATGAGTTAAAAAACTAATAAATAATAAATAAATGTCCTTTTCAAAACCACCACCTACCTTCCTCCTCTTTGTTCTCCTTGTTCTCCAGAGGGACACTCCAGGCGATGAGGTTTCGAGCTGCACGGCCCTCCTCCGCCACGATCTTCCTCACCTTGTCATGGCTGTTTGAACGCTGGAAGGACGCCTGCAGGCACAACAAAGGATAATGATTCATCCATCCCACCCACACATCCAGCTGTCACAGACAACACACTTTTGCTGCATTTTTGCTTTATTCCAATTGCAAATTGTGTAATGCGCTTGTTCTCAAAGAGGGACGAGGACCAATTTGTTCCTGTTCGCATATGACTCTGCACTTCTGGTCTGGGACAAGAACAAATCTCAACAATATCCGCACTCAGCATCTTTCAATGGGTCTGGTCTTTAAGATACTCAGGAGGATCAGTGCTTACTTACCGGTCAAACTACTTCTCTGGAGTGAGTTATGCCCAAAGGCATAACACCAGAGGGAGTCCATCTCTCCCGGGCCGTTACCCCACAATTGGGCTTAAACATGGGGGAAAATATATCGAGGAATGCGCCTTACAAAAATCCAATTCAGATATTGACTCAAAACTACCGTAAGCTAAAAGAATGGATGACCTTAAAGGTATATTCAGTGATTTCACTCAAAAAACCTTAGGTTTCGTTTTTGGCTGTGGGACCCAGCCTTTCGTCCAATCAGGATAGAGAGTCAAAAACGAAACCTAAGGTTTTTTGACCCCCAGGGGTTAACTGGGGACAGGGAGGAACTCATTATATGGCCAGCACACTCTATAGTAGGGAGGATTATCACAACAAAACAAAAAAATAAGTGATATTTGAATTAACCCCCTCATGGCCAAGAGCACGTCAGGCCCATAGACTGCCATGTTAACTGACGTAGTAAATCAACAAATCCCTCCAAGCCAATGACGTTATCTGCGTAGTAGACGTACTGCCCTGTCAGTACGTCTTTTTATAACAAAATATTGCAATTGTTTGAATTTTTTTTAATTATTTTTATGTAATCTACCAAAAACCGGCCGAAACCCGCGCGATCGTGCACTATCGTGCACGCGCGCCGTCTCTATGTGATCCGCGGCAAAGAATGTGATATTTTGGGATGTTCCTGGCCGTTTTTAAGCTTAATCTGACTAAGTTATGACAAAGCTAATGTTAGCTTAGCAATCCGGACGGCCAAGCTATAAGCTAGGGGTCAAATTAGCTTCCTTTGTTTACCTCGTTTGACAGGAAATGATTTAGCCAGATTTAACACTTTTGTCAAAATCAGAATAATGGAACGTTCCTGCCATCTGGTGGAACTTCTGGGTATTACTTTGAAATCGAAAGTAAAACTTGATGTATTGTATTTAGATCGCTGATCCCTCTTATTGCATTAAAATGACGAATTAAGAAATGGGGCATTGGCCAGCATTGGCCAGATTTGGCGACTTTTTGAATGGCAATCGAAAAATGTGAGATATGACCACAATGTCACGAAATGTCTCATTTTATAGCTCCAAGTCACTACTTTACAATGAAAAAATAATTATGATTATAGCTTGTTCCATCGTTTACTTATAAGCTTTTTAGTAGACCTTGGTTTCAGTGATAAGTCAAACCAAGGTGTACTAAAGTGCTTATAAGTAAACGAAGGAACATGCTAGGAACATATTTTCTTTTTCGGTGTAAACTAGAGATGTGCAGCTTTAAAATGAGATATTTCGTGACATTGTGGTCATATCGCACATTATTCTATTGTCATTCAAAAAGGCAGCCTAAGCTGGCCTAAGGCACAATAAGATGTTATTAAGGTTGGTAACTTGGCCATTAGAGGGTTAAGTGAAATCACTGAATATACCTTTAAAGTACAATTGGGCTTAGCCCCCTGCCTCCAGCACCCCTCATTTTTCTGTAAATAAACCTTGTTTTGCTGCTACTGAGCTTTTACTTATGTATTATTTTGTATGTACTATGTATTGTATGTCTTAGTGATGAATTGAGTACAAGTGGACCACAATGGAAACAAGATCCTTTTGTGTTAGGCCTAACAAAATAATACTTTGGTTTCCGGTTGCCGACCTTAAGGGCCCGGAGTTATTTAATCCATTAATAAAATGTGCCCATCATTTATAGCGCCCGGACCACTTTTACAGACGGACCTAAAATGTGAATGTCTGTGTAGTAGCTAACAATAACTAACAACACTATCGATGCGATCTACAACAACGGGAGGTAGTGGTGCGCGGGCCGGCCCGTTGCCCGCAGGGTCAAGATTTTCAGCGCAATTATCGCGCAGCGCAATTATCTTTTCCCCCAAAAAGGAGGAAAAAAAGCATTCCGGTACCTGCTCTCCTACTCCTCCTGCTGAAATCATCAGCTTGTGCTGTTGCTCATCTTGTCCTTACCGTAGCTCCTGCCTTTTTGATCGTCAGAGAAAAGTGTTCTATCCATCCTGAACTGCATGTTAAAACAATTCCCCTCTGAGGCTCTGAGTCTGAACCTCGCTGGCGTCATCAGCGCATCTGCATTAAATCTTTCTTAATTGAGTGCGTGACACAGGCGTGCACAGTGCGCACACACAGAATTATATCTACAAGCTCACAACGTGTCGCCTGTGAGCTTGCAGAGCAGCTATTTTGGGTGTGCGGTACTGCCGCCGCGCAACGAAGTCTAAGTATAGGCACAATCGAAACTAAAATGAGACTAGAACTGCACTCTGTCGACTGCCTACTTGCTTGTTGCACACTAGTAGGCCATTTACTAGTGCGAAAGCAGAGCGTGCAAGTACTGTAGACCGCTACAAACTTTCAAATCTCAGCCTCTGTGAAAGAACGTTTGCAATATTTAATTATTAGGTTTAGCTATTTGCTACGTACCTTGCTTTTACCCTGGCATTGGTACATATCTTCATCACGTCATGGGACATACACTTCGTAGCATGACGGAAAACATACCTGCACAGTCTGCTTCCGTATGTCCCGTGCCATGATATGACGTCATATCATATGCTGCTAAGGGACATAGTCATACGCATCGTAGCACCTGACTAATAACATTATTTGCGTGCTCTGCTTGCGCAAGTAAACATGCAGAGATTCATTCGAGTGGAGAGCTACACTGCATGCTGATGCTGAGTGAAGTGAACTGTTCCGAAACAGATAGGCGGCGGCCTATGTCATGTCACGTACCGGTATGTGTATAAGTTGTATATGTTCATCCGGGTAACTACAAGAGAGTAAATCTGTGAGTATACACATTTTG
The DNA here is from genome assembly GCF_964188405.1 of Protomyctophum parallelum. Lineage (NCBI taxonomy): Eukaryota > Metazoa > Chordata > Actinopteri > Myctophiformes > Myctophidae > Protomyctophum > Protomyctophum parallelum. The sequence goes on along the minus strand of NC_139700.1, from coordinate 20,271,652 downwards.
CAGTGTAGACTGGAGTCCCAGAAAGAAAATCTAACTGGGCTACAAACTCCCTGAAATTAAAACAAAGTTGAGAATCACTGTTATCATCATCATACTATAATTAACCAAATGTCTGAATGTGTGTCTGAATGTGTGTCACTGTAACTGCCGTAGCTCCTCACTGCCTGCACCAATGGTTCAGAATCAGGGCACAGTGGCGAGTCGACTCTGACAATACCTTGTTTAGTCCACAGAGCAGCAGTACTACTATGACTAAAGACACTAAAGGGAAGGCTGGAGGCAGAAGCTCGAGCCTGCTCCCTCTGTGCACACCACCATGGTTGACCTACAACACTGAGCATGCATCAATGACCTCTGCTCATCTGCTGGCATTTCTGCTGAGGCAAATGCCATGAACAGAGATGCCGTGCAATGTCGTTCTATCCTTCACCTACAAGGCAGCATACTGTGAGTGTGCTTGATAACAATAACCCAGCACTAGTATTGTGCCTGAAACAACTATGAGATGCCTTCTGAAGCTTGATTCTTGAAATATATTCCTTACTTATTAAGTCAATGTAACGATTCAAAATAAGAATGATCCCAATTATGGGCATGCCATTATCAGTGAAAAAAAATGCAAACAAATAACAAACAAATAAATAGCCGCTCTTACAAGCCTACAATGCTCAGCCATTTTCAAAATATTTTGTGGGCTGTTTTTTGTGGTTAAGTTCAGCTCCAGTGAATGCCAGCTGATGCCCTGTCCCCAGTTAACCCGATACTTTTCCCTGAGTACCAAAACATCCAATTGACACTAGGCCGAACAAATGCAACGGGAGCACGCCTGACCCAACACTGCAGCAAATCATCAGGTTTTCACTGTAATTATGAGTGAGTGAATCTTTGCAGCAGGCTGCACCAAAAACTATTTACCACCACCATGCCATTAACTCCATTAGTATGATTGGCATTACCAAATGACTGACATATTGCATGGCTCATCCAACACAATGCAGTGGAATTTTAGAGATAAGCTTGTGTAAAATCCTTTGTAAACTATCTTAGTTCTAGCACCTTATACACAGACAGAAAAATGTGAACGTGCCTCATTAGTTTGTACACAGCATGCACTGTGTGCACACTGGTCTGCTACTATTTATTGTCCCTGGGGGAAGCTATCCGACTGACCTACTTTTTGGGAGTGAAAGTATTACATGTAGCATAGTCAAGCTAGGCTTTATTTTCCCATGCAGAACAAGACAGTAAAGGAATAGAGGAACATCAAACAAAGCATTGAAGTGGCCTAAAGCTAACTTGAGTGTGTCACCATCATAGCAACCCATCTCCCAAGCAGCAGCAGACTGTAGCCTAAATATTTACTCTGCGTTTCCTGGACATGGCAACTAGCAGATGATGGATGACTGTTGTGTGGACATACCAAGACCACTCATGACTGATGGCTAGCCATGTGCTGCAAGCCTTCAAGCAAGGCTCTCTTGATCAATCAGATGCAGACAACCTGTCACCTTGGAGCTCCACTTTTTAACCACATTAACACTGGAATCCATATTTTATGCAAATGTTCACAATTTTCTAAAACGAAATATATCCTTTTCAAACAAAACAAATGTAATTTTAAAAAATTGCCAAAAAGTGGCACAATCACAATGCCACATGTTTGTTGTATGACTACGGTAAGTGCGTAGGCGTAAGTGGTTAAAATGGTGAACAACTGCCACCAATCATTGTTTTATGCACAAGAGAGCTGGCCAATTTCTGAGGCCGAGTGAGGTGGCAGCCAGCAAGTGTAGGGTTTCCCTTACTAAAAGGCCTACAAACAGAGACAGGTGTAGGGTTCCCCTTACTAAAAGGCCTACAAACAAGACAGGAAGACAGCAAAGTAGAACTAGCCCACTATAAGAGACAGACTGAAAAAGAGATCAGAAAGTACATACAGAATAGAAGTAGAGTCTGTAAGCAGGTTCTTCGTCCTTATCCAGCCCTGACATACTTTTGCAGACCCCTCTGATCAAGCCGTTTCCTCTTGCCGGCATTGCACACTTCTACAAGGTGACATCGTCATCTGACAGAAGGACCAAAATAGCCTCCTAATGTGAAACCCTGACACTGCTATAGCAATGTCCCCAGCTGTGTCAACCCCTCCTCCAATGGCGATTGAGAGAGACAAGTGCTTCAAAGCCTGCCAGTCCACCCTCGGTCCTCTCCGTCCGTAGCACTGTCAGTAATCGCACTCGGCTGAGTTAGCAGGCCTGTGCCACTGCTTGTCGCTGTATGCCACTCCGTTCTGCTTTCCAGCACATACAGCTTCTAATGTTTACAGCTTCTCTCCTCTCTCTGAGCTCTGCATCACAGCCCCCTCACTCTCACTCTGCTTCTGCCACAGCATTGCGTAGTCATGTGCACTCAGCAGCAGGCCTGCCCCTCAGCCCTGGTCCTCCTGCCAGTGTTGCCAGTGATGATGAGAGTGTAGCTGTGGGCTAAAGCAGTGTTCTAATACAAGGCTGGCTCTGCATTAGCCACACAGGCTGACACACCGAGCCTGATTGGATTTGGCAGGCTGATGAATCATAGAATAAGGGGGATGAAACACAAACCTGGCTGCCTGCATTGATTTTCTAAAGAAAACAACAACAAAAAAACATTTTTTCTGTGATGACTCACAGCAAAAACAAATAACAACTAACTGAGCATCCTCTGGCTAAACAGGGGCTGCATGTGGCCATAGGCTTTGGACTGATGAACTGTTTTGTAATGTGAAAGGACTATTTTATAGTACAATATAAGATATCCAGAATTATCGATCATAATCAGAAACCTATTGTATTTCGACCAAATAGGTGTCTATAGGTCAGGGCTATTGACTGACTGCCCCAACAATTGGACTTGGATTATTTAATTAGCATATGGATCTGAAACGGCACCGCTAAAAAAAAAAAACATTGTCCTGAGCCGGTTGCTAGGCAACGCCTTCGTAACCCCCAGAACTATGATGTTTGCATGCACACCCCATAGGGTCCCATTAAAAGTAGGATCTTCTTTGGCTGTTATCTCTGAAAAATGTGGCGCTGTCCGCAGTGATGAAGATCCATCCGAGGTTTGGATGTGATTTGCATCGCTCCCGACACGTTAATGTTTCTGGCGAAAGATAAACATCATGAGCTAATGCTAACATTAGCCTTTTCTTACAATGGAGGTCTGCGAGTGAGCTGTGAGCGGGGAAAACCGAAGTACTTGAGTAGTAATCTCCCGCCCCGCGCAAGCTATTTACCACTTGTGGCCACCAGGCCGCAGTCTAAGTGTTAAGAGACTTATTTGAAAAGAATGTGTGGAGTTTGCATGTTCTCCCTGTGTCCCCAAGGGTAGGTAGGTACTAGGGATGCACCGATCCGGCTTTTTGGCATTCGATACCGATTTCGATACATGGGGGTCCAGTATCTGCCGATACAGAGTACCGATCCGATACCCCCCACAAAGAAACGTAATAACCTATTAAGCTGTATGCCTCACTGTGTGGAGTCTGGAATCATTATTTTGTGTAAGGCAACATCAAGGCTTGACTTAAACATTACTTTCCCAAAATTGTAAAACAAAATGTAACAAACACAGATATAAATGCACTGAATTATTTATTAAATAACTGTGCAACAATTATACCAGGTTAATGTGTGCGCAGGCTAGCCTGGCTGCATTCCACATGTTATACTGTCAATACTACACTCCTGTGTCACAGAGGAGGTAGAGTTGTTTTCATACTGTAATTACACATAATTATCGGATCGGATCGGATAATGGATCGGCCACCGATCCGATACCCGATCTAGAATTTTAGCCTGGATCGGCGCCGATCTCCGATACGAGTATCGGATCGGTGCATCCCTAGTAGGTACCCTCACAAAAAACATGCAGTGAACCTGGTCTCTAAACTGCGTCCCCCTGGCCAGCCGGGGCGCCTGATGGAGGGGAAAGGAACTGGTTGGAATAACGTGTTCCTTCCACACGCTACGTCCAACCAGAGCCCAGGATCACATTAGATCAGTGGTTCTCAACCACCTCAGAAAATATTTGGCTCTCCGGGTACCACCATTAAGTTAAAATACAGTACACCTAACCTATCCCATCTTATTCACACAGGAGGCAAATTATTTCTAATTAACACCCAGCGCCCAGGACGAAGTTTCATCCAAAAAACGAAGTTTATTGATATGAAAACCGATCGCATCACTCTACACTACAGCCTAGTTGCGCCTGTTGCGCAATCCTCGATGTTGCACAACAGTGGGACGTCATCGAAAATGTTCCCCCCGAAAATCTTAAAACTCGCGATCTAAATCATCCCATCCAATTCTAAGAAAAGATCATGTGTTAGACAGCCCCCTGCTGTCCAGTCGCTAGTCGTGTTAGATTTAATCATGCCTCCCGTTGTTGTCGATCGCCTTTAGTGTTTTGGCTACATTTAGCTGTTCCAGCCACATCAGGTATAACTTCCGGTCCGTCGGTAAAAGTTATCTGTTGCTATGAATCGCTTGGGCGCTATGATTTAATGGATTAAATAACCCTGGGTAATCGGAGTGTTAATATATAAAATCACACCTGTGTGAAGTAAGTGGTGCATTCAGGGCACAGAAAAGGGCACATGTGTGTGCACGCATAGTGCGTGCTGATTTTTGGGGATGGTCTTTTTGTGGGGACCGTCCCTTCATCCCTTGTGCCATTTCATGTCATTGGACAATAAAATAAGCAATACATTCTCATTAGTCTGAAACTAAAACTGACTGATGGTAGCCAGCACATTAAAAGTATAATTATAAATAATAATTATGATAGTGGAAATCAATTATCATTACTTGTCAAATGTTCGTCTTGAAGGCCCCCCACATAAGCCCTTATGTTTTTTTGGGGGGGCACTTTGAGGCAAAAGGGCAGGGGCTCAAGCCCCCCCTCTGCACGTGCCTGCTTCACTGAATGTTACAACATTGAACCACTTTCATCTCATCACATCCCATTATGGCTGTAAAGTGTAAAGTGTTTCAAGGACAGTGCACCAAACCAAAACGAAATTCTGTAACATTTTAGAGAAGGAGGAGAGACCCGCACACCGCCACTTGCTGGTTCAAGAGGTTTATTTTGATAAGAGTCGTAGCAACGTTTCAGCCTTTCGGCCGTTTCAGCCTTAGGTCAACAGTCAACACTGACTGTCACTGTAAGTTACTTTAACTTTAGGGAGATAAAATATGCAGCTTATGCTCCATTTCTGATCCAGTGTCCCTTTCTCTGGAGTCACTGGAAATCAACTGTATTCATATACAAATTATATAAGTGTATACGTGAATACAATTGCTCCTACAATCCAATGAAAGAGCCTTTGCCTTGTATTGCTTGTAACAGGATTACCCATGCAAGTAGCTCTGGTCCATAGCTCTAATGCGTAAGGAACGCATTAGAGCTATGGACCAGAGCTACCCATACAGGGTAATGAATGGAGATCATTGACACACTAACACTGTCTGGCACAGAAATCAACAGTCAAGTCCAAAGAAACTAGCCGTGCCTGAAGACCCTCTGCCTTCCTCAAGCTCAGCTTGGTTTATGCACACACACCACCAGACCAGAGGTTTGCATTGGAAGCATCCTGTTCATGCTACTGAGAACAAGGGTAGGCATGGCGGTAAGTGGTAACAGGATAGGTGGGCACCACGAAGGATGAGTGGGCATGGGCACCTCGATGTAAAATTGCCAATTTTGACCAAAATACTTTAAAATAAAATATTTGAAAAATTGTCTGCAATGTAAAGTATGATATGAACATGCACGGTACATCATCAATTTATCAAACTAAATTTTATCCTTCAACTTCTTGTTTTTCCCCCAAAATGACTGGATATGCAGGTTTTTTACATTTTGGAAAAAAATGCCAATTTAACAACACCTATCCTGTATCCGGCACAGTGCGTCCGCCGACTCCGCCCATTTATAGGTAGGCTATCATTCTGCTAAGGAACAGGGTGAGAGAGACGCCTCACCCAAGAACTGCAGTGCTCCCTGATAGTACACTCAGAGGGTTGTGCGAATTACTTTACAGTTTAGACAAAGGATCACTAACGTTTCTAAGGTTTAATCAAGAGAGAATTACTTTTATTATATATGTATTGTCGTCCCATCCCATTCCGCCCAGTTCATAATCATATAATGAACCGACCTACAGGAACAACGAAAAACCTGTGGACTGTGGTAGATCGATTGGACCACCCATAATGAGTAGAGCTATCCCCGTTATTAAATAGTAGTGTGTTGCATTGTAACCACTAACCAGTAGAGTTGTTGTGAGACGGGGACTTACCTTCAACGCGGTAATGGGGGTATTCCTGCTCTTGCCTCCTCCATGCGAGGATCCAGAGCTGTTGCTCCCAGACCTCTCCCTCCCGTCTCCTCCTCCACCTTGGCTAACGTTCATTCTTGGGCCGAGGCGGTGAGGACCCGCACCACCACGCCGCCGTCCGTCGTGACGACTATCTTTTGACATCGATGGAAACAAAATGAGTTCGGCGCGATCGTGAGGAGAGAACAAAACAGAAGATTATCTTATTTACAAAGGATGAAGTTGTCTTGTGGTTCCCATAAACATCACATAAACGATGACAGCAAGGACAACCTAACAACAAGCAGGAAGTGTGCTGGTTCACGATTTCGACAGACAGCGCGGCTGTCCAATCGTTTCAGTCTGCGATGAAAACGAATAAAATATGGCCCAATAGATTCAGTGCTTACGATTCTAGGGCGGTACTCTGTCTGTCTACCATGGCAACGATATGCAGACGGACGGAGTGAATGCTGGGCCATTTCCCCATTCCCCCTGCGTTGCACTGATCAGTGATCACGGTAAAAGAATCTCCTCTTTCTACATAGTTGTTTGTTTATGTTTTAAATACTTTGATACTGGTTATTTTATTGGCCAATTTTAAACAATGTTTTCATTGTACTGTTCTCTAGAATAGATGATGCCTGTCTTTTTGCCTGGCTTAGTGGCTTCTTCTCCAATCTCCTACAAACTAAACAAACTACAGACACATGTATCCATAAAGTAAATACCCGGCCGTATAGTTGTCACTACAATCACAAGTTAACAATAGTCGCTTCACTTGCCTAAAAAAATATATTTACAAGCTAGCTAACTAAACCGCAAGTTACGAATGTAACTATGGTTATGTGAATTCCTGGATGACTGCCAGTAGGCAGTAAACAATAGTGAATATGCCTCTCGCGCTCCACGCAGGTCGAGTCTTTATATAAACAAAGTCATGTGACGTGTAGGCTGCCCGTGCGTCCCGGTAGGCTATATAAGCACGTGACAGCCCACACCCGGCCTCTTAAGAATCTTCTCGCCCTGAAAGATTCCGAGTGACCGTTATTACTGGCAGTCATCCAGGAATTCACATAACCATAGTTACATTCGTAACTTGCGTTATGTTTCATTCCTTACTGACTGCCAGTAGGCAGTAAACAATAGTGGATGACTCATACCAGAAGTGTCACGAGGAATCGAACCCACCTACTAAACTGTCGTAGCAGCCAGTGGCAGGATCGCAGACGTCAGTGAGGATCCAGAGGCCACATCAAGGCGATAGAACCTCAAGAACGTGCAAGGGGCTGTCCAAGACGCCGCCGCACAGACGTCCGCCAGTGACACCCCTCTCATCGCCGCCCAGGACATGCCAATGCCCCTGGTAGAATGGCAGATGACATCGGAGGGGGCAGGTTTACCAGGTGCTTCATAAGCCCTTTTAACCGCATCCACTACCCAGTGGGATAGCCGCTGTTTAGACAGCGCGCCTCCTCTATTCCTTCTGCCGTAGCACACAAACAGTTGCTCTGAGCGTCTAATATCCCGTGTTGCCTGAATGTACAGTTGCAACGCGCGGACTGGACACATTAAGTGGGCCCTTTCCTCCACCTCGGATGTAAACGGGGGAGGATGGCATCCCGCCAACTATATGGCCTGTTTAAAGGTATATTCAGTGATTTCACTCAAAAAACCTTAGGTTTCGTTTTTGCTGTGGGACCCAGCCTTTCGTCCAATCAGGATAGACAATTTACAATTTAGGCATTTAGCAGACGCTCTTAATCCAGAGCGACTTACATTTAAGCAAGAACAAAAGCATGGGAATACATCACATAAAAGCATCTATCATGAAACATGCGTAAGCTAAGAAGGTAACAGTGGAATATCTATATGATGAAACTATACATACACTATACATAATAAACTATACATATTCACTACTATGCTATACATATGTACTATGGCGTGCTATGACTATATATAATACAAGTATAGTGCTGTCTACATAACATGCTATAAGTCTGTGTCAAATGCTATCTAAGCCAACAGAAATGCTATCTAAGGGGTTAGGGTAAGTGCTACGGGCCATGATGGAGTCTGAAAAGGTGGGTTTTCAGGCTACGGCGGAAGATTGGGAGTGATGCTGCAGTTCTGACTGCAATGGGAAGTGCATTCCACAGTTTTGGAGCCAGAAGGGAGAAGAGTTTGGGACGTGTGGAGCGTTGTCCCGGCGGTTTTTTGACCCCCAGGGGTTAACTGGGGACAGGGAGGAACTCCTTATATGGCCAGCACACTCTATAGTAGGGAGGATTATCACAACTAAACAAAAAAATAAGTGATATTTGAATTAAGTGAAATCACTGAATATAACTTTAACATAATCAGGGGCAGAACCTTAGGCTAAAATGACACATTTGGCTAAAGTGTGACCCCAGTGCCGCTAGCCTTCCACTGAAGGCATGCAGGGCTAATAGAAAGTGCGTGGAGCTCACTCACACGCTTAGCTGTCGTAACTGCTAACAGAAAGACAGTCTTAATCGATAAATTGCTCAAGGACGACCCAGCCATAGGCTCAAGGGCGCCCTGCTCAATGCCCGCAGGACCAGAGGTAGGTCCCAAGCTGCAGTATGCCTCACCCTAGGGGGGCGTAACCTCTCGGCACCACGCATAAACTGTCACCCAGTAATGCGCACCAACTGACCTGCCATCAATATGGCTATGATTGAAGGATATAGCGGCCGTGTGCACCTTCAAGGTGGATGCCGCACGGCCGGCATCAAGTAGACACTGTAAATAATGTACGTGTTGTATAGGGCAAGAGACCGGGTCCAGACCCCTGTCGCTGCACCATGATGAGAAAGCAGCCCAGCAATTAGAGTACACCAACCTTGTGGAAGGGGCCCTTGCATTCCGCAAGGTCTCACATATTGAGGGGCCTAGCCCACTCAAGAGTGACTGATCCCTTTCAGTGGCCATACCCAAAGCTGAAGGAGGCTCGGCGATGGATGCCACAACTTCCTGTCCAGCTGGGACAGGAGGTCTACACTCACTGGAAGCTGCCATGGATCCCCGTCCAACAGACTGAGGAGCGTTGAATACCATATTCTCGAGGGCCACCTGGGGGCCACCAACAGAACTCGTGGTCTGACGATCCCACCCTGTGAAGCACAGGCAACAACAGGGGGATCGGGGGAAATGCATAAAGGAGCGTTCTAGGCCAAGCGTTGGCGAGAGCGTCCATCCCGAGTGGGGCACTGGTCTCTGCCAGGCTGAACCACATAGGAAAATTAGTCGTGCCTTCTGAGGCGAATAGATCTACGTATGCTACCCCGTGCCGATCCCAAATCAACTGTACCACCTGGGGGTGCAATCTCCACTCCCCAGGGGGCAGTCTCTGACAAGACAGAAGTCTGCCACAGAGTTTGCTCTGCCTGGCAGGTGCATAGCCCTCATCGAGGAAAATAGAGGATAAGCCCACGTCCACAGGCGATAGGCTCCCCTCAGGGACTCCAGAGACCTGGTCCCACCCTGATGGTTGACATGAAACACCACTGAGGTGCTGTCCGTCTGAATGAGCACGTGCTTCCCCCTGAGAGGGCAAGAAGTGCATCAGCGCCAAGGAAACAGTCCGGAGTTCTAGCACATTGATATGGCGTCCTCTCCATCGAGAGCACCATAGCCCCTGGACTGACCTCTTCTGCCATACCGCGCCCCATCCTTGAGGCGAGGCATCTGTTGTCACCACCTCTCGTCTCGCCGGGACCGAGCCGAGAGAGACTCCACTCAGCAGGAATGCATTGTCCCGCCAGCGGCGGAGATAACCAAGGCACCTGCGAGTGACTCTGACCTTGACCCGCCTGTGTAGACAGGGGTCCATGTGAAGGCCATTGAACCACCTCTGCAATGGGCGTAGATGTAACAGCCCCAGAGGAGTGATTGCTGAGACTGCGGTCAGCATGCCAAGTCTGAGCTATGTTAGGACGGTCAACCTCGCCCCTGGGCGGAAAGACCGCAGGAGGTTCTGTAATTCTCTCCACCCTCTGTGCAGTCGGTCGTGCCTGCATCGATACCGAAGCTAGGGACATGCCGAGGAAGGTGGTCTGTTGCGTTGGGAGCAAAAGCTCCTTTCGAGGTTTACGGTCATGCCCAGTACCTCGACGTGAGCGAGGACTCTGGACGTCACCTGTTCCGCCTCCCTGAATGAGGGGGCGCAGATGAGCCAATTGCCTAGGTAGGGAAGCATCTTCACTCCCGATCGGCATAGCGACGTTAAGGCTGCCCTCATACACCTTGTGAAGATGCGGGGAGCCAGAGACAGGCCGAACGGCCAACTGGTAGACTTTGCCTTGAAATGCAAGGCGGAGGTACTCTCTGTGCTCTGGATGTATGTATAGGCACATGAAAGTAGGCATCTTTGAGTTCTATTGTGGTGAACCACTCCCCCTGTGTGATAGCCTGTAGGTAGGACGTCGACTGTGCGAAGCGTCCAAAACGGAAGGACCTTGAGGTACACATTTAACCCTCTCAGGTCTAGTATAGGCCTGAGAGACACCTCTTTCTTTGGGATCAGAAAGTAGGTGGAGTAGAACCCATTGTTCTGTGAACGTGGGTGAACCGTTGCTATTGCTCGTTTGTCCAAGAGCTTGGTCAACTCTTGAGACAAACACTGGGCCTTCACTTGGGTCTGTGACTGAAGTCACCCTGACCCGTGAGCCACATCATTAAAGTCACCCAACTCACTCCCTGGCCCACTCTCCAAGATCTTGGACTGGGCGAGGAGCACAGAGAGAGAGAGAGTTCCCCAAATGGGCTATTGTGGCAGCAGAACCATATGCCCTTGCCAGCAGGTCATCAGTGCTGCACACTGCGACCATTCGTAAGTTGCACTGCAGCACCATGCAAAAATGCGCCCCTACAAAATGGTAAAATTATTAAAAATGAATCCGCAAATGTGCTTTCTCTTATGATGCATTGAAAGTCGATGAATTAAACACAATAATAATCATTCACAAAGACAGAGCCTGCAATTGGTAGGCTACAAAAAGTAACTACAACATGCATTTTAAAACTGTTTTAATATCATTGTGTATGTCGCTCAAATGTATTTCTATTATGGCTTGAACCAAAATCACCACTCTGACATAACCAGTCCATGTCATTTCTGTCTGGCTTCTAAAGCAGTTTTAGCTGCAGTACCACAATGTCCTGATGTGGTGGGGGCACTGTGTGTGCAAATGATTTTCTCTGCCACACCCTCATCCCAGCTACACATCTTTAACTCATTATAATAACCCCCCCTCCCCACCCACAGTCTCCAAGGACAAAATGCACTAACTGAAGATGGGGAGGGATTATACAAAGTAAGGAGATGCCGATGACATCACGAGTAGCACCAAAATCAGTTTACCAGTGTACATAAAAACCCAAATATGTCGAGAATACCCGATTGTTCAAAATTGGGTAGGCTGATTTGTGTGGATACAAGACACGTAGGGGAGCCCAAAAAATGGGAAAAGTTGAATTTCATGTTGTCTCTCCTCAGATGGTGTTTTCTACGGTGGTTACCACAGCATTGCTAGCAATGCAGTTTGCCTTTGGAGAAAGCACTCACAAACATGTAGATGAAGATCATTACATGGGTCAACAGCACGACCCTGAACATGACATGAATGTCCTGCTAGGAGGAACTGAGGACACAGAGGAAATAAAGAAACTCAGCCCAGCCGAGCAGAGGAAAAGAATGTTGGAAATTGTAAGGTGGATTGATAAAAATGCAGACAAATTGTTAAATGCAGGTGAGTGCATGTTTTATTTTCTGCTACCCTAAAGTGTGTGTACACACACACACACACACACACACACACACACATTAACAAGACTAGAAAGAAGTGTTACTACAAAAGCAATCTTATGTTGCGTTCGTCTTCCAGCGTGCGCGTGCACACACACACACACACACACATGAACAAAAAGCAAAAACATTTGAGATGCCTTGTTAAAACTTTCAATCTGGTGTCCCTAGTTTGGGCATTTATTAAAGTGGAATTCCACTCATTTTCAACATTTTACTATGTCATTAATATACCTTAGAGCTGTAAGGTATATTAATGACATAGTAAAATAAATGTTGAAAATGAGTGGTATTCCCCTTTAATTAATACAACAAAATCACACTCATGTGAAGTGAGGGGCGCTCTTATCATCGTACATCATCTCATTCCTGGCCAATCAGAATTTGCGTGCTCACCTTCATCTTCAATGTTTGTGTTACGTGATGTTTGTGTTTACACAAACACTCAAAAGTGTCCATTGTCAATAGCATTTAATGTTTGTGTTAGGACAAAGTTTGTGTTGGCACACACTAAAAGCTGGACATAGGAGGCCCTCAAAAATAGATGTATTATGCTTGCTGCACAACAGTGTGTCACCGTCCTATGCCAAAGTATACAACAGACCTTAAGTTGTTTAATACCAGTAAGACGCCTGAGGGCGAGAAGCGTGCATCCACCTACGTGACTGCTGGGCGAGCGCTGGCACTTTGGCATGGTGGTTCAGATCAACATATGGAATGAATTCTGTACTGGCCATATATGGAGCATGTCTTGAGTGTACAGGGTTTGATTTGGTCAGATCAACATATGGAATGTCAGAACAGGTCAGCTCCATATATGGAGATCTACGGGTAGCGTAGAGTGTACAGGGTTTGATGAGGGCCCAGTTAGGGCCGGGCCTTAATTTTCGGGCCTGATGAGAACTCTATTGTGGCAGCGGGGGCAGAGTCTTGAGTGTACAGGGTTTGATTTGGGCCCAGGCCCTTTTACTTTATGTTCAATCTGCACTGTGCTTCATCCACAGAGGAGATCACGGTGTGGATTCAGCATGTCTACAGAAGATATGCATTGGATGATGCAGAGGAACGCTTCTCAGAGTTCGATACAGATAAAGATGGTGTGGTGTCTTGGGAAGAATACAACACCGTCGCTCATGGGCAGCTCTTCAATTTAGATGACAACGCTGTTTTAGAAGACCCTGAGCAAGAGTCCCTCAGATATGTATGTATGGATGGTTTAGTTATACTCCTATGTATTGGCTGATAATAATTCCCTTTGAATTACTCATGCCGGCAGGCTAAACCTGGGAGCTAAAAACAAACTGTAATGATACGCCACAATGATAAAATGTTTCATGTCCAAACGAGCTCATAAGTTTAAAATGTTTATATAGTTATTCAATGCACCAAATATCACAATACAATTTCCAATAATAAATACGTATGCAATAAATATGTGCAAAGAATCCAAATCTTTCACAGACTTTCCTACTAGGCTGAGGAATATATCCCACCCTTTTCACATTGGCCTGTTATAGCGCCACCAACAGGTGGATTTTTGCAAAACACATTTTTGGAACAAAATTCCTCAGGCCCAGGAGGCCTGTCCTGGTGGAGACCTGTGCCCAGAGGGGCACTTTATCTAGTTAATATTATTGCTACTAGTACAGTACTACTATATTTGTGTACACTCTATTATTACAAATCGATGGATAAATTAACACTGAGAATTGTAATGAGTCCATTTAGCTCTGAAAGCGTACTTTGTATTCCTTTTTTACACTTTCAGAGTTAACACCGGACTTGAGTGTGTATTTAAAAGATAACTTATTGCTGTGACAATGTGTCCCCCTTTAGCTCCATCTGAAGGAGAGAAGGCGCTTTGATGTTGCTAATGTGGACGGAATGCCAGGCCTCAACCTGACAGAGTTTCTTGCCTTCACACACCCGTCTGAAGTGGATCACATGGCTGTAAGAGCTGTTTCATCACACAAACTCGGCTCTGTGTAGTGTGTTGTCAGTCAGTATGTCATGGAAGGTCTTACTACGCTGTGAAACTCTTCTTGAGTGTTAACTTAACTCAGAGAGTGTACATTCTGTACAATTGCACTCTCATGCATATTTGTCTGAATTACAAATGTATTAAAAACCAACTCTGTTTTACTGTTTAGGATATTGCAGCTTTTATGTATTACTTCACACAAGGATAACCGTAATATGCGAATGTCTCATGGTATGAATGTGTGTATTGAATTAAAATAACATTCAGATCTTTATTATTTCCTAATAGGATTTTGCCATTGAAGATGTGTTGAGTGAATATGACACTGATAAAGATGGATTCATCAGTCTAAGTGAATTTATTGGAGATGTTCGGAGTGATGGTAAGATCAGAGATTATCATGAAATGTACTGATTCACAGAATGATATATGTTGGATGTAAAAATTTATCCAAGGCGCTTTACAGAGATTGTGCATTACATTCACACATTCATACACCGATGGCGGCGGAAACCATGCAAGGCACCAACCAGCACATCAGGAGCAATTAGGGGTTCAGTGTCTTGCTCAAGGACACTTCGACACTAACTCTGGGGGAGCCCGGGTTCGAACTGGCAACCTTGCGGTTACGATCCGGCCACTCTACCCCTGAGCCACCGCCTTAGTCACCGCCGCCCAAATGTGATTTGGGGTTGGTTAATATGGACAAACATCCAAATATTTATATTGTGATGATTTTGGTTTTATTTTTTTCCTCAACGTTCCACAACATTTCTGAATAAGGCTTAAGGAAGAGACACTTTTGCCATATCACAATGTTGCAATATAAAAAATCTATCTATATCTTATCAAAGTGGTACGATTTTTCACACGTTACCGCAGTGAAATTTGTTCTCTGCATTTGACACATCTCTAGTCTCACATCAAAATATTGATATATTGCTCAGCAGACCTAATGTGGTGTTTTGATTTATAATTAATTTTCTTTGTCAGAGGGGAATTCCCCATCTCAGTGGGAGATTGAAGAAACGGTGCGCTTTAAAGACCTCTATGATCAAGATAAGGATGGCAAACTGAATCGAGAAGAGCAGCTCCGTTGGGTCGCCCCCAATAGCTATGGCTCAGCAAGAGAAGAGGTAAGCAACAGTTCCACCAAAAATGAATCAATATTACATTACATCTATTATCTAAATGTACAGTATATTTAGGGAATCACCACCCATCCTGCATACTGTGGCAATAATCACACAATTCAATTCAAACTCTCGGAGAGAAACATACAAGGGGTAAACATACAAGAAACACGACAGGCAATAAAATCATAAAAGAATGTCAAATAAACATTTTACATTTTTTTATAACAAATGTCAAGGAGCTGTTACTGGGACACAGATGTGCATTTGTGTAATTTATTCATCAAAACTTGATTAATAAGCGGAAATCAGCACCTCCAAAAATCCCTCCCAGTCCTGGAGGCTTGCCATTATCATAGTACTTGGAAGCCATACCGATGACATCATTGATCTTCATACGTTGGGTATTAAAAGGGAAAGATGCAACTTTTTCCATATACCGGTATGAGACAGACAGACCTGGACAACTACTGGACCAACCGAATTTCCCTCGGCACAACCCACAATGTTGATCGGTTGGACGGTGCTCATTTTGTGCATTTATAGATCGATATTTGGCATGGTAGTCTTCTTTCCTAATATTGTTCACATGTATTCAACAGGCTCTTCACCTCATCAAGGAAATGGATCAGGACGAGGATGGGAAAATCTCTGAGGCCGAAGTCTTGAAAAATCAAGAAACCTTCGTGAACAGTGAAGTGACAGACTATGGTAGACAGTTGCACATATCACATGACGAATTGTAGTGGCATGTTCTTGTGTATGTTAGCCTTTTCTCGTTGATTTGTGTCCATGAAGATTTAAAAAAGAACTTCACTGATATTTAAACAACTTTAAAGATGGTGTGCCATGATTTTTTCCACCCTAAAACATGATCATCAGGTCTTATTGTTATGTCTTGTTATTTGTCTTTTCAAAAAAGTGTACAGTATGTGTTAAAATGTCGTTTTTCATTAAGTCAGCGGTTCCCAAAGTGGGGTCCGCGGTACCCAAGCCCCCTCAAAAAAATAAATAAAAAAGTTTAGTTTTTTTTCCCCCAGTGTCTGCCCAGTGCCTCCCCAGTGTCCGCCATGGTGCCTCCCCAGTGTCCCCTGAGTGCCTCCCCAGTGTCCCCCTGAGTGCCTCCCCAGTGTCTCCCCAGTGCCTCCCCAATGTCTCCCCAGTGGCTGCAGTTTCTCCCCAGTGCCTCCCCAGTGTCCCCTCAGTGCTTCCCCAGTGCCTCCCCAGTGTCCCCCTGAGTGCCTCCCCAGTGTCCCCTCAGTGCCTTCCCAGTGCCTCCCCAGTGTCCCCTCAGTGCCTCCCCAGTGTCCCCCTGAGTGCCTCCCCAGTGCCCAGCCGAGTGCCTCCCCAGTGTCCCCCTGAGTGCCTCCCCAGTGTCCCCTCAGATATTTAAACAACTTTAAAGATGGTGTGCCATGATTTTTTCCACCCTAAAACATGATCATCAGGTCTTATTGTTATGTCTTATTGTTATTTGTCTTTTCAAAAAAGTGTACAGTATTTGTTAAAATGTCGTTTTTATGTGTGCACGCCCACCAGTTCATTTGATTAAGTTAGTCTCCACAGGAATCCGCGATTCTGCGATCGTGGAATTTACGGGTGATTTCAAAACAGTCGGTGGAATTCTCGACCATCCACGGTATAGTAGAATGTCCGTGGAATAGTCGGACGCCCCCGTTTTTACTCCCGGGATTTTCTACTGGGGATAGTGGGGGAAATTCCAGGAGGAAAAGTTACTTATTACTACCAGTAGGTACCAGTAGGTAGTAATAAGTAGGTAGTCTAGGTACTATAATATAGATTTGTACATTGTGAGGTGTCTGACAACACTTTATTTATGTGTTTATTTTTATCCTGAGGGGACATAAATAAGGCACAGAACGAAATGGTCCGTTTTCTGTCAATTTGTCATTGTCAGGACTCAGGACATGGATTCCGTTTCAGAAGGAACTCTTTAGAGGGTGGACCATTTCGGTCTGCGCCTTATTTATGTCCCCTCAGGACAAAAATAAACACATAAATAAAGTGTTGTCAGACACCTCACAATGAGGGGGCACGGTGGCACAGTTGGTAGTGCTGTCGCCTCACAGCTAGAAGGTCCTGGGTTCGATTCCCGCTCGGGGCGCTGTGGGTGCTGGCGGCGTGTTTACTCCTCCGCGTCATCAGTGCCCATACCCGAAGGCGGGGTTGGCGAAAGGGCCTTTCTGTGTGGAGTTTGCATGTTCTCCCCGTGTCCCCTAGGGTAGGTACCCTCACAAAAACATGCAGTAATCCTGGTCTCTAAACTGCCTCCCCCTGGCCAGCCGGGGCGCCTGATGGAGGGGAAAGGAACTGGTTGGAATAACGTGTTCCTTCCACGCGCTATGTCCAACCAGGGAAACTCCCCCCTGTCAGGTGTAAAGGAGCAACTTGGACACTCAAGCATGAAGGAAGCATGAGTTAAGTCCGTTGCTCTCCCCAGGTTGGTGGAGGATGTGTAGAGCCCAGGATCACATTAGATGATTGACACAGGGGTGAAAAATGGGTTACAAAATCGTGGGATAAAAAAAATATATATATAAAAAAAAAGACACCTCACAATGTACAAATCCAATAAATATTACACCCACATTAAGTATCCTCTAGTCTAAAATGTAGTTACTGTGGGCAGGGTTTGAATGACAACCTTTGCAACCAAAACAAATAATTAAAACAATAATAATAAATCGATCACCAAAAACGATTATTGGAATCTTTGATTATGACTCATCCATAATTACAATTAATTGTATCTATAGATTCTACTTTAGGTTAAATAAGTTAATGTCCGGAATATTAACTAAGCCGCAGAATCAAGGATTGTTGTCCACTGAATTAGGAATGTTCACCGCGGAATCGAGACTTTTTTTCCCGCGGATTCCTGTGGGGACTATTAAAGGACCACTTCACCACTTTTCAACCTATCTTCATATAATAGGTCCTCACTAATAATAATGAAAAGAATTGCGCAATTTGTTTCTACTCGATCTGTGTCTCATAGGAGGGCTGTGGGCAGTTCAGAAACCGTCTTCCAATGACATAGATGGGGAATACAAGCTAATAAAAACTGCAGGCTTTCTAGTCCTGAAAAGTTGCAATGCGAAAATGGAAGCCATCGTTCTCACGATGAAGAAAATCTAAACATTTTTGTAAAAAACTCTTGTTTAAAAAAATAATCTGCCTAATGATGATGTCACTGGAAGACGGTTTCTAAACTGCCCACAGCCCTCCTATGAGACACAGACTGAGTAGAAAAAATCGTGCCATTTTATCAAGATTATTAGTGAGGACCTATTATATGAAGATTCAAGATGGGTTGAGAAGTGGTCCTTTAAGTATGCCTGGTTTGCCTGGTGGGTGGTGATGGGTGGTGATCCACCTGAACTGAAGCCACACCCACAGCTGTTGTTGTTTGATAAAGGGGGAGGGGTTAGGGGAGGGGCTATTACTGTTTTTTTCATTGGCACGTTTGACTGTCATGGTTTCAACCTCGAGGAAGTAACCCTAAATACAAACGGAAGACATCATTGCACATAACAACCACACCAAGGGGTCTAATTGCGAACGCAGTGAGCCACTTACTATGAGACCCTGCTGCTCATGTCTGTGTATGTGTGTGTGTGTGTGTGTGTGTCTGTCCCGCTGTGACAACACCCGCCCGCCACCAGAGGGCGCAGCTGTAGCACACACACACACACACAGGGCGCAGCTGTAGCACACACACACACACACACACACAACCACACACACACGAGCTGCGTTCGCTTCCCGCGTTTGCGCGTCTTACTTGTGAAGTACTGTCACCTCTTAAGCCCTAACCACACCAAAGGGTCACCATGCAACTCCTTGGGTCCAAACAATTGCAAGGCGTTAACATTAAAATCGTTTCGACCCTTTGGTGTGGTTTGGGCCATCGAATTCCATGCGTTGAATCCATAGAGTATTAAAAGGATAGAGACTGAACTGGCGCGAAGCTCCGCCCCCTCCACTATTCATGTCAGTGGAAGTTGCTCAGTGGCGTTTTGAAGCCGCCGGAGGGACCGTCTATTACCACCTTTTTGGGCGCATTTCCGCATTTTACCTCCAAAATTTGGAGGTAAAATGCGGAAGTGCAACCGAGCGCTCAATGTTAAAGCTCAGCTACACGGGGTTTCCTCGTCATGAATCCACGGGTCCGCCTGCAGTCCTTCCTCTTACCACTAGGGCCCAGCGCTTCAACATTGGAGTGCCTAGCTGGCCCCTTGGTTGAATCACTAGGGTCAATGTGGGTCAACGTGCAACAAGACACATCACACCGCAGGGACAACGCTAAAACAGTCTTGACCCTTTAGTGTGGTTAGGGCTTTAAACACATGACAAATTGGAAAAAGTACAAAGATTACGGCACTCCATCTTTAACAACTTGACACAAAACACATTGGGTCTGATTTTCACATGTCCTCACATTATTAAAAGGGTCTTCACCCGGGTGGAGGTGGTTTTGCAGGATTTTGCAGTGCATGCTTCTGAACAAGTCGGGCACGCAGAAAGTGCACTTGAGCCCCATGAGGCACGCCCGAAAAAACATTAAAAGTTATAATATGGGGGTTTCTGCCCGGCCGTGATGATATAAATGTGTTATGTATACTATAGGTCAAATGTTTAAAAAAAAAGATTCCAGTGTTGAATGTAGGGGAGACGGGGGTAATGTGAGACACTGGGTAATGTGAGACACCCCCTGTATCACAAGACCACAAGACATTTGTGTCATGTGACCATTATATGTTGAAGCCCCTCCCATTTCCTACCTGCCATGGAGGAGAGGACCTTATTGTGCTGTGGTAAGCATGTTTTTTTCACAAAAATATGTCTTTTGCATGTAAAAGTTAATTTTCTTGTCGTCGACATAATCAGCTGTTGTGTCAAAGCAAATTAATTCAGGTAGAAAAACTTAAATCATACACGTTGATGAACTACCATCATATACATCCATGAGATTGCTGCTAGCTGAAGATTAGCCTGAATTGCTAAAAGAGGTCCTGTTTACCAAAATGTGGGTGTGGGGTAAAGTGAGACAAATGCTCTGGGGTAAAGCGAGACACTGTCTCACATTACCCCACCATGAGGCACAAGTTAAGTTCAGTCTTAAACATATTTTAATCTAATATTACATTGCATATGTTTTATTTTCTATGTCATAAACATTGTAGGAAATGCCAAGATACACCAGAAAGACAACCTGGGGTGGAACCGCCCTCGTAGAGATGGAGAAGGCAGCCGCTGAGAGCAAGGCAGAAAAGAAGATAATACACCAGAAATATATGCACAATTGCACAAATGATCAGAAGAATCCTGGGAAACACGAAAGCATGGGAGAGACCCACATTTGCTATAAAGGAAAACGATGTGGCACATGTTCTGAAATGTGATGTGGCGAAGAAGCTGCCACAACCTAAACAGCGTGGAGGAACCACACAGAGAGAGCAAATCCTCACCTTTAGAAACCAGTGACTTCCAGGAAAGTCTGGATGGCAACCGAGGAAGGTCAGTGACGCTGGAGAGACAGCTGACCTCCAGGAAAGACTGGCGGGGTAACAGGGGCCAGCAGCCCCTGTCGCAGCACTCGCAAGAGGGCACCAAGCAAGCTACAGAACGTACAAATAAGCAATAACCGAGTCTCCCGAGAGGAGGGGAGGAAGGGAGACTCGATAGGACAGATTCAACGACAACAACAATGCCAGTGACACCGACTCAGAGAAGGCTTCTTTGACTCAAATACACCAGAGTAAGGCTAAGTGTGGACACTGGACAAGGATGGACACATGCACACCGCACAGACGAACAGTCTGGTGAGATGTAGGAGAACCCTAGGCATGAGGCAAACCATAGTCCTAGAGACCTCAGTGCCTGCAGTCCCCCAAGAACACACAAGGCCGAGGGAGCCTCCTGTTGGTTCAGGCATGACAGAAAGGACAGTGGGCGGATCTTCGGGGGGTTCCCTGGGCGAGCTGGTCGCTGGGGTGTGGTCAGCACTGGTTTGCTGCACCTGGCCAGCAGGTCACTGCGTTCCCTGTTGGCCGGGTGTGGCCAATGCTATAGCTGGTTTCACCTCAGTGATGGCTGTGCCCGGGGCGCCCCTCCACAGATTTGTCTATAGCTGGGTGCATGGAGGAGAGGGGCAGTGACTAAATCACTGCTGACCCGCCAACTGGAGAGTGTAGTTGTTGAGGGTTGAAACACTCTAAGACATTTGGAGACCACCTGATGACCTCTCTTCCAGGCCAAGGCTTCATCCATTAGAAATGGATTATAATCACATCGTTGATGTATTTACAAACTGTAACCTTCAGGGCTGGAATGTAGAGTAGGCCTAGTTGTAGCTGTAGCTGTTCTAGCTGGTTCTGATGGTGCTGAGCCCCTACTAGCCTGCTCTAAGGGTCAAGTGTTCCGAACCCAATTGCTGTCTACTATGCTAAAGTGACACAGATACATTCCCGGTCTTAATGGGTTAAATGGGGGGAAACTTCGACCGAGAGAAACGTTTATCTCTTTTAGCAAGTGTTGCTTTTTGTAGAGATGTGAATTGTGTGCGTGTGTGTTGTGTTTTAATCATTTGAATGTTAATTAAAACATTTTGAATTACAGAATGTTGTCTTTGATTCTGTTCAGACTTACTTTCAAGTGTTTAGAAAGAAAATGTGGTTAATGACCAATTCCCATGATTATGTTACTAGTCTGACATTAGTTTTGGAATGTGTGGTTGTCAAGCTAGCTGTCAGTGTTCTAACTGTTAAAACAAGTGTTTTTATGGTAGTTTTAAAGTGAAAAGAATAAGTGGTTCACTTTACCCCATTGATTTTGCTGGTCTGTCTCACTTTACCCCAGCCCTGGGGTAAAGTGAGACACCTGACCACTTTTTTTAAAACAATCATATTTTCACTGCCCTTTGTCTTGGATTCATTCTAATCATTTCCATTTTTAGGAAACATCCCAAATGAATGGGAAATATGTAAATTTGACTGATATATCATTTTAGCTCGCCTACAGGGGAGCAAATGTAAAAAGTGTCTCACATTACCCCCGTCTCCCCTATGCAGTTTAATGTGTCGATGTACTCTGTGTAGCCCCCTCTGGTAGATAGATACGTCACAAGGCGTTCTTTATGTTGTACAGACATTTATTTAGCGTATGCTAAATGCCGTGAGAACTGAATAAAAAACATAAGACAATATACATTCAGTACAATATTCTCATAGAGAACAATAATGAAGAACAACACAGGTTACAATAAAACAAACAAATGTAACAAATAATACCTCATTGGCCGCATCCACTTTGGGGGGAAATAAACGGGGAAATCTTCTCAGTATCAGTGTATTGATTCTAACTGATATCAAAGGGCTGGAAACACAGCAGATCTAAATGTGGCAGCAGCAATGCATTTTAGCTGTTATGTTGCACGCTGAAGCTCTGTCTCAGAAAGAACTGGCTCTGCCCTGCTCTGCTAATTAACACTGATCGAAACCACCCTTGCTCAATCAGCAGATCAGGCTTCAACTGCTCAGAGGTTAAAGTGACTTTAGTCCATCAATCAACATAAATCTCACCTCAATATACATTGAAATAAAGTAGAAACACATATAAACATGAAATTGACATTAAACAAAAAACATTATGAACTTCTTAACTTATGTAGTTATTTATAAATGAACTTTTAATTCTGAAGGCAGCTTTAAATCTTGATGACAGCTACACTCTGAAATTAAAGCATAGAACAAATAAATTATAGTTTTTTTTTTTTAATATACAGTAATTCTTGTTTTATTTATCTGTCCATAAGACCTTCTAGTCTTCAGTAGTTCACTGGCGATGATTCATGGCCTAGGCAAGCCTCTTTTCTCTCATTTAAAAAATGTAGCAACTATAGAGCGGTGCCCATGTTGTGATGTCAGAACAGGCCAGATCCATAATTATGGAGACATAGGGGTGATCAAGTCCAGATCCCGGGATGAGTCTGATGCAACTTGGGAACTTAATGATATACGTTGTCATAGCACCCGTTTTAACTGTCAGCCGGTGTCCCACATGGAGATCTGTGTATGTGCCTGTGTGAAGACTGCAAACTGAAAAGTGTACTTAGATAGATACAGAGATAGATAGCCATCTTATACTGCCACTCAACGGGTCAAAACATATGCAGCTCAAAGTCTTCTCACTTTCACTTGCTTACTTTGAACAGAGTTGAACTTTCATTTAAACTGTTGTCCTGTCATGTGAGCCACCTACTGAGACACACACTGTTGTTGACTCTCAGAAATGGGTGTTCTGATTCTATTGTGGCTTCCTGTTAATTTCCTAGTGTTCAACTGCCTTTCGAGGTTTTAATCCTGTAAAACCCGGATTAATTTCTACTTGCAAAAAAAACGGTTTCAACCTTACTATTACTTTTTACTACTAGGACTTATCGGAGGAAATTATGTTAAAAATAAAATATGCAAATTATCATTATAATTATTAAAATAATAATAAATTAATAATTTACATTTGGGGGATATCTTTCACAATAATGAATAAAACATGTTCTAGACATTCTAATGATCACAACAAATAAACAAACATTTATTAGTTATTTTACTTACTTTTAAGCAAAGACCAATTAAGGGTTCGAATGGTCTTCCTTTCTCATTAGCTGTCATATTGTCATTTCTTGTGAAAAGATCAGTACAAAAAAAATGCTGTATATTTTGATGGCAGGGGATCATTAGTTTGTTTATGTTCAAATTTGTATTGCAAATTTGGCCTCTGCGATTGATGCCTAAGGAATTTCATAGTTTGGTTTAAGATAATTAAATTGTATGATCTGCTTCAAGAAAATGTCATCCATAAAATGTGTTATGTGATAGTGGAATATGTTTGAAGATGGCTGATGCAATTATAGCTATCTATTAGCTGTCTATTGATATAGTAAGCGCTAGCTGATATGAATGTTATCTTACTGTATAGCGGTCTGAGTCTGTGACGACATGTTACAGTTCTTCCTCATTTAAGTCAAACGAGTGAGCCAACTGCATTAAAGCTAGCTTCCTGAATGGACACTAGTTTGTTTCACTTGTATGAACTGCCAGCCGGCCAGACGTGTTTCATAGAGGGAATTATCATCAAGTGGACTCTCAAGGAGGGACCTTTATTTTACATACTCCTAAAATGGCATTACTGTTCAAAGATGCCTTTTGGGTAAGTTATTGTAGAGGTAGTACTAGTAATTCATAAATAATTACTGTGGTCACAGTGAGAGCTGGCACTGGCATGTTTGTCATTAAAACTATTTGCATTAAGTTGAGTGTAATTTAAAATGGGAGAGTCTGTATGTGCTCCTACAGTAGTTCAATGCAGTTTGTAGTAGCCAGCTGTTGCATACCTATTAGTCGACTGGTTTTCATTTGCTTTAAATAAATTGTTGAAATGGTTGGGCAGGAAGAATTGCAACTATGACTAAACAGTAAACATGTCCTGTTGATATTTATTTTTGGAATCCTTATATGTGCTTTTATAGAGGTCAGGACTTCTAAGATAAACATGTATTTCTTTGTGTAGCTATCACCTATCATAAACAACAATGGCAGAGATGTGGTACACCTCATATGTGGTATGGGTGTGGTACACCCATAATATTCTGCTTCCTGTAAATGGACCATTATAACTGTGTTGGTCTTTGATCTTTAGGCTGTAGGCTGTGGTGCCTTGGCAGAACACTCATCTTTGTGGATTAGTGTTCTGATTAAGCTGCTTTGTGGCAGCACTCACAGCTTCTGGGTTGATTTGCATGGGAGGGCCCACACAATCTTTTAACCTTTGCAAATTAAGTCAGAGTATGTACATTTTCGTTTATCTTTAATAACGTCTCAAATTATTCATTATTACTTCCAGTGTGTAGGTTTACACAAATGTTGCATCAATCTAAAGTATTTCATGAGGTTGTACTGGGTTTTTCAAAATGGGTGGAGAGTTTTGTAATCCAGAGTAATTTGAAGTTGTGTAAGAGATATTCATCCAGAAAGTTCCTAACACAATTTACCCTCACTGTCACTACATAAAGTGGTGGTGTGAAAGAAAAACCTGTAGCATAAATAAATAAAACATTCAAAACATTAACTAAATACAGGACTAGACCTACTTAATCAATTGTTATATTTAAATGGTAAAGTAAAGTTTGACATTGAATTCATAGGCATCATACTGTATGGTGCTTTCTAATGGGGAATATGACTGCATTTTATAGTACTTTGTGCTTCTAGGGAGTGGACTTCATCAGCAATTGCGGGTACGACACTCTAGTTCAGAGACTTTCTGATGGCCGACGTACAGGCAAAGACATAGAGGATCTCTTAAAAATGAGGTGTGGGCCTGAGTTAATGGAAACATTTGAATATTCATAAATATGTTGTGGGTTTTAAGGTTTATTTGGTTTACTTGTATATGGTTTGCTTCATGTGCTGTAGGGCATCAGCAGAGGAGAGATATGGAAAGGAACTGGTCACAATAGCACGCAAGGCTGGCGGTATATATGAAATCAGGTAAGTGTCTTTATCGTATGAACATGTCATACGATATATCTCCTATAAATATCTAAGAGTGCACATGGATTGTGATATAAACTGGCACTCCCATGTGTGCAAAAGTACACCAACGCCTTCATTTTCTCCGTAGGCTCAGACTTTTTGGTGTAAGTAGAAACATAATGCTGATCTTCTATAGAGCTAGTATAGTCAATTCTAAGGTATGGTATCACCAGTTGGTTTGGAAACCTAACTGTAAAATACAAATCTGAGATCCTTAGATTAGCCAAAATGGCAGGGAAGATCATGGGTATGTCTACACCTCCGATCACCCCCCAGGTCATCTTTGAGCAGGCCACCATTGGACAGGTTAAGAAAATTGTGTCTGACCCCTCCCATGTACTATACCCTGAGTATCGGCTAATGCCATCAGGTACGAGGTCCATGCGTGCAAATATAATAGTTACAAGCATTCCTTTGTCCCTCTGTCAATCACACTCCTTAACAGAGTCCTTGCAGAGGGCGGACAGGGTAGGGGTCGAAGGTTATGAGGTGATCGTTCTTCCTCTTTTGCACTAGGTGGTTTTTTAATGTTGTCACTGTGTGCCTTTGTTGTCTTGTATTGTATTGTATCTGTATGCATATGCGTATGCGTATGCTGCAGGGCGGGTCCTTGGGGCCCAAGACAAATTTCTCCCTTGGGAGACAAAATAAAGAAACCTTGAACCTGCTGAACATAACATGATGAACTTGTGCAGTCTAGATGTTTTATTCAGACGTCTGTCTAGATGTATGACGACCACTTACATTATGCAGAATATAGTGTTATATTGAAGTTTAGTAATAAATAAATAAATACAACATATCCTGGTCATGTTTTTGCAGCACTTTGAGAACATCTATAGATGAACTGAAATCACGTGAGTATATGATATTACAGGCCTTTTTATTTAAAAAAAAAGTCTTCATACAGTAAGTCCAACATCTGATGGTTGCTAGTATTGTTTTTCTCAGTTCTCCATAATTTACATACTGAATGTGTCAGATAAGCAAATGGTGGTGTGTGCTTTGTTGTGTAGAAATTGAGAACATGGGGAACCTGCACATCCAGCTCTCTGGGACACTCAAGGAGGAAGTGAGGAGAACGGAGCAGTTTAGAGAGAGGCAGAAAGAGCAGAGAAAAAAGGTGAGAATGCAGAAGGAAATGACAGGACAGATGTGACTCAGATCTTTAATCTGTATTTACAGTTTTAAAGGAGAATGTGGGACATATTTTCTTTTCAGTGTTCATTAACCATAAACAGACTCTACACAGGCCCATGTAGCTGTTTTAATGATGTACTTTAACATTAACTTTTTACTTTCTCTCTAAGTTTGAAGTTATGATGGAGAAAGTCCAGAAGACAAAGGTCTCCCTGTATAAGAAAACAATGGAGGTGGGTATGTCACAGTATCTGCTGCATTATTAGATCGTAGTATGATTACAGGCACAAGATAATGGCACAATGGACAACCAGCCCCTGTGTCTTTTTGTTTTATCCTTTTAGCATGACCTTTGAGTGTACTACATGTAGTTATTACCGGTAATAAGCATACTAATAAAGTATTCAATCAATCAAAATAAAAAACACGCTTTTCACAAATAGCGTCATTTCAATTTCTGTGAGAGACCCAATGAATGTGTTATGGCAGTGGTGAGCTGTTTCTTATGCATATGCATGACATGTCACAAATGTGTCACCTTAACAATATTGCATATGCCTGTAAATAATATTGCACACATATGCCACACTTTGCGCAGGCTTTTGGAAAGGCTATGCATTATACAGAGGTGAACCTATTTTCTTATGTCTGTAATCGTTTAAAAAGTCCATTACATGCCCCTGCCAATAAAGTGGATCTTTTTGTTGTAACAAAGTAATTCAGGCATCATTATGCAGAAACATGCACAATGCTCTAGTAAAGCCATTAGGTTACTAGTAAGAGGAACATGACTTCATAAGCTTTAGTAATGTGAAACCATGACAAGTGACAAGCAACACTTTATTTTTATGTCTACCAACAGGTAGACAAGTAATATGAAATCTTTAGCACTTCCATACTACATTTGTCTGTTATGTTTATTGGCTCCTTCTGCATGTTGTAAATGTTTAAAACCACACCTGATGCATGCACTTTTTGGGAGAAAATGTATACTGTCTCTGTCTCTCCGCTTGTCTCTCTGAACTGCCCTGTGTGAGCAGTGATAAATAAACCAACAAACTTGATTCTTGAGTCCTGGTGTTGCCTCACTCAGTACAGTATGTTTAATTCCCCTCCCAGTCCAAAAGATCCTACGAACAACGTTGCAGAGAGGCTGATGAGGCCGAACAGGCTGCTGAAAAGATGAGCGGTGCGGCCACAGCCACCCCCAAACAGACTGAGAAGGTAAATCCTTACATCATTATACCTAAGAGTCTGCCTTTTAATGAGATTTAACATATATTGGCAAGTCAAGGTTCAAGTTTATTTAGTGTTGAACAAACAGTTCACATAGCATATACCAAAGTACAAAGGTGCACATAACCATTAAAGTGCTATGCGATAGGTCCATACTCCATCTTCAAAGAGGAACATATTTGATTTACAGTACCGTATGTGAACTGGTTCAGAATGTAATTGTAAAGACAACAAAATAGGAGAAGTGCTGCTATAAATCTTGTATCATTTAACATATTTGTACGTAACCACATTCAACCTGGCGTTTATATTTGAGGGCATGTCATTATAGATGAAAATTTGCAGATCTACAAGCTCACAGCTAATTGTAATGCAAGGCGTTGTAATCTACTTGTTCTAGAACAATGTGTATAGGCCTTGTGGTTATGCTAGCCAGCTCACACATGGAGAGTTATTGTGTTATTTATTACTGCAGTAATCACATTATTTATTTCATTCACAGTTTCACAGCAAATCTAAACAGTGCCGTGAGGCAGCAGGGGAAGCTGGTAAGAATCAGTAATGCATAATACATTCAACACTCAACAGTCAAGGATTTTCCCATATATAGCCAAAGCCAGAGGATTAACTAAAATGATCTTTGCCATGGTGGACATGATCACTTCGTTTTCTATATAGACTATTCCTGAAATAGGTTGTGAACAAACAGAATTTCAGCTCACATACTAGTTTGCTCAAAGTCAATGCACTATGATAGACAATACAAATTATTTGGAAATGTGTGTGAGTAGGGCTGTTGCCGTCCTATGGATAATTTTCTTAGACATTATTTTATCGATTGAAAATCGATGCAAATCATTAAGATCAGCTTGTTGTTTGCTATTGCTACTTAAAACATATATAAATGTTTTGAATGAAAATACTTTCCACAAGATTGATTATTTTTAAGTAGATTACTGATATTTTTACAATTGATTAAATGGAGCAAACAATGTTACAACTGTAAAATGCTCTTATGAACCTTAGAATGAAGAATAATCAGAACACTAATCGTTTTTTTTTTTACATATAGAGAACCAATATGTGTCAAATGTCGAACAGCTCGACAAGATTCGTCAAGAATGGGAATCTACGCACACAAGCACATGTGATGTAAAGTTGAACGTGAACATTTTTATTTCAATTCTTTCCTTTAAGTGCCGTGATTTTTTCCCACCCTAAACATGATCATCAGGTTATTATTATTAAATAAGGAGGAAGTACAGTATTTATTAAAATTTCATTTTTATGTGGACACGCCCACCAGTTCATTAAGTATGCCTGGTTTGCCTGGTGGGTGGTGATGGGTGGTGATCCACCTGAACTCAAGCCGCACCCACAGCTGTTGTTGTATGATAAAGGGAAAGGGGATAGGGGAGGGGATGATATTGTGATGTCACTATATCACTGTTTTTTCATTGGCACGGTTTCAGCCTCCAGAAATAAACCATAAATACAAACGGAAGACATCATTGCACATAACAACCACAACAAGGGGTCTAATGAAGTACTGTCACCTCATAAACACAAACAGGAAAAATACAAAAATCACCTCACTCCATCCATTAAAGCGGCACTAGTATAACCTTTTTAAATGAATAAAATGAAAATTTGTCCAGAGTATGTCAACAATACAATATAACTTCTACAATTGGGTTGGTTGTATTTTGTCTCCCTGCTCTTCTATTGAGACATTTAGAATATGTCATAGGTCATCATGTCTCAAGGCTTATTCATACTCCAGTTTTAGGTGAAGAGCTGACCACTGAAAACTACAACATGATGTCCCACCGCGGTGGTAAGCGACTCACCGCTCTTCCAAACACACCGATCTCTCTTGTTTTTATTAACAACCGTTTCGGTGGTCACCTCTTCACCTAAAACTGGAGTATGAATAGTCCTTCACCTACACACAGGATCTGACACAAATATTGCAACTGATGGTCAAGATTAAATGTATCCACTGAGCAAGCAGGCAGGCACGATGATCTCAAATGTAAAAATGTCATCATTTGTGCAGGAAACACAGTTCAAATCTGGGGTAGAAGAGGAAAGTTCCATAGTGCAGCTTTAAACTAAGCACGTATTTAAAATGTTCTTCTTTCTGTACCATAATACTTACACATACTCGCAATTTATATTTTCATTATACTGAAATACTATGTTGTGTTTAAACAGCCATATAACTAGAGCTGGGACTCGATGTTTAATCGCATATCAATATTTCACCAATTTAAAAAACGGTTTACTCGCATACCAATTTTTTTAAATTAAATTTCCCTCACTGTGCAAAGTAAATCGATCCATTGCGTGCCTTGGCGTTTGTTGTGTGTTGGTTGGTGCTGACCCGCTGACCGGTATGATCGGTACGCCTGAAACTCGATCGTCCAGTGATGCTGCAAAGACTAATAATTGCAAAATGCATGCTTTTTTAAATTGCAAATCAATCAGTTAAAGTCCCAGCCCTAATTGAAACCACTATTCTGCACATAATAATCTTAAATTATGTATCCCACCGTGTTGACATACAATTTGGTTTTTGTAGGCATTTCAGCAACAAGAAGATGACCGCATCAACATTCTCAGGAATGCCCTATGGGTGCACTGTAACCATTTCTCTATGCAATGTGTCACAGATGATGAGGTGGGCTTCCAGTTGTTCTTATACAGTACGTTACACACCCCAACCCCATGTCCAATGTGTAACAGACTCTGAATCGACCACAACATGCTTTTTTCAGTGTTTCGAGGAAGTGAGGCGAATGCTGGAAAAGTGTGACATCATTGCAGACAACAACTGCTTTGTTGAGATCAAAAGCACAGGTTCAGCTCCACCAGGTAGGCAGACTGGCGCCCTGCGGCCTTCCTTGTTTGGGATTTGAATACAATTGCTGGTTTGGACATACAGTATTAACTCTCATCTACTGCTAAAACAGAGAGTTTGGTTGCTTTCGTAAAAAAAGAAAGAAATGCTGTTTCACAATGAAACAGGCTGTTTTGTTGACAGAGCTTCAGACCTGGAGACTGTTTTAAATAACAATTGTTCCAATGAAAAAGATTCACATAAATAACACAATTCTGATGGTCCTTCCTTAGCTCCAATTGTGTTCCAAGATTACTATAAGAGGGAAACCACAGATGACAGTAATGGCAGTGCTAGATTTGTTGGAGGAGTCATGAAAAGGTTAAATTTTCTTTTTGTGGCATATTTCTGTTTTATGTGTAATCTTTCTCTCGTGTCACAATTGACCTGTTTTAGTATTTCATATTAATATCATTTTCATGTTTTCTAGGTTTACAAATCTTCTAGGGAACCATTTGAGTGTCACCAAAACAGAGCAACCGCCAAAGCCTAATGGTATAGTACCAGATTGTACATTTTCCTCTCATATTGTTATTCTTTGTCTGTCTTATTTTCACCACCAGATGGCACACAAGTCCAACTAATGGCAGTTGCTGCCAGAAGGCAGCAAATATTTGACATTAAGCAGCTGTTCAATCATAATAGTATCAATGCTGTAAACTGCCAGTGGCTTGGCATTATAAGAAAATCAATTATAATTAGATGTCTGTCTTTCTGTGACATTATTCAGCCGAGACATCAGATGGAGTATATGCCTCCATCCCCGGATTTTCAGCAGCCTGTTCACAGAGCCAGAAGGAGTACACAGCTATGTATGACTACAATGCCCAGGTCAGAAATTATACTTTTTATTCTACTTTTGCACACACAAAAAAGGACTGACAAAAAAGATTTTCCATTTACTGACTTACAGTATTTTATTTTGTCTATGTATGCCTAGTTTATAGCAACCATTCAGGACAATTACTGTACATAAATATCTCATTGAATTACAAAATATCAGTAAATATTATGATTTGACTCATTATTTTTCTTTATTAGGGTGATGATGAACTTTCTCTATCTTCTGGGGACATTGTGGTGGTCATTGAGCAGGGTGTGGATGGATGGTGGACGGTAGAAGGGAATGGCCTGTCTGGACTGGTGCCAGGCTCTTACCTCGCCCAAGAATGACCTTATCGGACTCATTTTGAAACCCCTACACAACCACACTCGTCCACATTTGCTTTTGGTTTTATCATTCTATGTAGAATATTGCACCCTGCTGCATTACCTTGAGTTGAAAGAGCAGTTGATTATTTATTGCTAGTGTTGAAAATGTATTTATTTTTGTTAAATGTTGCCACTGATCGTTTGGTCATACCAAATAGAGGCGGGGAATTACTACTACAAGGGTCATACATGGTCAGTTAAGTAGTTATTCATACTGTACAGTGTATTCTTGACAGTATGAGTTATAACAGTAGTTCATATTCTAATCAGTAGTTCATATTCTGCCTCTAGAAAATAGAAACATCAATATTCACAATTGACCTTGCATTTCATTCTGAAAGTCAAATCCTTTAATAAATGTTCTTCTTTGACGTTTAAGCAAGGCACTGGTATGAATCAACTGATGTCAAAGTGAGCACGTGAAAAAACACTGCTATATGATATGTATTGCCATTCATTTGGATTTCCATTCTTATCCTCTCTACATTGCCTTATGTGATAACAATGCATAGAAATTTCCAAATATAATACCATGCAGAGTAGAACCTGAACACTCATGTGTGCACATAACGTTGAAATATACAACAGAGGATTAGGATCAAGACATCTGACTCATTGTGTGAATCCCTCAAACCCCACCCTCATGGGAAAGACCTGAACTTTAACCCTTTTTTACAGGGACCTATAAGCCCACTTGTTCCAATAACAAAGGCCCACAACTAACAGACATTTGCTTTGTGTGTAGAGCAGTGATTCTCAAAGTGCAGTCCGGGGACCCCCAGGTGTCCTTGAGGGGATTCAAGGGGGTCCCCAAAAGAATGAGCATATAACCAGTTTAACCTAATACTATACAAAAATAGCCAATCATTCTAAACAAAACGCCTGCCGTACACATCTCTTTATGGGGTTCCTGGCGTGAAATATTTTCAGATGAGGGTCCACAGCCACATTCACATCAATTTGGGGGTCCTTGACACTTATTTTTATTTTTATAGAAGCACTGGTGTAGAGACTACAACTTGAATGTTCATTAAACTATGCTCCGTTGTGTATACCAGCACTTTAATGAAGTAAAGCACAAGTACACATGTGAGTCTGAGTAGCATGTTTTATTAATTTTTCCTTCAAATTTCCCTACAGTTCATTTACATTCTTGAGTCTATGGCGACATATGGTCAAACCTCTAAAACTACATTCAGTAGGCTGCTGAAACAATAAACAAACAAAACCTCTACAGCATTTTAGATTGCATGTCAAATTTTGGTCTGAAAGATCTGATGAGTAAATTAATGTTATTTCAAAGTACCAGGCCCAAATGACCTGGCCTCATGTCACCTATTTTGCTGTTTACAGTAACAGAACACGTACTGCTTGTGAAGAGTTGGTTACACTCAAACCAGTAGTAATAGCAGTCATTCAGATACAGGGGAGACTACACATGGGGAAGGTCTTTCACTCAAGTACTACACTATATTTAAATATTTATAAAATACTGCAAAACCATACACACAGACATAGTGCAAACTGACATATGAGGAAAGTACCCAGTCCACATATTCTATACAGTATAAGGTCCAGCGACCACATTCTAACTTACCTCAAACAAAGGGTAAAACTTAGGTACAGTAGTCACAGCAGCAGATTACATGTAAAATCTCATTCCCCATTGACCAAATAATTTGGCCAATAGCTTTTTGAAAAACAAAAGGTAAAAGGAGAAAAAAGATGTTAGTGTATGTAAAATAGTTTGTCTTCATGTTCTCGGTCAAAACCGGTTTAAGTCACTCTTAGTGCACGTCTGTGAACGTGTTTTTGTTAGGAACCTTTATGCGTAGGTTCCCCCAGTGATGAGTAGTTCGTAGGCGGGGTCTCGGCTCCACCTGCAGAGCACCACACATGCACACAGCATCCCCAGCATCTGAGAGACAGGGAATATCAAGTTGTAAGGCAGCTGAAGATTAAGCCAATGTATACACTTCTGCATAACATTTTTCTCAAAACGCCATGTAGATTGGAATCGTGGCATCTTAACACAAACATCCTAGGTTCCATTGGACTATTGTACACAGACCTATAATGCCCCCCTGCCAAACAACCTATACTTACATGGACTGATACAGTATTGTCATGGCAATGCAGCACTAGGGCTTTATAAACACATTTTTTACTAGTATTTTAAGCCACTTTGCCAAATGTAAAACTTAACACCATTAGCTTATTTTTATTCAACTAAACAACACTGAGCCAATAACTAGTCGATCAGCCAGTTTCCAATCTACCAAAAACATTAAATCACACAAGAGTCAATAAGAGCTGAGAAAAGGGGGAAAACTCGGCTAACAGGGAAGTCTTTGGGACAAAAACATCTACAGCTAAGAGCTAATACTGCAAATGAGCCAACTTACATGCTGTTACATGCCGTAATACATGCACAGATGAGCCCCTTATTACACCTAATGAAACAAACCTAAACATAAATAATTATTGCGACTGTAGGTCGCATGTACTATGAAAACCTGTATTTCTGTGCGTCACACCACGCCTCCATATATGGTCACGTCTCGTGACATCATACCTCCATATATGGTCACTCACGACTCATGACATCACATCACACCTCCATATATGAAGTTCACGACACCGACTTCAACTAACCCTTGATAGTACAGCAGATAATAGGAACGATCTTTCACTCGGTGATACAAGCGTGAAATTTGGCATGACATGCCTCTGGGTCACCTCTAACTTTTTTAACCGAGCCAACGAAAATTCCAAAATGGCAGTCATTTTTCAAGATGGCCGCCAAATAAAAAAGGCCTTTTGTGGCGGTTCTGGACAACCGTGGGTGCGGCCGACTCGAGACCGGGCACTGCACTCCCTGTGGGTGTGTGGAACGTGTGTGTCGAATTTGAAGTCGGTGTGGCGAACGGTTCTCGGGTTACGTGGATTACAGATGTACACACACACAAAAATCGTGAAATATAGAAGATCATTGGAACGGTTGTTCGCTTGGTGATACAAGCGTGAAATTTGGCATGAACATGCCTCTGGGTCACCTCTAACTTTTTTAACCGATCCAGCGAAAAATCCAATATGGCGGTCATTTTTCAAGATGGCCGCCAAATAAAAAAGGCCTTTTGTGGCGGTTCTGGACAACCGTGGGTGCGGCCGACTTGAGACCGGGCACTGCACTCCCTGTGGGTGTTTGGAACGGGTGTGTCAAATTTGAAATCGGTGGGGCGAACGGTTCTCGGGTTACGTGGATTACAGATGTACACACGCACACAAGATTTGTGCAATATAGCTGATCATTGGAACGGTTGTACATTTGGTGATACAAGCGTGACATTTGCCATGAACCTTCCTTTGGGTCACCTCTTTAACTTTTTTAACCGAGCCATCCAAAAATACAATATGGCGGTGCTATCTCAAGATGGCCGCCACATCTAAATGTTAGCCTATGTCTACATTTCTTACAAATTTTAGGAAGAATTTCACTATTATAGACCAGATGATGCTACAGCTGCTTCATCAAGACAGCCTGTCCAGCCAGCGTCCTTCAGTAGCGTCCCCATTGACTTTAGAGCTGCCATCTCAATGTGCAATCCCCCGAACATAACCACAAATTTGTCTTCTCCGAATTGGCCCACAACCATTGATGACGATGATCTCCAAATGCTGGAGAAATTTGTTGTCATACTGTATGATCGATCCAGTGCAGCCACATCTGTCAATGATGCACGACTGCATATGTTTGCCCGCAAGCAGAGGCCATATAATGCCATTCCACCAACAAGGGCTGCCCTGAAGGAACACGTTAAATGTGCAGCCTACCAAGCAGGAGCTGTCTGGGGACAAGCAACTATCACTCAGCCAGATATTCCAAGTCCTGCAGAATGGGGATGGAAACTGGAAGGACAAAGGTGGTTGGTGAATTGGTCATCACTTCCACCAATTGCTGCCAGCTGCCAGGAATTAACAAAATGCTCCTGCAAACAAAGCTGTACTGGCAGGTGCAAATGTTTCCGTTCATCTCTTTCTTGTACAGCATTGTGCAGCTGTGAATGTGAATAATACATTACACAAAGTCTAGCCACTTCAGTATGAAAACTAAAAAAAAATATATATATATATATATATATAAAGAATAATAATAAAAAAAAAAAAAAAAATCTATCCATCTATCTATCTATAATGGTGAAATTTTTCCTAAAATTTGTAAGAAATGTAGACATAGGCTAACATTTAGATGTGGCGGCCATCTTGAAATAGCACCGCCATATTGGATTCTTGGATGGTTCGGTTAAAAAAGTTAAAGAGGTGACCCAGAGGCATGTTCATGCCAAATTTCACGCTTGTATCACCAAGCGAACAACCGTTCCAATGATCTTCTATATTTCACGATTTTTGTGTGCGTGTGTACATCTGTAATCCACGTAACCCAAGAACCGTTCGCCCCACAGACTTCAAATTCGACACACGTTCCACACACCCACAGGGAGTGCAGTGCCCGTCTCGAGTCGGCCGCACCCACGGTTGTCCAGAACCACCACAAAAGGCCTTTTTTATTTGGCGGCCATCTTGAAAAATGACCGCCATTTTGGAATTCGTTGGCTCGGTTAAAAAAGTTAAAGAGGTGACCCAGAGGCATGTTCATGCCAAATTTCACGCTTGTATCACCGAGTGAAAGGTTCTCTCACAATATGGCTGTTAGCCGCTGTACTATGATAACCATACATGGGGAAGACTGGATCATCACCTCGGTCTGCATATATGGAGCCGGCCAGCAACTCTACATCTGACCTCAAACCCTTAGAGCGCCATATATGGAGCTGAACGGTTCTGACATTCCATATGTTGATCCTTTCCCACCCGTCCTTCCTGTTCTGACATTCCATATGTTGATCTGACTGACCCCCCATGCCAACGTAATCGACGCAAGAAGCACCAAGCAACAGAGAATGAGAGAAATGTCTCCCCTCCAGTCCGTCCCTTACGTGATCCGTCCGTCTGGGGGCAAATCCCAATCCCACGCAAGGCAATGACACAACGCAGTCGGAGAAAAGTACCCCTGGCCACCTTTCTACCTATCTATCTATCTAGAGCAAGAAGGATTTTCCTCCTCTGCTCGACCCCTTTCTTGAAAGAGGATGACACTTCCGCCGGCACAAGTTGTAAATCACATCACATTGAAAGTTAAACAGAACATCATGACATCATCGTTCGAAGCACTGCTTTGCAAACTCTGTGATTAACAGGCCTGGACTGGCGTTATGTCCAGTGGGCAGTGGGCTGCCCAATGAATGGGCCACCCCCTTGCTTTAACCCATTCTGACCGGGCACCCATTTTGGTGTCAGCATCATGTTATGCTTTAGCTATTTAAAAATAGCAGATCTACAAGCTCATATCGCGCCACCGAGTGGCGCGATACGAGCTTGTAGGTCTGCTATTTTTGAAAAATCGAAGAGCGACTGACATTTTTAGAATCTGATCTCAGGTCAGAATGGGTTCATCAGGACCAGTGTGTGTCCGGCGGAAACCTCGTATGAATCTGATCTCAGGTCAGAATGGGTTAATATGTTTTTAGGCCAAATGTTAGCCCTGAATTTTTGACAGAGTCCAGCCCTGGTTTTCAGACAAGAACTCTGTGGAATTACAGCAGGGAACAGAGTGTGTACAAGCTCTGATAGTTCTATATAATTTATCGTATCCTATGCTTCCATTTGGCAATTGGATGATTTGAGGCATTTTGTTTCAAAGATGTGTTTAGCAAAAATCCACCTGTTGGTGGCGCTATAACAGGCCAATGTGATAAGGGTGGGATATATTCCTCAGCCTAGTAGGAAAGTCTGTGAAAGATTTCACATAAATTGCACGCTGCGTTCATGATTTGAGGTTTTGTTCAAAATGGGTCAATCCTGCAAACTTTGAAAGCCAATGTTAGCCAATTGGATGGAATATGAAATATCGGACAGATCTGGCTTGAACACATGACTATAGAGATAGTGTGTAACGATTTGCGGGGTTTTTGGACAGAATATTAAGTAGTAATATAAAAAGAATGTTTTTCAAAAGTCGGCCTCCTGGTGGCGCTATAACAGGCCGTTCTGGAAAATTTGGGGCAGAGGTTCATCGTGGCATCCAGGGAGTGTGTGCAAAATTTCACATCGACCGGGTTAACGGTGCCGGAGATTAGCTGTACACAGACGGATGGACACACACATCGACGGACACACACACGGACGGAGTGCAAAACATACTCTCTCCCCATGCCTTCGGCATGGTGGCGACAATAAACATTCAATGGACATTCAATGAGTGCTGGCATTCCTTCTTTTTTTTTCTTTTTTTTTTAAAGATATTTTTTTGCGGCTTACGCCTTTTATTGATTTTTGAAGGGACAGACAGTAGGCTGACAGGAAACGGGAGAGAGATGGGGGGATGACATGCAGTAAAGGCCGTGTCGGGCTCGGGAGTCGAACCCGCGGCACACTGCGACTGGATTACCAGTCAGGTGCCCAGACCGTTACGCCACGGCCTGGGCCGGCATTCCTTCTTTTAACAGGGATTGGCATGAAAATGTTTAACAATTGATAGCTACACTCGGAAAAAGGGAATTAAAGAAACAAAGACAAAAAAAGAACAGGAAAGAAATAGAAACTTTGCAGCTACAATGGCACCGAGGTCAGGATTATATTAAATCAAAATGTATAGATTAATAAGAATGAAACTCATTATGTCTCTAGTATGTCTCAGGAGTGTTCAAAGGAGTTAAATATGTTATTTAATTCAGCAGTTTTTATTAGAAGCTTAGTAGTTATTTTATGTTGGATTGTGTGTGCCTGTAATCGTCACCCGATTCATGACGTCATTTGAGGTTCGGGGGGGCGGGTACCGTCCTAAAGTCGGCTCTTCGGTGCTACTGACGAGCCGAAATCATTTTGGCACTACAGCGCCGAAACAGCGGTAAAATAGGAGTATGAATCGGCCCTAAGAGTTCTTGCTTTACTTTGTGTGACAAACGTATTGAAGGTATTCATTTAAATGCTTGCCGGAGGCACTGAATTTTGGATTCTGTGCTGGGAGATCTTACGCCCAGGTATGGGATGCCATTGTGCAGACTTAAAGGAATTTGCTTAAAGGAAAGCCAATGAGGAGAATGTCACGAACTAAATCACTACTAGCACAGCGACTGAAAATAGACCAGCTTGCTGGTAAAAAAGAAAAGAAAAAGGCTGAGGGACAAAGCATCTTCTCAGACCTTCTGCAGCTGGCTCCCTGTTTTGTATTCAAATGAATGGATTTTAAGGGGTTACAAGTATGAATGAGTGAGATGTAAGGATATGACATTCTTTGACCTCAACTTTTAAATTCCAGTCATGATACATGACAATCCTAATGACATGAATAGACTGCATTTATAGGAAATTGCTTGGGTAACAGCTTGGGTATGACCTAATTAGCGTTCAAATATCCTTGTTTGAAAGTGACGAATTGCCAGCAATATGCAGCAATCCGACTCACGTTAGGACATCTCACCAAGCATTTTTCAAAATTAGAAAAACATAGCTGAGTGTGTACCGGGTAATAATAATAATGAATTGCATTTTTATAGCGCTTTTCCAAGTGCTCAAAGGGCTTTACAATGGTTCGTTCATTCATACAGGCGAACAGTCAACGCCAGCCTCCTCACTTCCCACATTCACACACCAATGGTGGCAAGCTAGCACCGACCGACTCATTGGAGGTAGAAAGGCTGTCTGGGAACCAGACTGTTGGTTCGAACTTCAGCTCTCTACTGTATGAGTCAAGTGTCCCTGAGACACTCATCCTCTAACTCAGAGGTGCCCAAAAGGTAGATCGCGATCTACCAGTAGATCACATAGGCTGTGCAGGTAGATCACATGACATGCCCCTAAAGAATATTTAATTGAAATATAAAGAATAGATAGATATTTTTGGCATCTACCACTTGAATTGAGGTGACTTGATTGATATCAAAAAGGGCCTTTCAGCTCAAACCCACAACGCAATCTTTTGTTTTCAAGAGTGTTGCTGTGCACAAAGGTCGGTAGCATTACAAATGTAATACCTACCGGTATTCCATTTCTCTCCCTCCATTTCCCATTCCATGTACAATGGTCTATAATTATTTAACAACAGCTCTGCTATTCCAAAGCCACCTCATGCATATTTAAACTATTTTCAGCAATGGTTTAATAATTCTTTAGGTGAGTAGATCTTGTTGAGCCTTTGCATTTTGAAAGTAGCTCTCAACCCAGGGAGCAGGCTTATTAATGGCATCAACTCAGTGCTAGTAATAATTACGATTGGTAAATGCAGAGTATTAACTCCACCTGTGTGCATATGCACTGTGGCAATGATACACCAACAACGGATTTTGGTGGTACAAATAAATACATTGGAATGGCCAATCAGAAAATGTTCATGTAATAAGGCTAGTCTGTCTTCTGAACTAAGAGACAGATGGTTTATGTACTATATGACTCAAAAGGCTTAGATCCACAGTGATTCAGCTGAATTGACAGTTGACTGTGTTCAAATAAAAGGCAAGACCAAAGGGCCGGCAAATCTAAATACCTTTTTATCTCAAAGGGCATGGTGGGGGAATAAGACAGTTCATATCCACAAGTCCTAAGTCACTGCTAGATCATGTTAACCGTAAATTCCAATTACCTTTTTGTTCATATGATATGAAACTAGCCAATCAACAAGTATAATTACCTGAATTGCAGCAAATGTTAGTGCAGCCCAGATGACATACATCATGATCTCTTTTAGTTTCTTCACAACTAGAACTTCACATCCCTAAAGATGAAAAATGTATTTTATTCAACAATCAATCAATAATAAAGATACACATGTATGCAGTAACGTTTCTCCCATAAACAAGTCGAATGAGGAGCTTTAGTCCAGAGTGCAGAGTCTATTTCTTTTAAAATTTTGCACATCTGTAATTGCCCTGCACCTGGACATTTCATTTGGAAGTGCATGCAAGGTTTCTAATTAAATGTTTTACCTCCGGGTAGAGGTCTTCAGTATGAGCAAGGGATCCAGTGCAGGCTTCTGTATTACTTTTGCAGCAGCTAATGGGGACGCTGTTGTTTTTAGTTTCATTAAACCAGCGAGTGTACATCCAATCCGAGTAATTGTGGATTCCGCAGCACTGAAGCTGTGGGAGTAACCGTGAAAAGATTACAAGATTAGTTTTCTTGGCAGTAATTTTGTTCCAACAGTACAATTCTATCAAACAAGTTCACAGGGAAAATATAATTTTGTGGCCTAGGTCTTCATTCCACAACATTGGGATCTCACCTGTCTCTGCACATAGTCGATGGCACGGCTTGGGGCATCACTGTTGGTGCCATTGTACTCGTCATACACGTTCCGGATGGAACCGTTAACCTCATCTTCAACCTGCCAACAATCAGGGAGAGTGCTGATATTTTTTACTAAACTGAAACTGTACAGTCAATAGCCCCATGTCCTTATTTATTACAAATAAATACTATCAGATAAAACAGATTGCATTATTTTACAATTGATAGAATGTTCCAAAAAGCAGTTTGCTCCTTGCAGCACATCTGAAAGGTGTTGACTGATTACACAGTGTAATGAGGTCAAACAGAAATTAAAGATTAAATCACTTGAATAATGATGTTTTGATTTGACTGACCTTTGCTCTGTAAATATATCCAAGAACCACCACAGCCACTTCCGTCATGAACACCAGCAGAAGGATGATCACAAACTGTGGATGATATTATATTTAGACAAGAGTATTAGATAAGTTGCACTCAAGGAAGGGATTTATTTGTCAAACTAATCATCAAAGGTGAGATGCAGGGGCTACGTTTTCTGTTCATCTAATTGCAGTTTTGTTTTAGTTGCTGCCCTTGTGTCAGGAGTTGTCCATCGAATTTACATAGAATGACCAATTACAATTGTGATTAGAAATAAATAAAAAGAGTGTGGCATAGTGGCCCAATTATTTCTATTATTATTATTATTAGTAATCCTCATTATAAAAAGCTGAAAAATGTCTCATTATATAATAGTAAAACAAAAACATTTGCAACACTGAATATTCACTGACCGTTGCAAGTCCACAGTAGCTCTCCCGTACTGTAGCACAGCATCCAATAAGTCCAATAATGAACAAGAGGGCTCCGACAGCGATGATGGTCACAGCAGGGATAAAGGTATACACATCCTCAAAGAAGTGGTCATAGTCATCATATGTGATGAACACATAGGCGCCAACATAGCATAAAATACCAGCTGCTGCCTGTGGGTTGAGAAGGCAGCACACTATTGCCATTTGCCAAAACTTCATAGGACTAAGTAAAAAGTGGCATGCACTAGTCTCATTGTACTGACTGCTAACAATAACAAGTGCAGATAAATCTTTATGCATGTTTGTTTTTGTTTATGTGCAAACGGCATTTATTATACACACACACACGTATCTTATTTGTTACCATATTTGCATATTACTAGGACTATTGTAGGCTCGAGGATCGTTGGCTTTTGCCTGAACACTGGCGCATCACAACACTGCGTCATCCAAGCGCCTACACTACACTATGAACATCGAACAAACTACGGTTTTTATTAATAAAAGAAATAAAACTAAACTAAACAAAATGTGCGTGATAAGTCAAAGTCACTCATCGATTGATCATTGATGTAACGCCACATTGTTACGATGTTTGTGAAATGTTAAGTATATAAATCTTGAATGTGATGCTATCCATGCAATGTTTCACATCCAATCTTAACCTGTCTCTGAAGTTTGTTTTTAAACATAATCCCCTTGGCCAGTTCTCACAACTAGGCTACGCATTGACATTAGCTTGCGGCTACTGGCTAGCTATTTCTGTGACGCACGTCCAAGAGTCAAAAGGTAAACGGTCAAACTTACCCAAAATATCAGATTTAGAAAGACCAACACCGTCTTTGACGACGTTATGCCGCACTGCCCCATGTCTGATACTGAGAAGGAATCCGGTATTGCTATGAAAGTTAAAAGGCTTTTCTTCTATGCAGACATATTGTCCTGGCCCACTGACATCCCGATACCCCGACCGACCCCTCTGAATGTTTTCCCGTGGAGGCTGCGCAGCCGCACCGCGGTACTCGGTGGATCAAGTCGCTTTGCAAGGTTGTTGATCCGGTCTCGTTCTACAAGATACGGAAACACGTACATGTATGTGAGTGTGCAAATCATGGTGCAAATGATCGGATACGAAAG
The DNA here is from genome assembly GCF_964188405.1 of Protomyctophum parallelum. Taxonomy (NCBI): domain Eukaryota; kingdom Metazoa; phylum Chordata; class Actinopteri; order Myctophiformes; family Myctophidae; genus Protomyctophum; species Protomyctophum parallelum. The sequence continues at coordinate 20,227,965 of NC_139700.1, read as the reverse complement.
GCGGAGATCTAGACCGGATCACACTGGTTAAATGAGAATGAAAAGGCAGCCTCTAGTGAGCTCATCTAGGGCAGCGTCTAGTGAACAGATCTAATGAACAGATTTAAGGCTTCCGGTGGACGATCTCTTCAAAATAAGAGTACCCTCTAGAGTATTGAAAAAAAGTTTAATTTGCACATTAAAACTACAAATTAAGCATTTAAATGATGCTATATGATGCTATAAGACACACATTATGTTTCTGTGTAAAAATAAGTAATTAAATCATTATAATAATAATAATAAAGTTATCTAAATGGATAAATGCTATTCACTGGAGTGCATGGACTTTATAAAGTGGACACTGGACAAAAGACGGCTCCGCAAGGCAACTATCTGGACATACCCACGCGTTCGGGGAGATGTCCTATACCACACCCCACTCTCCGCTAAGCGGGAGAGGTGTAAAATTCACAGTAGCAGACCTTCTACTGGGGTCAAGGCTGACAAAAAGTACCGTTTCCGGACCCAGAATGGACACTGGACAAAAGACGGCTCAGCGAGGCAACTATCTGGACATACCCACGCGTTCGGGGAGATGTCCTGTACCACACCCCACTCTCCGCTAAGCGGGAGAGGTGTAAAATTCACAGCAGCAGACCTTCTACTGTGGTCAACGCTGAAAAAAGTACCGTTTCCGGACCCAGAATGGACACTGGACAAAGAGGCCTCCGCGAGGCAACTATCTGGACATACCCACACGTTCGGGGAGATGTCCTCTACCACACCACACTCTCCGCTAAGCGGGAGAGGTGTAAAATTCACAGCAGCAGACCTTCTACTGGGGTCAATGCTGACAAAAAGTACCGTTTCCGGACCCAGAATGGACACTGGACAAAGAGGCCTCCGCGAGGCAACTATCTGGACATACCCACACGTTCGGGGAGATGTCCTCTACCACACCACACTCTCCGCTAAGCGGGAGAGGTGTAAAATTCACAGCAGCAGACCTTCTACTGGGGTCAATGCTGACAAAAAGTACCGTTTCCGGACCCAGAATGGACACTGGACAAAGAGGCCTCCGCGAGGCAACTATCTGGACATACCCACACGTTCGGGGAGATGTCCTCTACCACACCACACTCTCCGCTAAGCGGGAGAGGTGTAAAATTCACAGCAGCAGACCTTCTACTGGGGTCAAGGCTGACAAAAAGTACCGTTTCCGGACCCAGAATGGACACTGGACAAAAGACGGCTCCGCGAGGCAACTATCTGGACATACCCACGCGTTCGGGGAGATGTCCTGTACCACACCCCACTCTCCGCTAAGCGGGAGAGGTGTAAAATTCACAGCAGCAGACCTTCTACTGGGGTCAATGCTGACAAAAAGTACCGTTTCCGGACCCAGAATGGACACTGGACAAAGAGGCCTCCGCGAGGCAACTATCTGGACATACCCACGTGTTCGGGGAGATGTCCTCTACCACACCCCACTCTCCGCTAAGAGAGAGAGGTGTGGCCCAGGCCGTAGCGTAACGGTCTGGGCACCGGACTGGTGATCCAGTCGCGGTGTGCCGCGGGTTCGACTCCCGGACCCGACACGGCCTTTACCGCATGTCATCCCCCCATCTCTCTCCCGTTTCCTGTCAGCCTACTTTCTATCCCTTAAAAAATCAATAAAGGCGTAAGCCGCAAAAAAAATATCTTAAAAAAAAAGAAAAAGAGAGAGAGGTGTAAAATTCACAGCAGCAGACCTTCTACTGGGGTCAACGCTCAAAAAAGTGCTGTGCCTTGGGGCATTGACATGAAATCACTTTCTCTACGCAAGCTAAGTCAGGTCAAGGAGTTACCTCTAGCTTTGGAATGGGTGTCACTTGTGTGCGTTGATTGCATCTGTCTGTGCATTTATGCATTTGTTTGTCCTGACGAAACTTGATTATTTCTCGACTGTTTATTTTCTCGTATGACACGACATAGAAACTACTTGTGACTACTGTCTTTGTGTGCTGTCGAGCGGATGTTCTTTGCATCAGCTCAAAGGTATAGCCTGCTGTGTCATTCGATTCATTTGTTCAGATATGCCATTTATGATCTTTAAGGATGTACAATGACGCATATGGTGGCCTGTCGAAAAATACACACATACTGGTCAAAGCATACTCATTTTGGTGGTACAGACAGGATAAATTGAACGTTTTTGGAATTTTTGTGCCAGCTCTTAACAGGAGAAGTAAGGTCTGTGGGCTGTTAATTACTTCATATGTTGATAAGCTCTTTTCCTGCTGACATGTTTCACATTGTTCAGATTGAGCAGGTAATATTTGTGCAATAGTGTCTAAGATGCCTTTTGTGACACGTCAAGTGGCTGCACTATGAATTGTGACATGTTCTTTGTAGATGGTAAGGCCTTGTCACCACATTGAGTACAACTATACAGACTAAGACTTTTCAGGCAAAGCAGGTCATCTCCAAGGAAAGGAGACCGAAGTGTGTATTCTACAAATCTATTTAATATGGTGCATACTTCTGTCCTAGAACATTTCTGAGACACTAATGACACTGATGTGTTGGCTAGATTGAATTTCTCAAGTTTCCGTCTAAATGTTGAGTCCTGCGCTGCTGCTTCTTCAAGCCGTGTGTGACATTTTTTGATAGCAGATGTCTGTTGTAGAAATGTTAGAATTGGTAATGGTATAGCTTCACACATATTGTCATTTAGACTTTCATTGCATAAAACCACATCATCATCATCTTCTTCCAAATTGTCCTCCGTTATTGTTCTGTTAATTGCTTTCAACTGTCCAGGCACAGAATGTACAGATGTCTGTATGTTTTGCTTGAACAACTGTGTGGACACCACACATACTCAACCAAACTACTAGTTTGTGTATAAAATCTAATGGGTCATTGTGCATTCCTAAGGCCAAGTAAGATGCTATTCACTAGTTGTTGAGTGACACCACAGATTGTTTTGCAATCAAATGTGTGACCTGGATTTTGAAAAAACGCTTGAATGAGAGCTGCTAAATTCCCCGGCATAGATGACAACTGAACCATCGAAGTAGGTGTCAATGGTTTCAATTTATCTTGTACTACTTGTAGATGCAGTATACCCACGCGTTCGGGGAGATGTCCTGTACCACACCCCACTCTCCGCTAAGTGGGAGAGGTGTAAAATTCACGGCAGCAGACCTTCTACTGAGGTCAACGCTCAAAAAAGTGCTGTGCCTTGGGGCATTGACAATTATTTAATTAACGAATTAAATAACCTTATTTTATTCTGAAGGCAACCGGATGTCTTAAATTAGCTAGCTCTCAGACAGGAAGTTCTAAATTAGCTCATAAGACGGAGCCAAATATCTGTCTGAGAGTGGAGCCTGCCTGGCAAATGACATGGGGGGTCCTTTTTGTGGGCTTGGCCGAAAGTGGGCGTTACCAAAAGGTGGGCGTGGCCATGGCCGCCAGAAGTCTGTCAGATTTTGACAGCTTCAAATTAGTGTTAAACATAATATAACCCAATTGACTCCAGTCCTCTCTGTTTAATATATCTATAATGAAACTATATAAACTATGCATATACCATGAAGTGCTATGACTACTAGCTCTGGTCCATAGCTCTAATGCGTTTCATTTAGAGCTATGTTACTCTAAACTTCCCCGCTCGCATGAATGCAGACCAGCCTCTACTCTTTGGCGTAAATAAAAAGAACGTTTTTGCTACACATAAAAACAAAGGCGAGTTGTGTCATTAGAAAGCCTACTTTGGTAATTGGTTCTAGTTCTAGTGAACAGAAATAATAAATAAATAGACTTGGTAACCTAACTGTAGGGAGTGCAAACACATTAAAGAACCTGGGGGTTATCATCTATGAAAAGGCAACACAATGAGCAGAAAATAAAAATGAACCATGTAAATACAACAAATTGAGCAGAGCACTGCAGGGAGTTGAACCCCATTCCGGTAAACCAGAAGTACCACAACCAGTGCCTTGGTTTTTGTTTTGTTTTACGAGGTCCATTCGTTGAAATGTAAATTTTGCATTGCAACGGTAAAGTAATTTCACAATTGACATTGTAGGCAATAATTAATAACGGTATGGCACCAGGCCAAAGCCATGGGGATAGAGTATGTTTTGCACTCTGAGTGAGTGTGTGTGTGTGTGTGTGTCCGTCAGTTTGTTAACAGCTAATCTCCAGCACCATTAACCCGGTCGATGCCAAATTTTGCACACACACTCCCTGGATGCCAACGATGAACCTCTGTCCCAAATTTTCCAGAACGGCCTGTATAGCACCACACATTTTTGTATGCCCTCCGAGACTATGGACTATAGCCTTTCGCTTTTCCGCGATTTAACCTTTTTTCAAATCGTGAACAATGATGAAGAATCGCGCACTATAGCATGCCACTTAATGACCTTGGGGTCATCAAGGTCATTGATATTGATCAATAACCTTGAGCAGTATAAATGACCTTCAATAAGACTAGTAAATGACCTTGACCAGTATAAATGACCTTGACAAGTACAAATGACCTTGACCAGTATAAATGACCGTGACCAGTATATGACTGACCAGTATAAATTACCTTCATGAGACTAGTAAATGACCTTGACCAGTATAAATGACCTTTAGAAGACTAGTAAATGATCTTCACCAGTATAAATGACCTTTAGAAGACTAGTAAATGATCTTCACCAGTATAAATGACCTTGACCAGTATGCGGTCCGTGACCATGGACTATAGCCTTTTGCTTTTCCTTGATTTTCACCTTTAAAAAATCCTCAACAATGATGAAGAATCGCACACTATAGCGTGCCGCTCAATGACCTGAGACCATGGACCAATGAATGAAATACAACACATTGAGCAGGGCACTGCAGGGAGTTGAACCCCGTTCCGGTAAACCAGAAGTCCGACACCAGTGCCTTAGTTTTTGTGTTGTTGTTCATTTAAAGGTCCAGGTGTGCATACGCATGTGCCCCTGTGTGTGTAGGTGCATGTGTGCATGTGTGTGCACGCTTCAATGACCACTGTTGGACCCAATGGCGATCAAGGACCTCAGGGAGCCACCCATAATTCACAACGGTCACAGCGAACTCTGTTGCATCACAACTGGTGGCCAACAGTCGTAACCAACACCGCCACGACCCACAGGAGAATACCATCGCACAGTGGTATCAGACCAACCACAATCAGCCAGCCCTCAAACCAAACCCTTCGACCTAGAAGAACTCAAAACTGCAATGGGAAAGTTGAAACCCGGAAAAGCAGCAGGGATTGATGACATACTGGCAGAAATTATACAGCACCTGGAACCTAACGCAAAGACCTGGCTCGTGGGGATGCTGAACACATGCATGGCACAGAAAACCATCCCTTCTGTCTGGAGAAAAGCCAAAGTGGTTGCAATCCCCAAACCTGGCAAAGACCCATCATCCTCAAAGAGCTACCGACCCATTTCCCTCCTCTGCATCACCTACAAGAGAGGCTGCTACTCCAACGCCTCATACCACTCATAGACACCAAGCTGACTAAAGACCAAGCTGGTTTCCGTCCCGTCCTGTGCTGGACAGAGCTCAACCTCACCCAACACATTGAGGATGGGTTTGAGGGAAAACAAATAACTGGAGCAGCAACTGGAGGGCGAAGCAAGCACGCAGGCAGCTTGTGCCTGCCTGCGTGCCTGCCTGCCTTCCTCATGTGGAAGCTGCATAGTTGAGTTTGTGTGTGTGTTTCTTTTTCTGTCTTTCTTTCTTAGGACGAAGATCAAGGTAGACGCCGTTGGAAGGCTCAACACAAGCCGATGCCCCTAGAGATCCATCCCAAAGCTTCCCTCAGGGAGTCCAGCAAGCCAGCTAGCCAGCAAGCCCGCCCAGTCAGCCAACGCAGCCAGCCAGCTCCGCCAGTCAGCCAGTGTAGAAAGTCAGGCTGCCAAGCCAGCGCACATCAGCCCTTGCAGTCAACCATTGTAGCCATACCAGCCTTGCTCAGTCAGCTCAGCCAGGCCTCTCTCGAGGCCTGGCTCTCTGTCTGCCTGGCCCGGTCTGCCCCGCCCTGCCTTGCAGCAACAGAACCAGCCTTGCTGGCAAGCCAGCCAGCTCAGAATACGAGCTCAGCAAGCCAGCGCAGCTGGCAAGCACGCAGTTAGTCTAAACCAGTTTCAGACTGGCAGGCCAAGGCAGACAGACAGGAAGACCGAGGCGCCTAGGCAGGCAGACAGGCCAGGAAGGCAACAAAGTGCAGGCAGGGGGACTGTCCGGCCTAAGGCTGCGCTGCAAGGGTTGGAGCCTGGCCAGCTCCTGCTGGTCTAGACTGAGTGGCTGTGGCTGCACAGTAAGGCTGCGGTAACCTAGTCTGGGCTTGCTGCTGCACTGGCTTGCTCAGCTCGCATTCTGAGCTGGCTGGCTTTCCAGAAAGGCTGGTTCTGTTGCTGCAAGGCAGGGCAGGGCAGACCGGGCCAGGCAGACAGAGAGCCAGGCCTCAAGAGAGGCCTGGCTGAGCTGACTGAGCAAGGCTGGTATGGCTGCAATGGCTGACTGCAAGGGCTGATATGCTCTGGCTTGGCAGCCTGACTTTCTACACTGGCTGACTGGCGGAGCTGACTGGCTGCGTTGGCTGACTGGGCAGGCTTGCTGGCTAGCTGGCTTGCTGTGCTCCCTGAGGGAAGCTTTGGGATGGATCTCTAGGGGCATCGGCTAGTGTTGAGCCTTCCTATGGCGTCTACCTTGATCTCCGTCCTAAGAAAGAAAGACAGAAAAAGAAAGACACACAAACCCAACTATGCAGCTTCCACCTGAGGAACCGAGATGCGAGAAAAGAACTGAGCGTCACTTGGGATGGTCACAAACTCTCCAACCATACCCACCCCATGTATCTTGGAGTTACACTGGAAAGGACACTCTTCTTCAAAAAAACACCTGGAGAACACAAAAGCCACGGTCAACACCCACAATAACATCCTGTGAAAACTAGTGAACTCCCAAGTGGGGCGCAGACCCACAAACAATCCGTGCAACTGCCATGGCCCTGTCTTTCTCTACAGCAGAGTATTCCTGCTCAAGCTGGAGCCGATCACGTCACACCAAATTGGTCGACACAGCCCTAAATGACACCTGTCGCATCATCACGGGATGGGTCAAGAAAACACCTGTCCCGTCCGTGCCTTTATGCGCTAGCCGGCACCTCCCCCCGCACATCAGACGACTGTGTAACGCTCAAGATGAATGGAAAACACAGGAGATAGACAGTGAAGTCTGGAATGAAATGATAGAGAACACCTCACACACACAGTTTCCTTTCGTGGCTGTTTACATTCGAGGGTCGCCGGTCCTCTCAAACGGAACAGTTTAACGTCATGCCCAGGACGAAAAAAAATAGAGAACACCATAATGACAAATGACAAATAACAGCAGGAAGGCATGGGCCACAATCCACCGTCTTGGCAAAGACCACACCACCCATAATTCACAACGGTCACAGCAAATTCTGTTGCATCACAACTAGTGTAGGTATTGGATGGAGCCCGCACACCACAGGTATAAGAAAGACGTGATGCAGAGGAGGGAAATGGGTCGGTAGCTCTTCGGGGATAATGGGTCTTTGCCAGGTTTAGGGATTGCAACCACTTTGGCCTTTTTCCAGACAGAAGGGGTGGTTTTCTGTGCTGTGCATGTGTTCAGCATCCCCACAAGCCAGGGCCTTGAGTTAGGTCCCAGGTGCTGTATCATTTCTGCCAGTAGGTCATCAATCCCTGCTGCTTTTCCGGGTTTCAACTTTCCCATTGCAGTTTCAAGTTCTTCTAGGTCGAAGGGTTTGGTTTGAGTGATGGCTGATTATGGTTGGTCTGATACCACTGTGCGATGGTATTCTATGTGGGTCGGTGGCGGTGTTGGTTACAACTGTTGGCCACCAGTTGTGACCAAGACCGCCACCAACCCACAGGAGAATACCATCGCACAGTGGTATCAGACCAACCACAATCAGCCAGCCTTCAAACCAAACCCTTCGACCTAGAAGAACGTGAAACTGCAATGGGAAAGTTGAAACCCGGAAAAGCAGCAGGGATTGATGACCTACTAGCAGAAATGATACAGCACCTGGGACCTAACGGAAAGACCTGGCTTGTGGGGATGCTGAACACATGCATAGCACAGAAAACCATCCCTTCTGTCTGGAAAAAGGCCAAAGTGGTTGCAATCCCTAAACCTGGCAAAGACCCATTATCCCCAAAGAGCTACCGACCCATTTCCCTCCTCTGCATCACCTACAAGCCTATCCCGTCACACCAAATTGGTCGACACAGCCCTAAATGACACCTGTGGCATCATCATAGGATGCATCAAGACAACACCTGACCCTGTCCCAACACCTGTTTACATTCGAGGGTCGCCGGTCCTCTCGAACGGAACAGTTTAACGTCATGCCCAGGACGAAAAGATATAGAGAACACCAACATGACAAATAACAGCAGGAAGGCATGGGCCACAATCCACCGTCTTGGCAAAGACCACACCACCCATAATTCACAACGGTCACAGCAAACTCTATTGCATCACAACTGGTGTAGTTATTGGATGGAGCCCGCACACCACCAAAAAAAAGAAAAACAACATACTATAGTATGCCCTCCGTGACCATGGACTTTAGCCTTTCGCTTTTCTGCAATTTAACCTTTTTTCAAATCCTCAACAATGATGAAGAATCGCACACTATAGCGTGCCACTTAATGACCTTGACCAATATCAATGACCTTGAGCAGTATAAATTACCTTCAATAAGACTAGTAAATGACCTTGACCAGTATAAATGACCTTGACAAGTACAAATGACCTTGACCAGTATAAATGACCTTCACCAGTAGAAATGACCGTGACCAGTATATGACTGTGACCAGTATAAATTACCTTCATGAGACTAGTAATTGACCTTGACCAGTATAAATGACCTTTAGAAGACTAGTAAATGATCTTCACCAGTATAAATGACCTTTAGAAGACTAGTAAATGATCTTCACCAGTATAAATGACCTTGACCAGTATGCGGTCCGTGACCATGGACTATAGCCTTTTGCTTTTCCTTGATTTTCACCTTTAAAAAATCCTCAACAATGATGAAGAATCGCACACTATAGCGCGCCGCTCAATGACCTGAGACCATGGACCAATGAATGAAATACAACACATTGAGCAGGGCACTGCAGGGAGTTGAACCCCGTTCCGGTAAACCAGAAGTCCGACACCAGTGCCTTAGTTTTTGTGTTGTTGTTCATTTAAAGGTCCAGGTGTGCATACGCATGTGCCCCTGTGTGTGTAGGTGCATGTGTGCATGTGTGTGCACGCTTCAATGACCACTGTTGGACCCAATGGCGATCAAGGACCTCAGGGAGCCACCCATAATTCACAACGGTCACAGCGAACTCTGTTGCATCACAACTGGTGGCCAACAGTCGTAACCAACACCGCCACGACCCACAGGAGAATACCATCGCACAGTGGTATCAGACCAACCACAATCAGCCAGCCCTCAAACCAAACCCTTCGACCTAGAAGAACTCAAAACTGCAATGGGAAAGTTGAAACCCGGAAAAGCAGCAGGGATTGATGACATACTGGCAGAAATTATACAGCACCTGGAACCTAACGCAAAGACCTGGCTCGTGGGGATGCTGAACACATGCATGGCACAGAAAACCATCCCTTCTGTCTGGAGAAAAGCCAAAGTGGTTGCAATCCCCAAACCTGGCAAAGACCCATCATCCTCAAAGAGCTACCGACCCATTTCCCTCCTCTGCATCACCTACAAGAGAGGCTGCTACTCCAACGCCTCATACCACTCATATTAGACACCAAGCTGACTAAAGACCAAGCTGGTTTCCGTCCCGTCCTGTGCTGGACAGAGCTCAACCTCACCCAACACATTGAGGATGGGTTTGAGGGAAAACAAATAACTGGAGCAGCAACTGGAGGGCGAAGCAAGCACGCAGGCAGCTTGTGCCTGCCTGCGTGCCTGCCTGCCTTCCTCATGTGGAAGCTGCATAGTTGAGTTTGTGTGTGTGTTTCTTTTTCTGTCTTTCTTTCTTAGGACGAAGATCAAGGTAGACGCCGTTGGAAGGCTCAACACAAGCCGATGCCCCTAGAGATCCATCCCAAAGCTTCCCTCAGGGAGTCCAGCAAGCCAGCTAGCCAGCAAGCCCGCCCAGTCAGCCAACGCAGCCAGCCAGCTCCGCCAGTCAGCCAGTGTAGAAAGTCAGGCTGCCAAGCCAGCGCACATCAGCCCTTGCAGTCAACCATTGTAGCCATACCAGCCTTGCTCAGTCAGCTCAGCCAGGCCTCTCTCGAGGCCTGGCTCTCTGTCTGCCTGGCCCGGTCTGCCCCGCCCTGCCTTGCAGCAACAGAACCAGCCTTGCTGGCAAGCCAGCCAGCTCAGAATACGAGCTCAGCAAGCCAGCGCAGCTGGCAAGCACGCAGTTAGTCTAAACCAGTTTCAGACTGGCAGGCCAAGGCAGACAGACAGGAAGACCGAGGCGCCTAGGCAGGCAGACAGGCCAGGAAGGCAACAAAGTGCAGGCAGGGGGACTGTCCGGCCTAAGGCTGCGCTGCAAGGGTTGGAGCCTGGCCAGCTCCTGCTGGTCTAGACTGAGTGGCTGTGGCTGCACAGTAAGGCTGCGGTAACCTAGTCTGGGCTTGCTGCTGCACTGGCTTGCTCAGCTCGCATTCTGAGCTGGCTGGCTTTCCAGAAAGGCTGGTTCTGTTGCTGCAAGGCAGGGCAGGGCAGACCGGGCCAGGCAGACAGAGAGCCAGGCCTCAAGAGAGGCCTGGCTGAGCTGACTGAGCAAGGCTGGTATGGCTGCAATGGCTGACTGCAAGGGCTGATATGCTCTGGCTTGGCAGCCTGACTTTCTACACTGGCTGACTGGCGGAGCTGACTGGCTGCGTTGGCTGACTGGGCAGGCTTGCTGGCTAGCTGGCTTGCTGTGCTCCCTGAGGGAAGCTTTGGGATGGATCTCTAGGGGCATCGGCTAGTGTTGAGCCTTCCTATGGCGTCTACCTTGATCTCCGTCCTAAGAAAGAAAGACAGAAAAAGAAAGACACACAAACCCAACTATGCAGCTTCCACCTGAGGAACCGAGACGCGAGAAAAGAACTGAGCGTCACTTGGGATGGTCACAAACTCTCCAACCATACCCACCCCATGTATCTTGGAGTTACACTGGACAGGACACTCTTCTTCAAAAAAACACCTGGAGAACACAAAAGCCACGGTCAACACCCACAATAACATCCTGTGAAAACTAGTGAACTCCCAAGTGGGGTGCAGACCCACAAACAATCCGTGCAACTGCCATGGCCCTGTCTTTCTCTACAGCAGAGTATGCCTGCTCAAGCTGGAGCCGATCACGTCACACCAAATTGGTCGACACAGCCCTAAATGACACCTGTCGCATCATCACGGGATGGGTCAAGACAACACCTGTCCCGTCCGTGCCTTTATGCGCTAGCCGGCACCTCCGCCCGCACATCAGACGACTGTGTAACGCTCAAGATGAATGGAAAACACAGGAGATAGACAGTGAAGTCTGGAATGAAATGATAGAGAACACCTCACACACACAGTTTCCTTTCGTGGCCGTTTACATTCGAGGGTCGCCGGTCCTCTCGAACGGAACAGTTTAACGTCATGCCCAGGACGAAAAGATATAGAGAACACCATAATGACAAATAACAGCAGGAAGGCATGGGCCACAATCCACCGTCTTGGCAAAGACCACACCACCCATAATTCACAACGGTCACAGCAAACTCTGTTGCATCACAACTGGTGTAGGTATTGGATGGAGCCCGCACACCACAGGTATAAGAAAGACGTGATGCAGGAGGGAAATGGGTCGGTAGCTCTTCGGGGATAATGGGTCTTTGCCAGGTTTAGGGATTGCAACTACTCCAGCCTTTTTCCAAACAGAAGGGATGGTTTTCTGTGCTATGCATGTGTTCAGCATCCCCACAAGCCAGGTCCTTGCGATAGGTCCCAGGTGCTGTATCATTTCTGCAAGTATGCCATCAATCCCTGCTGCTTTTCCGGGTTTCAACTTTCCCATTGCAGTTTCACGTTCTTCTAAGTCGAAGGGTTTGGTTTGAGGGCTGGCTGATTGTGGTTGGTCTGATACCACTGTGCGATGGTATTCTATGTGGGTCGGTGGCGGTGTTGGTTGACCAAGACCGCCACCGACCCACAGGAGAATACCATCGCACAGTGGTATCAGACCAACCACAATCAGCCAGCCCTCAAACCAAACCCTTCGACCTAGAAGAACTTGAAACTGCAATGGGAAAGTTGAAACCCGGAAAAGCAGCAGGGATTGATGACCTACTGGCAGAAATGTTACAGCACCTGGGACCCAACGCAAAGACCTGGCTTGTGGGGATGCTGAACACATGCATAGCACAGAAAACCATCCCTTCTGTCTGGGAAAAGGCCAAAGTGGTTGCAATCCCTAAACCTGGCAAAGACCCATTATCCACAAAGAGCTACCGACCCATTTCCCTCTGCATCACCTACAAGGCTATATGAGAAGCTGCTACTCCAACGCCTTGTTGCCACTCATAGATACCAAGCTGACTAAAGACCAAGCTGGTTTCCGTCCCAGCCGCTCCTGTGCTGGACAGAGCTCAACCTCACCCAACACATTGAGGATGGGTTTGAGGGGAAACAAATAACTGGAGCAGCATTCAGAGATCTCTCTGCTGCCTACGACACTGTCCAACACCGCACAATGGTCAGGAAAAGCCTCCTCAACAACAGGCGCTTCTATGTCCAGTTAAATGACCAGAGGAGTAAATGGAAAGCCCAAAAGAACGGCCTCCAACAAGGTAGCGTGCTCGCCCCCCTCCTTTTCAATATCTACACAAACGACCAGCCACTACCCAATGCCTAATGCCAGCGTTTCATCTACGCCGACAACCTCTGCATTACGACCCAACAAGCAGACTTCCAGAAGATTGAGTCTGTCCTTGAAAGTGCCCTCCAAGAAATGTCAAGCTACTACAATACAACCACCTGAAACCCAACCTATAGAGAACACCTCACACACACATAATTTCCTTTCGTGGCCGTTTACATTCGAGGGTCGCTGGTCCTCTCGAACGGAACAGTTTAACGTCATGCCCAGGACGAAAAGATATAGAGAACACCAACATGTCAAATAACAGCAGGAAGGCATGGGCCACAATCCACCGTCTTGGCAAAAACCACACCACCCATAATTCACAACGGTCACAGCAAACTCTGTTGCATCACAACTGGTGTAGGTATTGGATGGAGCCCGCACACCACAGGTATAAGAAAGACGTTCTTTGTTGAAATACTGACAGCGTTTCGATCCATTTGATCTTCATCAGGTCATGTGTACACAAAACATACACTTTTATACTAAGGGAGTGCCCCCATTAAACAATCAAAATACCACATTTTGGTGCCCCTCCCATCACTGCAGGTGTGACACGTCAACCCTGAGTGAGTAGGTGGGGACCCAGACATATTGATGTAAATATAGTCTGTTCAGAAATTGTAGTGCCTCTCATAGAGCTTGTAGGTGATGCAGAGGAGGGAAATGGGTCGGTAGCTCTTCGGGGATAATGGGTCTTTGCCAGGTTTAGGGATTGCAACTACTCCAGCCTTTTTCCAAACAGAAGGGATGGTTTTCTGTGCTATGCATGTGTTCAGCATCCCCACAAGCCAGGTCCTTGCAATAGGTCCCAGGTGCTGTATCATTTCTGCCAGTATGCCATCAATCCCTGCTGCTTTTCCGGGTTTCAACTTTCCCATTGCAGTTTCACGTTCTTCTAAGTCGAAGGGTTTGGTTTGAGGGCTGGCTGATTGTGGTTGGTCTGATACCACTGTGCGATGGTATTCTATGTGGGTCGGTGGCGGTGTTGGTTACAACTGTTGGCCACCAGTTGTGACCAAGACCGCCACCGACCCACAGGAGAATACCATCGCACAGTGGTATCAGACCAACCACAATCAGCCAGCCCTCAAACCAAACCCTTCGACCTAGAAGAACTTGAAACTGCAATGGGAAAGTTGAAACCCGGAAAAGCAGCAGGGATTGATGACCTACTGGCAGAAATGTTACAGCACCTGGGACCCAACGCAAAGACCTGGCTTGTGGGGATGCTGAACACATGCATAGCACAGAAAACCATCCCTTCTGTCTGGGAAAAGGCCAAAGTGGTTGCAATCCCTAAACCTGGCAAAGACCCATTATCCACAAAGAGCTACCGACCCATTTCCCTCTGCATCACCTACAAGGCTATATGAGAAGCTGCTACTCCAACGCCTTGTTGCCACTCATAGATACCAAGCTGACTAAAGACCAAGCTGGTTTCCGTCCCAGCCGCTCCTGTGCTGGACAGAGCTCAACCTCACCCAACACATTGAGGATGGGTTTGAGGGGAAACAAATAACTGGAGCAGCATTCAGAGATCTCTCTGCTGCCTACGACACTGTCCAACACCGCACAATGGTCAGGAAAAGCCTCCTCAACAACAGGCGCTTCTATGTCCAGTTAAATGACCAGAGGAGTAAATGGAAAGCCCAAAAGAACGGCCTCCAACAAGGTAGCGTGCTCGCCCCCCTCCTTTTCAATATCTACACAAACGACCAGCCACTACCCAATGCCTAATGCCAGCGTTTCATCTACGCCGACAACCTCTGCATTACGACCCAACAAGCAGACTTCCAGAAGATTGAGTCTGTCCTTGAAAGTGCCCTCCAAGAAATGTCAAGCTACTACAATACAACCACCTGAAACCCAACCTATAGAGAACACCTCACACACACATAATTTCCTTTCGTGGCCGTTTACATTCGAGGGTCGCTGGTCCTCTCGAACGGAACAGTTTAACGTCATGCCCAGGACGAAAAGATATAGAGAACACCAACATGTCAAATAACAGCAGGAAGGCATGGGCCACAATCCACCGTCTTGGCAAAAACCACACCACCCATAATTCACAACGGTCACAGCAAACTCTGTTGCATCACAACTGGTGTAGGTATTGGATGGAGCCCGCACACCACAGGTATAAGAAAGACGTTCTTTGTTGAAATACTGACAGCGTTTCGATCCATTTGATCTTCATCAGGTCATGTGTACACAAAACATACACTTTTATACTAAGGGAGTGCCCCCATTAAACAATCAAAATACCACATTTTGGTGCCCCTCCCATCACTGCAGGTGTGACACGTCAACCCTGAGTGAGTAGGTGGGGACCCAGACATATTGATGTAAATATAGTCTGTTCAGAAATTGTAGTGCCTCTCATAGAGCTTGTAGGTGATGCAGAGGAGGGAAATGGGTCGGTAGCTCTTCGGGGATAATGGGTCTTTGCCAGGTTTAGGGATTGCAACTACTCCAGCCTTTTTCCAAACAGAAGGGATGGTTTTCTGTGCTATGCATGTGTTCAGCATCCCCACAAGCCAGGTCCTTGCGATAGGTCCCAGGTGCTGTATCATTTCTGCCAGTATGCCATCAATCCCTGCTGCTTTTCCGGGTTTCAACTTTCCCATTGCAGTTTCACGTTCTTCTAAGTCGAAGGGTTTGGTTTGAGGGCTGGCTGATTGTGGTTGGTCTGATACCACTGTGCGATGGTATTCTATGTGGGTCGGTGGCGGTGTTGGTTACAACTGTTGGCCACCAGTTGTGACCAAGACCGCCACCGACCCACAGGAGAATACCATCGCACAGTGGTATCAGACCAACCACAATCAGCCAGCCCTCAAACCAAACCCTTCGACCTAGAAGAACTTGAAACTGCAATGGGAAAGTTGAAACCCGGAAAAGCAGCAGGGATTGATGACCTACTGGCAGAAATGTTACAGCACCTGGGACCCAACGCAAAGACCTGGCTTGTGGGGATGCTGAACACATGCATAGCACAGAAAACCATCCCTTCTGTCTGGGAAAAGGCCAACGTGGTTGCAATCCCTAAACCTGGCATAGACCCATTATCCACAAAGAGCTACCGACCCATTTCCCTCTGCATCACCTACAAGGCTATATGAGAAGCTGCTACTCCAACGCCTTGTTGCCACTCATAGATACCAAGCTGACTAAAGACCAAGCTGGTTTCCGTCCCAGCCGCTCCTGTGCTGGACAGAGCTCAACCTCACCCAACACATTGAGGATGGGTTTGAGGGGAAACAAATAACTGGAGCAGCATTCAGAGATCTCTCTGCTGCCTACGACACTGTCCAACACCGCACAATGGTCAGGAAAAGCCTCCTCAACAACAGGCGCTTCTATGTTCAGTTAAATGACCAGAGGAGTAAATGGAAAGCCGAAAAGAACGGCCTCCCACAAGGTAGCGCGCTCGCCCCCCTCCTTTTCAATATCTAAACAAACGACCAGCCACTTGAAACCCAACCCATCAAAAACCCAACTATGCAGCTTCCACCTGAGGAACCGAGACGCAAAAAAAGAACTGAGCATCACAAACTCTCAAACCATACCCACCCCATGTAACTTGGAGTTACACTGGACAGTTTAACGTCATGCCCAGGACGAAAAGTTATAGAGAACACCAACATGACAAACCCTACACTTAAACCCTCTATATTTAATAAAAAACAATTCTGGACAGGAATCCTGTATTGCAGGGGTGCCCAAAAGGTACATCGTGATCTACCAGTAATCACAAAGGCTGTGCAGGTAGACCATATGGCATGCCCCTGTATATAATCTATCACTTGAATTAAGGTGACTTGACACCAGCTCAAATGTTGCACACAAACATCAGTAGCAAAAGTACAAAGTTATTGTGACAGTAATAATTGCTATAGTGTGTGTTCAGTAACAGGAATATTCCTGTCTCTCCAGCTCTTTAATAAATAGAAAAGGGTTTAATCAGGAGTTGTAGTAGCCACAGGATAATCTAAGCGGTGGATATTGCTCTTTTCTTCATGTCTTTATGCATGTAAATTGTCTTGTTGTTTGTGTTATGTCAAATGCGTGTATATGTGTTCTGCATATACTTGGCTGCTGTGTTGCAAGTTACTGAACACACACTATAGCAATGATTACTGTCACACTATAGAGCTATTTAACACTGTTACTGAACACACACTATAGCAATGATTACTGTCACAATATAGAGCTATTTAACACTGTTACTGAACACACACACTATAGCAATGATTACTGTCACAATATAGAGCTATTTAACACTGTTACTGAACACACACACTATAGCAATGATTACTGTCACAATATAGAGCTATTTAACACTGTTACTGAACACACACTATAGCAATGATTACTGTCACACTATAGAGCTATTTAACACTGTTACTGAACACACACTATAGCAATGATTACTGTCACAATACAGAGCAATTTAATTTAGGTAACCAAATTGACCCCAATAGTAGATCTTTACACTCTCAATAGTTCAATTGTTGTTAAGCATCTGCTTAATTTCCAAAAAAACTACACAATTAGAGAATGTAGAAGATTGCTACTTTTGATCCTTTGATTATATAATGCTGATTGTAGCATAGTGGTTAGTGACTGAGCTTTGTTAACATGAGTGCCCGGGATCGATTCCCACCAATTTCAAAGAATGTTTGTTGCTTCGTGCCAATTTTCACAGAATGTTTGTCCTTTTACCTACCAAACAATACTATTTTCACCTCTAGTCGATTATTTATTCAGCGTTTGAGCCACGGACCACCATTTGAGGCCATCTAGTCTCTCAGACCCATTTGAGCCACTGACCACCATTGTGAGAGTCTATTAATGTGAAATGGTGGTCCGTGGCTCAAACATGTTATCACTTTTGAAGTTACTTGTTGTGTTTAGATATGTAAATACTACTCTTTAAAGCCGTGTTTCGGTAGTCGAGTGGGTACTGTCGACGGTTAGTAAACATTGAGGCCGGGCATAGTTGTTTATAAACCTTCGACACTAACCATTCGGCTACTGAAACACTGTTTTACAGTTTCGTACAAACATCATATATAAACATCATAACAAGTAACTTCAAGTGATAGACGTTTGAACACACAAACAACAACAGCGTTAAGTATTAAATAACATTTAATCACTTACTTGCTCCGAAGACGGACCCGCGATGGTGACGTGGCACGTTCCAAACAAACACTGACCAAACCTACCTCCACGCGTCTCTTCCGTATTTGAGGGCGGCGGCACTTCCTTCCGGTGTGAGGCCACGCCCGCGAGATTTAACCGCGAATCTATTGTAGTCCTTCTACGTTACATCCGGGTCCCTTGGTCCCATCCGCTTCTAATGCAAAATAGCTACGAACGCGTGAATCTTTTTACAATAACGTTATTTGTCAGAAAGGAAGCCATTGAGGGTTAAAATGGGTCTTAATGCTTCCAACTCATATAACTGTCACCAACAACACTTTTAATGATATTACATGAAGCAGACAGCCCTGTGATGAAACCTTTAGCATTACACTGTGGTTAATAGGTTTTTATTCACAATGGAATGTTATTGTACTCTTAATATATCATGGTGTAGCACAGCACAGTAGATTCATATTTCAATCGATCTGGGATGTTAAAATTGTGCAAAACTCTGTTCAATGAATGGCCTCTTCTGCTACATTAAACATTACTAAACATTAAACGTTACTTATACCTGTTATTGAGACTCGGACTCCTATAGAGCATGTTGACATGGATAGCTTGGTTAGTAGTATCTCTGTTAGTTAATGCAGTTTGATTGATTAAATTAATAGCCTATTTTATTAGACAAAAATGTAGAACAGTAGTGTCATAGAGTGGAAAATGCCATTTGGTTTAATGTCACAGAATGCAGTGCCACGTAGAGCAGCATGATAAATGGTTAACTTTATAAGTGTGTTCAAAAATGGACCACTTCATTGATTCGGTAGAGATGTCACTTTGTGGTAAACGTGCAAGCTAAACTAAAGCAATCCAAAAATACTATTTGCTATGAAGAAAATACAACTTAGCTAATTAATTGTTATTATGATATATTGAATGTGTTTTCATTATAATTTATGCTGAAATAGTTTTATAGCCAAATTATGATTTTATTCCAGTCAAAATGCTCTACCAAACGGTTGAATTGTCACTTACTTTTAAAAGGCAGTGATGCCAATATAATATATTGACAATTTATAATGGAAAACAAAACAAAATAAAAACTTTTGAACATCCACTGTTGCTAATACCTATATCTTTCTTTCTGTTTACACAGATGGAGACTAATCATTTTACAGTGCAAGAAACTGAACTTGCACTGCTTGTACGTACCATAAAGTGACTAACAACCTGTTTGGTAGAGCATGTTTTCTGAAAATTATTTTTATTATTTTTTATTGTATCAAGTTTCATAATCATGTCCAGTAACATCTGATGATAATATGCCAAATAAATCATCTCACCTTTGAAACTGTGGCAAAACAGAGCCTAGATGTCAGGAATGATTTCTCTCTGTCTGACTTCCTCATTGCCACCTGACTTGGTGGCAATGGTGTGTGAAGCCACAGTGCCATCTAGTGGATATATTTGGCATAACACAGCTCAACCGAATGGTAGAAATGGCCCAAACAGGTTTCATCATTGTTTTCAATGAGATATAGTCACTTAAAATGTGCTCTACCAATTGGTCGGCACACTTTTCGTTACAACATGTAACAACGTCAACATGTCGAACCCCATACACAACAAGAGGAGCGGACTGTAAATAGTAAATACACATCACTCAGCTGATCTCAGGGTGCGTTCGAAAATACAGCACGGAGCCCATTGGCCATTGTGGCCAATCCAACCAAAATACGTGAGTGCGCTGTGTGTGGACATTTTCGAACGCACCCTACAACGAGCCCGCCGTGACCTGGTATTAAATAGCATAAAGTAAGATCTTGTGTATGTCCTCCTTATTATTAGGATTATAGAGATTTGTTAAGTGGCAAATTATGTGACCAATGCATCTAAGGCGATTTTATGGAGTAAACGCAAAAGTAATGTAATGAGTGGTGTAACTAGTTACTTTCTCCAGGGAGTAATTAAGTAATGTAAGGCATTAATGAAATGTGTCGTGTATCACTTTTTTGAGTAACGGACCCCAGCTGCGTGTGACAGACTAACAGACATTAGATGGCTTTTACCTCAGAGTCACATCATAAAAGGATGCTGTTCCATGTTTGTTGATATCAAGTTGCTAAGGTTACAGGCGTAACGTCAGTGTGATGTGGATGATTAAGGTACCTATATAAATGGGTTTCTTGCTGGTATTTTTATATTTGCAATATTCATTGTGTTCTTTTTATTTTTCATTTGATATCTGCTAGTCAGGACACCATGAAATCAAGATTTAATACTTTGGATATCAGGGCGGTCATTGCTGAAATCAATGCCAAATATCTTGACTTGAGAGTAAACAACATCTATGACATCGACAAGAAGACTTATCTCATCCGTCTACAAAAGCCTGACACCAAAGTAACTCTCCTGGTCGAGTCTGGGATTCGTATTCACTCCACAGACTTTGAATGGCCTAAGAATAACATGCCATCTGGTTTTGCCATGAAATGCCGAAAGCATCTGAAGAATAAGCGGCTGACACATGTTAAACAGCTTGGAGTTGATAGGATTATTGACATCCAGTTTGGCTCAAACGAGGCTACTTACCACTTGATAGTTGAACTTTATGACAGGGGTAACATAATTCTCACAGACTATGAGTACATCATCCTGACTCTACTGCGGTTCCGCACTGATGAGGCAGAAGATGTGAAGATTGCTGTGAGAGAGAGATATCCCATAGAGAACGCCCAGGCCCCTGAACCTCTCTTCAGTTTGGAGAGTCTCACTGAAGTCCTCTCCGGAGCACCGAATGGAGTGAACGTGAAAAAGGTCCTCAACCCACATCTTCCCTATGGAGCAACTCTGATAGAACACTGTTTGATAGAAGTGGGTCTCTCGGGCAACGTCAAAGTTGACAGCAATGTAGAAGCTGCTGAAGTTGCACCTAAAATCCTGGATGCCATGCAAATGGCTGAAAAGTATATGGAGGAAACAGAACATTTCAGTGGAAAAGGTTACATTATTCAAAAGAGTGAAAAGAAGCCAAGCCTATCTCCTGAGAAACCTTGTGAAGAACTTCTCATGTATGAAGAATTCCATCCATTCCTCTATGCACAACATGCAGAGAGCCACTATGTGGAGTTTGATTCATTTAATAAGGCAGTGGATGAGTTCCATTCTAAGACAGAGAGCCAGAAGATTGACAAACAATCTTTCCAGCAGGAGAAACAGGTTCTGAAGAAGGTGGACAATGTCAAGAGAGACCATGAACAGAGGCTGAAAGGCCTGCATCAATCACAAGAGGTGGACAGATTAAAGGGTGAACTGGTGGAGCTGAACCTAACTTTGGTGGAGAGGGCTTTACAAATGGTCTCCAGTGCACTGGCCAAGCAGATGAGCTGGAAAGAGATAGGCGTCATTGTCGAGGAAGCCCAGACTGCAGGAGATCCCGTTGCCTGTGCCATCAAAGAACTTAAGCTGCGGACCAATCATATCACCATGCTGTTGGAGAACCCATACATTTCTGAGGAGGACCATGATGAGGAAGAGGACAAGGACATTGTGGCTGAGGAGAAGGAGGTGCACAAAGGCAAGAAAAACAATAATAAATACAACGGACAAAAGAACAAACTGCAAAAGAACAAGCCCATATTGGTGGATGTGGACGTCAGCTTGTCAGCTTATGCCAATGCCAAAACATACTATGACCACAAACGAAGTGCTGCAACAAAAGAACAGAAGACCATTGAGGCAGCACAGAAGGCTTTCAAATCAGCAGAGAAAAAGGCAAATCAAACTAAAAAAACACAAAAGACTGTGATCAATATTCAGAAGGCCAGGAAGGTCTACTGGTTTGAGAAATTCTTGTGGTTCATCAGTTCAGAGAATTATTTGGTCATAGCAGGCCGGGACCAACAACAGAATGAAATTATTGTAAAACGCTATCTGAGGGCTGGTGATGTTTACCTTCATGCAGACCTCCATGGAGCGGCCAGCTATGTCATCAAAAACCCCTCAGGTGATACTATTCCTCCCCGTACCTTGACAGAAGCTGGCACTATGGCTGTGTGTTTCAGTGCTGCCTGGGATGGTAAATTCAGCAGCAGTGCCTGGTGGGTCCACCATCACCAGGTGTCCAAGACAGCTCCTACCGGAGAATACCTCCCCACTGGAAGTTTCATGATCAGAGGAAAGAAGAACTTCCTGCCTCCTTCCTACTTGATGATGGGTTTCGGTTTTCTCTTCAAGGTTGATGAACAGTCTGTGTTTAGGCACAAAGGGGAGAGGAGGGTGAAGACCATAGAGGAAGACATGGAGATGGTCACCTCCAGCTCAGCAGAGCTTCTAGAAGAGGGAGAAGAGCTGATTGGGGATGACAGCAGTGATGATGGAGAGGGTGAAGAGGGCAGAGAAGTAGAAGGAGAGGAAATGGAAAGGGCAGAAGTGGAGGAGGACAGAGGGAACAAAGTGTTGTCTATCATTCCTGAGGAATCCACAACAGAGGTGATGCCACCAGGAGAAAACAACATTAAAGATGAAGGAGAGGAGCAAAAGCTAAAGAGTGATAGAGAGAGTGCCGAGATCAGTTTTTCAGATATAACCACTAAAAATGACAGGTCCAAAAGCGAAGTGACTGCTGAGAATGATGCAAACAGTCAGAGGAGTAAATACATGACTGCCAAAGAGAGAAGGGATAAGAAGAAGCAGAAAATAGGAGGTCCTGAGGCCCAGGCCAAAGCTGAGGGGATATCTGAGGACTCACCACCTGCCCCATTAGTTAACCAAGAAGCCCAGGCCAAAGCTGAGGGGATATCTGAGGACTCACCACCTGCCCCATTAGTTAACCAGGGAGCCCAGGCCAAAGCTGAGGGGATATCTGAGGACTCACCACCTGCCCCATTAGTTAACCAGGGAGCCCAAGACAAAGTAAGACTCTCCCAGCATCCCCCGAAGAGAGGCCAAAAATCCAAACTGAAGAAGATGAAGGAGAAGTACAGGGACCAAGATGAACAGGACAGAGAGCTGATGATGATGAAGCTTGGATCGTTCGGTTGCAAGGAGGACAAGGACATGGGGACAAAACTTGGCAATGGCAAAGGGAGAGAAGAGCCCCTCAGGAAAGTCCTTCAGAAAGCGCCTCAGAAACCCTGCAGTGTGGAGGCTTCTGCAAAAAAGTCAGAGTGGACAGGGAGAGCAGAGGACTTGGAGGGTCAGCCTGGAGTGGATGGGGGTGCTGAAGATGGTGTTGACCAGGATAACCCCGGAGCGGAAGAAGATAATCTACTCAACTCTCTGACTGGCCAGCCTCATCCTGATGACGTGTTACTGTTCTGTGTGCCAGTTTGCGGCCCCTACACCGCCCTGTCCAACTACAAGCACAAGGTGAAATTAACACCAGGCTTTCAAACGAGAGGCAAAGCTGCCCGTACTGCACTTTTCAGCTTCTCTAAAGCAAAGGAGGCTTCAGAAAGGGAAAAGGACCTATTCCGCAGTGTCAAGGATTCAGATATAGCTAAAAACATGCCAGGTAAAGTTAAAGTGTCTGCACCTAACCTGCTCACTGCCAAGAAGAAATAAGAGAGTGAAAGTAGTCAATGTGCAATGATTTCATCAGGCAAACAAAGGAAGTATAGAATGCTTTATGCCAACTTCACTAATGCCTTTCAGATGAATACATGACCATTATGTTATCCATCTCCATCAGAATCAGAAGATTAGAGCCCTGTCCCTCTTTTCAACTGCAATGTGTATTGACCAGGCAAGTAAGCAGAACAGAACAGACTTCCACATGATTCCCAACAGAGTCGCACACACAAAGCTGGGCATAGGAGGAAACAATCATAAAATAAAACAAAACAAAAAATAAACAATACAATTAATAATGACAAAATGTACATAGGTGAATTCCCATAATTGAGAGCATAATATGAACAGAGGTTCATACCAATTTCCCCAGAATCTTTTTCCTGGGAGTTTTCCTAGGGATATTTTAAATGTGGGGTTATATAGGAAAACAACTTGGCAATGATGGTGCAGCTATGAGACAGCATTGGATGTAGTCCAGCTATTTTCAATTTTTTTTCATCATAGTTTATTCAAATTTCTAATTCAAATTCAACACAAAGGTACAACAGAAATAGTCAACAGTCACTTCTATTAAAATTAAGTTACGGCATGGGTATCACTGGGGACCCAAGGGAGTGATGGCTGCCAAGGCAAATGGACCAGAGTTAAATGAACACAGACATTAATTGGTCTTATAAACAATATATTTATATATTTCTTTATATACAAACAAACAATAAGGGCCGATTCATACTCCTATTTTACCGCTGTTTCGGCGCTGTAGTGCCGAAATGATTTCGGCTCGTCAGAAATTTTCAGTAGCACCGAAGAGCCGACTTTAGGACGGTATCCGCCCCTCCGAACCTCAAATGACGTCACATTGTAGGCTCTACAGCGCCGAACCGACTTTTATTCGGCTCTAAAATAGGAGTATGAATCGGCCCTTACAGAACAATACATAACACCAGAAAATACAATTACTTACAAAAATATAAATCACACCCGTGCCCATAGATAATGGAAATGTGTACCTGTCATTACCACATCTGATACAAGTATCTGGAATATCTACACTAAATGTATAAAATTTCTCTGGCTTGATATACACCCTTATCAGCCAATTAGATTGTAATAGTTTTAATCGAGTGTTACCCGTCTGAGATTGAGCCTTGCATTGGGTTTTGATGGTGAACAGAATACAAACAGAAACAGATATGGATATGGGCCATGGGAAATCATAGCCGCAGAGGTCTTCTATGAACACATACACACATGCACCACATGAACACCGACGTGGTGAGTAGATGGCATTTCAGGTTCAGCGTAGAGTCGACCAAAAACCCACTAACCAGCTCCCAGCCCCCAAGACACTGAATTGCCAAAGCAAAGGGAAACGAGTACATGTGATGGATGGTGTGGAATGGGACTTACAACCAGCGGGCAGATCCTGTGGTGGAGCAGGTGCCAGAAAAAGTACCGTTCAGTGCCCCTCGCCCTGTCGGCCCAGACCCAGGGGACCAAAGGTCAGGGGGCCCTCTAGAAAATTGGGCCAACCCACTGTTCCAGAGCCTGACCCTGAATTTCAGAAGTTGAATTAAAAAGGCCCCACATAGATCAGGTAGGCAACTTTACATTTTATTATAGACTGCTAATTAAAATATTAATAAGTCAAAATAAATAAGTCAATAATTTAATATGAAAAAAAACTAAATGCAAGGGTGCTACAGGATTAAACAGCTGCACTTCTTTTTTTTTATATATTTTTTATCCCACGATTTTGTAACCCATTTTTCCCGGTGTCAAATCATCTAATGTGATCCTGGGCTCTACACACCCTCCGCCAACCTGGGGAGAGCAACGGACTTAACTCATGCTTCCTTCATGCTTGAGTGTCCAAGTTGCTCCTTTACACCTGACAGGGGGGAGTTTCCCTGGTTGGACGTAGCGCGTGGAAGGAACACGTTATTCCAACCAGTTCCTTTCCCCTCCATCAGGCGCCCCGGCTGGCCAGGGGGAGGCAGTTTAGAGACCAGGATTACTGCATGTTTTTGTGAGGGTACCTACCCTAGGGGACACGGGGAGAACATGCAAACTCCACACAGAAAGGCCCTTTCGCCAACCCCGCCTTCGGAAACAGCTGCACTTCTGTGCACACATGGGTGTCAGATGTTTTCAAGTGAAAAGCAAACATATGCTATGTAGATTGAATGTATTTTGCTGACATCTAGGTAATTGAAGAAAATACTCACTCAAATAAGTGCTCCTAATTTAAATTACATAACTATACAGAACTAGTAGACCATGTTCTTTAAAGGGATATTTCACCTTCAAAAAAACTTTTGGTAATTTCACCATCTACTCAGATTTATGTGAACACCCTAGACCGTTTTTAAGTGCGATTCAGTACTATTTATATATTTGATAATAATTTTGCTGCCCCGCTCCCTTCCTATACAAACCCATTGTAACTTCAAACTCTATTTTAAACATGATAGATTCATTGAAAACACTGGTGGGAATAGTTTAAGCTATTCCAAAATGATTATTGGCTGTATCTGCATGGAAAATTGTGAATTTGTATCACGTCACCTTAATGAAATGTAATACATTACTCTGATATGTAGGTGAGCATAAATTAATTATGAAGCACATAGGATCACTTTCAAAGTAAAGCAACGTGACACACCAGAACCCAGAAGTATAGTCTAGCAGTGCTTTTAGTACTGCAACCAGCACAGGAAAGTTGAGGCATTACATGATATCACACATACATTAAAATAAATGATAAACTCATGTTAGGAGATTCAAAGAACACACATGTCATTACATACACATTACATATGTTCATATAATTCTACTTGCTAATGAACCCACCCTTCACCTCCCTCACTCACATACACACAGTTTGTGTATCATTGTTCTTTAACAATTGGACTAACAAAGCTGAAATCAGCATGTGTGCCAAATATTTTGTCCCAGTGGGTGAAGTGGGGTGCAAAGTTGGAATTAGGTTTTTGATGGTGCACGTCGTGTTTGCTGGGCCCTCCATAGATGCCGAACGGAATCAGACGAGACATGGACCATGGTAAATCATAGCCACAGTGGTCTTCTATGGACACATACACATGCACCACCATGAACACCCACGTGGTGAGTAGATGGCATTGCAGGATGACCGGGTTCAGCGTGGTCCAAAGGCCCACCGTTACCAGCTCCCAGCCGCCAAGACACTGAGTGGCTAGCGCAAAGGGAGACGAGTACGTGTGATGGATGGCGTGGAATGTGACGTACAACCAGCGGATCCTGTGGTGGAGCAGGTGCCAGATGAAGTACTGGAAGTCAAACAGCAGGAGGTTTACCGTCACCCCAGCGATCAGCTCCAATAGGGAGGGAGCCTGGTCAGGAAGGTCCACAGGTGGTCTCCATGCCCACTGCGCCACCGATGCTGGGAACACGAGGAACGCATGGTTGTACAGGGTGACACCTGCAGAGTGAAGCAGCGTCGAGGGGGTCGGACGTCGGCTAGGCTGGATCTTGAACTTCTGGACCCATGTCCATCTGTCTCCCATGATGTCACAGACGAGGAAGGGGAGGCAAAAGACAAAGTATGAAGACACTGTCAAAATGATGGGAAAAAGTGGAGATCTCAAATAGTCTACGTAGTTAAGCCTCATGGTGTCCCAGAGCGGCTGTAGCAAAGAGTCATTTGCTACCCATTCTTTATAAAGACCTGACGCAATATGTACAAGATCCATCTCTTATACAGTCAAGTAGGATATCTCACACTAATCTTTTAGCACGTCGAAAGTTTAAGCCAGAAAGAGTGACCAGAAAAGACTTCGTCTCATGAGCTTTTCTGACTGTGTGGTATCAACTAACAGGGGTACTACAAATTATTAATGCACTCAGGGTATAGTCAGGCTATAGTCTTCCAAATACAGAGCCATGGAAAACCTTCTCTACCCCTTCTCTAGAGAGGGGACGGTCTTCAATAGGGGGTCGGGACCCCTAGGGGGTCCTCAGTGTTACTACAGTGGGGCTGCCAAATCTTTGTGTTAATTTTAGTAAATATTATAATGTAAATCAAAAATCTTTCCATTATTCACTTGAACCCTAGCATCCCTATTCTGAGAACTTTAGCCAAAATAGCAGATCTACAGTACAAGCTTGCGCTGTGAGGCATTGTAGATCGGATATTTTTGGCAAAGAGGTTTGGTGTGGGGAAAAAAGAGCAGACCATGCAGAGAGTGAAAGGTCAAGTTTACTAAATATTGACGGTTAAATGTCTGAAAGTACACATTAACATGTTGAATCCAACATACAACACTTTCCCTTTAATATTAAATTGCTCAAAAATATCCTGACAGTCTTTTATCATTAGGTTTGTTCAAGAAAGAAAGAAAAAAGAAAGAAAGAAACCCTCCCAAACAGTAGAGGGCGATAAAACATACCAAAAGAAACATACCTTTTTATTTGTTTTCTGTCTACAACGTCAACAGCAAGCAGGGAAAGCGTGAAGTGCACCGCAACACGTAAGTAGTTGGTGTTTTGTCTAACGTAATTGCATGACCGTCTACAATTTAATGTTATTATTATAAATGAAGTAGATTCGACTTCATTTAAAATAGGATTTACTTAGTAGATATTTTAAAGGCACACAAGGATACTGCATGGATAGCCTGGTGAATTCAGAATCTCGCTGTAGCTGAGCTACAACTTTAAAGCTGTGTAGCAGTCTTGGTCTCATATTAACTAAATGTATTCTCACGCATAGATAATCTAGATTTGAAGGCATGCATTTATATCCCCGAACCTAACCGTTAAAATATCCAATCATCGATCTAATCATGTGAATTGTGTCGCTGTGATGTGAAATGTGTGGTTGCTGTTGCTGAACCGGTCTAGAGTCCGGATACGGAAAGCTTGTGCAAGATGTAGCCTATATTAGGCGGGCTCTAGACCGGATCACAATGTTTACTTTTTTTTCTTTTTTTAAGATATATTTTTTAATTGATAGAAGTACAGTTGGTAGACGGTATTGATTGATTTTTTTATTTCACAGTATGCAGAATGGGTACATTTCAAACGAAAGCACAAGTCCATACAAAAACTGTACGAATGACGAATCAGGACAATCCATGATAAAGCATTACACTTAATTACAACAGGGTCCACAAATCGGGGAGAGGGATGGGGTGGAGACACACAACAAAGTTAATCGGGATCGGACCCGAACCCGCAAATGTTTACTTTCTTTTGTTAGTTTTGTGTTATTCATATTTCTCACAGGCATCATCTTGGAAACAATGGAGAATGACAAGAAGGAGACCAAGGAGGATGAAGTGCTTGGAGGTCCCCACACACAGCCAACAGTGTGCCGCTTTTTCTCACAGGGAAGACATTGCCATTTTGGGAAGAAGTGCCGGTTTCTCCACATAAGGGATGATGCCAAAGTTGGCCAGGACAAGACAAATAGGACACTGAAGCTGGATTGTCAGCAAGATACAACACAGCTAGATGCAGAGAGCACTGGAGGTGTAGGTCCGAGAGAGTCTACCAAGAACACAAGGGCTGTTACAACAGCAAGACGTGAGAGGGCAGGTCAGCGTCCCTGTCGTTACTTTCTGTCAGGCTTCTGCGCTATGGAAGATAGATGTCGCTTCTGGCATCCGCCACAGTTCCCCCTGGCCGAAGACCAGTCTGCCCCCACAGCTGAAAGAAGGCCCACACAAAAGATGCCAGTGCCCCGTCCTAATGTTCTCCAGGAGGTGAAGCTCTGTGATTTGACAGAGGACATCACCAAGCAGTTACGAGAAACTGAGATCAAACAGATGATGAAGCGTTTCCCTAATGACCAGCTTATTATTCAGGAGCGAAGTGATGGCCAGGTTACTTTTTACAGGGCCACCGTTGAGGCCACTGATCCTGACTGGGTAAACATTGATTTCCGCTACAATCATTTTCTTCCTATTGATAACGGACGGTATACTGTACATATGTCATTAAATTCACCCTAACACTTGTATGCTACATTTGCCACTTGCCAGTGTCATAGTCCATCAAGGCTTATCATTTCCTGTAAATCATTGACTGGCCTTAACTTGAACTTAGAATGATGTGATTTTATGGTCAGGATAGACTGATGTTATCTTAAAATACACTCACTGTCTTATGGCTTCTTACTCCCTGACAGCCTTTTGACCTGAAAGAAATTGATATCATGGTGAGCTTCCCAGTAAATTATCCTCAGGAGGTAAAGACTATAACTTCTCATGATACATATGATATCACAAGGCATTTTGTAAACAAAGGATATTCATATTTGACTCATGTAACCCTGAAATAACACAGCTTTATGCTCTTCAGATTTTCACATTAGACATACCAACTGATCAGGATCTGCCATCAGTAATGGGAAGGTACAAAAATTTTACAATAATTGCACTTAAAGGCTACTCAATGTTTTGACTTGCAGACAATAGTACAATATACTATTGTATGTAAGTCTGCATTCTATTCAACAATTTGACAAAATGTAGGCATGTACAACAGGCATCACTGGAGTGGCTTCAAGCGAAGCACGCAACCAATCAATTGATGGGAAAGGTGGAACTGCTGTTCCGACCATTTCTTCGCTGGCTGGACCGTAGTTTGGAGAGACTCTTCACCGAGGGAGCCAGACAGGTGAGACTCTGGCCCCATGTGGGAGTGTTCCAGGTCATTTCATAATAACTTGCCTCCAAGCCCATTAATGTTGTGTCTGTCTGTATTATTACTCGCATGAACATTGGTTCAATCTGATCTCATCTTTATACATTTTCCCACAGTTGAAAAAAGATGTGGAGTTAGAGCGAGCTGGATTACAGTTTGTGCCATACCAGGAGCTCCAGGCAACAGTCTGCAAAGAACCTGCTGTTGGCGATGACCCACTGCACCCTGCCTCCCACACCACTGCCCATGAAGGTGACTGCGAGGGTGAGAAGAGAGAAGGAAACGGGACGGCAGTGGATGGGAGAGCAGTGGATCAGGGGATAATAGTCTGTGATGATGAACAACAGGAGGAAGGCGACCAGTCTCATCATCTAGTGGAGAACATTAAGATCAGTGAGCCCCGCAGAGGCACGGAGGTAAAGCTACTGGGCCTGAGGCTGGGAGAGGGCACAGCTACCGTAGTGGCCAGACGTATCACCGTTTGTCTGCAGTGCAATAGGTAAGAAAAGAGAGGTCCTCAGAGCACAACACTATTTGTACAAGATGAGAATATGGTCTAGGGGTGGGCTATGGAAAAATATATAATAATCACAATTATCTTTCAAGCAGTATCACGATTATTTTTCATGTTGGTTTTTATTGTATTGTTATTCAACTAAAAGAAAAAGGATTAACAGACCAGTATAGTCTAGAACTGCAAATCAGAATGTGCATTCACTGTATTACGATATATACAATATCTCTGACTGAAAAGGCATATCGTGGAGACATTTTATATCGTCTCGACAATATTTAACACCATTTCACCCACACCGAATATATGGTCAGTTAAGGAATGTGAACTGTGATTGTGGGTCACGCACTCTCTCTCTCTGCAAGGTGTAAGGTGACGGCAGACCTGACTTTGAGTGGGAGGACTCCTTGCGTGGCTCAGTGTGAGAAGTGCAGTGCTAGCATCAGTGCCACATTCAGGCCCAGCATGCTCCACCACTACAGTGACGTCCTTGGCTACCTGGATCTGAACAATGCCACTCCAGTTGACCTCGTGCTTCAGGAATGTGAGCTCACATTTGGATGCCTGAGCTGTTCCCAGGATTGCCCTATGCAGGTGATGACACTAGTCTTATTCGGTTGCCTCATCCTTTTTAGTTTTGAAATGACAAGCATCATTGCTCATTTATTTACAATATACTAATTTATGAGGTCTACTCTAAACCTAACAGACCGCTTCTGAGATAGCATTTTTGAGGAGCGCTAGCCCGGGTAGCCCCTCCTATGTACAGCTTTGTGTGTATGTGTGTCTGTCCGTTTGAGCACGGAATGTGCTCAGCTGTTTCGCTGAGCATGGAATGTGATGTATGATGATAAGAGCGCCCCTCACTTCACACAGTGATTTGTTTTTCCACAGAGCCTCTCCTACGGTCAGAATAAGGAGTTTAATTGTGAGCACTGCCACAGCAAACTCAGTTTCCTCACTGATAGCACAAGATTCCAGTACATTCAGCCACGTTCCAACACAGCAGGTAGGAGACTGAATATAATGCTAGCTAAGTGGCTTTTACAAAAGCACATACAGTACATGCAGTACAGCATTTATCACAGATATTTGTTTTGTGCACAGGCTCGAGTGGTTATGCTCTGAACAATCGGAGGAACATAAGAGACCCTGCTGTGCAAAAAGGGAAGCCACTGCCAGAAAATGGAACCTGCAAACATTATAAACAAAGCCGGCGCTGGCTTAGGTATTGGACATATTTTGATTAATTGTGTATTGTTGAGTTGGAGCACCACCTGTAGAAGTAAGCAATATTCTTTGGTCCTCAGGTTTCCTTGCTGTGGCCGGGCCTATGCATGTGATGTGTGCCACGATGAGGACCAGGACCACCTCATGGAACTAGCCACAAGGATGATCTGTGGCCACTGTGCCAAAGAGCAGGTAAACTAAGGCGCCTAGGCCCAGCCGGTGCCTAGTCAATAGATGCAACTAATAAATAGAGCGTCGCAGTACCACCCCCTTTCAGAACGACGAGAGCACCAGGAAATAATTCGCCATTCATATTCCCCATAGGCGTTTAAAAAAGTATTTATTTAAAGACCTTTAAAGCCTCGGACAAAGCCAACAGCTGAGTTGACAAATCATGACAATAAACAAATTTTTGGGGGGGCTGAACAGATCAATAGAAAGACGAACAAAAGGGCAGGGTACAACACTTTTTCTTTTTTTTCCTTCTTTCTAATTATTTGTTCGGCCCAAAAATATGTTTATTGTCATGATTTGTCAACTCTTCTTTTTTGGGGAGGGGTTTTCAGACAGCCAGCAAAGAGTAAAATGCTTCCAAAAACAAAATTTGTATCTGACACATCTAGGGGCCACAATCTGCACTCAAACATTTTTCGACCAATGACAAAGCTTCTAGGAACATCTTTGAATGCAGATTGTGGCCCCTAGATGTGTCACAGAGACTACATTTTTCTTGGGAGCGTTTTACCCATTGCTGACTGTCTGAATACCAAAGAAAACAAAAAAAGGTCATTCAAATTGACATATTGCTTATTGCAGCTTTAAGGTCTTAGTTTAAATAAATACTTTTTGAAATTGTCTATTGGGAAAATGAATGGGGAATTATTTCCTGGTGCCCCTCTGAAAGGGGGCAGGACTGCGACGCTCTATATTCCTGTATTCCTAGTTCAATATAAAGAAGTAACAGACAAATGTGCACACTGGTAAATGTTGCATTTATATAGCACTTTTATCCAAAGCGCTTTACGTAGATTATGGATTACATTGACCCATTCACACACGCATTCATACACCGATGGCGGAGGAAACCATGCAAGGCACCAATACAACCTGCACATCGGGAGCAATTAGGGGTTCAGCGTCAGCAAGATCCAGTGAAAATGGGGGTGGAAAGTATACACCAAGGCCTATACAATTACTGAATGTAATCCCAACATGTAAAATGTTTATTGCCACAGCCGTACACCAATGAAAAGCCGTGCATTGCCTGTGGAGGAATGATGACAAGAGGAACTGGCACCAGATACTGGGAGGGTGGGCTAGGCTGCAGAAGCAAAGTCAAAATGAACAGGTACATATGCATTTCTTCCTCATTGTTTAGATGTGGTACACAAGATTTTAATAAAAAGCAATACAACTAATCACTAATTTTATATCGTTCCACCAATGTTAACAGAAATGATCGACATAAATACGCCAACACTAACAAGACAGTGTCACGGAAAGCAGCGGGTGAAAAGAAATAGTCCAAAGAAAAACAGAATCACACTCACTGACCTATGGTGATTTTCAATGCTGCATTTCAATGAAATAATGCCCAATTGTCTGAATCAATTAATGATACGTTATTATGAATTCATGATTTGTCATTTGAGTCTGCAAAGCATCAAAGACAGACCTCAAGTGAGCACATTTAATATCCTCACTTGAGGTCAGTCCTCATGGGATCTGATCATGTATATTTGATATAAACATAATAAATGTGGAATTGATTACATTGCTTTGACTCTATGCTCATCTTTGGCATTATAATAAAATCTTTGTTTGCAAACACTATCATCTTGTCTGCAAATGTTGGGATTTAATTGTGAATTGAATTAAATACTTTGAGCTAATACAGTACTGTGTGTATATAATTATACTGTGCAAAGACAAATAGTGTAGACACTTATTGTGAGTTCAACCATGAGTATATCTACAAAAAACAGGTAGCGAGATAAGGGGACACAATGATGTATTAAAAGGTCAGTTGGTGTGTACTAGTAAACCCTAGCATTCTTGTATCAAGTCCTTAATAATCTTAAACTAAGAATGTAGATACAAGGAATGCAGCAGAATTGTAAACAATAAATACATGGAATGTGATAATTACATACTTCAGTACCAAGTAGCTGTAGATAATACACTAACATGTAGTTTTGGTGTATGGTCCCTTTTCAGGACATCAAATGGTGTCTGACATCATTATCTTACTTTTATTGAAATATAGGGTCAGGTGTGCTCGTACACTGATAAGAAGAGTTCAAGAAGAGTTCAGACACTGAAAATTAAAATTTTAAATCCTAAAGCTCAACATTTTATTTCAACACCATATGCCATGTGAATATTCAATTTCCTGAGAAACGGGACAACTTATTTTAAGGAGTCCATTCCATTTCTATGGGGAAAACAAGTCCCTTAAATTAGCTGAAGACTCAAGTTTGAATTCTACTTACGTCTGGTCTCGTATGTATCCACTCTCTGCCCTTGGTCTCCTCTCTGAATCCCCTTGTATCTGAAATACAGTATTTGTACTCGTTTCTATCAAATATTTGACCCAATTACACCAGTAGATGGTGCCAAGCAAGCCTGTATAGCTCCCAATGTTTTGATTTTGAACTATTGTGTTAAATTCTTTGTTTTGATTTGGTTAATCTCTTTTGTTAAATCTGAGCTGTAGAAAAGGATTCTATCACAGCTCTGTTCCGAGAGCAAAGTCCGTTGTTCGGCGCTATATAAAGGGGGGACTTTTCTCTTAACCATGAAAACATGCAACAGCCTGCACTGCTACCATACCAAGATGCTGAACTTTAGTGATGTGTCTCTTCACCTCAATAGCTCCAGGTCTTCATACCGCCTCCTGCAACCTCTCTGGGACTATTTGCTTTTGCACCATCTGCCACTCATCTCATCTCCCTTCTTGCCTGTCTTGCTTGCTTTCTTCAGCTATTTCTTTATCAGCATACCCTTTACTGTGCTGGATGTCTTG
Source organism: Protomyctophum parallelum (assembly GCF_964188405.1). Classification (NCBI taxonomy): domain Eukaryota; kingdom Metazoa; phylum Chordata; class Actinopteri; order Myctophiformes; family Myctophidae; genus Protomyctophum; species Protomyctophum parallelum. The sequence continues at coordinate 20,192,852 of NC_139700.1, read as the reverse complement.
GGAGACTGGCTGCCTTTTTTTCATCAGTACAAGATCCAGCCTGACAGGCGCCCAACACTGAAAATGATGGCAAGATGCTTAATGGTGGCTGTTTATAATCACCTAGTTTTTGTTCTACCAGCAGTGCTCATCGGTATGTTCATACTTCCTGCTCCAGTCCTGCCAAACATTGCTCCCACTGTGTATGAAGTGTTTACTGATGGACTGGCTGCACTTCTCCTCTTTGACACCCAGTATTATATTTGGCATTTTGTGCATCACAAGCATCCACAGCTATACCGATGGGTCCATGCCATCCACCACGCATACTCATCTCCCTTCTCCTGGTCTACACAGCAACTCAGCATTCCAGAACTGATGACCGTGGGATTTTGGAGCAACCTGGATCCTATCCTTTTAAAATGTCACCCGTTCACTACCTGGCTTGTCACTGTTTTAAGTCTGTGGATGTCCGTGGAGGACCACATAGGGTACGACCTGCCATGGGCCCTCAATCACCTGGTGCCGTTTGGTCTGCTAGGAGGAGCACCAGCACATGACATGCACCACCAGAAGCCAAGCAGTAACTACGCTCCATTCTTCTGCCATTGGGACAGAATATTTGGCACTGCTGTGCCTCCTGAGAAGACTGTGAAAAGATATTATGCGCAGCCTGCATAGGTAGTTCAGCCAAACAACTCAAGAGCGCACCTACCTGATCAATGATCACATGCACTCTTTACTTGATCAGAGAGACTATTTAAACTTCTCTGCCTACCTGCTCATTCCTAGCTTCTCTCCTGCTGTGTGGACGTGCGTCGCTGCTGCTGCCTCCCTTGCTGCTAACCTGCTGCTCATGAAGTTTTGCAAATCCCACCGCCTCCCCTGCATCCACCTGTACGCTCTGTTTCTAGATCCCCTGGGTGTCTTAATTAATTTCCTGTAATTTTATTTGGCTTATAACTTAACTAAAATGTTAATGTTACAGGGAATGAATAGGGACGGAGCCCTGATGCCAAACTTATATGCTTCATATATCTATGCTTAATAAATATTTATTCTAAATGCATTCTAAGAGTTGTCTGAATATGTAAGAACTACAATTTGTAAACAGTTCTTATTTTGATGTTGTACCTTTAAAGTAAATGTATTTATAATAAAAGAAAATACGTTTGATTTCATAAATGACAATCAGGATGCTCATCTTGCTTTTTAATGTAGCACAAAATCAAATGTCTTTTTGCACTTGCACAAATGAAAGTTGGTTTTACTACTTAAAATTGTTTAAAGCAGCAAGTCTTTGGCTGTGATGGTAGTTTGCACTTTTTCTTTTGCAATTTTTCACCAGTGAATTTTCAGGCAGTATCAGAACTTCAAAAACTTTAACATTATTTGAAAAGTGACTATACACAGATTTCTGTGTTGTTCACAAATCCCACACAAGGAATAAGGAACTTTCAACGAAACTTAAAGCTGTTACATGTAACACAAATAAGGGGAACAGTTTATCTCTTATTTGGCTTGCTGATTACAGTATTGGATAATTGTATATTATGCTATCGTGTGTGTGTGTGTGTGTGTGTGTGTACCGGTATTCAACAGCCTAATATCCATTAGCAGGTTTCATAGGCTTTTGTTCAGATTCAGATCATGAGTTGCAGATCACAGATGGTCAGCTTTGAAATATGAGAATTGTAAATAATTGTATTTATAGTTGGGACTTGGGACAATTAAATTAGGGTAAGGGGTTTTCATTTGTTAAAGAGTTGAATAGCTTTATATTCTGATTGTAATAATTGCTTTGTTCCTTTTAGGCATTTCTGTTTTTATTGGATAGTAAAGTGAAGTTACAGTAAAGGGAGATGCAGCAAAGGCCGCTGTTCGGCAATCAAACCCACGACTCACTGAGGTTACATTAAGAGCCAATATTTGGTGTGCGCCTTACCCACTACTAGGCCATCGGCACGGTCTGCACCTCGAAATTATTGCTATGTTCAGTTCTCACAGTCTCTCCAGCTGACCACAAACAGGATACATATTAAACAAGTGAAATTGGAAGTGATGATACAAAGAAATGAGCAGACAAAAGTAGAACTTGAACACAGTGCAACTACAAAATTGAAGACACTAATCGGGTACTGACTGATTGGCTGAAATTTGCAACCCACCGTAAAAAGGAATTTGTTTATTAAAGAGCTGGACAAACACTATAGCAATGATTACCATCAAAATATACTACTCTAAAAAGCAACTTTGTTTCACCAAAAATCACTTATCTATTTGACATAAAATAAGTTGACATGCATATGTGCAAAACAAGATTTAAATATGTTGTTTTTATTGCCTCCAAAAATATAAAACAATGAAACAAAGAAATCAGTGTAGACTCTTGTTTAAATATTGCACAAACATGTTTGCAATCTGTCCAATATTCTCTGTCGGGTGCATCTTGGTATAGCTGATGAACTGCCGCCGCAGTTTACGTAACTCTGCCATGTTGAAGCTCCTGGTGAGCTCAATGTATAACACTGGGTTAAGGATATTAAAACAAATGGAGAAGTGCAATTACAAAATACACACTAAGGGCCAGATTCACAACAGAAATTTACAACCAGGTGTAAATGAAGTGCGTAATGAGTGTATTAATCCGTCTGATCAAGCTCATGTGTCATTCACCATTCACCAAAGGTGGCGTAATGACTTAATTTGTGTGGATCGCCCGTGTATCTCATTTCGCCTCTTTCCCCAAGCCATTTGCCTGGTGTCGTCGGTTTAATTGAACATCGACACCTATTCCACGCCATATAAGGCAACAGGAAATATCTGTCCTCGGGTGAAAAACGTTATCACATTCCTGCAAAATGCACAGATCTCATCTCCGAGTGAACGCAGTGGTCCACAAAGCACCGCACTGCATGAACTGGTAGATCAGCTTATTTTGACAGGCGAGTCTCTCGCAATGTCAACTGAATGAACGTTTAAAGAGTATAGGCTACACTCATAATACAACTAGTTAATTTATTGATTCAAGTAACCAAGGACCAAGGCTACTTGGAAATTATATTATAAAAGCCCTTTCTATGGATAATGGAACAATTGCACACTCCTTTGCAGAGGTAAAAAAAGATATTTGCTAAAAAAAAATATCAGAGCTACATTGATTAATGGGGGAGGAAGACTGTCCTTTGGATTACTATATCTGAATCATGCCTGGGGAATGAATTTGTTCTGGACACGTATCTATTTCATAAAGAAGGGAAACGATATGCACATCCCAGTTTTTAAATACAGTGCTGGACCCAAAAAGTGATCAAATGAAGAAAAAAGTGGAATGTCCGCACAATATAATTCTGCTCCCCGTCCTCTTTATTTCAACCTATAAAACAATGTTTCGTCCCTCCGGGCTTGTTGTTTTATAGGTTGAAATAAAGAAGACGGGGAGCAGAATTATATGCGGACATTCCACTTTTTTTCTTCACGACACGTAGCTATTTCAACAATACTATATGCTTCTTCGTCAGAGGTATTAAAGTTATATTATAAAGAGATAATACTGTAAGTATTAGAAGTGGATGTCAGAGATTATTGAGAATAAAATATCGGTATATTTGGCACCTTAAACAAAATCACACCCGTGTGAACTGAGTGGTGCAACTCCCCCCCCCCCCCCCTCTCTCTCTCCCTCGCTCTCTCATTAGCAGGCAACAGTGCAGCACTCTCTCTCTCTCTCTGTTTCTGGCACAACAGCGCCCCTAGTCATACTGATACTGGTGCTCATTAACGTCACATAGACGGGTGAACACATGCATAGGTGCATAGGTGAACACGGACATTGCTGTTCCTTGGAGTGGTTGCACCACTCAAAAAATGTGTGCTCAATAGTTAAGCACTTCGTTACACCTGTAAAACTGTGACGTGACAATAAAGTTGATTCTGATCTTGACTGGGTAATCATTTCAAAAGTGATGCATAGGGGAATATCAAAGTGTTGGCTTCTGAGAATGTCTCAGAGTAACTCTCATTAAATACTTCTATCCAAATATACTACCATAAGCTGACAGGCAATACCTATCATAATGCTCAGTTGCCTTCAAATGAATTCAATTATAAAGTATATTATTGATGCACATGTAATCAGCTCACACTGCAAGGAAGTCTGGTCATTAAGTTGCAAGGTGATGTTGCCTCCCCAGTAGAAGCGGAATATCACCTGCCTAGGCTTTGAGATATAAATAGTATGTGACAGACTGACAGGTAATGAAAAGTTAATATTTTAGAATGCTAATATAGTCATGAATGACACCTTATTTGTGCAAATACAAGATAAAAACACATGTATGCAAGTATAATACAATTATGCAATTAATTAGATGATGAAAGTATTGACTTTTGAAAACAAATTCTGGTTACGGAATAGTAAACATTATAAGGATATCTTTTCTGTAGCTCCTTGTACTGCAATGACATCTCCAGGAACACACGTCTTCTGTGCATTGAGAATTGCCTGGCATAGGGAAGAAGAAAATACATGTTTGTTGTAGAAGTTATTTGACTTGTGATTGATGCTAACACACTGCAAGGACACTCGATGCACAAATAAAGACTGGCTTGCCCAAAGCCCAAAACTCTTATACCACAACAATGGTAGTTAATGGTAGTTGTCAATCAAACTATTAGTACAACTGATAGAACACAGACAAGATTAAATAAGTAAAGGGGTGTCTGTCAGAAGGCACAGAAAATTCAAAAGAGACTCACCATTAAGACATCCTGTGTGATCTTGTCCAGTTCATACAAAAAGTTCGTAGAGGACAATGGTTGCTGCAGAGTTAAAAAACAAAATTTTGTTGGCAAAGACACTGTACTAATTATGATTTCCAGCTCTGGTCTAGAGTAACATGGAGCATGTTACTTATAGCAGTAGTTTTATTCAGATGACGTTTCGGTCTAAACGACCTTCGTTGTCATCTGAATAAAACTACTGCTATAAGTGAAGACAGTGTGCGGGCCCCTTTTCTTCTCATGATTCGCATTTGGTTGCCGGCTCCGACGCACCTGTCCTTGTAGGTGTGTACAAGGCCTTTTTGCAACACTCTATCCTACCATAACATTACTAACCATAACAAGCCTTCCATTTCAACACTTCCCAATGTTATCTTCCTCTGTGCTTCCCTAAAAGTGGTTTAATTGAATACACTTTCAAATAGTGGTAAGAACTACCCACCTCACTTTAAAAGAAATACCATCTAATCTAAGAATACATCCTGCTTGCAAAAAGCTTAATGGCAGACCAATGGCTATGGGTTCTCCTACTTTATTTTTGCTTAAGCTCTATGCCTGTAAGCATGCAATCTGAGAGAGTTGCACCAGATTTGTGTTTAGTCCTTACAAAGTCTAGCTATGTAATGTAACTTATTTACAAAGTCAAGAACTACACATCAATAAATAAAAATTGGCTGCAGCACACAAACTAGTTCTTATATAGATATGGTTTCTGCTCCTCATCTGAATTCATGTTTGGCCTTTCACTTTCTACACCCCACCAAAGAGAACCTGCAGCCATGTTTTGGCTATTTAATATCCAATCCATGCAGCACTCTGTTCTCCAATTTTGTGTTTCTTTAAATCAACCTTAGTCCTTAGTAGTGGATTTATGAATAGCTGTTGAAAGCCTGCCCAGGGATCATCTGATAGAATTGCTCACACTCTGTGTAGACTTGTTCGGTGGCGGTGCTTTTCTTTTAAAAATGGCGTCAGAGATTACTTCAAACGGAAGCGTGTCCTCTTTCTGGATGGTGAAAAGAGGACTGTCCCATCGGTTTCTGGAGTCAGGAGCTTCATATCTCAGAACTAATGCATCTAAGCTACAAAAAGAATAAAGAAGAGACAAGATAAATGCACAACACCTAAACCACACCGTAGAGTCCATATTCTGGGGCAAACATTTGGCAAAAAACTAAAAACAAAACGGATCTTCAAGCTCACTAGTTGCAATGTGCTTTGAGCTTGTAGATCATCCATTTTTGGTGTAGAGGGAACTAATATAAACCCCAGTCCAGTCAACAAAGAATATATGCTTTAAAGGCCAGTCCACTCCACACCAATGCAACTGCCATTGTGGATAACTAGAACCATGTGAGCCTATGGTGCACTCAGGTCTGGATAATGGTTGAAAGTAGTTGCATGTTGCTAGGAGTTGCATCGGTGTGGACTGGCCTTTAGACAAGTGGTTAATTCAACTGAAATAATGTGCTTAGAAAAAACAAGCAATTGTAGCTGTGCATAATGAGGAACTTTGTTGTGCCTTCTCACTTACATCTCCTGGGTGAACTGCTCAGCAGGGTCCCTGGTGGCATTCCATTGTGAACTCACTTCAGCAGTGGTCAAACAGTACACCTTCACAAAAAAAGCCATACAATGTATTTGCTTTAGTTAATTGAAATAGCAAGTGCATTTGGCAAAATTACAAAACATTTTCTCTTTTGTACCTACCAGGCAGTGAGGTGTCTGTGTGTGTTTGATGATACAGTAAAGCTCATATCTGTAACCTGCAGGATACATGAAATGTAAAAGGTGTAAAGAAAGCCCAATGCCTTTAATACTGGTAAATGCAGCTTGAGAGTACATGAGATTCATAAAGATTTACCTTTAATGTAATTTAATGAATCCAAAATTACAATATCATCCTTGTTGACCCTCCTAAACAGATGTTTTGAACAAGGAATAAATGCATTTATTAAATGACTATCATGCTAGATCTTAATCCAATTCAAATCATGTTACAAAATGGGGTGGGGGGGGGGGGGGGACAACCCACCTCTCTACTTCAGCTTTTAAACTCCCTCTGACATTTTTTTCCTTTTGTGAATCTGAAACAGATACGACTACCCTTTGTCAGAATTAGAAGCATTTTTTCACATTCTGAAAAGATCTTCCATTTGTGACGTATATTGGTTTTGTGACAGGCAGCAGCCTAAATTATAGAGCTTTCAAACTAAACTGTGTGGTAATTGTAAAAATGTAGTGTCCATGACATGTCATGATGACTTTACCGGCATAAACAGTGTTCTTCTCAACGCCCATCGTCCCATCGCCCACAACGTAAACCTTTCTGTCTGTGTTCTGTTCAAAGTAGTTCTTTAATTCTTCTGCCCTTCGTGTTTTACCACTACAGGGATAACCACACATCACGATAAGTGGCATACCGGTAGTAGTTGCTTTGGAGTATTATTATTATTAGATCCTGATCAAACAGAAGAGACCATTCTGTTTGCTTCGCTAATCGCTAGCCTAGTAGCCAAGCGCAGGCAGCATGTTGTTATTTCTTCTTCTTTGCATGGCGGCGGATGTTGTTATTTAACACGGAAGTAATCGTTTTAGATGACGACATTCAAAGGGGGGCGGTGCCACGTGGGGGATCGAGTGTACGAGGCCAGCTGACCGGCAGCTGACACCTATGGCTGACACACGCAGAGCCGTTTTTTGTCCAGCGTCCACTCCAGAGTATTCTTCGGAAATACCACACCGGAGCGCACTCGCCTATTAGTTTGCATTGCACAGTGGGCTCAGTGCGCTATTTCCGAACGCGCACAAAAGGACATCCACTCTGGTCTGGAAACGGCACTTTTTGACCTGTGACCCCAGTAAAAATTAAAACTGTCACTTTTTATTCCATTCCAGTGAACAGCATTTATCCATTTAAAACTCACCTATCACACATACCATAATTAACTGGCAATTTTTTTTTTTTTATAATCTCAATTATTTGGGAACCACTGGTTTATATGGAGTTGAGTTGGTATAGCCTATATCTTGTAAATTGTACCTTAGTCTTTAGGCCTATATCACTTTTGATTGATTGATTGAAATATTTATTAACAGTTTGTAGAATTACAGTACATTTCAAGCACAAACTCAATACAAAGACTGTGAGTGGACGACCCAACTAGAAAATTCGCAATTTAAAAAAATTGCAGAGTGTGGTTGCCGCAGTGGCTTACATATGCCCCTCCCACTAGTATTGCCAGCCAATTACAATTTCAAGTCACGCCTTAGATCATGCGTAAGTAATTCGGAGGGGATTTAACCCCCGAAATTCATGTTTTTGCGACAAACGGTTACATTTCTCGCATTTGCGGCGCCCCCTATGGATGAAAATGGAATTGCTTTTGAACCACCCCGGACATGTGATTGAAATGTGGGATGGATTGGACATTCCGTTCGTGATTTATGGCATTTTTTGTGATATAGGCCCCTCCTACTAACTTCGGAAGACGATTACGGCCGAACGATACGCACTTTCAAAATTCTGCAGTTCAGTTTTAATTGGATGGGTCCAGAGATCACGTGTGCCGATTTCTGTGAGATTTGGACAAAATCTGTAGGAGGAAAAGCAAAAAGTGTGTTTTGGACAAAATTCAAAATGGCGGAAAATCTATCATGGCGGAAATGGGCGTGGCCTATATGGGGAGATGCGTCATGACCCAAGGAATCCAGGGAAAAAATATTTTTTATTTTACGACCTATGGTTCAAGAGTTATAAGCCAAAAGGTAAAGTGGGCTGTTATAGCGCCACCATGAGGCCGACCGATAAAATTTTAAGGTTAAATAATTTTAGGGATAATGTTGAATTATCCCTAAAAGTTTTGTAACTATAGTGATTACAGTCTCCGAGGAACAAATACTTGAATGTGAATTTTTGCCTTTTCCCATTCATGTCAATGGGGAAATTTAATTCACTAATAAATTCATATCAATTAAACTATACAACATTTCTCTTAACAAAATACAAGCACACGATTCCCGATTTTTCCGGTCAATTTGACATATGGCTCAAGTGCGTACAGCGTACAGTGTGGGAGGTATAAAGCGTCAAAATAAAGACTACTCCAGTGAAATAATAAAGTGTCACAGTTACAAGAGTCTGGTTGCCCATTCGGGCAACCACACTAATTAAGCATTACACTTGTTTACAACAGGGTCCACATTGTTCAATTCATCAAAACATTTAGAGACATACAAATAGACACTTCTATGTATAGTTAAAGAACAGAACAGGAATTCATCATATAGGAAGCAAAAAGGGAAAAGATACATACACAGTGAGGGGAAAGGGGGGTGGGGGGGTGGGGGGGAATTCAGATTTTACAGAGGCCAGTTTCGAATTGCAGCCATCCGTAGGTGCCCTTTGAGAGAGGTTTTGAAGGAGTCAAGAAAATAATTTAGTCCCTTGTTTGTGCCGAATCTGGGTTGTACATGGTTTGTTGCACTCCCTCTGGTGTTGTGGGTGTGGACTTCGTTTACATTAAGGAAGTATTTAGACAGGTACATGGGTATCTTAGTGGTGTATCGAATCTTGTGGACCAGACCCATTGCAAGATGCTGTACTGATGTCGTCGACCCTAAGCCATCCCAGCCTGTCAAAGTGGGCAGGGGTGAGGTGGGTTCGGGGGGTGAGGCCAAGTAGGAGCCTGACCAGTTTGTTTTGGGAGGTCTGGAGCCTTGTTTTAAGGGCCTTTGAGGTGCTGTGGTACCAAGAGGTGGATGCATAGTCAAAGAAACCTTGTACGAGGGCTCCTGTTAAGGTCTTCAAGGTGTTTTTGTTGACCAGTGAGGAGATCCTGTAAAGGAATCTTGTTCTTTGATTGACTTTTTTGATTACGTTGGTGGCCATTTTATCACCGGAAAGATTGGCCTCCAGGATGGAACCTAGGTAGGTAATTTCATCTTTCCGTGTGATAATGTTGTCACCCACTCTAATCAAGAAGCCATCTGCCTTGCTGAGATTACTATTTGATCCGAAGAGAATGGATTCAGTTTTTCCCAGGTGTAAGGATAGTTTGTTATCAGCGAGCCAGGTGCAGATTCTACCGAGTTCAGAGCTGAGGGTCTTTTCAACCTGCAGTTTGTTCCTGTCCGAGACCAGCAGTGCTGAGTCGTCTGCGAACAGGAACAAGTTGCAGTCACAAGCTGATGTCATGACGTTAACATATAGGAACAGTAAAGTCCCTAGTATGCTTCCTTGTGGGACGCCACAGCTCACTGGGAGGGGGGCGGGGACAGTGTTCCGTTCATCTCCACCATCTGTTCTCTCCCCTCCAGGTAGGCCTCCATCCAGCATTGCATCCCTCTGCTCTTGTCCGAAAACGAGTCAGTTGTTCTGCATACTGATGGATTTATTGTGAAGCACACAAACCAACGTCGAACTGATAAACAACAACAAAACATAAACAAATGCTTAGTATAACATGGCATAAACAACACAGCATAAAGCATGAATGAAATAAAGAAAATACACTCAAATAAATACCTTACTGGCTGCTCTAAGCATAACGGAATGAGAAGATCACTAGTGCCCATGCCATGGCCATGAACACAGCGACACATAAACTTGAACTTCTGCATCACTGTCAAATGACAGGTGTGCAACCATGTCTCCCGTCTACCTGACATCAGACGGCCATATAAAGGGTTCCGCATTAGCCAAACAATGGCACTTCCGGTCCAACTTGGACATGTATTGAATAAGCAAACATGAGCAGCAAATAACTTAAATACAAAACAAATTAGGAATAATTGCAGCAGTTACAGCCTACTTATTTTTCCATGTCATGACTTTTGATAGTCTGTAGTCTGACTATTCATGTCTAGCTCTTGCATGTTGCCTTGTGACCTAGATGTTGTGTACTGATGATGGTCAATCTTTATGACTCTATAATGTACAATAGCCTACTACCTTTGTGTCCTTTCTTTTTTTTACTTATTTTTCTATTCTCTCAAGGGACTAGGCTACTTGATTGCATTGTTGTCAAATGACTGCCAAATGTAGGGTTTTCAGGACTGCAGTGTGGACGGAGATGATTTTAGCTAACATTTCTGTGTGGCTGTGGATGTGTTTTCATTTTAAGATATGTTTTTAAATTAAAATGTGTTGTGTGGCTGTAGCCAAAAGCAGATCAACTCTCATTCAACACTTATTTTATTCCAATTTCCAAATGCACGATATATTGCACTGACAGGCAATACCTATCAGGATGTTTGCCTTCAAATGAATTAAATTTAATTATTTGCTCTTTGATGCACATGTGCTTATCTACCCTGCTAGGAAGTTTGGTCTTTTGCATAGCATGCCCTTGCCTTCCCACTGGAAGTGGGATGTTGCCTGCCTTAGCTTTGAGATACAAAATAATGTGTATGTAATCTGACAATGATAAAATGATATTTTAGAATGATAATATAAATGGCATTTGTGCACATATGATGAAAACAGACATGAAAGCATGATACGTTTTCAAAATGAAGGGGAGAAAAACCAAACAGGCCAATAACAATATTATGTCACTATAACTACTTTGTTTTTAAAGCAAATGTCCATTATAGAATAGTAAATATTATTTAAATACATATATCCTTTCTGTAGATCCTGGAACTGCAATGACATCTCCAGGAGCACTCATCTTCTATGCATTGACATTTGCATTGACATTTGCCTGGAATTAATTCATTTTGATGAATTGATTACAAAGGACCCCAATAGAAATAGGCAAAACAGCAAAAACATTGATATGCATACCGGCTTCCCAAGCTACTGCATTAGTACAAGTGGCTTACTAATGATATAACATGAAGGTAGAATAAAGGTAACACACAAAAACTCTGGAAAACCCTAAAAGAGCTAGGAGCAGGTAATAAAGTCAATAATAATAAAGGCAGCAAGATCGGCCTTAAAATCAATGATGAGATGGTTTTTGATAAGCAAATAGTGGCAAACCAATTCAATAATTATTTCAATAATGTAGCAGCAGAGCTGGTCGCTAAATTGCCGGCTTCTCCGGGTATTTTTGACATTAACAGGGTTAGGAACTTCTATGACAACCAGGGGGTGACCTCTAACTCATTCTCCCTGCAGAAGGTGGAAGTGGAGGCGGTCTCAGGGATGCTTTCTGAGATTAACTGTGCAAAGGCCACAGGTCTGGATGGTATATCTCCTCTCTTTTTAAGGGATGCAGCAGCACAGATAGCTCCATATATCACTTACATCTTCAACCTATCCATAGAACAGGGTGTCTTCCCACAAGATCTAAAATACTAAAAAAGGAGCCAAAAATGACCCCGGTAACTACCGACCGGTGTCAATTTTGAGCTCGGTATCAAAAATCTTCGAGAAGATGATTAATGAGCAACTAAATGAATACCTAAATAGGAATAACCTAATGTATAAACTCCAATCTGGCTTTGGAAAATCGTACTCAACCGACACATATTATATTTAACAGAACAAATTAGGAAAGAAGTTGACAATGGAAAACTTTGTGGAATGGTGCTGCTGGATTTACGGCGAGCATTCGACACAGTGAACCACTGTAGGTTACCGAGCAAGCTTGAGGCTCTGGGGGCGGACAGGGCAACATGTAAATGGTTCAAATCATATCTGACGGGGCGCGAACAAAGGGTAGAGGTGAATGGCATTTTATCTGACCCAAACACCATGGAATGTGGAGTTCCACAAGGAAGCATTCTAGGTCCAGCCCTATTTTCAGTGTACGTGAATGATATGACAGATGCTTGTAACTGTGATTTGTTCCTGTACGCTGATGATTCTGCACTGCTAATGTCCCACAAGGATCAAACCACATTAGAAAGCTCCCTGACTGAGGAAGTAGCCAATGTTAGTTCCTGGCTTATAGATAATAAGTTATCTTTACACTCAGGGAAGACAGAATCAATTCTGTTTGGCTCGGAAATCAAATTAGGAAGAAGCACTACAGACTTCAAGATCAAAATAAATTCGGAATACATAGCAGCAAAATCATCAGTGAAATACTTGGGTTGTATTTTAGAGGGTAACTTAGACGGCCGAAATATGGCCAGCAAGGTGCTAAACAAGGTCTCCGGACTGACTAAGTTTCTAGCTCGAACAGCAAGATACATGGATAGGGAGACAAAATTAGTGGTAGCAAACTCCCTTATCCTGTGCCACTTTGATTTTGCGTGTACATCATGGTTCGAGGGCTTGATTAAGTCTTTTAAAACAAAGCTACAGTCAGCTCAAAATAGACTGATCAGGGTTATACTAGGGATGGAACCCAGAACCCATATAGGAAGGAACCAGTTCAGAGAGCTGAACTGGCTCCCAGTTGAATCAAAGGTTACAATGGCTAGACTAAACATGGTCCATAAAATTAAATACGGAGAGGTCCCAGAAGTTTTAAGAACATGTTTCAGGCAGGTAAACGAGGTACACAACCATTTCACCAGAGCCAGTATTGCAGATGTGGTGCTCCCTGCTTTTAAAAGTAAAGTGGGCAAAGGCTCATTCATTTATATAGGAGCCACACAGTGGAATAGCCTGGAATCCAGTGTTAAACTGACCTCCAATTTGAGGACATTTAAACAGAAGACAAAAAAATTGCTACTGGAAAAGGTTCCCCTAAGAAGGGTCATCTTAGAGGGATGGATAGGGACGTACTTGTTGTGTTGTGTATGTAATGTATATGTTATGTTATGTATTTGTGATGTATTTTAAAGTATTGTTCCGTTCAGTGTGAGAGGACCCCAGTGGAAATAAGTCTTTGGACTTTACTGTGTAATCCTTGGATCGCTGATTATAATGCTGTATTATGATTGCTTTTCTAAATAAATCAAATCAAAAAAAAAAAAAAAGGTATACAGTGACACCATGGACAAAAGTCTGACAAAGGGACAGAATACCACTTTTATACCACTTAGATAGTATAGTGTAGTAGTCACGACAAGGTGCACTACTCCTCTGCCATCAGTGTGTGTTTCACAGGTAAATATCAGGTGATATCAGTCAGATGAAATAGATCTAATAGATATGCAAACTTAGAATAGTCTAAAGTTTAGACTAGAGGACTATGTTTTAGTTTGGTGTGGATTGGAGTCTGTGTACCTGTGGCCCCTGGGGGGCCCTGACGCATGTGGCCCTTGACTATTCATGTGATAGTAATATATACAGTAGTTACTACATTCATTGATAATGTTATTATTGTCATACTTTCAGCTAGACCTGTGCCACCCATTCCACAGTGACACTCGTGCTCTGCATAGCTCTTTGCCATCTTGACTCACATGAGAGAGTTGTGTGAGTGTGTGTGAGGTGTCACGTGACATGTGTGGGAGGATAATGTGTGCAAAACACCATGTAAATTAATGTATCCTTAAAGTGTGCGTGCGGTAAATACTTACTTTATTTATGCAAACTGAGCCAGGGGTAGGTCTCGATAAGCATTAGCCCATTTTGACCTGAGATCATGTCTAAAAATGACTTCTACATCCTGACAGGTTTCTGAAAAAGCTATGTTTCTATGTCAGTGGTTCTTCGATCTTTCAAAAATAGCAGACCTACAAGCTCGTAGCGTGCCACTCGGTGGCGCGCTATGAGCTTGTAGATCTGCTATTTTTCAATAGCCAAAGCATAACGTAATGCACCAAAAGGGGTTCCCGCCCAAAATGGGTAGGCCTATGCTTCTCCCTGTCCCCTTCTTGTACAAATTATTATGCCAAATGGACTTGACTATGTACTTGTACTATGGAATTTTGAGATTGTGCCTTGTTTAAAATTGCATGGTTATAGGCTACAGATGCGCCATAGCCTCTGGTGGGATGGGATCCCCCTGAACAGTTTTTGTGGCGAGTTTGGTGCTGATTGGATCAACGGTGTGCCTGTGGACATACTGCATCATTATCTTTGTGATGGGTCAGTGCATTATCCTGACAAATACAAAACGTATGATTTAAATGCTACGATGTGTGTGTCCTGCAGCATGTGTCACATGAACAACTGCTTTACCTGCTTTAACATTGTTCTTCTCAATGTAAACCATTCTGTCTGCCTTATTCAGAGTTATTAAATTATTCTGCCCTTAATCTATTTTACCAATACATGGATGGATAACCAAGTCGCATAGTTACTTTTGAGTATTATTAAACTTAAAAGCAGATAAAGTAGTATATTGAGAGATGCTTCACTAGCTGGGCATGTTGTTAATCAAGGTAACCTGAAATAATTTACATTTACAACAAACATTATCATCAAATATATTATTTATATGATGCTTGGCATAAGGCACTATCTGGGCAAAACATTTAAGTTTCATTTAGTTACTTTGGATATACTGCATAATGTAATAAATTAGTCCAAAAACAGTGAATTAAGCAAAAGAAATTGAGACCAGTAGGCATAGCTTTCTGTACCAATTTATTACATGACAGAAATTAAAATTATGAATGAACCACAAACATTAGATATCAAACCTCAAAGCAGTGGATACAGGACCTTTTTTGTTGCTTGTTCTTTATTTACACAGGGCTGAACATAAGTGCTCATTTTCAGCAAAACTCAGCACATAGAGAGACACACATCAAAAATCATTGATGATAATCACGAACTTCATTTATCAAAATTTCCATCACTGACAAAAATATGCTGCATTAAAAATAAATAATTAATAATGAATAAATAATAGTTATTGCATTAACTTATTTCAGCTTACATTTTTCACAAAATATATATTGAGGACCCCCTCAAAAATGCTCTCCCCTTGTCCCCCATATATGGGGACTAGGTTGGTGGAGGGTGTGTAGAGCCCAGGATCACATTAGATGATTGACACAGGGGTGAAAAATGGGTTACAAAATCGTGGGATAAAAAAAAAAGAAGAAAAAAAACACTAGTCTAGTGTAATTCCAAAATAAATAATAAATAAAATTAATTAATCAACTTGTTCAATCTTCATGCAGGATCCTGCTTGCTGTAAGAGAAAAGATAATATAAGATAGTTTATGTTGATGCCCCAGTACACACAAATACACTTGGAAACACATTTATATTATCTTTATGAATGGCATATTATTATAGATCATATCAATGATATAAAATATACTAACATGTCCAAGCCCTGTTTGTGTTGAGCATGTAGAGCAATTTTAACAGCTCAAAGATCATCTCCCTCAGGTCCTCTGCTTTATGTGATGGCATGACAGCTTCCACTTTACCGGGTAGATCAACATTTCCCAACAAGGACTCCGAAATAGTGCTGTCCACAACACTTTTCTTGCCCATGAAGTGACCTTACAGAATAAAGTTCATCATTTCAATGTGAATAATTAGGAGAAAAATAAAAAATATGCTTTAGTAAAAACATAAAATAAATAATAAACAAACAAAAAAAGAAATGACTTTACCTGTTGCCCATAGATTTCCCCTCGGGTTCACTTTGATCTTTGAAACTTTGTTTCGGAGTTCCGTTAAATCTAGAGTCATTGAAGACGTCATAGCAATGTATGAGATTAGAATGAAGGAAGACAGAAATCCAGTTCTGCAAATCCCTGACAATGGTCCACTCATCCCTTATACTGTATTATTATTCAATTAGATGCTGGTGGATTCCTCCAGGATTTCAATCTCTTTGCCCATCTGCCACTCCAGAGCCTGGCAGTTATACTGAGAAGGGATGGGCTTAATATTCTAATAGGGTGAAATCACCCACCAGGGATTGGTCCCTTATGTGATGATGTAACTGGCGGTGGCCACTTCAAAGCATGTACGTATCTGCAGTGCAATACAAATAATTCCCATCCACAAATGCCATCTCTACAAAGAATAATAATCATGCTTTGGCATCATGTGGTTCCCTGGCATTTGAGCTAATTACTAAAACATTTGAAACTGAAGACAAGGACACCACCATTTTATTGCACCAATTTATTTTGAATTTGAAGTAAACATAACAGCAAGGCACAAAGGCCACTGCATGCTGAATAGGTGTAAGGGCTTTATAAAATGCTGCAAATCAATCAAGCTAATGTATGTACACATATTAATTTACTGTTCTTACTGTACACAGTATCAAAAGTACAAATGTCTCTCAACAAGCATTATAAAAAAAGAAACAAATTACATTTCATTTTGGCCTCTGCACTTTTCACAGTGGCCATATGGTGATTTAAGGACAGATGTTTAGTCTTACAGACAATAAACCACTCATATAGCACTTAAATAGAAAGTTCACTTGATAATCAAGTCAATATGACCATATATTAATATCATTCCCAAAATAATTTATGAAATTGAATGTGGGATATAATATACAATATATACTTTTTTTCTTCTTACATTGCACTAAATTAACCTGCCTCGTCAAAGCCACATCAAGTATAACAATCACTGACATTGACTGTGGAGGTAGGAAAAGCCCCAAATCCCAAACAACACGACAGACTATTATACAAATCAGGGTCTGCATTCGTGAAGCACCCGAGAATACAACTGCTGACCAGAGACCAAGTTTCCTCTAAATTCACATGCATAGTCCTTGTACGATTGTATAACCTAACCAGTGTTCCGAGACGAGTGGTTTCCCATTTTCGTAAAGGCTTCCTAACTACAGGCTCTGGTTTCTAAAACATGCATTCAAACATGTCATCAGCCTTCACTTCATAGCACCTGCTCCGAATTCTTAAAAAAATAATTAAAGTACCCTGATCTGATCTCGATAATGTCCTTTCACTTGCTTGAACAAACTATTCAAGAGGTATTCTCAATCACCGCTGTGCCACATTTCCAATACCTCTGCATCATCTAATGGTTAACAGAACACAAATTACACCGGCTCCAGAATGACAAGCAACCAAAGATACTATACATTTACATTAATCACATGATAGAAACACATTTAGATATGTAAAATACAAATAAATTGTGTAAGGATTCAAATGAAACTTAAGTAAAAACCAATAAAAAAAACATTAGATGGCTTTTTTGGTTAACTGTTTTATATATATATGAATGTAAAACTATGTTTTGGACATATACCACATTGTTTAAATGCTGACCATTAATGTGTAAATAAATATATAAAAAATGCTTATGGGTGCAATACATTTGTACTTCATTAGTATTGCATTCGTCAACCTGAATTTTATTCAGGTATAGATTTTTATTCAGGTATTAAAATTCTGTTTTGCAATAAATAATGCTTTTAACATTAGTAATTGGATGGCTATTGATAACATTGGTAAAATCCATCCCCTCCCTTCTGTTACATCAGTCAGTCAATACTAGGCCTAACAAAATGAAGACATTCCTGAGTATCTTGTTTGGGTGGATGCAACAATTAGAAACAAAATACTAATAAAGATCTATGGTTCTAAGATTGTGAGTGTGTCCCAAAGGCTCTTCAAGGGATAGTCTATAGAAAACAAACATGCAGGAGCGTTTCAAAATAAATATGTGATGCTAAAATATGAACATCTTATCTTCTCAAAAATACTGCCTTTCAGTAATGTAGGAGTGTATTTGAATCATGACATCTGGCCAAAGCATCACAAGTACCGCTTCAAAGCGAGAATTGTACGTCATCGTCACATACACTGTAATAAAAAAGGGGAGATATTGAAGCAGCTTTTCTCTGCCTACTGGAGACAGACTCCCTCTGTTTGAGCTTTTGAGCTGGGTTTTAAATGACAGTCCAAGTTGCCATCACAGTGTGGTACGGATGATTTCTCTTCTGCCCGATATGCATCATCTGAGCACCGTTGTAGGGATGTATTCACTGCATCAACCTCAGATGATGGTGCATGTTGCACCCTCCCTCCAATCTCTGGTTCCTCCACAGAGGACCGGGGCTGCACGTCTTCCTCCGACTCTTTTACTTTGTGTACAATGTAAAGGTGCCTGTTAAGTGATATTGGGGATGTGAAGCATAGTCCACAGTGAAGGCACTGAGGAGTGTTCTCGTCGGTCTTATGCTGAGGTATGTGCTCCAGGAACTGAGTGCTGTGCTCTGTGGTGAAGCCACACTTTGAACAACGAAACGAAGGCTTCGGACGTTTGGCCAAAGAAACGTCTTGACTGACAGCAGGACCTTGCCTCTCGCTTTGGGTGTCTGTAGGTCTGGCAGGTCTTTTTGTGCCCCGTCCCTGTTAAAAAAAACAAGACACCATTTCGAGAATGAAAACAAATACTGATGCTACTTTAATTATGCATGTTGTTTTCTGGTTACTGTATTTATGCATGTCGTTTTCTATGTAAAGAAAAAGGAAATATATAGATGGAAGAAGAAAAAAAATCACCTCTCTGAAGACGTTAGATTCCTGTATAGGCGTTTTTGGCATTAAGCTTAAATCAGGGTTTTTGATGCCGTGCATTAGACTTATGTGGTTCTTCAACAGCACACCCGTGTTGAATACGGTCTTTGTATCTGTGCAATACCTTGGGAATGAAAAGCACACCACGTGACAATAAATAATCTATTTTCATCAAATGATTTAGACATTGAAAGACTGCATATTTTATGAAAGTCTTACCAACAAGAGTACGTTTTCTTCTTAACATCATGGTCGTTGCGTATATGCCTTCTCAAACTGGTCGAAGAGTTGAAAGACCTCTCACACTGTTGACATGGATACCTCTTCATGGACTATAAAAAAGGATATATACACAGTTGGCTTCACAGACGCTATACAGAAAAATGCCCAGGCTGATCCCAACATCTACTGTACTTTCATACATAATAATAATAAATTGCATTTTTATAGTGCCTTTCTATGCACTACGTGCTTACTCAAAGCGCTTTACAATGGTCCATTCATTCATACATTCACACCCCAATGGTGGCAAGCTAGCACCGAAGGACTCATTGGAGGCAATGTGGGGTTCAGTGTCTTGCCCAAGGACACTTCAACATGTAGATAGGAGGACCCACGGATCTTTGGACGACCTGCTCTACCTCCTGAGCCACAGCCACCCCATACATAAATAACAATATAGAGTAATAATAATTGATACTTTTATTCACAGCACACAGTGGCCATTTTGTTCTTGATCATCTGCCATGTGATCGTGTGAATATGGTGCGTTTTGTACATTACGTTCATTAACTAAGTGAACAACCATCAATAGGTCTTCAGTTAACTCTAAGGGCAAGATATTTAAACGCACCCCAAATAAATACATTGATAAATAAAACATGTCAAATCATGGAGAATCCATAACTGCTCGGGTGCAGTACTTAGTTCAGACTAGTCATTGGTCCGACAACCTACCTCAAACCCTAACCTAACCATAACCGCATGTGCGGGACGCATGTCGGACTAATGTTCCGTCGGAATTACGTGCGGATCCCTAACTGCTCACCCTTCCATGGTCACTTTTCATGTGAGAAACATAGGAGTCTCGCTCAGGGAACGTCTGGAGACACTCGCCACAGGTCCAGCCAGCAGGCTTCACATGGGGTTTGCTGTCCTCTGCTCTCTTTCTGTTCGTGTCTGTGCGTTTAGCGGTGCTGGGAATATTGGGCTGATGGACTGCTGTGGAAACAGTCTCCTGGTTCCGAGTGGTCCTGTCCGTCTGATTACCGTTCTTTTCCGCTTCCCCTCTGAAGATACCACCATGCACGCTCTGTAGAATAGACAACAGACAGCACAAACAAACAGAGGTAATAATTACTGCTGTACTTGTGATTCGTCTGAGATTTGATTTTTTATTTCATTATTAATGCCCGAGTAGAGAACTGTTTGCCGTTTCACTAACAAAAAGTCATAGTGTAATAGTGTGTGCAATGAAGAAGAATGCGCAATATAAAGACGACAAGTACATACTGTAGACAAGTACACGTGCAAAACTGAGTATACCGCACTTTTATTTTCTCGTACAACGGGACGTCTATGGCAGGACCATAACATACGTACATTATTACATCTTACATCTTACATCTCCAACACAAAAAACATACCGTACTTTCAAGTGTAGATATACTGAATTATGTTCTACTACATAGTGTATAGACACAGAGCAGCAATCATAACGGTGGAAATAACGAGAGTGCAACTCTGTGGATTAGTCTATAAAAAATGTATACATAAGGTCCTGTTTTACTCTTTATATAATATGCATACCAAGGGCCAGATTATAAGATTATATCAGAATAATGCGATCATCATTTGCTCAGAGGACGAAATACAACGGGAACTCGTGGGAATGAATGAAACTGTTAACGAAAAATACTGAAGCATTGACAGATTGTCAAGGGAGTGTCATGGGGGAAGTGACAAAGTGTACTGATGTCAGTCGCCATTTGCTGCCATCATTACAACCGTAACCATTTCCCCCATAGTTAGCAGAAACAAAAACGGCAACTAGAACTGGATTTCTTTTTTTCTTGGGCAATTGAAAACGTCCTAATACCGTATAGTATTTGTTTGCATCCGTCTTTTAGAGGCAGATTCCTGGCCTTTTATGTTTGTTATCTTCACGATTTTGTTAGATTTTTGAATGATTGAATACTTTTAACAGTTTGCAAAAAATAACACAAAAGCCCTGGGGGCTTGATTCCATTAGGATCCTATGTATTCAATTTATAAAGACAAATAAAGACATACATCCATTTTAAATGGACCACAGCCACAATGGAAACAAGCCTCTGGCTATTTTGTGTTTTATCAATTTCTGTATTTTGAAATTGTTGCAGTGTATTAAAACAAAAAAAGGGGGAAAAAAGACAAGCAAGGCCAACCTTGAAGTGTTGCATCAACACCTGCTTTTGGGGGAAAACTGAAGAGCACTCTGGACACTTGAATACACAAGTAGCTCGCTTGCTGGCATTCTGATGGAAGTGCTGAAAGAGTAACTGCTTTTTCTTGAACACCGTCTCGCACGAGCACTTAAAGATTAACCTGGAAGACAGAGGAAAAACAATAATGCCGACAGTAAAAGAATAAAAGTCATTCAGAATATGTGCCAAACATATTGCGAAAGGAAAAAAGGTAAAACTTTAAACAGGGCTGCCATTGCAGATTCAAGAGGTTAACTTACTGAGGTGATGTTTTGCTAGTGTCGTGCTTATTCTGTATATGGGTGTCACAGCTGTCAGAGGATTTGAAGGCAACTGGACAGATGGAACACTTGAAAAAGACATCACAGTGCTTTTCTTCAATGTGATTCTTTTGACCTTGAACAGTCTTAAAAACCACGTCACAGTGAAGACACCTGAAGGACAGGGGAGAACGCCAATAGCTTTTTCAGTCACATTTTGTCTTCAATCACTTACACTGACACTAGAGTCCATAATATGTTTTGATTCTTCATCTATGCATTTCATTTAGAAAACAAAATGATAAATGCAAATAGAAATCCTGAGATTGCCTCCTGAGATTTACTTCTTCATTTTATAGTATGGAAGACAAGCGTTCATATTTAGGTGAAGTTGTAATGACATATTACACATTTTTCATGATACATCACTAAACCAATTATTTGTTTAGTAAATACTATTTTTTTTGTCAATGGATTACTCGTTTCACTTCCAACCGTAGTAGCAGTACTTACTTGTACCAAGCCTTGCGTGTGTAGTGGAGACAGTTTTCCTTGACATGCTTCTGTATGTCTGCAGAGCGACTCAGCGCGCCACACTCTGGGCAGCAGTAAGGAGACTTGTGTGCATGAAGGCGTTGGTGGGCTTTGAAGCTACACTTGTTGGGTGATAGCATGGAACACACCTTGCATATCTAGATGTGATAAATTAAGAAGAAAAAAAAAACACACACACACACAAATAAATAAATACCGGTACACAAAAATCTGAAATCGACATTATTTTTCTTTCATATAGCTATAATATAATATCTACTTGCCAGCCCTTCCAGATCTTCTGACAACCTCTGGTAATGGCCTGCAAGTGCTCTGTAGTCTGATAATTGCTTGTTACACTCCAGGCAGCGTAGCCGATGCCGGATGACATTGTCTGGATAGAGGGGCATAACTGGTTGGCTTTTAGGTGAGGGTGATGGTAAAACACGCATGTCCACATTCACTAATGATCCTGTGCTCAAGGGTACAAACATTTGTTCCTCTGCAATGGGTTTCATGAAGAGCTGCGTGCACTGCATCACTGTCCCTTTAGTCTTGTGCTCCCGGGCATGTGCCAGCAAGGCACACTTGTTAAAGAACACCAGTGTCTTTGCACAGTGGGTACACGCTACTTCAATGTGGACGCTTCTTCTGCCATAGTGGTGCATGAGACTCCTTTCCACCCCGAAGGAGTCTCCACACTCAAGGCAGCAGTATCCACGGGGCGGAATGCTGATGTTGCTCTCTGGGGGAGGATTCAGGTTAGGCACATACGTAGGCACAGGGTTAGCATTGTTCAACAGTCTGTTTAAGGTTCCTGCTGCCGTGTTGGGAAAGGAGGTGTTTGGATGAGGGCTTGGTGTCTTAACCTGATGCACCAGTGGGACAGTGCTGTACACTGTAGACGAGGAGAGCGCAGGTTGACTCTGTTGATGTGCCGTGGAGCGTGCCGCAACTGAGGCAGCCACACTGTGAGGGACCAGGTTTAAGTTGGCCAAGTGCATTGCTTTGGGAAGGAAGTTCGTATTTGTAGCGTGCCCCGTTGGGGCTGATGGAATTCTCTTCGGTTTCTGACCTTGCTGTGGAAAAGATCTTTCGACAGGGCCACTAGCGCTATGGAAAATGGATGGGGATTGCTTTAGGCTTGGCTTCTTAGGGTGTCCCTCTGAATTACTGTGTAAAACGTTTGATGGAAGAGTACCAACTGGAGCACATTTAACAGGCATTCCAACAGTGATATCACTAGCCACATTTTGAGAATGACAAGGAGACATATTGCAGAAAGAATCCTCACTGATCATACTCTGAGACGGAGAGGACTCATAGGCCGACTGATCTTCATCCGCCTCTGAATCAGGCAACACACTGGTGACTGTGCGCTTGATCTGCCCAGACGTGGTTTTGATGGTCTTAATTCTGACCCTGGGTATGGCAGGGGGTGAACCAGAGGCCATTGCGGGTGAGGCCTTACCACTGCTATCACTGTATATGCTTACAGGACTGTCAGAGAGTTTCGTCAGCCGCTTCACGGCTTCCAGAGGACTCCTGGGACTTCGAGGTGATGTAGGCACCTTGGGACTGGCCTTTATGGAGTCACTATGAACCACTGATGACTCTCTAAGATTATTTTGCTCACTGTGATCCTTTCCAGTATTCAGAGCCACGAGCGCCTCAAGGCAAGAAGATGTCTGCGTTTTAACATATGATTGAGTGGTGGTCATATCCTGCTTAGCAGCTGTATCACAGTTGGTCTTCATTTGTTTTGGGTCATTTGGAGGAGGCAGTACACTGTCAATGTTGTCACCGTTGTAACTTTCGGAAGGCTCCTCAGTCAGTGTATGTTCCATTTTGGTGGATTCTGTTATATTGCTCAGGGTGTTCTCGCAAGTGTCACTCTCCTCAGAGCAACCATCAAACATGCTGAGGGACATTGTTTTCTGTTTGTCTGACAAGGAAGGTTCCATCAAAACTGAAGCATCTGGG
This sequence comes from Protomyctophum parallelum, assembly GCF_964188405.1. Lineage (NCBI taxonomy): Eukaryota > Metazoa > Chordata > Actinopteri > Myctophiformes > Myctophidae > Protomyctophum > Protomyctophum parallelum. Next base: position 20,168,521 of record NC_139700.1, on the reverse strand, counting down.
AAGTAGGGTCTTTCTTGTTTTTGACAGCTGTCAACTCTACTACTGTGAGTGTCTTCAGATTCAGGACTAGAGATGGGACTAAACTGAGAAAAGGATTGTGAAAAGAGTGGTGTTGCTTCAGGTTTATGCTGAATGGGTGCCTTAGCTAGCAGTTCTCCGGAGGTATCCCCATTCAGTGTAGACGCAAACGACTTGGAAAAGCCACTGCTAGGCAACTCACTGGAGTCGACCAATGTCTCCAGCCCCCTGTATCCATTTTGCAATGGAGGGACAGGGACCAAATGCGTCCCGTCACCAAAACCCTCCAGAGACTCCTGGCGACTTGTGTTTTTGACAATAACACTCACAACAGGGATGTCTGCTGTAGTGGCAGCATGGTGAGCCAGTAAGCCATCGTCCAGGCATATGCCAGTGTGTTTCAGCTGACTCTCTGTCTCCTCATGGCTCTCTTTGGCATCCAGCCCAGTGGCATCTGGAATGTCAAAGGCAGCCAGAAGATCATCAAAATCTGGGGTTTTCATGTCACCCATGTTTGAGGCCTGTCTAAAACCTGGGGAGACACAAAAAATATATATATAAGCTGTCACTGTATCTGCCCACTTACATTATGATAGCAGCCATGCATTCTTCAGATTGTTGCTGTGATGACATAAAACAAGATATCTTCTCAAAAGCTACTACCAAGTAATTCAAACAGATCATGTTTATGACCTTTGCTAACTTTAGCAAGCCTGATCAGTGTGTATGTGTCATTTACAATCTTGCCCAAGAAGCTGCAAGGCCTCGCAACACGAGCAGTTGAGTTGTTTTGGTTTTGGAACGTTAGCTAGTTGTATGTAAGTTATCCCAGTAGCTAATGTTAGCGACAAGCAAGCTAGCAATCTAGCTACGTGTTGTCATTAAAATGTGTCATGAAGTTAGCTATAGCTAAAGCCTCTAATCGACGCAATACTGTACGCTTACCATCTGACCCGTTTTAAGTGGGCAACTCCAATGAATTCTATATTGGGACTAGTTTAAGGTTGACACTGACAGCTAGCGTTAGCTGTGCAGGCGTTGACGTCGTTTCTACTGACTTCCCTCTTCGCCTTCTTCTTCTTCCCGAGACCCCAAATCCCATCGGCCGGAAGGACGGTTAATCGTGCTTTCATTGGTTAGTTGGTTGTCAAGCAACTGGAAAAGACAACAACTGGTTGACACCATACTCTACCTATGTCCTATCTATCTATCTATCCACTCTGTCTCGGAATCCTCCATTGTAAATGCGCAACAGAACATTGCCCGCGCCCCTAGCGGCCAGGGTTCTCTTGCGCATCTACAATGGAGAGAAAACCAAGATGGCTGCCAGATTCCGAGACAGAGTGGATTAAAATACCTTTTTTATTGAAGAATAAGCATGTGCGGTGTTTAATATGGGTGCGCACAGATCACAAACAAGTGGGGCAACATTTAAAGCAGCTTAGACTTTGCATTTGTACAAGGTAAGAGTGATTTTGGGTCACAAACGTTCCTTTTCGACGTTAGGGGCGGGTTATCTTTTAGACTCTCGTAGAGAGATTCGTCAGAATCGAAAAAAAAACCCTCTACGAGAATCTAAATGTTTGGGCTAGGGTAGGCAAGGCAACCTCAGACACTGGCATAAGTGTGTGAAAGAGATCTTTTATTTTAATATTAAGAAGTATTCAAAAAAGTTTTGTCTATGAAATGAAGTCTCCTCACATCTATTTAAGCAATATTACACGAATACACGAGAGGGTGTGGGTTAACGTGATTATTGCCACGACAGTGATGCGGTCAGGAACGAGACGAAGTCGAGTTCCGCAAGCACTGTATCACTGTACTAATATAATCACTGATCACTGTAATGAATGTACAGTAATCACTGTACTGTACTGTACTGTACTGTACTGTACTGTACTGTACTGTACTGTACTGTACTGTACTGTACTGTACTGTACTGTACTGTACTGTACTGTACTGTACTGTACTGTACTGTTACTGTACAGTGCAGTGAGTGCAGTATAGTAGGCCTACAAGCGGTCAGGGCGCCTGTTCAGGGGAGGGAGGAGGTGGGGGGATAGCGTGTACCTCCACATGCGTTACGCCCCCCTAGTGAGACCTTTCATTGTCGGGTGGAAAGAAGATGTTGGCTTGACGGCCCGGGTATCGGAGGAGACCTGAGGCTTTCTTTACCCTCCCAATGACTGATTGTGGGGGTTAGCAGAGATGGAGTATTTGTAGAGAGGCTGGGGAACCTCGGAATTGCCCACAATCTCCGTGATTTATACAGTACGTTTGTTTACCTCAGTCACTGATACTACAATCTGATGTTTTATAATTTTTTCTATGAACCTGTGACTTGACACCCATACTGTTATAAGACCAAAATAAGATTTTGAAAAGAAAAATTATGTACATTTGAAAGTCAGAATCTTCAATAGATCAATTTCTATGTACCAAGATCACTCGATGCAGGTATAGTGCAGTAATATACAGTACACAATGATTAATCTTTAGGGTGGTTGTGTTCCACACAGTAGTACAACGTTTAGATTAGAATGTAACCTTTCCGGTAGGATAGTATGCATTTCTTTTCATGATGCAAAACCAGATTGCTCAAAGAGCATTTGTTGCAAAACCAGAGCCAGAAGAAACAATTGTTTATAATTCTTCTGTTCTCATGCAGCTATAGCTGAAAGGAATGGGGATTGATTATATGTAATCTTCTCAGATGCAAATTATTTCCATAGCCTATTAAGGCCTACTTCATTTTAGACAAAACCTAGACCTACAGTTGTTGCACAAATCAAGGCTTTTCCCCTTTCTTTTATTCACAATTCACATCACATTCAATGTCATCCAAGTAATCATACCCTCAGTCTTAAAATATTGCATCATTTGGTGAGTGAGAATGGTGAGTCAATACCGGTAAGTTGCAAAGTATTTTGGTCTGTCAACCAGGGCCTTATAAATTTAATGTTATGAAGCCAAATCTATAACTGAGGTAATTAAGATCTGTTAATGTATCGCTGAATACCCACTTAATATTTTCTCATCCTATCATGGACTGAAGCCTCGTTGAGTTTTATGTTCTCCAGGCCAATTCCATGTCCCATTTCGGGGTCAGACAGTCTGACAACTTCTGTGTAATAAACAGATTTGAGACAGAATAAGTGGAACAAACAGCTCTGTCATTAGATACACTTCTCTAAAGGAAATTACAGAGTAATACTGTTGCGATTCATTTGATGGACAACATAAAAACAATAATGGATTAGACACTAGCTGATTCTCTACCAAATATTGTATCTGGTAAGACATAATTTGAAAGCTTACAAGTTCACTATGACTGAACCCTATACCTATGTCATGCACTTTTCTGAACACAACATACATCAAAAAGAAAATACTAGCCAAAATATAGGGCACACATAATCTGAGTTCCCAGACGTTCTCGCATAAAAACGGGATCGGCACACCTAAAACCTTATTCTATAGTAATCCATTAAAAAGAAATGTTACAGATATAGAATACATTTGAATACATGGGTAATATACAGATTGTTATTTTCTTGACATTTCACAGGTACAGGATATTTGGAATGTTACACCCTGCACGATTATTGCTAAAGTATTTGTGATGATTTTGGAAAATTATTATTTTTATATTTTTTGTTTTCATTCTGCTTATCCCCGGTGCCATGTCTTGACATTTAATGGCCTCTGTGATTTTTGAATAATTTTGATTCATTGTGCTGCACTATTTTGACATCAATTTCACACTTCCTATAACAATCAGTCAACTATGGCTCTGTTTTTAATTAAGTACTGATTTAGGATGAAAAGTGCAATTGGTCATGATGATTAACCTGACCTCCAGAGAACCATCAGAAAGACCATGGGACAACAAGGACAGACTGGAAGACCAGTTTAACAGTGGCAACATGATTACATGATGTGGGTTGTAGGCCCACAATGTTCTTGTTATAATCCTCGTGCACTGGTGAGGAGAGGATGGAAAGGAGCAACAGATAAAGATAAATTCATGGTTTTGGATTACTTTCGATTAATTGTGCTGCCCTATTTTGACATAAATCTCACACTATTTTATTTATTTATTTTCATTTCACCTTTATGTATTCGGGAAGGTCAATTGAGAGCAATGCTCTCTTTCCCAATGATGCCCTGATTCCAGTAAATATAGCATAAACAAATGACAAGATAATACATTTCATAGAATCCAATCATGCATGAGTGTCCAAGTCACTCCTTTACACCTGACAGGGGGGAGTTTCCCTGGTTGGACGTAGCGCGTGGAAGTACACGTTATTCCAACCAGTTCCTTTCCCCTCCATCAGGCGCCCCGGCTGGCCAGGGGGAGGCAGTTTAGAGACCAGGATTAATGCAAGTTTTTTGTGAGGGGACACGGGGAGAACATGCAAACTCCACACAGAAAGGCCCTTTCGCCAACCCCACCTCGGGTATGGGCACTGATGACGCAGAGGAGAGGACACGCCATGAGCGCCCACAGGGTCCCGAACGGGAATCGAACCCAGGACATTCTAGCTGTGAGGCGACAGCACTACGACTGTGCCACCATGCCCCTGATTAGGCATTTTCTTAAGCAAGGCTTTGTATATAAAAAAGTGCAGTGCTGTTCTGTTCTCTCCTGATGGCCAACCGACCTTTTCATAAAGCTTACAGACAGTGATGGGTAAGAAAACCATCTTTGGAGAGGTAGACTCCATCGAGTGGCTTCTGAGATAAGATGTGTTCCATATCTATCCATATGCCCAGGTATTCATTTGTTGTGTCTCAGTCAACTAACAAAATGTGTGAAATTGTCCAGTCAAATGTGTTTAATTATAGAATTCATATTGCACAATGCTGTCATCTTGTGTACACAAAGTAAATAGCACTTTTTAGTCAACTGATTAGTTGTGGAAAACCGCACACTAGCAGCTATCATTAGCATTTATGACTTTATAACAATCTCCTGAGGCATGTTCATTACTGTAGTAGTATAGACTAATATAATATAGGCTACCTCACACGGTCTGCTAGACACGTAGTCCTTGGTAAAGCCCAAAGTCAGCTATGATTAATCGCCCAAAGTCAGCTATGATTAATAGACTATGTGTTGTTTTGGAATATCACAACTTATCATTTGAAGATAAAAAGGCGTATTCTATATTGCCTCAAATAAAAAAATGATTTTATATGGCCCATCATATCATTATCAATGCAATATCACATCCTTATGTCAAGTACTTCCTATGAAACTGATCTGTGCAGCACGTAACATGTCTGTTAATTAATGATAAGATTTTACATGGAGGGGAGACTATATTTTCCCCGCACAGAATTTTACAACACAGCATTTGTGCTGCTGGGTAAGAAGACGCACAATGAGTAAGCTATTAGCTCTGCTTTTCTTAACACACTGCTTGTGTTTTTGAACTTGTTTAGTTTTTCTGTGTACCATTCTTCACAATATATACACAAGGATAGTGTGGAATTATCTTACAGGGTTTTTTATCTCACTGAGGAAATACAAACACAACTTCTTACTTGCTTGGTATTCCAAGTTGCGGTAGCTGTTCACTTTCCAAAGACTTGCAAGTATTAGTGAACACTGACTCATTGATTGTTTTTCCAGTAGAAGCCAACAGTACTGAGCTCAAATCTGTGACCCATGCCAATGGAAATGGTGTGGACAATCTGGCTCTTGAAATGCAGGTATTTCAAAAGGACATTTTCATTTTCAAATTACATGGTTTGAATGGAATGTTTGAATCTAATTGCCATTTATTTTTCTCAGGGGGATGACATCTCTGCTATTAGCAGTATCAAAGAGGAGGAAACTCGCAACAGACAGGCATCATACATGAGGTTTGTACTTCAGTTATTTCTTTTGGATAAAGTCATTGTGACAGTATAGTACTTTGTATTATAGTGCAAAACATAATAATAATAATCATAATATGCAATGTTTGCATTGTGTATTAAAAAACAATTATTGTACCATGATGTTGCATACTATTTAGATGTCATGTGTTCCAGTGTAAAAAACTATTAAATCAACAACTACAATATACGATATAGGTAGTGGAGTCTATTATATCAGAAATATTGAGCAGTGAAACTTCAATCAAAGTGAAAAAGTAGAGGAAAAGTAATCAAAATGAAAATTTAGATTTTCCATTTAACAATGATTGTTTGTAGCGTGCTGTGCACTAACCTCTAATTTGATCTGCACTACAGCAAGATTTCCAAGCCGCTTACGGCCATTGAGGATTTTATTAAAGCTCGCTCCAACACCTTCAAACACATTGTGCTGGGCATACTTGGAGCAGGTACAGTATACGTTTTCATATTTCATACTCTTACTGCATTCATTTGGTTTTATTTTGCTTCACACAAACCTGTATCAACTGACTAAGAAGCAAGACAAGGAAACAAGACATCATGGATGAACAACGTAAACAGCATAAATCATATAAAGGTTTCTGTAAGATTGCTCAGGCATTGTTCATGGCATCATCCCAGACTATGTTGTACTCATTTGTAACTAAGCACGTTTGTTTATCTGCCGCAGGTTATGTGGCGTACTTCATCACAGCATGTGTAATGGACTTCCAGAGGGCCGTTGCCCTTGTAGTTTTAACCAGTGTGGCAGTTGTGTCCACTGCCTACAACCTTGTGAAGAAATACAAAGGGGAAAGCATTAGCCGGTGTTTCAAACCTGCAGTAAGATGCTTCAAGTCTAACCTGAGATGGATTAAATGGTGAGTAAATACAATATGTTATAGTTATATAGATATATAGATCGAGACCTACAGTATATGTGCATATAGGTTTCAAATGGTAAGGAGCTGAGAGGATAGTGTTATTATATACACTTTTTGTAAGTCACTCTAAATACGAATATCTTAAAAATGCCTAAATTCGTAATTGTCTCCTGATGTCCTGATGTAGGGTGTTTATCCTGGTGGCCGTGATTGGGTTTGTTGCCTGGCTCTGGATAGACACAAGTAAACGTCCAGAACAGCTCATCTCATTTGGAGGTGTCTGTGCGTTCATCCTGGTTTTGTTCATCTTCTCAGTGCACAGGGCAGCGGTAGGTTTTTAAATGAGTCAATCCTCCCCACGCCAGACGTGTAAATGACCATTCATGTGACCTCGTGCTGAAGTGCTTGTCTGCTATCTCTCCTGTTATCTGTACATTGTTTTTCTTAGACTTTGGATACCGTTGCTGTCAGGAAGAAACGTCTTATCTCCATATTTTAAGTTTTAATGTTTTTGACCCCTAAATTAATGCCCAACTTCGCCATACTACAGTGTCCTATTTTCTTATTAGAATTTTGAAAATAACAGTTTTGGACATCAACACCTGACAGCAACGATAGCTAATAGCCTTCATATTTATGTTGTGTAATGCTGCGTGTTGTGCACACATGTTTCCGTTCTGAATTTTCATAGGTGTCATGGAGGACTGTGTTTTGGGGTCTTGGCTTGCAGTTTTGCATTGGGCTTTTTGTCATAAGAACAGAGCCAGGACTCATAGCTTTCCAATGGCTTGGAGACCAAGTGCAGGTATGCAGTTGGAAGATTTATTTTACTTACCATGGGCCATTATTATTTGTCAACCCCCACCCCCTCCCACCTGATATACAATAGCAGTACCTACATACTGTATAGACTCCTATACAGTAGTAGTTAAATCAGTGGCACATACAGTATGCACGCTTGTGCATACTGTATGTGCCACTTATTTAACAGCCTGTGCCTTTAACAACATCATCTAGACTTTTCCACTGCATTAGTCCCAATTCCCAAATCATTTGTACATGTCATGTAATGTCATTATGCACATGGATATGTCACTTATTATGTGCAGCTAATACTTTTCTTCTGGATTTTCATTTCAGATATTTCTCGACTACACAAAAGCTGGTTCTTCGTTCGTTTTTGGAGATAACCTGATCACAGGCATTTTTGCATTCCAGGTCAGTGGCAGTGCATGGCGCTTTGGCTTTGTGTCTCCCTGTTTTGTGCATTTCATTATCACCCAAAATAAATCACAAAGGATTTCACACACACACAATTATTTCCCTTAAACAACTTCAACTTTGTGAAAATAGCAGATCTACAAGTCCACAACTCATTGATTTGTGACATTTTGTAAGCTTGTATTTTGTTAGCTATTTGTCGTACGACAAAAGTATATTGTGTGAAGTGGTTAATTAAGTGTTTCAAATCCACACAGTAAAACCCTGTGTTAATTGAATCATTTGCTTTCTCAGGCGTTGCCCATCGTTGTGTTCTTCAGTAGTGTGATGTCAGTCCTGTACTTTCTTGGAATAATGCAGTGGCTCATAATAAAGGTACAGTACATCGCTAACTGTTCCAAGTGTCTAGAATTCTAGAGACGTCAACATGGCCACACACTCATTATAGCCGAATTAAGTGCCAATAAAGTTTATTATGGACGCAGAGAATAAAAACAACCAACATCTTGGCATGCAGATGCAAATTCCTTCTTCAGGGTATTGCATCACATCACTAGGCCAACTAGGGCGTTTTAAGATAACATACAGTGAAGAAGTGGTCCGCACACAGGCTTTGCTCCAACAGTGTTTATTGTGTTAAAACACCATTATAAGTTATTTAAGACACAACGTTTCGGCCGTGAACGGCTGAAACAGGTGATCACCATTTTTAACACAATAAACACTGTTGGAGCAAAGCCTGTGTGCGGACCACTTCTTCATGGTATGTATCTACCTTTGTCCAGCACCAGCCAGGAACTGGATGTGCGCAAGCCACCTGCTTTTTAAACTAGTTTTAAGATAACACCCATGGAAATGGCCTTTAAGGACTTCTTATTTGATTATAGGCACAGTCTTTACAGCAGTGGTTCTCAAAGTGGGGTACGGGTAGGGATGGAGCTCGATAACCGATACCCAAAAAAATCAGGAAACAAGCTTATTGAGTACCCGTTATCAATAAGCTTTGGCCTTATCAAGCCTGTTATCGAGCATAGTGGCCCATGACGTCATGTTTAAACAATCAAGACAAGAGGCGATCAAGATAATCGCCCACACTGGCACAAACATGTCTAAAAGTGTATTGATACCTGCCAACAGAGTAAACAACATTACGTGTTTAAAGTCACTGTCTACTCTGTACACATACTGTACAGTATTAACCAGTTAACAGTTCCTTTAATATTATTTTATTGGTAAAAAGGTCAATTGCCTTCCGTTTGTTAGAAAAGTACTGTAGTTGAAGGCCCTAGTAAAAGATACTGGTTCTCTTCAGAATGTATTGTCATCTCCCATTTTTCCACAAAATAATAGAAAATGCTCGATAATGGACTCGACAAGAACCCGGCTCGATAAGCCTGATCGATAAGGTGATCGTTATCAATAAAAATTAACGAGCTCCATCCCTAGGATTCCAGAATTGTTGGATTTTCTGTTTTATACACCAGGGGGCATTCGAACATGGGGCTAAATATGTCCTTTTTTTATTAATATACTATAGTCCTACTAGACCCCAGGAAATTACATCTGCCCACAAAAGATCACAGGATCTACTGAATGTGAAGGTAAAGGTACTAGGGGGATTCCATACTGTGTGTCGTAGGCTCAATTTGTCAGTTTGTCACATTCAATAGATCCTGTGATCTTTTGTGGCCAGATATAATTTATTGGGATCTAGTAGGACTATAGTAAATAAAATAAAGTAATCACCATATTTAAAATAATAATGCGACACGTTATGAGCTTATAGATGACAGGGTCCGTGGGCAAATAGGAACAACTGGCACAGTACACTGGTACAGTACTGTACAGTGTGCTGATAAGGATATTACGTACCTGTGCTCCCTACACAAATATATATTATTTGTTTTATATTTGTTGTCTATGAAGTATATTTATTCATATATCTTAAAAAAAAAAGATTCCTCATGGACATTTTCTATTTATACAGTTTATATATCATTATTTTAGTGCAGGTTTGCTGTTAAGCCACATGTTTTTGTCCACACAGATATCATGGATTATGGAGATAACGATGGGAACCTCCCCCACTGAGACCTTGAGTGTTGCTGGCAACATATTTGTTGGACAGGTATTCTGGACTACATTAGACCTGAAGCATAACCTTATTTGTGTTGCACTTTAAATAAATGAATACAAAATATACAAACAATCCTAATATAAATCACAAATAAATAATGTTGCATAAAACAATGTCCTGACATGACAGCAAACGGCAATTGCCTTTTTAAATTCAGTGTTTCATCTTAATTTGTAGAGCAGTCCATTAGTAGCTTGTATTTGAGGTTATCGAGTGTGGTTCCTACCAGTGAATTAAGTTAAGTATAGGTTAGGCCTTAGGTGGATACAATTTAGGCGTTAAGAACAATTTAGGCATAAGAACATTTGTTCTTATCCAGAGCGACAAAGTGAAAGATCAGAGTAAATGGCATGCCATGAACTTTAGTTAACAAACACAGGGTCAATGGTTAAGTAAATAGAGTGCAAAGAAAAAGCCCTGGCACCTGCTATATTATCCATATTGTTGTGGCATTATGTGCCCATATATTATTGCATAAATCCACCACCAACTCTGTCCATACTCTGTTCATTAGACTGAGGCTCCTCTGCTCATCAAACCATACCTGAAGGACATGACCAAATCTGAGGTCCACGCTGTTATGGTTGGTGGGTTTGCCACCATTGCAGGCAGTGTTATGGGGGCATTTATTTCATTTGGCGTAAGTTGATCTTCCTTGTGCTTGCTTAAGTATACTGTATGCCTACATTAAACACACAAAAAATATTAAATTGTAAAGATACATTTAATTGATATTATCACCAATAAATAATGGAGTACAATCAAGTACATAGCAGTGCATTGAACTTGAAGGGTTTCAAATGTTTTTATTTTCCACACCATTTAAAAAGCATAATAACCGATAACAAGCTTATTAAGTACCTGGTATCAAGCTTTGGGCTTATCAAGCCTGTTATCGAGCATAGCTGCCCATGACGTCATGTTTAAACAAGACAAGACAAGATACAATCAAGAAATAAATGAGATGTTGTTTGTGTCAGCACAAACATGTCGGTCTAAAAGTGTATCGATACCTGCCAATCAGGTAAACAAATTACGCTTTTAAAGTGACAGTATACATATTAACCAGTTAACAGTTTCTTCGCTCATTATCAATCAAAATTAACGAGCTCCATCCCTAGATAACACAGATGTTCGACAACTGGATATTTTTAACTTCATTGTATGACTATGTCACACCATAAACAAATACATTTCAACCAGAAAATGTGAGTGGCACAGTCTTAGAACAAAGTATGAATTAGGTCATAACTCTGACATGACTCCACTCTTGAGTGTGCATCAACCTTCTTCACACGTTGCAGATTGATGCATCCTCTCTGATATCTGCATCTGTGATGGCTGCTCCCTGTGCCTTGGCCATTGCCAAACTTTCTTACCCTGAGACAGAGGAGTCCAAGTTTAAGTCAGAAAAAGACATTAAAGTAGCTTGTGGGTGTGTATAAAGCTTTTGCTTAATCGTTTATCATTCTGATTCATTCTGTGTTACAACCTTATTTGTTTTCTATTCTTTTCAAAATCTTTTTATTCAAGTTTTTAAAACAGAAAGGATTTGTTTTGTTTGGTTTTAATTTCAGTGATGAGCGGAACGTCCTGGAGGCTGCTAGTAATGGAGCGTCTGTATCAATAGGCCTGGTTGCTAACATAGCAGCAAACTTGATAGCTTTTATTGCCATCTTGGCGTTCATCAATTCAGCTTTGACATGGCTTGGTGGTATGGTGGGATATCCTGAAATCTCATTTGAGGTATGCCGACATATAATAATCACAATTTTAGGTGCTCTGAAGACTGAAATGTGATCATGTTTTGACGAGGTTATGTTGAATTTGATTAATGTTACTGCTGATGTAAATTACTGTAAAATTAAGTGAACCTATATATTATTTACATGATGTGCTATTATGATAAGGTTGGACTGTATCATATACTTTATTTTACTGCAGGTATGAATGAACTGTAAGTGAATCTAGTAATATCTACATCATACCATCTCTTTGTGGCTGCAGATGATTTGCTCCTATCTGTTTATGCCTGTGGCCTTCATAATGGGAATACCATTTGAAGAGTCTTTCACTGTGGCAGAGCTAATTGGCACCAAGCTGTTCCTGAATGAGTTCCTGGCATATGAGAAACTGTCTGAACTGAAAGCCAATAGGCTACAGGGAGTCGGGGAGAGCATTTCTGTGAGTGAAGTGCTGAGGACTTTTTTGAAGACTGCAGTTCGCACACACCTTTGCTGTCCTTAACCCTCTAACACCCGCATTCATTTCTACTTTCAAAAAAAAGATTTCAACCTTACTACTACTTTGTACTACTAGGACTAAGACTAAAAAATATGTTGAAAAAAATTAAAAAATAAAGTTTGATGAAAAATTTATAATAATTATATAATAATATAATAAATTAATAATTTACATTTGGGGGATATCTTTCACAATAATGAATAAAACATGTTCTAGACATTCTAATGATCACAAAAAAACATATATTACAATTATTGTACCTACTTTTATTAGGGTAAAGGTCAAAAGTCTTAGGTTAAAAAATGTTCAAAATCGCACAGAGTCCAAACATTTTTAATTTGTGTGAATTTCAGCCTCTGTGGGGGGTATTTATATGCAAATATCATGACCAATGGCATTGAAATGGCATTGCAATGAACATCACTGATGACGTTTAGGTGAAAAATAATAATAATTTAGTAATTCATTAAAATAAAATTGTTGCTAAAAAGCAACGCTGGGTCTTAGAGGGTTAAGCACTTTAACCATGGTAACACTATTTGGGGCATGTCATTATATAGGCAGACATTTTCACAAATATAAAAGAATAATAACCAAAGGTCCTTTGAAAATAGCAGATCTACAAGCTCACATAGTGTCGTAATTGTGGGCTCGCTCCAGCATGATGCCATTATAACGGTTACAATAATAACAATTAAATAAACCAATTATAGCAAAAATGAGGGAGGTGGTGGGTCAGTTCAGAATAATAATCACTACAGAAATCAGTAAATAAGCTTAACTGTGATTTATTAACGCAAAACAAAATAAAGTTTTCAATAACAAAATAGTCACTTAATGAAATCAAAATAAAATAAACTGCCTCAAAGGGATGGGTGTGAAGCTCAAGTGTCCTGGCACTGTCCAAAGCTAAACTTAAATGTCCACAAAATAAATTAGCCCCTCTCGGAACCCCCTGGGTCAGCCCAATCCGAACCGAACCGGGCTGTCGACCCGTAGGGTCCCTGTGCGGTGATGTGTTTTCATATGGAAATGATGGAACGCGGACATAAATAGCTTTGGTAACGTGGTTTCTGCGATGTTTGAGGGCTTCTGATCGTTTGAGGGCTTCTGAATGTGTGAACTTCTAGTTTACAACGTACACCGCTGCGAATTCTCCTGTGCCGCGGAAGCCGTTAAGTATTTTTAATCTACGTTTGACCGATTTGGAAGCTTTGATTCCTCTCTTCCTTCCTTGTTTATTTACCGTTTATTGTACCGCCTCGCGCTGTGCGGTTGGCTTGTACGTGGCTACGTTCCTGCCTCTGATCTGCTCTGTCATAGCTATAGCGCCACTAGCTAGCCAGATAGGCGGTACAATGAGGTGTCAATAAACAAGGTAGGAAGAGAAGAATCAAAGCGACCAAATCGGTCAAACAAAGATTAAAAACCGGCTTCCGCGGCACAGGAGAATTCGCAGCGGTATTTATAGGTACTTATAGTTCACACATTCAGAAACAACGTATACGACGGTATTTATGTTTATTTATGTCCGCGTACCAGGTGGCAGGGTAGAGGTGGAATAGGACCCCATGGCTACTGTGTCTCAAAAATGTCAGAAACTTCAGTACCATTGGGTTCTGACTTGTGGGGCTAGTCAATGCTGTGTAGTAGCCCTACAAGCAGAACCCAATGGTACTGAAGTTTCTGAAATTTTTTAGACCCAGACCATGGGGTCCTGTTCCAGCTCTACCCTGCCACCTGGTACGCGGACATAAATAAAACATAAACACTGTGGATAACGCCTGTCTGCGCTCTTTGACGACTTTTTTTCGTGTGAGGGCTTCTGAATGTGTGAAGTATAAGTACCTATACATACCGCTGCGAATATCTCCTGTGGCGCGGAAGCCGTTAAGTATTTTTAATCTATGTTTGACCGATTTGGTCGCTTTGATTCTTCTTTTCCTTCCTTGTTTATTGACACCTCATTGTACTGCCTATCTGGCTAGCTAGTGGCGCTATAGCTATGACAGAGCAGATCAGAGGCAGGAACGTAGTCGGCACAAGCCAACCCCGCAGCGGGAGGCGGTACAATTGGATGTCAATAAACAAGGCAGGAAGAGAGGAATCAAAGCTTCCAAATCGGTCGAACAAAGATTAAAAATACTTAACGGCTTCCGCGACACAAGAGAAGTCGCAGCGGTATGTATAGGTACTTATAGTTGACACCTTCAGAATAACGCAAATGAAAAGAAGACGTCAAACGGCGCGGACAAGATATTACAGAGAATCTTTATGTCCGCGTTCCAACATTCCCATACGAAAAAAAGTAACGCACAGGGACCCTACGGGTCAGCCCGGTTCGGTTCGGATTGGGCTGACCCAGGGGGTTCCGAGAGGGGCTATGTATGTAGTGGTAAGTCTCCTCTTACCACCTTTTACACGGTTACGCAAAGTCCGTCCTCGATCGAAATCCAAACAAAAAGGTCTTTAAATCCAAAGGTAGAATCCGATTTCAGGGAAATAATCCAAATGGCTATATGGCAAGACTTGCGAAATATTCCTCTTGCTTCCTCAGTAGACTCTCTGTCTCTCTGCACATCCACTCTGGACTGACAGAGTCAATCTCTCCAGGTGGCTCAAACAATGTGATTGCCCCTCACTCCATCAGCCAGGTGAGCTGTGGGCGGGGCTTCCCAATCACTGCCTGTTGCCATAGCAACACATGTATCTAACTGGTTTCTCATGGCATATAGTCCAGCAGATAACTAGAAAAATTCATAGCGTAGCAGATTGGTGGAAAATAATAAAATACATGAAAATGGTGCATAGCAAACAAAAATACATGAAACCAATGTGACTCTGGGCACAGATGTTACACTATATGTGAGCTTGTAATTGGCTATTTTGTTTGGAGGGTGGGTATTAACAAGGAACATTTGTAAAATGTTGAAAGGGCTTTAGTGATTAAACATACTGTACAGTAACTGAAATGAGAACCTTGACACAATGTTGGCTTTGCCTGTTGCAGGTGCGTTCTGAGATTATCTGCACCTATGCTCTTTGTGGGTTTGCCAACTTCAGCTCAATCGGTATTATGATTGGAGGCCTATGTGAGTACCATACCGGATGGTTCTTTCACATTGTCATGGGGTGGCTGCAGTTACTGTAGCTATGCCTTTACAAGGAAGTAATACATGCTGTATTTAGATAATGAGATTTGACTAATGTCTGCTTCCTCCTCCATCATAGCCTCTATATGTCCCTCCAGAAGAAGTGATATTGCATCTTTAGTGTTGAGAGCCCTGATCACTGGGACCTGTGTATCACTTATCAATGCATGCGTTGCAGGTGAGCACTGTACATTCTGCATTACATTTCTGAATCTCAAATCAGCTGGAACACTGAACTGATTTATGTGGTGCCTTTGCCCTGTCTCCGAACCATAATCATGATTTATACGTTGTTGTCACGCATCAGAAATAGCAGAACTAGAAGCTCACAAGTCGTATCTGTGCCAATGTGTGCCATGATACAAACTTTTTGATCGGCTATTTTCGGCATGCGATCAAATTATGTTGGAACGTGCCCCCTTAATCAATCAGGCATATACTCTGTGTTTGTGAATTTGTTTCTCAGGAATCCTCTTTGTTCCTCCACTGGACTGCGTGCAGGTGTTCAACAACACATCTGTTTTTAATGCCACAGATGTGAACATTAATGATTGCTGTAATGACCTCTTTGGAAGGTGAGCTTGAATGTTTTACATTTCAAAACAGGATTATGTGATTTTAAACGTCTTTACACATATTTTTACTCTGTAGAAATAAGTGAAATTTCAAATATGATACAGGCTCTCTTAAAGTAAGAATATTGTCTCTTGCAGCACAATAAACAACAATGGGATCATTTCGTTTGAGGGCTCATGGAACACAACAGTAAACGTCTATCTTCATTTCACTAAATGTTGTGGTATTATTTATGATAATGTTTGTAAGTAGTTGTTGTTTCTTTGGACCTATGGATCGCTTTATATTTTAAACACAGTTTACATGTACTATAACCAACCATTGCACTGTATTTTTTTATGTCTTTCGGATGTTGATTTTAAAATGTATAGACACACTCCTTTTAAAGACCTTTTGTCTTTTGCTGTATATTCCATATTGTACATACAACGCAATATCGCAGGAATTACTGTATTCAGATATCCACATTCAGGAATGAAGAATTTTTGTGAATTGATTTGTATTCTAATGCAGATTAAGTATGAAATTCATATTGAATATAACTAATAAACGTGATTATACTTTTATATTAATAATAATAAAAAATAATATGAAAAACACTCATAATTAATATGCAGATCATTCATAAATGCAAATGTTAATACTTTTATTTTAGAAAATCAGCTGACACATAACATACCAAAGAGTGAGAGTGCACATTGTAAACCCACACATTTATTTATCTTATTCAGTCACTCACTCACTCACTCCTTCAGGCACTCACTCAAATGTTGGCTAATTGGAAATCACATAGTCCTTGTTGAAATTTCCTCCTGTTGGAATTCATCAAGAAAGATAATGTGAGCTTTTATATGTAGAACTGCTTACAAAAAAAAACAGGATTTGAATGGTTTAAGTCCCATTTATTTACACAAGCAAATATATGGAATCAGGGGAATTACTAATCTCCCAAGAAGAAAATTGTTGATAGCAACTAACCAAATTACAACACTGGCACTGAAAATGACACATTTCAACAAAGGAGTGGTCAACAGGCTTCTGAAAATCCCCAACATACAATTTCAGCAATTTTCTTTAAGTATGTGTTTATCCCATGGTCCATGGGTCAGGTTTTAACTATAGCTAATTAAATGTGTGGAACTCATTAAGAAGCTCTCCTTATTTCTGTGAACTGGCTTGTAAATTTGAATGGCCTGAATAGCATGTGCCTTCAAAGATTTATTCATGTACGCCCCTCATACTTTCTCACTTACATTCACACGCAGCCCACAAGGGACTAAAATAAGGGTATTTAAAAGATGGAACTGCGTTTTTCTAAAAAATCAACATGTACAAATTATTTTAATATACTAAACCTTTTGTGGCAACAATGCACACAAAAATCCTTAAAGAGGTTAAAGAGGTGTAGTAAATCCATAGCACAACTTTACTGTAGTTTTAGGAACATTGAGCAATATTGCATAACCTGTTCTATAACTAAACATCACATGTCTAGAAATGACAACAATGCCCATGACACATGGCCTACTGTACATACATCACAGATGTAGATAGCAGACGAGGCACTCGACCCTTGCAGCTTTTAGTAATAGATACTGTACATTATGCTGGAGAGCTTCTGCGGATGAGATGATGGAATTTCTTTTATCCTTCCTACACACCATCACTTAAAATCAGGAAAAAAAAATCTGACTTCTCTACTAAAGTCAGAAGTAGCAGTGAATGTGATCTCTGGCCTCTGTGCTTTCCGAGGAGTACTTCAGAGACCTCTGCGGTTTCATCTCGCCATGAGTATTTTGTCTCACCGTGAATCTTTGGTCTGAGCTAGGCTTAAACCATGCTCATACAGTATAAACCGGTTAGTTGCCACTTGCAGTAATAACAACTGAGAAATTTCACAGTAAGGTTACATAACCCACACACGTGGTGGGATCAACGTGCAATCCCTTCTCTTTCATTCTTATTTTCTCTTGTTCACAAAGAACTTGTAGTTTTCCTGTCATTTGTTTACGTAATTCACCAATTTACACATCGGTGCAAGTGTTACCGAAAAGAAAAATGTCAAAACGTCACAGTGAAACGCTAGAAGCGTGAAAATGACAATCCTTCCTTTTCTACCTTATTTGGACAACACCAAGGTTGTTGACATTTGTGGGTTGGTTTCCGATTTGTTGTCCTCTGTTTGCTGAGTCTTTCTGACAACCTGTGGACTAGAACTTGCCTTCCTGGATATCTGTGGACTGGTTCCCTTCCGTTGCAGCAGGGGGCTGTTGGAGCCTGTGCTCAGCTTGCGATTAAGCATGGGGCTTCTGGAGCCCTTTGCCTTGGTTGGCTGCTGTAGACTGTCCATGGTCTTCAGGGGCCGCAGGCCAAGAAGCCCACAGTAGTAGTTACATTGATGGTGGGCCAGGAATTGTTCAATTACTTTCGGGGAGCCATCCTCCGTAAGACCTTGATAACTGGAAAAACAGAAGCCGCTATTTAATGGGACTGTGACTCAGCAATAATTATGAATTGAATTCACACACATGCACACATGCTCTCACCCACCCACCCATGCATGTCCGCACGCACGCACGCACGCACACACACACACACACACACGCACCCACCCATGCATGTCCGCACGCACACACACACACACACACACACACACACACAACACACACACACACACGCACCCACCCACCCACCCACCCATGCATGTCCGCACGCACTCACCCACCCACCCACCCATGCATGTCCGCACGCACGCACGCACACAGACACACACACACACACACACACACACACCCACCCATGCATGTCCGCACGCACGCACCCACCCATGCATGTCCGCACGCACGCACGCACACAGACACACACACACACACACACACACACACCCACCCATGCATGTCCGCACGCACGCACCCACCCATGCATGTCCGCACGCACGCACGCGCAGCTTCTTTGGCACTCACCTGAACTCACTGAGTGTGTGTGTGTGTGTGCGCGCGCACGCACACACACACACACACACACACACACACACACACACACACACATGTTGCATGGATTTAATTAGATACAAACCCTTTTGATTTGGTCACAACTCTAATATTAGTAAGCTTTCCTCCAACACCTGTGGGACAAAACAAATGCAGAAATGTATAAATAAACAAATAAGATAATAGATAATCCAGATTGTAATTGTTACAATTAATAGTTTTTTCAAATAACAGGGGTCACTCACACAGTCTCTCCATCTCTTTAGTAAACAGAAAATAAATGTTCAGGTCACGATGCCAATTTTATCCAATAAGGAGAGAGAACTCGAACAGGATACAGGATAAACGAGGCAAATTTGAAGTGATGGGGGGGCGTTTTCTCTCCTGATTGGATTAAATTGGTATCCTGAACTGAAAATGGATTACGAGCTAGAGAGACCACTTTACCACTGTTGAAGAAACAAACACTCCGTAGCAGTGATTGCTATCAGAAAATACAGTATAGGTATTTTGTATTTTCCATTTATTTTTTCCATTTTCAGAGTTCAATGACTGTGTTGTAGTAGCAGCAGTATTAGTAGTATTACCCTCCAGCTGAGTGACCAGTAAGTTGCCATGGGTCCATTGATGGAGCCAGTGTTGGAAAGTGCAGCATTTCTGCTCCACCTCAGAGGTGGTTCTGGTGACCAGCCTGCCTTTAGCATCCATTAAACAGTATTTCAGGAATACATCGTTTAGTTCACTCTCCACGGTGGCATATGGTACTGAGTTTGCTGGACGATACATCAGGTACTTAGGAATTACTCTGTAGGCACACAGAAGAAAAGGTCGATAAGCACAAGATGCTCCTTTTTACATGCTTTCTTGCATTCTGCAACTTTACTTTAAGCATTCAATGTTACTTACTCTAGTGCACAGCCAAAGTTCTCAGGCACTCTAGCTTCAGCAGCAAATATTTTACAGTATTCCCGAATCATGTTTTGAACTTTGCACTCCTGGAAAAACAAATCATGTCACAAAATGTAATTACAATATATTAAATACACATCATTGTTCGTTTTATGCTGCAGTTGGGTGGTTCAAATCCACATCTCGCAGGCTGCATCATTGGTATATTTTCATTTATAAAGCCATTCTTGGTGACCTTCCTCCTTACATTTCCTCCAAATTAAATTTGGTAAAAAATGGTCTAAATCTCAGATCAAACGCCTGGCTTCAAATCTGAGGGGGAAAAAAGTGTCTTGCTTTATTTGGCCCCTGGTCGTGGAATGACCTGCAGTTCAGACTAAAATTGGCCTTGAAAGTTCCTTTGAGAAGTTTCAAAAGGATCATCTTAAATGTACATAGTCCAACACTTGTACATGTTCGGATGTGTACTAGCCTTGGCATATGCCCATATATTTTTTTTCCCCTGTTTAAAATGTACATTGTGTATGTGCTCTGTGCACACTTTCTTGGTCTGGTCACTGTTAGTGTACCATTGTTGGAGATTTGTGGTATATTTTGTAAAGGTTTCTTGAGGTATGTCATCATGGATGTATATTATTTGGCTATGTTGTGTAATTTGACATGTACGCTGTAGCATTGAAGTGTAATTTAGTTTCTGCCTCTTGGCCAGTTCCCACTTGCAAAAGGTTAAATAAATTTAAATAAAATCATACTGTATGTGCAATTGTGCATACAGAGATTTAGACAAAACAAACAACATCAAACACTTACCTGCTTAGTAATTTCTTGGTTTCTCTCCGTCAGGCTGTTCCCCTCTTTGGTCCCGTACGCAATTGGGTTTTTAATTTTGATGATACAGGTGCTTCCAGACTCAAATACAGGATCCAGGCCATAGATTACCTTTACCTTGCTGGCCTTGTGAGCACATCCCATCCCAATTTGTGTAACCTCGGTCATAATGCGGCCAAAGAACCTTTCACCCCAGGAGCCAGTGTCTGCAAGGCCTTTAGCAAATAGCATAGGGATCATTTCAATCTCCTCTCCAACTGCAAAGAAGAGAAATTTACATTTATCAATAACATTTAATTTTATACCAATGTCCAGATTCAAGGGTTGTACACTTTTGTGTATTTTAAATAACATTCTAGGAAATAGGTGTCTCATGCTGTTAACAGCTAAATCCCACCAGGCAGGAGATTTACCTTCCAAATCGTCTTTTAGCAGGATCTCAGACATAACTGTAAAATATAAAATGCAGAGTCAGAACGGGGAAAATCACTTAATATCAGATCTATCAATCACATTTGCAATAGGCCTCAATTACTGTCAACGCTGAGTAGGAAGTCAGTGGTGTCAGTCCCATATTCGTTAGTGATGGTGCAACCATACACCCCACAGTCTAGGCTGGATGCTTGGACAATAGCCAGTGCGACTTGGCTTTCATCTCCTCCACTGGTAGGGGGGAAAAGAACAGGGAGAAACACATGGGGCTGGATGAGCTCATTGGAAATGCACCTGCTCTCAAGATTGTGCACCCACAAGGGGGCAGTGAGGGACAAATGGTAACTCCGTGATTAAGGGAGGGAGTTTTCTGCTGACACAGCAGCCATTAGCACATATATAGACCTTTAATGCCCTCTGGAGGTTGTGTGTCTCAGTTTACAGGGTCTGTGTCTGGCCAGGACATTACCTCTATATGTCACAGCTGTGGAGTTACATGATCTCGAGAGCTCTTCAGCGAAAAGGGGACTGTGACACTGTTATGGGTTGCACTCGATCAGGCCCCTTTTCCACCGGTTGGTTCCCAATGGGAACCGGTTCAGTTCTTTTTGGTTCTTAGTCCTTGAGCCAGAGCTCCAAAATTGGAAGGTTAATTATGAATAGAATGTGCAAAACCATACCTATATTAGATTGTTATCACCATTAAACTTCCCCAATTGAGTACTTACATGAAGACAATGATTTATTGTATTACAAATTTTACATTCTTTTATATGCAAATGAGGCATAATGTAGGAAAATATGCAAAATAATCGAAAATATGAAAAAGCTACTACTGTGGAAGGGTTATCATGTATTAATTTACTTGTATTGATCCTATAAACAATTTAATATAGGTCTAGTTTTTCCCACCAATTTTGGAGCTCTGGCTCATGGACTATAAACCAAAAAGAACTGAACCGGTTCCCATTGGAACCAACCAGTGGAAAGGGGGTCTCAGTGGCCTACCTAAAATGTGTTCATCCTCTGTAGATTATTGTTTCACATTTTGATCCAGTGCAGCTTAACTAGTCATGTTGTTTACTGGGGAATTCTCACATTCATAGCATTGGCGCAGCTTCTGCATACTGCATAGAGCATTTTGCTGGTAATTATAGAGGTGGCTTACATTAGAGTGATCGTGGGGCTTTGCTTTGGTAGTGGGTGTGATTATAGACACATGGAGTTATTTTGTTGGCCAGGGATTTACCTTCGTTTGACCTCTAGTATTTCCTCTTCATCTCTGTACCATTTAATTGTGCAGTCACTCAGCACGTTGAAGAACTGGCACCAGAGTTTCAGGTGTCCAGAGGCATCTGGGAAGGGCTCCCCCCTGATCTTGCGAATGACCTGAGGAGCTGGTGGTTTGTGACAGAGAGGGGGCCATCAGAAATCACAAGGTAAACATATACTGCACTAGACAGTGGAGACTTTCTAATATTTCCAGTTCCTCAAGCTGCAATACACTGTAGTATTATTACTTTGCTTGAGTTGAAAACTACAAAAAGTTCTAATGTAGCTCTTTGGAAGACTACTTTTGAGAGACAATTACTTCGTTTTTTTTTTTTGTGATAACAGTTAAATCCTGAAAAAACTATTCAATGACAGTATTGTATTACTGTATTACAGTATTGTATTACTCTCCACCCCTGCTGACAAGTGTACATGCCTATAAATTTTGACAGAAGAAAAAGAGAAAAAAACTCACCTACAGGTCAAGACAAAGTCAATGGTAAATCTGTAAAACTATAGAGAGTTACACAACCACAACAGATGGAATTCAGACCATATGAGCACTTTACCTTTGAATGGGTCCAGCTTCTGCTTCTCTTCTGGCTCCTCCTTTGGAGCCTCTTCCACAACCGTGGGCACCTCCAGAGTAGCCTTTCGGCGGCTCAGCAAAGGGGAGCGCTTCTCCATTGGTGGGGTATGTTGTACCATGGGCGCCTGTAGTAACGCTGCCCTGCGAGCCTGGCTGGGTGACATGTACGGGGCTTCCTTCTTGCTTTGGGATTCCAGGGTGCCCACAGGGGCCTGAAGTGATGCTGCTCTGCGAGCCTGGCCAGGTGACATATATGGGGCTTCTTTTATTCCATGGGATTCCAGGGTGCCTGTGGGGGCCTGCAGTAATGCTGCCCGTCGAGCCTGGCTAGGTGACATGTATGGGGCTTCTTTCATGCCCTGGGATTCTTGGGTGCCTGTGGGGGCCTGCAGTAATGCTGCCCGTCGAGCCTGGCTAGGTGACATGTATGGGGCTTCTTTTACGCCCTGGGATTCCTGGGTGCCTGTGGGGGCCTGCAGTAATGCTGCCCGTCGAGCCTGACCAGGTGACATGTATGGGGCTTCTTTTACGCCTTGGGATTCCAAGGTGCCTGTGGGGGCCTGCAGTAATGCTGCTCTGCGAGCCTGGCCAGGTGACATGTACGGTGGTTCTTTCTTGCCTTGGGAGTCCAGGGCACCTACGCCAATAGCTATGCTCTCTCCCTCCTCGCTTTTCGATTTGGGAATGAAGATTTTGCGTCGCGCCCCAGAGGCCAACTCCTCCGGCGTGGCAGAGCGGATGACCGACAGACTGTCCCTCCGTCTCAGCCGGGGGCTGCTCTCACAGGAGAGGGAGGAGGTCGGTGTCGATCCCCCACTGAGTTCCTCGCCAATATTGTCACCCTGGGAGTCACCCACGGTGATGGCAGGGACAGACATTGCAGCCTGAGTGTCTGATCCTGGAGCAGTTTTGAACAGAAATCTGCGGAGACTGGCTGGACTCAGCGATGGAGGTGTGGGGGTTTTAAAGCCCAGTCGGTCAACAGAGGGTTTATCTCTGTGGAGCTCCTCAGCAGTTGTATCAGGATATGTTCTGGACTCATTGACGGGTTTATACATTCCAGTTTCATTGACAACTGTAGTTTTTGTTGTTTTAACCAGTGTGAAGACATCTGGGGTTGCCGCTGTTGACATTTGAACTCTAGTTCCCACAGAGGGGCTGTTCTCTATTATATTCTCTGTTATTGCTTCTCTGTGTTTTTCCTTCCTGTGAGTTTCATCAGACTGAAGGGTAATATTAATTTTAAGATCATGTGCTACTCCTTGCAGTATCCCATAAGGATCTTGTGTTCGCGTATACTCAATTTGAGTGGGCAGTTTGACTCCAGGTGGGCTATCATTACAAGTGATAGAGATCGGTGGGATCACAAACAATGGCATTTTGGGAACTTCATCTATCTGTGGGGTATCTAAGACAGGAGGATTTATGGGTACATTAATATTATCCCCAAAGTTGCTGTCATCAGTAAAGGAAACATTTATAATAGGAAGTGTTGAATAGCCCCTCTGAAGGACCTGCTCACCGGATTGTGTATTTGGCTGCTCTCCGTTATGTATCTCTATTTTGTAGTCTACTTGTGCAATATCCTGTACTTTCTTTATGTGTGGGAGCTTGTCTTCATTTGGTAGACTTTTCTGTGTGGGTCTAATGCCTTCAGTCATTGGAGAAATGTCCATGTTATGTTTTGAGACTCTTAGGTCTTCCATAGCAGTTGCATCATTTCTTTGAGAAATGAGCACAGACTCTATGACCTCAGGGTCAGTCTCCATTATTTCAATTTGCGGGAATATTATTTGATCATTAACCCTTACCTCTGGTGCTATTACTTTAATATCAGGGATGTCTGCAATTGCAGAAGTGAACACTTTTATTTCTGGAATAGTCGGCACATCCAAGTCTCTCTCCCTGCCATCTTGATTTGTCACCTTAGTGGGTTCTTCAGATCTATCAACGTTGCCTCCCTTGCATTGTGTCTCTGATTCGATCGATTCGCCCAAGTCCTCTGCTTTTATCGTAGTCAATCTGTCTTTCTCGGTTTCAAACCCTCTGTCAATAGTAAGGGTCTGCAGATCATTTTCTTGTGAACTGTAGCTATTCCCTTCACTGCTCTCAACTTCTGAATGTGCCTGGTCTGGTATTTTTAGACTGTTAACGTCTAAATCATTCTCAAAAGCAGAAGTGAACACTTCTTTCAATGCACATCCTTCATCATTTCCTTCCAATGCTGACGTAGAATTATTTTCTGCATTGAAATCATTGTTGTCTATGCTTTCAACTACTACAGGAGTGCACGTTTTTAGTGTTTTTAGGCCATCATACTCTAACCTTTCTGGGGATACAGTGGCAAGGAATTCTGCATTAATTCCCTGAGCAAGTTGGCCACCATCCATTTCAGTTTTGATATTGTCATTGTTAACACTGTCAGGTGTTGTGGTGTTCTCATCCATTATCAGAATAACTGGCACCTTCAGTGGTAACTTAGAATCACAAGCTATTCTCCATTCATCAAACCCAGTACTATTTATATTTGGACATGGCTGTACCTTTGATTTCACTTCGTCATTCTCTTCTTTCTGCACAGGACTTGTATACTGATTTACTTGTGTCTCCAGGTCACCGCCAAGATCGTTGATGTGAATCTCCTTCTTGTGCAAAGTTTCAGTCAGATTTTCTTTGGGCGAGATAATAGAACTAGGAAGACCCGGATTCATTGCTTCCTCTGCTGTGGCTTTGTGATCAGGCCCTGGTGAAACCACAAGGACCGTTGGTATTGGTTCAGGCCCTGGTGAAACCACAAGGACCGTTGGTATTGGTTCAGGCCCTGGTGAAACCACAAGGACCGTTGGTATTGGTTCAGGCCCTGGTGAAACCACAGGGACCGTTGGTATTGGTTCAGGCCCTGGTGAAACCATAAGGACCGTTGGTATTGGTTCAGGCCCTGGTGAAACCACAAGGACCGTTGGTATTGGTTCAGGCCCTGGTGAAACCATAAGGACCGTTGGTATTGGTTCCGGTGCAGGAACAACTTGGATGATAGGGATGTTCTGGGAGTCTTGTGCAACCTAAAAGGAATTAAACAAATATATTAGATCACATTCATACCTGTGCATCAAAATCATTGTCAATCATTGTTCATAATAATGAACTCAATGAAACATACCATAAACTCATACAGATTCTGCACTGCATGCAACAATAAATAAATAATATGATTTATTTTTGGGCTTCTTTATGCCTTTATTATTGATAGGAGAATAGGCTGACAGGGAATGGGGAGAGCGAGATGGGAGTGACACACAGCAAAGGATCGGAACTCGAACCCGCAACGCACTGTCAGACTACATTGTATCCTAGGTGCCTGGACCACCACTATGAAACCTAAAAATATCAACATAAAGATGAAACCTAAAAATAGTGTTTATTAACAATGATTGAAAAATGTGGGGAAATATGTTATAACACATCAACTTGTTGTCAGAACAGTAAGTAATTGTGCCTCAGTGTTAATTGAACTGTGAGGGAAACATTTCAAATTCAACCCAAACTAATTAACACGTTTATTATCCCCGCCCAGGCTGGTAGGCCAAAGGCGAGGCAGATTATATTTTCACTCCTATATCTGTCCGTGTCTGTCCATCTGTAAACAGCTAATCTCATGCACTGCTGAACAAATCGATGTGAAACTTTGCAAGCAGACTCCTGTCCTGGTAGGCCAAGGAAGAACCTCTGCCTCAAAGTTATCAAATTGGCCTATAGGCTATAATAGCACAATGTAAAATAAATGGTTTGCTACCACGCCTACAGATTTTCTCCAAACCTCACGCGAAACGCTACACATTATCTCTGTAGTCATGTGATCAAGATCTATCGGATTTCTCATATTCCATTCCGATTGGCTACGATTGGCTTCCAAAGGAAGTGGCCTGTTTTGCACAAGACGACCAACGTGAAGTGGACATCACAGCCACTTGACACCTTGATTCAACCAACTCCAACAGCACGCACACACACAACACAAGCCTTTTTATTACTCAGAGAGTGAAAAATGGAAAATTCCATTTGTAACCTCACAGAGTAAAATGAACACTGGTAAATTGGCACTTGAGATGTCCCTGTGTAGGCTACATGTAATTGGGTGTACTGTATGTGCCACAGTGCCAGAAAAGAAAATAAGCCCCCGAATTGACATTTTAGTCAACAAACTGCATTCAATACAGTACGTGACATTCTTGTGCCAGCAGACTACAACTGCACATATGGTAAATCTATTTTAAGATCTGGATTATGAAACTCTGGTGGTTCTTGTGCTTCAGTTTACAAATGTGTGCAGAAACACTTAAGATGCTTTAATTGATGTTGTAGCGCTTTATTACTCTAAGCTGGAAATGAAATCAAGTAGCCACACAGTAGCCTGTGCCAAGACAACTATAGCTCACGTGACGTGAGGAGTGAGTAGCGACCGAGTCTTTTTCTGTTGCGTTTCATTCATTGATAAGATAGGCCTACAACTAGGCTACAAATCAGCAAGAGTCACTGCTTTAACTGAATTTTCAAATAAATATTCCAACAATGTATGTTTTCAGTTTAAGATATTCTTTATTTCCACTTGCTCTCCCCCATAAAATGGGATCATGGCATAAAAAGTTTGAGAACCCCCTTGGCTAACAAATAATCTGACCAGTCTGAAGCGAGTGGTGCACCCCCTATTGGTACTCTAAACATAGTCGATCATTTGGTACTCTAAACATAGTCCCATAGGGACAAAGCTGTTCCTTGGAGTGGTTGCACCACTCAAAAACTCTCAAACTCTTCCCCCCCCCCCCCCCCCCCCCCCCCCCCTTTTTCTACCTTTTTCAAATCGGCCTCATGGTGGTGCTATAACAGATTGCAACACTACCGGGGTAGGCAACCCATGACAGAGATCTGTGCTCATAGGAGCACACTATTCTTTGCTGGTGTTAAAGCATATTGAATGGGTAAATCCCCTTTGGAGTGACTAAACTGGTAAGGGACCTCCCTTTATAGTTTAGTCACTCCAAAGGGTTAATTCACCTGTTGGGTTTACAGCAGGGGAAAGGGAAATTCCCACATGCTTGAAACAGGTGTGGTTTTTCAAAGTGTGCAAAGTGCACTGGCTAGTGACTGAATGAGCTCATTCCACATGGGTTACTTATTCACTCGCCAACCAAGTTATTTATGGTGCACATGTTCAGGAAAATAAAACTATGTATAATAAATAACCAGTTTAATTTTAAGTTGTCAACAAGACATCAATGGAGATATTCCTTGGTTAAGAAAATACAATTAAATCTCTACAATACAGAAATACGTATTTCCCTGTAACCTCATCATTGATAAATCATACTATTAATCAAAGTTAACACAGACAATGCAGTCTGTTTTTATTGCTCTTAATTGTCACTAAATATTATGGGTAAGGTTAACACAAATTAAGCCCTCTGTGATGTCATTACAATATGATTGGACAAGAGAAACCAGCAATTAAACAGAGGACACTGCATGCTTTCAATGGAGTCACATTCCGTCTAAAATAACTAAAAAATAAAAGAGAGACAAGAGCTAGCACTTCTTTTAACGGAAGTCCCTCTTGTGAGCAAACGCTGTTCAGGTGAATGCTCCAAGTTCCTCCAACAACACAGCCATAACGTATATTATGATAATATCAACATATGGGGGAAGTCACAGTTCCACATTATGTAGAAAACCGGTGCTTGGCAGCAGGTGCAAAGTGCACAGTGTGTGAACAGAGTGGAGAGAGTGTGGAGAAGCTAATTTTACGTTCCTCTAATCCACAAACCAGACATTATTTAGTTAACCACCTAAAGCCTATTATATATTTTTTAATAATTTAAATAGGGAAAATAGACTATTTTCACAGAATGTTTGACTATTTCTGGCAAATGTTGCTGAATGATACTCTATTATGACAACATGCCCAGCATAGGGAGGTTAGAATTCATGTGGCTCAAGAAAATGATTGCCATTCAACAACTTTAGAGGTTCTTCTTCCCCTTCTTTTGCTATGTAATGGAATGGAATAAAGCTATGATGGGAAACATGCACAAAAACTAATTTCACTTTTACTTTGTAAATCTGTGATGTGACTATAGTGCCAATAAGAGATGTGACACATTTCATAAGTTAACTCAAAATGTAAGGCTGGTTTTGCCATGAAACTTGCTGTGCACATTCATGCTCCCCGGAGAAGGAACCTCCTATTGATAACCTTAAACCCACATCCAATTTTAGCCCCACCAGTGAGACGGATCTGGATCTCAAGAATGGCAATGAAGGTTGGTCCAAAGGAGCGGCCCAGCCTCTAGGAGTCTGCTATAAGGGCTTTTTAATACCCAAACTATTCCGTCATAGTGTTGATGTTCACTCATAACATTAACATTGGAGACTACACTCAGCCTGCAGGGACTACAGATGAAAATGAGCTTCTGGCTAACTCTGGCCCATTTACATGGATATGAAAACTGATGTGTTGATTAATATGCATTGTCCCTGATGTAAAGAAGAAGAAGAAAAAGTGTCACAGATTGAATCCTAAATAAAATATATAATAAAGTATAATATAGTATAATAGTATAATATAATAATTCAACAATTTAACTATCAGCTGCCATTACTATGCATGTACAGTAAGGGCTAAATGATCACAGCATTATGATAGTCATTCCTTACACATAAAACATGAAATAATCCTTAAACCTCACTTAAAATATATTGCACACTGGTGTAGCTTATTGGAAAGTTTCAAGCTTAAAAGACTTTAGAGTTGAACTATTGATAATATACTACTAGGTACAAGGCACAAACTAGCACTCTGCAAATAGAAATCCTCCTCCCTCCACTTCAGATGAGAAAGAGGTTTATTTTAAGATGCGGGGGTCAGCAAAGAATTTGGCCAATGTGAGGAGGTCCTTGATTCATGCTGAGACCCGCTTCAGACTCCACCAACTCACCGGCCGTACAACCACTCTCTGCATAATTGGCTCAGTTTGTAATGTCAGAATCACCTCTGACATTCAAGCTTCACAACTACCGGAAACATGAGATACTGCACACTCACCATAATCAACTTTAAATATTGCTTCGTTAAATAGTATTGTGTAGTAGATGTAGACGTGTAATATTGTGTAGTAGATGTAGACTATATTTACACATACCCACCCACTGGTGCAATAACAATAATGGTTATTCAAAGTAAAAAAACAAAAAACAAAAAAACAACTCAACTACTAATATTTACAGTGTTTACAAGTGTCTTTACAGGAAAACAATCCCAAGTCACTTGTAATAAGCAGACTTGGCAACCTCTATGCCTCTATGATAGTACTGTAGTATCTATTAAACCCTATATACTGTACATATTGGCCAGGGTCTTCCAGGTGCCTATACTAGTCCCACTCCATTTTTCCTTCACCAAAATATTTGCAGAAAATTGCCGATCTACAAGCTCTGGTAGATTGGCTATTTTCGCCAAATGTTCGACACTGAATAGGGACTGTAGGGTCCATCAACCCATCCATCCATTAATCCATCCATATAAATAGTTTGTGCTTAGATGCATAAATTCCAACTTGTGCCCTGTTGCTGGTTCCTTATTTGCCCTTGCTATGTTGTGCGTGTCTGTGTTTGTGTGAGTGGGAGAGGGGGAATGCTCTCCAGTGACGCACTTAGGTTGCACACTCACATGTCCATTCAGGCTGACTCATTCGCCCCCTCACTGCCACTGTTCTGTAGTTGAACGTTTCTGTAATTGTTTTGTTCATAATCTACCATACACTCTGTATGTACAACTAGAAAGTGCAGTTCATACATAGTTTGCAATGCACAGTTTGGGCTGAATGCCTGAGGAAGCTCATTTCACGTCTTGTTGTCACACAAATGTGCAGCCTATAAATAACTCCTGCACAAAACATGGTCTCCATGTTTGTCAGTCAACAAGGCACAACTCGCCCAGGCCGTAGCGTAATGGTCTGGGCACCGGACTGGTGATCCAGTCGCGGTGTGCCGCGGGTTCGACTCCCGAACCCGACACGGCCTTTACCGCATGTCATCCCCCCATCTCTCTCCCGTTTCCTGTCAGCCTACTATCTGTCCCTTAAAAAATCAATAAAAGGCGTAAGCCGCAAAAAAATATCTTAAAAAAAAAACAAAAAAAACAAAAACAAGGCACAACTCACCTCTTTGATGGCTGGAGCACCTGGCATGGCTACTGCTTTGACCGGACCTGGCCTGTCCTCCTCCACAGACACATCCATTGGTTCCATTGCCTCCTTAGCATCCTCTGCCCCCTGCTGTGTGCTCTCTTGTAGTTCTTGATGAGTTGGAGTGAAGTCTGCATATAAAATACGTGCCACTTGTTCATGTGCCGTTAAGAGCGACACTTGTTGTTCCGTAACCACAGTGTTTGAAATCTCCTGTGCCTGACTCAGCTCCATGGGTACGTCTTGTGTAATATGTTTTGGAAGTTCTAGTTTGCGCTCTGGTTGTGGTGGGGTTTCTGGTTGAAGTATTTGCGATTGAACCGGAGAGAATGGCTGATCAACCTCTCTCTCCTCGTATTTCTTATGATCATGAATGTCCTTCTTATTCTTACCAAAGAAGAAATCTTTGACTGAGTGGAGCACAGAGGAGATGGAGGCCTGGATGTGATGATCCTTATGAGGCTTACCATCCTTTTTAACATCTAGGACATTGCTTTGTGATGCCTCCGACAGCCTTTCGTTGTTATTCTCTCTCTCAATCTCCAATTCCTTCTCTCCTCCTTCATGCATGTCTGCTAGTGAATTTTCTCTTTCCTTTGCATCCCTCTCTGAACTGTTTCTCTCTTGCTCTCTTTCTTCTTTGTTACTGGCATCTACAATAGAAGTATACTTCTCTGTAGGTTTCTCCACATGAGATAATGTCTTTTTCTCCTCAGATGTATCCTTCTCTGGAGGTTTCTCCACATGAGATAATGTATTTTTCTCCAGAGACGTATCCTTCTCTGGAGGTTTCTCCATATGAGATAATGTATTTTTCTCCTCAGATGTATCCATCTCTTTAGGTTTCTCCACATGTGATAAAGAATTTTTCTCATCAGGTGTTTGAGAATGAATAGTCTCTGCAAGAAAATGCGCCAAGCCTATCCCTCCATCATATGAGTTTTTTTTTATTCTGTTATTACTGCTGCTGCTAAGTCCTGCATCTACACCATTCACAATCTTTATCTTCTTTTTGGCCAATGTTTCTTTGTCCATCTTGTCTACATCATTGTCTGTGGACGTTACAGGTGCTGCTGCCTCCTCAACTCCAGTGCTGAGCCCGTTAGGTACTGGAGCAGCAGGCTCCTCCTGTGATGGGATCGGTCTCTTCCTCTGCACTTGCTGAACATTCTCCTGGCCTTTCTTCTTACTCTCCTCCAACTCCCTCTTCTTGTTTTCTGCTTTCTGCTTCAGCTTAGCAAAGAACCTCTGATGGATCTTGTATTCACTCATGGTGCCAACCTCCAAGACTCCTGAGCAGGAGACAATGCCCTTGCTGTTGTTGGCGGAGGCCTGATAGATTGCAGCGTCATCCAACGTACAGCTGAAAAGAGAAAATATCATATTCACAAATACATAATGTTAGATAAAATGTTAACATATCAATCAAAACTATTAGTATATATAGTTTAACTACTTTCTTCATACTCATACTTGTAAATATGAAGGCTGTGAGTTTTCCCATTGCGGCGAATCTCATATTTTGGGAGCCCACAGTACCGGTCCATCTCCGTATCATCTTTATACCACTTCAGATCTGGAGCTGGATAACCTGTAGAGTGCATGTAAAGCATTACTAGAACACTACTGAACCCACTATTGCCTGGTGTAGAGTGCTTTATCACATATCCAGCCTTTATTTGCCCTGGGACAGCGGAGTAATGAAAGGAGGGTGATATGCTTGCACTGATTGGACAGTGCAAGCCATGTCTTCCATCGGGGGTTATACGGGAGCGGACTAATCAGCACAGCTAAAGGGCAGCACAGCAATTGGCATTGTGAGCGACGTCACTCAATTCAGCATGTACAGGCCCGGAGTGGAAATCCAAATCAGGCCGGGAGTTATACGCCCTGGTAGGCCACACCGCCTGCTCACACCGCGCACAACGTGCGCGCCGAGATTTTGGGGACCCTTGGGGGACATTTTGGGGGCCTTTACAGCAATTTCACATGAGAAATGTACCATCTGATGTTATTTATATTATTAACTTCTTCCCTCCATTAACATAAGACACACAATGTAGTTATGCTGCAGCAACACTGCCTGAATTGAATTGAAATTGACTGTGGCTGGCCTGGCCTGAGCTTAGGAGAGTTTTCTTTTTTTTTTGACAGCCAGGCCACTAGGAGGCAGGCCACCGGGAATAGTCCCGGTCCTCCCGATGGCCAAACCGGGCCTGAACATGGATGAAAATAGAGACCTATGACCAGGATATCTGCGGAATGGCAAGGCTGGAACTTGGAAGCCAGCAGTACCTGTTGTTGTAATATACAACATGCTGTGTACTTGTACAATGTAGTTGTACGTAAATATACAATGTACTTATATGTATTGTGTACTGCCTGAACTGTGACATACTTTATAGTCAGCTCCTGGAGAGGAGACAGTTGGAGCAGCAGCAAGGTCAAGCGTTCTGCTGGCGCTGGCAGTGATTGTGATGTCTAGTCAGTGACGTCATTAGGACATGAGGATCCAAGCTATATATGTTCTGTATGTATGTAATAAACTTTGTGAACGTCTTAGCGTGATACTGTCTGGTGTCATGTTATTGTTCCCCCGGGCCGGCCCATCCGTCCGTCCGCCGCCGAACCAAGGAATGATTCAACCGGGTCGTCACACACCACCTCAGCCTACACACACAAGACCGGTCTGTCAGAATCAGACAAGGGTCCAGTACTTAGTATAGAATCATAACACCTGTGTTTTCAACCAAGTCCCTCCCCACAGTGTCTGGGAATCCTAGCAGGACTACCATTTAATTTGGCGAGGCAGGTCCTCAATGCCCTGATGTCACATGAACCCTAGTGTCCCTATTCTGGGAATGACATACTGTAGGTGTCTGTCCGTCTGTCACAACTCACAAATAGGTGAAAATTGGCAATTTTTCTCAAAACAAATTGGTGTAGAGGGAAGAAAGGAGGGGAGAAAGTATACTGTAGACACCTATCCTGCTGGACCCTGGTCAATGAAGTATAGGGTTTAAGTGGTTCATATCACTTTCATCATCACTTTTCAATGAAAGTGATAATGAAATTCTATTTTCTCCTTATCTTTGTGAATAAATAAGGCTATGTTATGTAATAATCAAATTATCAACGGACATGATGAAATAAAACATGATTACTAAATGATTATAAATACCAAAGGAAACGAAGGGGAATGAATTTGGAGGAACACAGGCGCTCTTGGTTTCTGTTCTTGTTTCCACCCACCTGGTGACACAGAGTTATATCTGCTCCAGGTCGGATCCCAAAACTGCTGTTGATACCAATCTAGTGTGCACTGTTACTATGACATTAGCCTACATTTGCAATGCATCTCACAACAAGGAAACTGCATGATTCCATTCAAACCTTATAAATTATATCCACCATTGTCAACTGACACTTAAAACAACGAGCTTCTGTCTTCTGTTGTGACATGAAATTAAACACATCCTGTCTCTGTCTGACACCGTGGCCTCATGAAGCTGTAGTGTAGAGACAATCTGATCACATGACCAAATGGCAAGGAACAAAAGTGTGGTTTTCAATGCAGCCTTACCTGACACAACACAGGTGAACTTCACATTACAGTTTTCTGACACTGCCTTTGATTTTAGGGTGCTGTCAAAGGATGGCTGTATGTCCTCTGTCAGCTGTGCCATCACAGTACATAATGTACTCCTGGAGGGGAAAAACAGTTTAGAGAATGTTCTTTAATTGAATGTTGCTGCTATCAAAGCAATAATTACTCTGTAACATCTGAGTAACTTCTCTGTGCAGTCTACAGTGCATTCCAATTACTTGATCATTCAACTGTGATTAAGAGGAAAGGGAATAAGATGTTAATTTAAATTAAAAGTCGGAAGAGACATTGAAATTAGATTTTCCTCAGGTGTTGGACAGGTGACACAGTTACATACAACACGAGACATCAAACAAGGCAAGGCTGGAAATCAAGTCAATATTCATCAATAAAACTGAACTCATCATTTGACAACATTGCTTACGTCATGGTTAAAAGGTGTGCAGGTTTGCTGTTTCATTTATGGGCTCAACTGGGAGGTGTTGTTAAGATGTTAGTTGTGGAGGAATGTTGTAAAAGTATTGATTACCTCTTAGGCCTGTAGTGAGAATACCGTGAATAGCTATTCAGAGAGGAGGCAAATAAAGGGAACTCATCATTTACCTACGTTGACAGTTATCTACGTCTGTTATTGTTATGCTTTCAAGGAATTCAACCTTGTGAGATTTTACATTCTTAAAACGCTTCAAATTGTGTTTACATATGATAGCCTCCAAATTTGAAAGACATGATCACACTAAATTGTTGTACTTACGTATACACTATAAACCAAATAATAACTGAATAACTCTTTTATTGTATGGTTGTGTTTGTGGTTTCATCATCTGCAAATAAATTACTAAATCTGAAAAAGACTTTTCCTAGTTTGACATTTTTAACCTACTGGGGACATTCTAAATAGATTTTATTGTAAAAATAAATAATAATAATAATAGAAATTGTTCTGTAATCCATTGAAGATTGAAGATTTACCTTAATTTATACTTTTCCATACAAAGTCGTTGGTGACACTGCTATGTATGTATGATGAGGCTTATATGAGGCTATATTTTACCACTACATTATTGAAAGCATTCCATCACCTGGTCAAACAGCTGTCATTGGGCACCTTTTAATACGTTTTGAAGAGATGAACACTGACTTACACGTAGAGTACAGATTCATAAATAATCTACCTGTTTTCAGGCCTGACATTGGAGAGATAAGTATTGCGACCCTCTGTGCGGCCATTGGGAAGGCTGCTCTCCTCTTCACTGAAGCTGCTTGTCCTCCCATTGGAAGAGTAAGAACGGGGCAATGGCCGTCTGGAAGTCATTGTCCGTGGAAATAATTCACAAAAATGGAACTCCCACAGAAAGAAATGCACCACGATACAACTCCTTAGTGCCCTGTTTTGAGTTGAAGTGTGTTATCCATGAAAAAGCCACTAAGAAGGAACAAAGAAAAGTCACATATTATTTACAGGAACATTAATAAGAGCTATATAATTAAATAATAATAATAAAGTTACACTATATAAATGGGTTAATACAACGTTACATACAAATATGATTGAACTAAAAGACAGAGCTCACAGCCCATACTGTTCCTGTTTGAACAAGAAGAGAACTTGAATTGGAAGAAGTTATAAATAGGATCAAATATCTTTCTGTTGAAGGGCTGTAAGCACATAACATAACCCTGAGACATTTATCTTGAAGATATTAACCTGTTAATGTAAACCAGACAGAATAAAACACTGTAAATTGACCAACTTACCATTGAGATCTTTTCTGTGTTCCTTTGGGTGCATTAGTCCAACAGTTCTCTGCAATTGTCAATCCCGGCCACACATGTGTTGGCAGCAGGGGTCTATTTATAGCAGGCCTACAAATAGGTGCAAGTACACATCACACTTTCTGCAACTAGCCAATAAGACTTACTTACATAGATGCCAAAAAGATCAAATAAATGAATAGAGCTGTGGTTCTGAACCATTTTCATGCCAAGGACCCCCGTTTAAAAATATTTTGTGCCATGGGACCACCATAAGAGAGGATTTGTGATCTATTTATTTATTTTATAGACTATCTACAAGCTCACATCGCGAGTTGTACCCTTTTAGATCTACTATTTTTTAATAGACAAAAAATAGGAAGGAAATCATATAAGGAGATAAAAAGGGAAAAGAAACATATTCACTAAGGGGGAAAGGGGGTGGATTCAGATTTTAAGGGGCCAGTTTCGAATTGCAACCATCCGGTTTTGAAGGAGTCAAGGGATTTGCATGTCTTGATGGCTGTCGGTAGGGCTTTCCACATTTTGGTGGCATAGGAGCGAAATTAATTTAGTCCCTTGTTTGTGCTGAATCTGGGTTGCACATGGTTTGTTGAACTCCCTCTGGTGTTGTGGGTGTGAACTTTGTAGTAGTATTTAGACAGGTAGGCCTACATGTAATGGGTATGTTGGTGCTGTAGCGAATCTTGTGGACAAGACCCATTGCAAGATGCTGTACTCTGTCGTCAATTAACCCCAAGCCATTCCAGCCTGTCAAAGTGGGCAGGGGTGAGGTGGGTTCGGGGAGTGAGGCCAATAAGTAGTATCTGACCAGTTTGTTTTGGTAGATTTGGTCATGTGTTTAATGAATATGGTTCATGTAGGTGATGGCTTATGTCAGGGGTGGGCAACTTTGAGGATGGAGAGGGCCACTATATATTTCAACACTCATAATACTGTTGGCAAAAACCTCATGTCTCTGTATTATACTTATTTAGTAATTAATGCCCTACACAAAAGTAGCAATAATAGCCGATCTACAAGGTCAAAACGTTTTGAGCTTGTACTGGCTATATAAGGAGCATGTCTTGAGTGTACAGGGTTTGATGAGGTCAGATCAACATATGGAATGTCAGAACAGGTCATCTCCATACAGTATATGGAGATCTAAGGGTGGTAGCGGGGACATTCTCTTGAGTGTCATTTTAGATGAGGGCCCAGGTAGGGCCGGGCCTTAATTTTCGGGCCTGTTGAGAAGTGAGAACTAGTTTTCGTCGGCTGCCAGGTGTGGCTGCACTAATAACCGTCTAGAGTTTGAATGAACAGGTGGGCCTGTTGAGAACTCTATTTTCCGCACTGCACGAATAACTTTGGGCAGGCCCGTCTAGAGTTTGAAATTTGAATGGACAGGTATAAGTAAAAAAGGAGACATCAAAAATGAAGGATGGATGGGGAAGGATCAACATATGGAATGTCAGAACAGGTTCTGAAATATATCCATATATGGAGATCTAAGGGTTTGAGGTTTGAGGTCAGATGTAGAGTTGCTGGCCAGTAGTGATGACATCAGGGATCTCCATATATGGGCTTAACTGCGACAGCAGGTCGCATTTACTATGACATCAGGGTCTCCACATCTCCATCCCTGATGATGGCTGCAAGGGCTGCATTAAGTGAAGGTGGGGGCCACCAGTTGCCCATAGGTCCATGTCATATAATTATGACTTGCTCAAAAGTGACTAAGAACTGTCCCCTCTCGCCCCTCTCACTTGATATTGCATTGCAACACAAGGTCAAAACATTGCTGCCTCACATGAGTTTCACATTTCAAACCAATAAAAAAGAATTCAGTTTCTTTCACACAGTGCATGACTTAATTTGTCTATCAATAAAATGGTATCAAACTTAGTTCTACTCAAAAGCTGTGACATTAGTGGATTTATGTGCTTGCATTATTATGTTACATTTATAGATTTATAAATTAACAATAAATGTCCTGGTTTTTATACTCAAAGTAAATACAGTTTCTGAGTTTCCACAATTATAGTCGGCCTATATTAAATTATTATATATTAAATATATTATTTGTCGTTATAGTGTACACAGTATAACATGTAATTTAAATTGTGTTTACTAAAGCTGAGCTCTACATGAATATATGGGACACGTGTTTCTGGCAAAACATGGACATTAGCAGGGTGTAAATTATGTCAGCAGGAGGCCTTAAAACTTGTAATAGATATATTTGTTTACGTGGAAAAAGTCATAAATCATGTATTATTATTACTAGGCCTACTTACCTACTGCAAAACCCAGACCTACAGGCGCAGACTGTATAGATTTAGGCTACCTGTCATTGGACATAATATCATATCATGTTGTTACTTGTTTGTAGCTGTTGTGTAGCTGTTGTGTGCCCTATTTGTAGGCTACTTCAGCGAAAATAGACCATTTACAAGCTCAGCTGTAGAGTTTTGTGTTGACTTTGCCCAGAATAGGGAAGTCCGAAAGTGGTGACGTCAGGTCCACACAGTCAGTGCTCCGGGCCCTCAACTCAAACAACTCGAAGATAATTAGCCCCCCCGCACGAGCACGCGCACGGACACGCACACAGTGACACACACGCGCGCACAGCGCACACACATACACGCACGCACACGCGCGCGCACACGCACGCACGCACACACCACACACACACACACACACACACACACACACACACACACACACACACACAGTGATCATGGCGCGTATACTATCGGCACATCGGTAATGTGGGTGTGTGTCATATTCCGGAGAAAGGGAAGTCAAATTTGTATTTGATACAGATAAGAATTATGTGGGATTGTTGAAAACATTCAGTAGGCTATAGAGTGCATGCATGCGAGACGAGTCAGACGACCGACTGCCACTGTAAACAGTTAAGGGCAGGTAGGCTATGTACTAAAACAAGTTTTGGTTATTTCATTTGCATTAATTTTGTTATAGGCTACTGATTATATAATGATTAGAGTTTTCCCAAAATCTTCTCGTATGTACACTATAGGCCTATGTTAATATATGTAGCCTATAACGTTGCAATAATATAAAGACACAAATTAAACTAACAATGCTGTGCTCACGCGTTCATCGTGTGATTTGAAACCATTAACAATGAAACAATGGAAAGGTTTTGATAGAGAAATAGAGGAAGTACGCGTCACATGTATTTTTCCATCCAGTTTTCTATCACTCTACAAAAAAAGAACTATCAACTACAATTAATGTTGACTTTTGATTGAAGGATTTTGAAATGGACTGCTGTTTGTGGGCGTCATTGTCCTGTCTGTCAACTGTACGTGGCAATGAAGTGATTTGTGGTTGATCTGTTCTACTTCTGATTAACTTCATTGTAACATTGTAATTAGATATCACTGACATTGTTGCAAACAGGTAATTATGTATAGGCATATTCATGCCATTTTACATTGATTAATGAATGGTGCTAATAATTATGTTATTTTGCAGAGATAACAGGAAAATCCTCCCAAAATCTTTAGAATGATGATCAGAGGTATGCTGCAACTTTTAGACTTTGAAACAGCAGACAGGAATATGTTTCACAAGCAATGTTAATAATACTTATGTTAGATGTACTAATTTCAAATTTATTTTCAGAACTTGTCATTGTGTGCCATCCTTTTTCTGTCTGTGTACCTGTCAACTACAAAGTCACCCTCAGTGTCAGCGCTGAGGGCACAGGCCTCCTGTGCTACCAGTGGTTTACTGATAACGAACGGGAGGTAGGCTATGGGCTGTTCAATAATCTGAACAGAAAAGGATATTAAAAAATAGTTAACCTGCATCTCTGTATGTCTCTATATAAACCTTTCATAATGTCTTTTTCAAGGTTCCTGGTGCTACCCAAGCAGAACTAACATTTGAAGCTCAGAGGACTCAACGTTATGTGTGTCGAGTGAATGACCGCTTCTGTAACTGCGTGTTCAGTGATTGGGTGAAGGTGAAAGTACTGGATGTC
The DNA here is from genome assembly GCF_964188405.1 of Protomyctophum parallelum. NCBI lineage: Eukaryota > Metazoa > Chordata > Actinopteri > Myctophiformes > Myctophidae > Protomyctophum > Protomyctophum parallelum. The sequence continues at coordinate 20,127,763 of NC_139700.1, read as the reverse complement.
GACAAGCCAGGTAAGAAATCCATGTTGTTCTGCAAGACATAGTATTGATATGGTGACTTAAAACAAATGTTATAGTTTGTCTCCCCACGTATATTCATTCATTTGATGACTGTGATACACTGTGCATTTACTGTGTACTCATACAGCATTTACCCTGCCTCCTCAGATTTAAATGGCCCCTGCCTTTCCCAACATTGTCTTCCAGGAGCATGGCAGGGTGAACCCCACATTGTGGTACACCCTAAACTAAAGACGGTTCAACGAGGGGAAAAACTCACCTTGTCCTGTGCCGCCCTTGGCGTCCCCCTACCAGTCTATCGATGGTACAAGAATGGACAAGCCCTGGATGGCAAAAGTGCGATGACTGACACTCTGCAGGTAAACATGACTGACTGGTGATTATTCAACTTGGCACTGTGAGTAGCAGACTGTTCACTTTATGATTACTGTGTCATTTAACTGTCTGCCATCAAAACCTGGACTTAGTTGGCCATTATAACAATATTGATTTTTTTTTAAATGTTTTACTGCATCATAGAGCCACAAATTATTTTCTTTCTCTTTTTAGCTTTTGGAGACTCGTCTGTTGTCTGTGAAAACAAACATCTGTTACAATTACTTACTGCATTAATTGGGTCCAAAAGGAGCTAGTTTGCCTGGACTATTACATAAAAAAATGGAGGGTGTTTGCATTGCATCTTGAATGGAGGCTCTACTGTCTATGATGCATTATTTTATCCTTTTGCACCTGTTCTACAGTACAAGTATTATTTTTTTGTGCAGATTCCCCTTTTTGCTACTGGCTAATGTTTTACTGAAAGTTTGACTTGTACTCTACTACTCGTATGTGCATGGACACAGCCTATAGTTACATGATAAGCAATAATGGGAATGTGGTCTATTATTGTGTCACCTGTAGATAGACCACGCAGCGGCAGAACACGCAGGATCATACATCTGCTCGGTGTCTAATGTTCTCGAGGAGAAGTGGACAGAGGCAGCTGATGTTGATATTATAGGTACAAATCTAAGAAATCATGGTATGTACATAATACCACAGAATTTGTTTTGACTGCATGAGTTGAGAGTTTTACTTTCTCTTTCCTCCAAGGAGTAGTTCCTTATTTCTCAAAGAACTCTTAAACAGTCATTCCCCTGATTTATCATTTCTTCTCTGCTCCAATCCTCTGCTGAGGATTGGACTGTAGGTACTTTCCCATTTCTGCAGATCTGACAGGCTCTAAAATAGCACCCACATTTTATTTTTGAGGATTGCAAGAATACTGACAGATTTTGTTTGTCTCTTTGTCTTTTAGGCAATACTTACCTCTGCTTGTCAAAAATGGAAAATCATTAAACGAATTGTCAAAATTAAAAATGGCACTCAGTGATTGTCTGCTTGTCAGTGAACAGGATGTAAATAAATAAGTATTCATTTGTGTTGCTTCTGCTTCTACTTTTCATCCTATAGTGATCCCCGACCGACCTGCCTCTACAACACTCACAGGTATAGTTCAGAGGAAAGAGATACCTAAAACTATTTTTAGAGTGAATCTACTCTGCCGTGTGAAAACAGGGGAACTGATATTTGTCAGTATTTTCACATTTTTTCATTATTGGAAATTATTTTTTGTTGTCGTTTCAGCGAGTGACAAGGTTGCTCTACTAATTGGCAACCTAAATTACTCCCACCATCCTGGCTTGTTGGCCCCCACCATGGATGTTCATACACTGGCCAACCTCCTCCAGCAGCTGGGCTTCAGAGTGGTGTCCCTCCTGGACCTGACCAGGGAGGAGATGCTAGCTGCCATTGACAAGTTCGTCCAGTTGCTTGACAAGGGTGTGTATGGTGAGTATATCGTTACATATTACTGTATGTACATCGGTTCTTTTCAAATCACTCATGCATTCTGGAAAGGTACACTGCCCCACATTATTTTTCTTTTGCCCTTGGGGGAATATTTTAAAAAAAGAAAAACTTTTTGTGTGATCTACAAGCTACAAAAAAAGTGTTGCATTGTGATGTGAGCTTATAGATCCGCTGTTTTCCGTTTTGAAATGTGTTTGTCCCCCATGTGTTTTCATCTCTGGTCATAGGACAATGTTTCATGTTGTGGTTCAAACACACATGTGCGTAATCTTGGTTTAAAATATGTAGGCTGGCCAGATAAGAACTAGTCTAGAAAGAAGAAGTGTGGGCCTTGTAAGGTTCAGAGCTACATGCTGTGCTATGTATAGAAGTTTCTGAATGGCTTCAGCACTATGAGATAGCAGATTTATTTAGCACCTGTAAAAGGGTGCTCGGCAACCATGCGAGCTGTATGCTGATTGCTGAAGCCCCTTCTTTGAAAGCCTGATAGAAAATGACATCATTGACCTTTCTATAAGCTTTCTGTGAACACCTTTTAAGCATTCATAATTGAAAACAGAGGACCCTTAAGTGCTTTTTCTGGTTTTAGCCTCTTAGCAGTTTTTGTATTGACCTGTACTTTCCTTGAACTGTACCCATTCTGCAAACAATTTTCAATCAATCAAGCAAGCATTTAGGGAGAATAGGCACCCATTGTTACTCAGTCCTAGACCTGAGTTTATTTTGATTTGTGAGTAATTACAAAATGTTCTATAGCATGCTTGCAGTCTGATGAATCCAATTCAAGACAATCATTGCATATTTTACAGATGGAGGTATAATTGTACATGACCCCTCTTGTGCATAATGACAAATCTATTTCTTCTGTATCAATGACAGGTCTTTTCTACTATGCAGGCCATGGGTATGAGCGATCTGGGAGGAATTACCTTGTGCCTGTGGATGCACCACAGCCTTACCAACCGGAGAACTGTGTCTGTGTGCAGAGGGTTATGCTCTACATGCAGGAGAAACGCACCGCACTGAGTGTCGTTCTACTGGATACCTGTAGAAAATGGTAGAGCTCAATCTTTTACCCTAAACCTCAGCTTAAATCTGATCTTGAACATAACCCTAACTCTAAATTTGGGCTAGCGTACCTTCTCATGGAGTGAAGATGGTTAAACACGCACAGTTCACAAACTATGACGCCGTGTGGGGTTTGATTTGATCTGAAGTGCTATATTTCTTCTTTAGAAAGCAACATGACCATGTTATAATCTTATTTTTTTCCTTTTGTTTAGGTACAACCAGGATTGCATACCATCAGAAATCAGGCCCCTGGAACCCAGTGGGAATACTGTTTATGGTTATGCCACGTATGTACTAATATCATTTATTCATTATCATTTATGTCAGCACAAGCAATATGTGTAAAGACTAAGGATATTGTTGATCAATGATTAAGATACAATGCTACGTAAACAAGACTATGAAAGCCTACTAGAGCTAGATCCTAGAAGGAGCCATCTGAAAGAAACCCAAACCTATTTCTCAAACTGTCATTTGTGATCTAAAACAAAAACAAATCACAAAACTTTGCCTAGTATGAAATTAAGAAGTTGAAATCCCAGCATGTACATTGCTGGCCATGAGATAATGGAAAAGCATGTTTCTGCGTTGTGATTATATAATAATAATAATAATAATAACTTGAATTTATATAGCGCCTTTCAAGAAACCCAAGGACGCTTTACAATACAGAAAGAAAAACAACAAAAAACTAATTGCCAAAAGCCTGAGTGAACAAATGTCTCTTCATATATATATATTTTATCTTCTTTTTATATTTTTTCTTTATATCCGTCATCTAAAATGTGATTTATATAATAAATATATAGCATAATCTTTATGCTATCCCTTTGTTTGCTGTGTTTGCTGTGTTTTTTTGTTGTTTTGAATGTTATGTCATCTATGCTGTTGCATTGTCTGAAGGAAGCCAAACAAAGCCAAAGTTTTGCTCTTATGTACCTGTACACAAGATGTAACAATAAAGTACAACCTTGAACCCTTGAACCTTGATTGGTAGAGAAAACCAAAAGCAAGAAATTATTTGTTTTGAATTAATTTTTTGTTCATGTAATTCCTAATTTCTTCATAAAAATCCACTTTTCAGGTGTGAAAATGCAGAGGCATTTGAAGTCCAGGATGGAGGCAAGAGCACTGGAATCTTCACCAAGTACTTGAACAAACACATCCTACAGTCTGCAAAGATCACCCACGTCTTAGAGCAGGTGTCTGAGGGTAAGGCTTCACTCACACCTGCACAACAGATTGTTGTATAGCTGATGCATGAGACTTGTTGACTGTTGCAAGCTCGCAATTCATTTCCAATGGGAGTCACATGGTTTGACACAACATTTTTGTTGTATGAGGGGGAGGGGGGCAGTCGAAACACAGCCGAAAGCCGTAAAACAAAAATGTTGTGTCAAACCATGTGACTTCCATTTTGGAAATGCATTGCGGCGGCCATGACACTTACCCTTTGTTTACATCTAGCATCCAACAATGTTGTATGCTAGATGCGAAGGTGTGAGTGAGGCCCTGTGCTAAAAAGTACTTGCCTTGTGTATTTAGAACACGCTGAATCTATCTCCATAAGGTGGGACATTGTGGTGGCTCAACCCAGCTAGCACACTAACCGGCGTAACCGCATAGTTGCAGCCCTAATTGTGAAAACGGGTCATGATCCGTGGTGTCATCTACATACTCTTAGTGCTTCTGTCTCACTACATGAAAAAGCGGAAATGCTCTAAAAATAATCAATGTTGTTGCTGCTGCCATGAAGATGTTGTAAAGCTGCTGTTTGTATTTGTTTGTTTTTACACCAGGCTGTGATTTAGTCAATGAATAGACAATATGTGAGTCATAGAGAAAGTGGTATTTTCAACAAAACCTGTGACTTAGTGAGTCATACTGAAATTCTGAAGGCAACATATGGGGAAAGTTATGACATGTTAAATTGGCCCATAAAAGCTAAATAAAGTGATCTTCACTTGTAGTCACATTCAGTATGTCTTCAGACATGTCTGAAGGGAACAAGTTGTTGCTGAGTCTGCTGGATGCACAACTGAGAACTGACATGCTGATAATTCCTGATCTCCAATCACTGGCTACTGACTTTGTTGTTGTTTACGATTAAGTAGGGGTGGGGAGTCGTCTTGCCATCCCCATACGCACATGCTAAGTGCAACTACGGTTGTTTGATGGGTCTCTGTGGGAACACGATTCTGTGGGGCAGCACCACATTAGCATGTGACCTCATTCTCTGGAAATTCACACTGTTGGCTGGAGAACAGCAGGAAACCTGAGAGCTGCCGAGTTTGAAGACAGCTGCTCTGTCGTCTGTGTGCGCCCCCTACCACTGCTCTCTTGATCTCGCTCATAAGTCAACATCATCGCATTCATGTATGGATGTACTTGTGACAACATTGTGTAACACTGTGTGGATGTGTGTTTGTGGCTGTGGAGAACCTTATTGATGATGAGTTTACTGTAATTTACAACTTTTTGACTTTGACAATTTCTGCTTATCTTGTGCTGGACCTATTTTGAAAAATATTTGATCATGTCCTGCTTTCTACTGATCTAAAGTGTAATAGAACATGGTGTACTGTCTACTTATCTATAATGAGAACATGGTGTAGTACTAGACAGCGTGCCTAAAATATTACAAGCCAAATCATTACCAAAGCCAAAAGTGAGCCTCTATCCAGGACCTTGAATAGAGTTTCAATATATGTGTTTATCTCACCCCTGTCCAACAATGTCATGGAATTAACCTTTGTTTCTATTAGTTCCCATTTTTAGATTTGTTTAATTGCTTGTACCCTTTGAAATCCCTCAGTACATGATCTTGCTTCAGTATATCATTATCATAATGTGGTTTCTTTGTTTGTTCTACCACAGATTTAGGCAGAGATCCCCTGGTCAAAGGAAAACAAGTGGTGGAGATCAAGCACACACTGATGGAGTCTCGCTCCCTTGCAGATCCAGTTAGGACTGCGGGCCACACCAAGGAACTATGTCTACGTGATGCCTGCTGGAGGCAGGCCAACGGTGAGCAGAGAATTGCAGTGGATACCTTAATGCTTCGATTTTAGCTGGGAGTTATTAAATGTCATCTGTGTTTGAATGAAATTAAATGTCCAAAGATTTTTTTTAAACAAGCCTTCGAAAGCATGTAGTTGAAATCAGCCCAAAAATTTACTTCTTTTTTTACATTTTAATTTTTTGATAAAGACAGTGTTCAGAAAAGACAGAAAAGGTGGGGGAGAGAGAGGGGTGGATGACATGCAGCCTTAATTATGTGGTATTATGTAGTAGTAATAATAATAATGCTTTTTATTTGTATTGCACTTTTGATTCACAAGGAATCCCAGAGTGCTACATGGTTAAAAACACATAATCAATCATATGCTCTGACCAGATGAGCCACCGGGCTTCCTGAATCAGCTATTCACCTCTGCGCATGGGAACTATGCACAAAAACAGATTTCACCCACTCTTACTTTGTAAACTTCACGTCACTACTTTGTGATGTGAAACTGAGTCTGAAACATGGAAAAGTGAACTAGAACAGGACACGGGCATGAACACCTGGGACTACAGTTACGCACTGAGCCTACTGAAACTAAAAGTCTGTACCATTGTTGTCTCAATTAATGTGCTAAACATAGTTTACTGAATTATTTAGTTACGGTCATCTGCTCACAAATGGTCTTGACTGCCTCAGAATAATAATAACAGAAATGTATTTTCTCATCCATTTTTCCATCTGCTCAGAGCTACCACGAAAGAAGCGGCTGAGGTTTCCTTGTGGAGTGGAGGTTGAGGTCAGCTTCTCAGCCCTGTTCTCCAATGTCATGGTGGCCTTTGCCATTGTTAAGGCTGCAGGACCGACAACCCAGGACTGCAGTGTTACTCTGACAAGCATACCTGTAAGTGTCAGATATTTACTGCCATGTACAATGCTAACTTGGACTAGGACATGCAGGTTGGAAAGAGCTGCAATCCTTAGGGACCTCAAGCATATAGGCACCATTTGGGTCTGAAATTCTGAATGTCCTGGATGCCCGCACGATTGCGGAATATTTATTTATTTTCCCTGACTGGCAATTGTTGTGTATTGGCTGCCACTGCAATGACCATTCTGCTTATATAGTCTACCCTACGCTACGTGCAGTAACTGCAGTTGCTCTCTAGTCTCAACTCTCGATCTCGAATATTGTCGCTTTTATGTCCCGACGGCGCCACTGACCTCAAGTGTTGTTTCCTACCATTCCAGATACAACTCGTACAGAGTAGAAACAAACAGAGAAACAATTTCCATTTCACGCTTGTTTAATGCAGTGCCATATTGGATGTGTCTAGTGTGCAACAGGTAGGCTATACATCATTCAAAGCGCCAGCTTTGATTGATTGAATACTTGATTAGACAGAAATGTAAACGGCAACAGAGTACAGTCAAACACTTGGTTTAAAAGGATAGCACCAAAATGTGCACTCCACACTTGTGGAGTGCACAGTGGCAGTGCTAAAAGATATATGCCGCATTGGTCGCTGCACTTTCATTGGAGAGACATGTCTCCAACGGGAGGAGGAAGGCAAGTGCTGCTGGGAAAGAGGGAGTCGCAACTGATTGGCCTACCGAATGTCCTCTTCTTGCTTCCGCTCCGAGTGGAATAGTAAGAGAGTGGCGACACGCTTTGATCTCGCAGCAATGGGAGTAACGCTAGTGTTGCAACTCTCTTACTATTCCACTCGGCTTCCACTATGCTTCGCAAGGAATCTCGGGAAAGCTTGCCAATGCAATCCAATCATCGCCTCCCGTTGCCTCCATGTTGCCTTCCGTTGAGACGCCCCAGAGCCGGAAGAGGAATTTACCCATGTTTGTTTTAAAAGTGGGTGGTACCAGTTGTTTTCATGATCCCTCTAGTATTGTAACTGTGAGTGTCACTCACTTTTGTTTAGGTAATTAGTCAAGCATGCAGGTAGAGGGCAAAGCCACATTTACAATTGCTTAACTCTGTATTCTACCTGGAGCCAAACTAGGCTATCCTGGCTGGAACCATCTATGAATGTGTACAGTATTTCTAGAGTCTAAACTTTTATGACATGACATAGCATAAACTCTTTTCTGTTTATGAAGACATATCGAACAGAGGCTATAGAGATTACAAAGTACATGGTACAAACCTTGTCCAAATGTTAACAAACATACTAATATTTAATCACTAAAGCTGAAAATGGTCGCCAATCTCCAATTTACAATTTAGGCATTTAGCAGACGCTCTTAATCCAGAGCGACTTACATTAAGCAAGAACAAAAAAGGATGGGAATACATTAGGGAGATAAGAATCTCCCTAAAGGAACTCAGTTTCCATGCAAGCAGCAGTATCATCTCTGTGACTATCTTTCATTCATGTTAAATGAGGAAGTTTTGTCCATAAATTTGGACTTCTAGTTGCAAGCCATAACAAACAGAATGTTGTAATGTGGTTTACCGCTCAACCACAATTCCTTGAACAATACTGCCACCTACTGGTCTAATTAGCAGCACTATAGACTAAGCTTTCTCAACACTGTCAGCACTGTGGATAAGAAAACAGTTAAACAAAAATAATATAAGAGAGCAGTAAAATAGTAACACACACACACACACACACACACACACACACACACACACACACACACACACACACACACACACACACACACACAGTTAGATTGAGTCCTGGTACTCTGGTACCATTTATCATTTGTAAATGTGTTATTTTGTCGAAGTGATGTAACAGCACAAAGGGCACTAAACTAAGCAGAGCAGATAAATACTGAGCTCTTGCGTTGACAAAGTTCTATGAATAAAGAAAGACACAAACAAATTAATTCATTGCATATGCTCTGATTATTCAGGCGATGGAGGACATATTTTCAGGCCTTGGGAGGCCAGATGAGATGGACTCTCTGCTCTACTCTGATAACCACGATTGTACTCTGACGCTGTGTGGCCTTCAGAAGCTTCAGGTATTAACCTCCTGTTCCTAACCATAGTGCAAGAAAATATTTGTTTCATGTATGTTTCAAATTATAAAAATGTATACAAATATACTGAAAGTACATTTTCACAAATTTATTTTGTCATCACAATATATTTTCCTAGTTGTTTCTAAATATTTACAGGTGTTGTGTTTTTTGCGGCCATTCTTTTTATATTTTATAATGTATTAATGTCTGTGTTAATTGAAAAACACCAAGTCAATGCTTTTTGTAGTACTGCACGCTCTAAAAATATGTTCAATGTATTCTCTTTGTTAGGGGCCACTTGTCATTAAGGTGGACATGCATTACACTCATATAAACAGTAAGCTGCGCCTTAAAGAGAGCCAACAGCTGGATATAGGAAAGCCATTGGTGGCATCTTGTAAACTGTACAAGAGAAAGCCTACAAGCATCAAGAAACGAGAGGATGCTCACAGTATGGGTGCCATTTCTAAGCCACCAGTGCGCCAGACACGGGTCACATCATGTCGCCCCATCACCAGGAAAGCGGAGTGTGCCACTAGAGTTACTACTGCGAGGAGCAACCAACCAGAGGAGAATGATGAGAGCGAACTAGACTTTACTTCATGACATGTCTCTCTTTGGGCTTGTTAATGTATGGTGATAAACTTTTTTCTATCAGAATCCATGAGCTTATAACCATTTTGGTCTTGTGGATTTTCCATCTTATGTGATTTATGTGAATTGAGGATGTACTGTATGTGCCTGTTTTGTTTAGTGGTTTTGTTTAGACTGTCACCTGCTTAAATTCTCAGCTCAACAAACAAAGGGCATTTGTAGTGATCTCTGAGGAGAAAGGGTAACAGGATAGGTGGGCTACAAGGAAGAGTAGGCACCCTAGTGTTAAATTGTTTATTTTTACCCAAATGTAAAATAAATAAGTAGCATATACATGATTAGAACATGCTTAAATATTTGACAATTAAGGTCTAATATTTCTACAGTTGCTTTAAAACCTTTATCCATTCATTTTAGGATATAAACAAGATGTTGAATGATAGAATTAAGTCTGATAATGATGTACAGTGCATGTTCACATAATTTATATTTACATTACTTGGGCAAACTAGCCGATTTTACATTGAGGTGCCCACATGCCCCTAGTGCCACTATGGTATGGTGTATACAGTGGAGAAATTGGGGCTTCAGTGTCAGTGTCTTACACAGGGACACCTTGATGTGAACCTTGGAGGAGCCAGGGATCAAACCGGGGATCTTGACGTTTTTATACAGTTTCTCTACCTCTTGAGGCACTTACCGGCCCAAAATATCTTATCCTCACTGTGACAGGCAGGGATCACTACTAACAAGGATGATGAGACACTATAGATAAATTGTTTTTCCAATAACTGTAAATATTGATCTTCTCACACTGGTTTGTCAGTTATTTTGTGGGTAGCCTAAATGGACAATATATTAAAATTATATCATAAATTGTATCATTCCAGATTATTAAAGGTATAACACATTTATCCTTTATGTTCTGTTCTGTTCTTGGTCTTTGAGAAGACTGGGTGGATGAATGATGGGAAGGGAATACATCAAAGATATGTGTGGCTCATTCATGATAGTGGCCAAGGACAGTAATATATGCTGTCAGTGCAGTGACGTCAGCCATCTCCTATTTGGGAAAGTATTCAGACCCATTTCAGAGCCTTTGACTTCCATTTACTTTAATAAAACGTTTAATATTTAAAATATTTAATTCTGTGAAATGTGAATGACCCAGTTTATCAGTAGCCTCGCCTAGGCCTAGGGTATAGCCATTCACAAACGTACTGGTCTCAGTGATGGTTTTACTACAACAACGTTCACCCAAAATACTCAAATATTAATTTCAAAATGCGACATCGTTGTAACATAACTGTCATAACTTTGGAGAAATTAGAATCCTTTACCCATCATGCATTGCCCCTCCCCCAAATTAGTTTAAAATATGTTTTATCTGAACTGGTCTGGAGGCCAGTTTGATTGCTGTTCAAGCAATCAAATCGGCCTCCAGCCAGTGAACGAAGGCTTTAAATGACTGAGTAACAAATTGATAACCTACCGTTTCGGGGCACTCCATCTGCCGTATGTTAATAAAGCATTAATCAAAATTAACAGAATGGGAAGGTAGCAGGTACTATACTTCAACTTCAACTTTGCATTTAAATAATTTGTGTTTTGGCATATGCAGTAACCTCTCGATCCCCGATCGGAGCTATGAAGTGTCTTGCTTTTTGGCTATAGCCGCCCTATGTTAGCCCAAACATTTAGACTCTCGTAGAGGTTTTTGAGAGTCTAAATGTTTGGGCTAAGCCTATGTTACGCGTTGCCTGGTCAATAGAAATACACCATCCATTCCAGTATTTTGATTAAAAATTACAGTATTAAGATAACGGGTCAGAACAGACACAATCGCTAGTAGTTTATGAGGGATTTCTTAATATCTCGAATGAATTATTTTACTAAATTCGGCATTCATTTCCCACCTTTTCCGTCAGCTTGAAATGGGTAAAAAGCATGTCTTCCGTCACCAGCCCCGGTAGCTCGCCGTGATCGTATAGTGGTTAGTACTCTGCGTTGTGGCCGCAGCAACCCCGGTTCGAATCCGGGTCACGGCATTGCGAGACAATGTCACGGCACAAGGGCTGTCTTTTGGTTCATGTGCTTTCAATTTACAACAATAATCTTTATTCGTTTGATCCCACGAGAGATGTTAAGAAATTCCGGCAACATTTGAATAGATTTTGCTGCGATAACAATGGAGATTTGGCTTTCTATCGTCTGAACGTTTCATCCAGAGCCTTAACCAACAGACAGGGGGCACTATAGCCACTTGACAAACACACAAAAGCACATTATACAAGCTAGGTTATTATAACAATTTCATTGTGCTTTGTAGTAGTGGATAACACAACTGTGACTATATTGTTGGTAGCGCGCCGTGACGATGTAGTTGACGCTTAGATGTCTTCAAATTGATTGTTATTTGTAGAAATAGTAGCAATATTTTCTCACTAATCTCACACGATAACAAATAGAAATTTTGAGACAATCGTTGCAGACTGTGGAAGCTTATTTGTTTTTAAATTCGGAGTCGGATTGACACAAATAAAAACATTAACAGGTGCATTTCACTTTAAGATATGTCATGTATTTATTTATTTACTTGATTTTTCTTGTGCCAGCTTCTCAAAGCTCTTTTGAGAATGTGCTGCCCTGCCTGCCTGGCCCGAATGATCCGAATCGTGGCGTCACTCAGAACTTGGAGTAATGTTGCATATTAAGTGGCCAGAAATGCCCAACATCCCCGTTGGTTCTCATTGACGTCAGTTTTCAGGGGGAACCGCCCTCTTGCTCAAGTTGCATCGGTGAATGGTGAATGATAATCCATCGCTCGGCTACACAACACAAGGGTGAACTGCCCCTGGATCTGGATGCGGGTATCATTTGACTCTTCTCTTTTGCATAGGCCGCCAGTGCACGAAGACTTTATGGGACGGCAGTGCTCCGCGAATCGGCAGTTGCATCCGAAGCTGCAGCTCGTTTTTCAGATAGGAAAATGAGGTCATTGTGACATTACTTAGATGCTGTGTTCAGTTTATTGTTCTGGTCCTAGACGCAGACCAGTCATTCCGAGAAGATGTTGAGCCGATTTATGAGTGGCAGCATCAGGAATCTTGAGAGAGAATACAACTGTACCGTCAGACTCCTGGATGATACGGAATATACGTGCACAATTCAGGTTAGTCACCTGTTCCATTATACTTTTCGACAGCAGCGCAATTCCCATTTCCCACCCCAGAGCATAGTGGTGCAAATGCAGTTTCTGACCTGAAAGCGCGCAGCGAGTGTTTAAGCAATCATACACACACAGTGCAAGCATGCAGACCAAGACTGGTCTCGTCTCTGTCATGGTATAGTGCTTCTGCCTGGGCACTCATACAGGGAGAAAGATGTATTCGCTGTTTGACATATAGGCCTGTTGTCTACTCTACAGGAATTCAATTCGGATTTCCCAGGGCCAGTATGACACATTATCACGACAATCCTCCACTAAAAGGGGTGTTGGGTACATGCAATGCATCTCGCATCATGAAGGATCAGCGGGACAGACAGGGCATGACACCTCACACCTGCACATCAAAGTTGACAGGGTGCAACATGCATTCAGCTAAGCCAGGCCCAGAGCTATTGAGGTCTGCACATAGCATCAGGTGGAAACGATACATGCTTTTTACATGGCATTTGCTTGTTTGTTACACTTTGACAAGTTTGGATTGCAGGGTTACATCTTTACTTGTTACAGGCCTTGTTTGTTATACACATTTACATAAATTGTAACATGGATTTGAAAAGACAAGTTGATAAAGGAAGAAAATAAATTGGGTATACATAGAGAGACACTCTTTTATAGCGATCATTTACACTCAGTATAGTTTCATGCCAGCTCATGCCATTTCGCCAGCCTCTTGCATCAATAATGCACATAAGCTATCCTATTGCTGCACTGGAAGAATGAGTATTATCAATGCACACCATGGATCCTCATTGGCATATAAACGTTGCCAAAATACAGCCAGGTGTATTGATAAAAGACCTTGATAGATGATTATTGATATTAATCATGATAGTGCTTGATGTTTGTTTTCATATGTAGACTTCAGCAGTAGGGAAATAAATGTATACCGTATGTATTATGTTGCATATGATATTAAACACAGAAGGATCAAGGCCTTGTGATTAAATCATGTTATTTCTTCCTTTTGTCTCTCCACTTCAAGACTTGCTTTTGACAACTCCTTTGCCTTGCTTTGGCCACAGCCTTCAAAAGCAGGTGATCATCACATTCATTTCAAGATATTAGAGCCTTTCTGCAGGATGCAAAGTTGTGGGGAAACAAAGGGATCTTCCACACGCACACAGACACATAAGAACCGCTTTTCAAGTAAGACCTGTCACTGTCAGGGAGACATTAAACGCATCGAGAGAGCCACCTGTGTGCAACAAGGAAACATGAAGCAACCATTTGTGCTCACAGTCTCACATGCTTTGATATCTACTTTCAGTCTGCTGTAGGCCTACTGCATTTGAACCACTGTCAACCTTTGGGGGTACGGAATACTGTCAGTGATGTAGGAACGTGACTGTGTGCTCAGGTTGTAAACAGACCTGTGTCTGTGCGTTAAGGATGAGCTTAAGCCGAGGCTGGAGTGAATCCATCAGGAATGTGAAGCCAGCAGGTGTGCTGTTTGCAGCAGTGTCGTGTGGTTTGGTTAGCTGACGTCACCAGACTGGAGGCAGGGGAGGGGAGTGATAGAGCAGAAATGCTGCCGTTACTGTCTGGCATCCAGTATGTCTAACCTGGGCCTTGGTTGACACCTAGACTGGGGTTATTATCAGTAATAGGCATAACTAGGTCATTCTCCCTCTCTACCACTCAGTCTCACTGTGTGTCTTTCTCCGTCTTCCCCTCTATCTTCCCCTTTGTCTCCCTCCTCTTTATATCCTGTTCCCACAATGCCATAACGTGAAAATCTATCCCCAATGGACCTGTGTCCATTACACTTTCATCTTTCCCTAAAATGGTTATTAATGGCTCTCTAAATTCAGACTAGCCCCCGGCTTATAGGCTGTCCTGCTTCCTCTGACACCCAACCAGGTAGGCTACCAACAGCTTTGTCCTGATTACCCCAGTCTGTAAAGGTCTCTGTAGCTTACCTTAAGGAATCTTAAAAACAAACTTGGGTGTTGAAAATTAAAATTGAAGCTGTCAGAACTCTGTCTTACTCTATGGCTCTGATCACGACTAGGTGGTGAACTGTCATCTACATTTAATGGGTAGATGTTATCATGTTAGTCAGGTTTTTACCTGACAAAAACATGAACTATCAAATATCCACCAATTAGAAGAAGGGGCGGGGCTAAGTTACACCAATGAAGGACTCAAAACCATGTCCGATGACACCACCTACAAGTCTGTATGACCACACACACACACACACACACACACACACACAAAAATACCCCTCCGCGCGGTGACCGTAAATGACCACTTCAGACTAAAATCCTCAACGTGGCTCAGCATACCTGAGGCAATGCATATAAATACTGTAGGCTCACAGGTTGCATTTCAAAACACAAATCGAAATATAGCTCAGTTCCAAATGGAGCTAATCGAAATACTGTAGGCTGCTACTCACATGTAGTTCTGCCTGCCGTCTGTGGTGGTGACTGGGACCGCTTTGGGTTTTGGAAAAGTTGAATAAGTAGTCTCATCATTGAGTGGTGCAACCACTCCTATAGACAGCTATGTGTGTGTCCCTGTGTCTGAGAACGGAAATCACATATTGTCACCACCAAGTGTCACTGTTGTGCAGCCTAACACACAGACCGAGGCCAGGGAGGAGAGCTTGTACAGTACAGTACACTGTACAACTCACTTCAGACGGGTCAGATTTTTTTCAGTTCAAGTGGTAAAGTTAACGTGGGCATGTGTCCATCTTTATGATTACAGTTGTCTTTTGCCGGGATGCGACTTCACTCAAGGTCAAAGTGTGGATGGAGCTGTTGTGTTTTGCTTGGTGTTGTGTTGCCATTTCCAATGCCACCTGTACTCCATCTATCTTGCCCTCTCTTTTGAAATGGTCTCACTCTGTAAAGTTGTCCGAGTGGCCATTTTATTTTTAAGTGGTGCAACCAAGGATCAGCAACGTCTGTCCCTATGTCTGTCTAGGGTACCAACAGGTGCAAAAGTGGCGCTGTTGAGCTAGAAACAGAGAGAGTGTTGCCTGCTAATTAATGTGGAGTGAGCGTGCATGCAAGAGACAGAGAGGGAGGGAGGGAGAGAGAATACCAAAGGTAATAGAACATGCACATCCACTCTAGCCCAGGTGCTGGACAAATGGCAGTACAAGAGGAAGAAAGAGTCTGCAACACTGGTAGGAAAAACTCAGCTCCACTGGTTTATTGATTAAACGTTTCGATCACTGGAATTTCTCATTTCCTGAAGAAGATCCCAGTGATCGAAACCTTGAATCAATAAACCAGTGGAGCCGAGTTTTTCCTACCAGTGTTGTGGTCTATTTCTTCCAGAGAGAATACCACACTCTTACTTGTGAGAGAGAGTGTTGTCTGCTAATTCCCCTACACAGTAACTCTGTTATTTCTCAACCGTTTCGGACGCGGGGCAGCTCACCAGAACCGGAAGTGGGTCTGGAAGTTCCGTGGACGGCCCGGGTGTGATTTTTCTAATAGCCTAACAAACAAAAAAAACACTGAAGACCAAACTGACAAAAAACTATAGCCCATACTAGGCACCCGCTTTGCAGCGAGATCAAAGCGTGTCGCCACTCTTACTATTCCACTTGGCCTGATTCTTGCAGCCTCCCTTTTATACTAGGTGAGGTGAAACCATACCAAGAAAACAGATCTAATTGGTAACCAGTAGTACTAACCACTTAACTCAAACCCATGAGTTGATTTGCACAATTGTATACGGTTTTACTAAACCCATTCCAAATCCATGAATACATTTCAGGCACCACGTCATTAACATAAGAGAACATATAGCACAAGAGCTCTTGGAACATAAAACAGACACCTTCTACGTTCTACTCCATAGCACTTGGTACCTTCCCCCACTCAATCAAGAGGAAATAAATAGTACTGCACAAATAGTACTGCAGGAGAGACAGGTGCCAAACAATCATACTAAACACAATTCACAATCAACAGAAATGCTGTTAAAACCCATGCACCATCTTTGTGTCCTTTTATAATTCATTGTTGGTACAAATGATAAAATAAGAATAACATGCAACACTAATGTCCTCCAACACTTAATTCATGAAATGTGCTATGTCAATCAAGTTTGATTTGACATAATGCTCCACTCTAATGAATTGTAGAGCTTTTCCCTCTATATTTGTATGATGAAGAAGCACCTCATTATAGTACTGCCCTTCAGAGTTAGCTGCAGTCCAGCTGTAGTTTCATGCAAGTCCCTGCCATCTTTGCCTCAGGCCTCTTTCAACGTGATGCTGCTGTGCCTGGTGTAAGGAGTTCAAACGCTCATCACATTCCCTGGGACACATCTGAATAGCAGGTCATGTCCAAATGGAGGGATCTAGCCACTTTCAACTTAGCGTCCTTATTTTGGGCATGTCATTAAAGGAGCACTTCAAACATTTTAAACCTTATAATTGGTCCTCGCTCAGTCATGCTCATCATAAGATGGCACCAATTCTGTCTACCCACTCTCTGTCTCAGAGCTGGGCTGTGGACAGTTCAGAAACTTGCCTACCAATGACTTCATCAATGAGGATTCCAAACTAAACGGCTAGACAGAAACAGTGACATCTTATTCATTAGTGAGGACTAGGGATGTGTGGAAAAATTCATTTCTCTCATTTATTCGATTAATCAGTGCAGGAAAGTAGGCCAAATTAATTATGACTTCATGCATGGCTGTAAAATGGCCACAAATCGAATTACAGCATCTTAACACCCCGAGCGGCATAAACGGAGGTCTCCGTCCTATCAAATAGTTACACTCAGGACGGAACATTAATGGTATCATCATAACCCAGCGCATCGCTCCACAGGCTGGGAGCGCCTGTTGGGCAACATTCAATGTAATTTCCGGTTGAGACGTCATCCAAAGTGATCTTAGTGGATGAGATCGAAAATCTTAAAACGTGAATAACTCTTGATTTAAATCAATCCGTCCAATTCTAACCAAAACGTCCCATCGCAGTCCCGTCGCTAGTCGCTTTAGAAGTAATCATACCTCCCGTTGTCGATCGCCTCGGGAGTGTTTTGGCTACATCTATACTAGCTACATTCAGGATGGCATCTGGTGCACCTTGAAATGCGCTCCGTAACTGCAAATCGCTGGGCACCCTGATTTAATGTTCCTAAATACCCCCTGGCGTTCGGGATGTTTTTAATTTGTACACACTGGGTAATTGGCGAATCTACAAATTAATTCATTTCAGACAAACATCACATTTAAACAACTTGTTTTTTTTAATCATACATAGTCCCCTATCAATCTGTTGAATGTTGAATGAACCTGCCATATTATGCTCCACCTCTAACCTTGATGTTTATTGAAGTCTTTGCCGTCAACAAAACTGAGTGTTAGCATCGACTACTATACTGCTCATCTGTATGATGAGTTGGGTTAAAATCACATTGCTTGGTGATGGGCAGTGTGTTAAAAGGATGCCTGGCTAATAAGACTTACTGTATATGCCTTAAACATTATACTTTCCCTCTAACAAAGGGAATTTAAATAAAAAAACACTGTCATATGTCCATGTGTGGTCCAGCCCTGACCAACACTGCACAAATCAGTGTGACAGGCCCACTAATCACCCATACTTAATTAACATTTTTGCTTGTTAAAAATCATAATTTTATTGAAATGTGTAAAACAAGACGTGAATGTCTTCATAAAATAAATATATACTTTTTAAATTAATAGTGTTACTGTAAACTATAGTATTTTAGTAAACCTTTAGTGGGTCAGGGCCATTTGAACATGCTCATCCAAGTGAGGACCAAGTTGAAAATGGTGGTCAGATTGGATGTGTTCATGGATACCTACCAAACAAAAGACACGTGAGATCTATAAACTCACAACATGAGATTATAGATGATCAATATTTATATAATAATGTAATGTAATAAATATTCTCTGCTGGTTAGTTTGTTGGATGTGAACTGATCCCCAAGTTTCTCCGGTCAGAGAGAGTATATGCGACACCAAGGTATATTTCAACAGAATAGTAGTTTATGGTCTTCAGTGAGCCATGGTTTCTACAAGCAAGATATAAGAAATGGAATACATATTAACTATAGCATTAAAGGACCATATGAATGACAAGTAAATCAAATATAACTTAGAACATATGGCAACAGAATGGCAACAGATGTGTATAAACAGGTACACTGGCATTCATACACTAGAACATATTATGTGAACAATCATGGTATGGCAAAGTGATCAACATAGAGGTACATCAGGTCAATACAGAACATAAAGGCTTACATTGGTCAAGGACGCACAGCTGCAGAGAAGTGAGTGGTGTTGTAGGGTAGAGCGCTGCAGGTTCTGCATTGCATGTTGCCTGTGTGAAGGCTGGAGACTGAGTGAGGGCTGTGGAGTGAGTGATGGCTTATATAGGGCACACCTATATAACACCTTGGTCATTGAGTTGAGTGGTGTGATGGCAAACACCTGTGTCATTGTGGATGCAGGGAATGGGAAATGTCCACCAGAGGCTGCCATTCTGACAGCATGGATATAATTCACAACACTTTGAATATTTATTTTGTTGCTCGACAAAATTAACACCTTAAGTGGCACAATGTGACAAAACTATTACTTTTGGTGAGTTGCACAGTTCTGATTCTTGATTCCTGATTCTGAAGCCCAATTCACCCTTATTACAATTAGGTATACTGTCAGTTGCATTCGTTTTGACCCTGGGCCCTCTTTACACAGCTTGTGTTTGCTGTACTCTGAGTTTGAACTCTCATCAGCGTTTGCATATGGCTATACCGTGAGAACCCTTTTGTTGCACAGTGGCATCCTCAGATTCTAATATTTGACCAGATCTCCATTGTTACCAAATGGCTCAATATCTCACCTTTTGGTAGCGCATAGGATAGATGGAGAGAAAGGAAGAGTATTACTGTACTGTACTGTACTGTACTGTACTGTACTGTACTGTACTGTACTGTACTGTACTGTACTGTACTGTACTGTACTGTACTGTACTGTACTGTACTGTACTGTACTGTACTGTACTGTACTGTACTGTACTGTGGATACTGCAGCAGCCTCCAGGACCTCAGGCCCGATCTTACATTTCCCTGGTGAGGTCTTCAGCTGGTCCTTATACCTCTTCTTTGGCCCTCCTGCCAGGCGCCGGCCATGGTGGAGCTGCAGCACTCTGCAGGGCAGTCGATCTTGGGGCATCTGTATCACATGTCCGAGCCAGCGCAGTTGGTGCTGCAGGGTGATCATGGCCTCAATACTCCTGCAGTTGGTCTTGGCAAGTATTTCAGTCTGAGGCACATGATCACGCCAGGTAAGGCCAAGGATGCGCTGCAGGCATCCAATATGGAAGCGCTCCAGGGCCTTGATGTGACGGCTGTATGTGGTCCATGCTTCACAGCTGTAGAGGAGGGTGGTGATGCAGACAGCCTGGTAAACAGAAACCTTGGTGTGCAGATGGAGTTTGTTGTTCTGGAAGACCCGTCTCCGTAATCTCCCAAAGGCAGCTGATGCCTCCTTGTTCCGGTTTTGGATTTCACTGTCAATGCGGCAGTCAGGATACTGACCAGGTATTTGAATGATGGAGTTATTGTTATTGTTAGTGGCTTGTGGTCAATGGTGAAGGCAGTTCACCCAGTGAAGGCAGTTCGCTCCAGTACTGGAGCTCCATTGGCAGACCACTTCTGTCTTGGTGTTGACACACACACACACACACACACACACACACACACACACACACACACACACACACACACACACACACACACACACACACACACACACACACACACACACACACACACACACACACAGTCACACACACACACACACACACACACACACACACACACACACACACACACACACACACACACACACACAGCTGTGTTTTTAGTGGCTATAGTACAGTATAACCCAGTCTGTCTGCGGGTTGTCACTATCTTTACATTTTAGCTGACTTGTAGATTGGATATTTTCACTATTTAAATAGTTTTGCCCCAAATAGGAATAGGGATTATTTTATTAAACAGTCGATGGATTTATTTTCATTTGTATAATCGATTAAATCGATTAGTTCGATTAACTTATGCACCCCTAGTATAAAATCACCCATTCCAAAATCAGGCAAAGCGTGAACGGTTTTTAGGAGGGCTTGTTTTTCTCTTCCTCAAGGGTGCTCCTTTCTCTGTCTCCTAGGTGATATTAAGCAACTAGGAGTTGGGTGGGTGGGCATACATTTAAACAATAGTGCCAGGGTCTCAGCTGTTGCTACGGTGACTCCACAGTTACTTACTTTGCCAAAATGTGAGATCACTCCCAGTCAGGATATCCCCTCGCAAAAGCCTCTACAAAAGGCCCTGGCCGTTAGCTGTCAGAGAGTAGAACCTGTACGCACACACAAGAGGATCATTTACTCCCCGAATGCCATTGAAGCGTACTGGTGATGAGGTGGCTAATGCCACACCCACCCAAATTGGTACCTCCCCATGACTGTCCCCTGTATAGACCGATTCCGTACCGGTTTCATGGTCGCAGCCCACGTATTTCCTGTAGGCGGACTCGACGTAGCTGCGGGGGTAAAACCCTCACCAGGCGCACCTCTTCCACTACAGTGAACGGCAGAGTGACTGATGTTAGTTTGCCTCAAACTTTACTCCTTTACCTGCTTTTTTACTAACACTAACATTACAAAGATGCCCAGAACATCGAGATGAACCTGTGTAGTTTATGGCTGCTCCAACAGTAGTGGCAACATAACAAATAAAATAAAAACGGAATGTCTAATATCCACCGCGTTGGCGGGGACCAGAGCCATTGAGCAATGGTTGAGACAAAGCAGTGAAAGATACATAACGCCAGTCTTACCCAATACCAAATATTTCTGTTTTATTAACACAAGGCTGCTGTACTTTATACCTCATACTTTAAATGCTTAGTATGAGGTATAAAATACAGCAGCCTTGTGTTCATAAAACAGAAAGATTGGGTATTGGGTAAGACTGAAATTATGTATCTTGCAGGATTCTTCACTGCTTTGTCTCAACCATTACTCAATGGCTCTGGTCTCAGCCATCGCGGTGGATATTAGACATTCCGTTTTATTTTATTTGTTATGTTGCCACTACTGTTGGAGCAGCCATAAACTACACAGGTTCATCTCGATGTTCTGGGCATCTTTGTAATGTTAGTGTTAGTAAAAAAGCAGGTAAAGGAGTAAAGTTTGAGGCAAACTAACATCAGTCACTCTGCCGTTCACTGTAGTGGAAGAGGTGCGTCTGGTGAGGGTTTTACTCCCGCAGCTATGTCGAGTCCGCCTACAGGAAATACGTAGGCTGCGACCATGAAACCGGTACGGAATCGGTCTATAGGGCATAGCAGTGGGTGTGGTTTTCTGGGTCCACTGAAAAATCTCCAGTTAATTTTTACCTGGCATCTCCCTTAGAGATAGGGTGAGAAGTTCAGTCACACGAGAGAGACTCGGAATAGAGTCGCTGCTTCTTCGCCTCAAAAGTAGCCAGCTTAGGTGGTTTGGGCATCTGTTTAGGATGCCTCTCGGGCGTCTCTCTGGGGAGGTCCTTGAGGCATGTCCCACTGGGAGGAGACCCCGGGGCAGACCAAGGCACAGTTGGAGGAAACGCATCGACTCACTGGCCTTGGAACGTCTCGGGATCCCGCAGGAGGAAGTCACTAATGTTGCTCTGGAGAGGGAAGTCTGAGAGCTGTTGCCCCCGCGACCCGACTACGGATAAGCGGTTGAAGATGGATGGATGGATGGATTCTTCCCATAGAGATTAACAAAAATATTTATATAAATTATTGTAAGCCTATAGAATTTCGAATATTTTAAATTAACATTCAAATTTAAAAAACTATAAAATTGCTGTGTGAGTTCTGGCGAGACTCTGTGCCACGTAAACTAAAACATTATGCAAAAATGTGGCTATTAAGATAATTATGAATCATTCATTTGATCTCGCAAGACTCAAGAGAGCGCATTTCTCAGCACCAACCACGGCCCATACAGGACCGGACCATATAGATAAAGAAAGAGAATGTTTTACAGCATAATTATTATGCAATATTCATATCATATTCATATTAAAATCATATACATTCAACATTTGAAATCATTCGAAAATTGTTGGAATACATGTGGTGTTTTAAAAGGAATATTTGAATATCATTTTTGGCCAATTGTGGCAGCACTACGTATGACAACGGGTATAACAGGCAGTTCTGGACAACCGCCTAACAGACCGACTCGACACCATGCACTGAACCCCTTCGGGCCGTCTGCTAATTTTGTTGGTCAGTCGAACGGTTCTCGAGATATGTGTCGTGAATTAGAGTTGTACGTACAGAGATTCTGTACATTTATTGTAAGATGACCACGGAAACATGCCCTCACGTTTTTTTTGTGTAATCCTTTTTAGCATTGCATTGCTTGCGTAACTGGACAATGTTTAGAAAATATGGTCGATGCAATGAATAGATAGTGTTGTTCAACTGGAGTCAGGTTACTTTCCAGCCAGTCTCACTGCCTTATACAAGGCATGTTTCTCTTCCTCTCTCTCTCTCTCTCTCTCTCTCTCTCTCTCTCTCTCTCTCTCTCTCATGTGGCATATGCCTGGACTGCTATGCCAGAGCAGGCACCCGAACTCAGTCTCTGTCTCCCATTCTTAAATGGTTCTTTAAAAGGCTATATTGTTGCACAAAGAACCATCACCTACTAAAGAACCATTTTATTTAGTCAATGGTGTTCCTCATATGGTTCTAGTCTAGAGAACCATTTTTGTCATAGTTATTGGGTCCTCAAAGAATCATCCATTAACCACTTAAACCATGTATTAATAGGCGAAACGTCACATAAAATAGCGGATCTACGTACCGGACCAAGTACAGACCACTGGGAGACACTGTTCGATGAAGTATAGGTTTAAGTGGTTAATAAGGTTTCTTTATGGAACAATTAAAATAATGGTCTGAAACCAAAAATGGTTCTTCTATATGAACACTTTCGGTTCCAGTTGGCACATTTACTTTTCTCTGTCGGATATAGGAGTCTGGGTGCCATGTCATTAGTCCGACGTCTCATTGTTCCGACGGTGCGTTGGTCCGACTTGCGTAAACGTAACCGCATGTGGAAGCCACGGGTTAGACTTAACCGGCCACGGTTGTCAGACTAACGGGATGTCAGAGTTATGGGCAGTCCCCGGAGTGTGTCTGTCTGCTCAACCCTGTCCCAGCTCAGAAAGGTTCAAAACAGTGTCTGCAGTCCGGCAGTGTCTGCTTGCGAGTTTGTGTGCGTTCACGCTTAGAACTCATGGCGGCTGCCATACTGTTGATATTCTGCGTATCAATGATTAAAATGTGTGCTAGGCATGAATATCTCATGGGGTGCTTGTGTTTATGTCTCTTATTGTTTTGTGTAAAAGCACTTTGAGTTGACTTGTTGTTGAAATGTGCTTTACAAATAAACCTGCCTTGCTTTATCATAGCGCTGGACTGGGTGTTTGTTTGAGTTAGTGTCTGCAAATGTCTCACATTGCCTCAGCATCTCTGTCTGTCTGTGTGGCGTGCACGTGGCAGTGTGTGAATGTGTGTGGGCAGGAGGATGGACAGAAGGCAGGCACTCTGTGCATCGATAGCAGTCTGCTGCTGTCCACCATTGTGTTGTCTGGGCTGTGTTGTGTGATGGAGGAAAACAGAAGAAGGCCAGGGGTTACGCTCCAGCTGGGGGCGTGAAATCAGCTCCCCCCCCCCCACTCTTTGCAAACTGGGGAAATCCACCCCATGCCGTACGTAATGGATGCAGGGCTGAGGGGAGGAGAGTGTAGTAGTGGGGTTCACGATCCTATTACCCCTTGCATAGCTTGTTTCACGCCAACGCTTGTTGTGTAAAGGAGATAGCCTCCGGCCATGGTAATGCAAACAGATTGATTGTTGGTGATGTTTAAGTGCTTCAGTAGTCACATAAATTACTTGACATGGTGCGGTGGAGTCCTGGAAGCTAGCTGGCTGGCTTGACTGCATCACACAGGGAAATGAAAGCTACTCTTGAGGAAAGCTTTGGTTGAGTCCCAGCAGTGATTTGAGCCTGATACGATATTTGAGAGAGAATGCTTCCTTCATGGTGGTAGGGAGAAATAGGGAATCGATTCATGTTTCCACAGATGGATTTACTATAAATGGCGGGACATGAATAAATGCTTTGAAAACATGTGGACCCCAAATTAAGTGTTATGTCTCCATTCCTTTTTGTTGCATTTTTCCCCAGGGTGAAAAATCTGAAATACAATGACAAAAATGACTTTTCTTTTGTCATGTTGGGGGGCAGATACTGCAAGTGAGGCACAATAAACAAAATGATAAAGAAAAGATTCAGATTTTGAAAATGTGTTATTTGTTATGTTATACAGTAACTGATGAAGGCTGGATAGCTGAAATGTCTGGCATATGGAACAATAAAAGAAAGATTGCTGAACAGTTTATTATGAGCACCAGAGTGGTCAGATCGTGGTGGTAAAATACTGTAGCTGTGATTTGTCCAGTTTCACTTGACATGGAATCTTACTTGTTGGTTCTATGGGCAGGAATTCATTAGCCTACAGGTAAACAAAACTCATTTAAAACGGGTCTAAATTTTAAAACACCTGACAGTTTTTGTTTTTAATGACCAAATTGCAGGGATCTATGTATCATTTTGCTTCATCTATTGCACAGCCCTGACTGGGTGTGCCCATTTGGACATGAGAAGCTCTACTGGACAGATGTCATAGATCTACTAAACATACCACCCGGAGGCATAAGCTCTCCTCCTCCCTCACTCCATCCCTCTGCTCCTGTTTGTCTGTGAGGCTTTCAGGGCTCTGTCGTGTGAGATAATTCAGCTTTGTCTGGCTGTCTACTTCAAGTCCCTGCTCCTCTGCTGCCTAATAAGAAAACATGGGGATATGCTGGTACCACTACACTACTGACGGCTGCAGCACTGGCCGAGTTGTTGATTTAAGATTTGGATGCAGATTTAAAATGACTAATGTACAAGTAAAATTATGAATAACTATACCAGCATAGTAGTATGATATAGTTAAATAAAAAATTTTGTTTAGAACATGACCACATATGTCCACAACAGTGTTGTGAACAAGTCATTGTAACTAGTAGAGCATCTGAAGTGCACTTACTCAAGAATTGGTACATTGATCTTCTGTGTGAAGTATCGCTGGTTCTGTCCAGGCCAAATGTGGCTTTGGGTTGGAGATTAATCCTAATCTGGGGGTCATCAGAGCACAGTGTCAGCAGCATGAGATCAGACAAGCAGACGTCTTATTAATTTGCTCTCGCTATCTCTTTACACTGCGGTCCTAGTTGTATCGGTCCATGTCTGCTCCACAGGCCACCTTACTCTCAGACTCTCTCTATCTCTCTCTCTCTCTATCTTGGTTTCGTGACACTTGCAGGGTTTCCTGAGCTAATGATCACTGACACTCCACAGCTCTCTCCTCTCTCCACCGTTGTTATACAACGCAGCATTGATCACACGTCTGTAGTCCGTACCGCCCCATCTTAGCTCCCCGACACCCACCCTCAATTCTGTGGAATCGACTCATCTGTGAGGGCTTTGGCGTGACTACTGCACTGATGAAAGGAGAAGAAACAAACTCAAATGACAGACAATCCTGGAGGTGGCATCAATTGATGGCAACAGGAAGTATTTTATTCATATCTGTCCATCGTGACTCAACCTACACTGTGGCTGCTCCATTGAAGTATTTTCTAGGGTTGATCTTGTCGCCTGTAATTGTTGACTCAGCAGAATTATTCAATGAAAAATCTTGGTTCACAGTTCATGTCCTTTTTGAGAGGATTAGGCTCTAAATGATTGGAACAATCTTCTCCATGAATGAATGTAACTTAATTAAGCCGGATTCTTTTGTTTGTCATTTGCGTATGACAGGTTATAAAAGGAAACTTAACAGAATGCCTTCTTTCACATTATAGAGCTGGTATACTGCAAGACCCTTTAGTGAGTGGTCTGAAGTATATAGTCACAGTTTTTAGTTACAGATAGTTCTCAACTGCATGTCTAATTGTCTATTGTTTTAAACGAACGAAAAAGAAAACGCAGCCTTCATCTTTTATGATTCATCACTGTCATTGGTCGATTAATGGCAAAGGAACAAAACTCCTCTACTTCAGAGTAGGCTACAGAACCTTGGCCCCTGCTTTCCTCTCGATATACTGAAATGAACATCTGCTGAATCCAGCAAAATGTGCTTTTCAGATTCAGCCGTTTACCACAGGTATCTGAGGCGGCCTTATGAGAGCAGCCAGCCAGGAGGAAAACCATCTGCATGCATACAAACAAACAAGTGTCTGGTTCAGGGAAGCAGAACACCCTGCCTGTAATTGTACAGATGGGGCTGTGAGTCTGTGAAGAGGCCACTTGAGCTGAGCAGAGTAAGAGGCTGTTCTCTAATATATCTCACTCTCGCTCCGCTTCCCTGTCCTTTATCTCTAAAGTTCATAAAACGGATGTGTGCGTACGTGGTGTGTATTTCAACTCTGTTGTATAGTTTGACTTTATTTGGCAAGCGTTAAAATAATGTGTCAAAAGTGTGGAAATGGGCCCAGGCCGTAGCGTAACGGTCTGGGCACCGGACTGGTAATCCAGTCGCAGTGTGCCGCGGGTTCGACTCCCGGACCCGACACGGCCTTTACTGCATGTCATCCCCCCATCTCTCTCCCGTTTCCTGTCAGCCTACTGTCTGTCCCTTCAAAAAATCAATAAAAGGCGTAAGCCGCAAAAAAAATATCTTAAAAGTGTGGAAATGTCAAAACAAAATTGTGTAGCCCTAATTGAAAATGTAAATTTAAATAGCCATATTATTTATTGTATATA